>NC_058519.1:331573136-332198136 GCF_904849725.1 Hordeum vulgare subsp. vulgare
ATTATGTCCCTTCATACTTTTGTACATGCCTGTTTCAAGCAATATCTTTAACCTATCATTGTGATAAGCGATAGTAGTGGTTTCCTCGAATGAGGGGGTTAGTTACCACCGATACAGTTGAAGATAATGCATTTTTAGAAGCATTTGAACATTTAGCAGTAGAGTCATTAGCTTCACGAGCAAGACATTTTAAGCACGGCTCATCCCGAGCACTGTTGATCTGTTCAGCTAGGAGTGAGTCATCTTGTTTCCGAAGATCCTCATGAGGTTCTTTCAACTTCTCCAGATCTTGCTTTCTTTGAAGATAATCATAAGAAAGCTTCTCATGATCAGTTGTGAGAGTATCATGAATACGACGCATATCTTCAGCCATAGTTTTGTTCCGACTCATCTCGTCGCGCAACAAGTCATCGCTTTTCTCTAGAGAGTTTTGTATTTTCTCCATAGCATTTTGTTGCTTAGTGGCAATCTTGACAAGTTGAGAATATCTAGGTTTCAAGTCATCGTTAGATTCATCTTCGCTGTCAGAGTCATGACGTGAAGATTTATAGGCTAACTTGGAGCCTTTTGCATTGAAGCCCTAGGCTAGAGGATTGCCTTCGTCACTAGCATCAGTGTTTATGTGGAGGCTATTTTATTCGCGTTCAAAGGCAGATGTGGTGACGAATGCTAAAGCCATAGCAAAACCCGCAACTTTAAAGTCAGACACCTCCTCAGATTTCTCTTCAGCTTCAGACTCAGATTCAGCGTCAGAGTCCATCTTCTTGCTAATAAAAGCATGAGCTTTCCTAGATGAGTTCTTCTTATGCGAGGAAGACTTGGATGAAGACTTTTGATTCTTTTTCTTCTTCTTGGATTCCTTCTCCTATTAAGGACAATCAACAATGAAGTGTCCTAGTTTATTGCACTTGTGACAGGTTCACTTGTTGTTGTCACGTGAAGACATTTCACCATTTGTTGGTGTCACGCCTTGAAGACTTTCCAAGGCGTTTTGACTTGGCAAACTTCTGGAACTTTCTTTGGGGAAGATGGAGTTCTTTGTCAATGTCTTCGGCACCATCATAACTGCATTCACATTCATCTTCAAATGAAGACACAACCTTTGCCTTCAGGGCACGAGAGCGACCATAGCTGGAACCATAGATTTCCCAGTTTTCAGCTTGCTGAAACTCAAGAGTGTTCAACCTATCCACTATATAAGCTGGAATCAATTCCTTGAAGTCTGGGCGTTCTTCGATCATGAGGGCAAGAGTGTCAAAGGAACTGTCAAGAGATCTCAATAGCTTCTTCACAACTTCATGTTTGGTGATCTTAGTCGCTCCGAGAGCATTCAACTCATTTGAGATATGAGTAAGTCGATCAAATGTGAGCTGGAAATTTTCATTGTGAAGCCTTTTGAACTGGTTGAACAGGTTGCGGAGCACATAAATGCGTTAGTCTTTTAGAGATGAAATAACTTCATTGACTTTGGACGACCAATCCCAAATTTGCTTCGCAGTTCCAAGAGCACTCACATGGCCATACTGTCCTTTGGTTATATGACCACAAATGATGTTCTTGGTGGTCGAATCTTGTTGATAAAATCTCTTCACGTCAGCAGTAGTGACACCATCACCAACCTTGGGAATGACAGCCATGACGATATACCAAAGGTCGTTGACAATGGCTTCGAGATGCATACGCATCTTGTTCTTCCAATATGGGTAATGAGTGTCATCGAAGACAGGGCACGTAGTGGAGACCTTGATTATCCTTGCAGTCAACATAGCTAAAATTCCAGGTGGTTAAACCGAACACACAACAAGGGAGTATCTTGCTATGAGACCAATTGAAAGTGCTAGTTATCAACTAGACGGGGGTGAATAGGTGATTTTTATGAAAAACATCAAGACAGTTAATGTATTCAAAGTATGCGGAAGCGAAACAGGATCAGGTAGGCATATTTATCAAGGATCTAAGCATAGCATGGAATACTAAGAAGACACTTAGACAGGTAGAGAATAGTCATCATGCACACTAAGATGTATCAAAGATAAACTTAGGTAGAATGAAGATAATTTACAGTTAGAAATGTCTTCGGTGAATGTGTTTGAATTGAGATGATCAAGTTATGGCTTCACAGTACAGTATAGTAAGTAAGATAGTGAAAGATAGAACCAGTAGCTTGACAAAGATGCATGAATTGTTGCACCAGTTCCAGTTAATGACAACTATACATCTCGTTGGGTTGGCTAAGATTGAACTCTGAAGACCTTGTCTTCACCTTGTTCCCCTTGAGCCGAGGTCACTTAGATCACGCCCATTCACTCAAGTAAGTCATCACGGGAGACTTCCAAAACCCGTACAAACTTGGTCTCCGTGCAATCCACAATGACTCTTGGATCATCTAGACCGAGACGCCTATCCGTCTCGAAGATCACATTTTTCAAGTGTAATAAATCTTCACTTCACTCACAACAAAACGACTTAGGTGATGCTCGGACACACTGTCTCTAGCTGTTTGGCTTTATCCTGGGAGGAGAGATTTCTCCTAATATCTTCGATGTGGGTTGCTCCAAAACAGCAATAGCTATATCTAACTCTGAGCAGCCACCAACATATGGTGGATGGCGTGGGCTATTTATAGCCGACAGGCAACCCAACATGATATGAGCAAAATGTCCCTCGGTTAATGGCCAACCGAAACGGGTTCAAAGGCACGAGCGACAACATTTATTGGGCTACAAGCAATGCTGACTCAACCAATTCTGGAAGAGATTTCCTGTCATTGTCTTCACTCGAAGACATATGTATTTTGGGTTGACCATCACGGAAGCATCTGACTTCGATCACATCGACCCCACTTAATATTATGGTGGTTCCTATGACTCAGGAAAGAAGAAACAAAACAACAAAATATTTCATCTCTGCTTTCATTATCTTCAAGCAATTATCTTCGTATACCACCAACGGCTTCGACCATCATCAATGTCCTCGGACGTTTTGGGGGTCATCTTTGACGGTTAAACCGTATCTCTAGGGACTTCTATCTATGTTAATGTGTGAACTCTCACAAAAACATCAGTCCCTCAACGACGTTTATATTCAATACTCCAAAACTAACAAGGGGTGGCACTAGATGCAATTACACTAATAGCATCTAGCAAAGTGGAGTGTTCCTTAATTTCCTCCACAAAGAATTTATTGTGCTCATATCATGTGGTCATGAAATTCTTTTTGGAGCTTTCAGTTTTAGTCATCCTCCGATAGTATGACATATTATAAAACCTCTCTTGAGACATAGTGGCAAAGAAAGAAAACTAGCAAAGATAAATATTTTTGTGTTTTTGTTATTTTTAGATAAGCAAATATAAAGGCAAATAAAAAATAGAAGAAGTGAATGACAATTTGTATAAAGGAACCTCATAAGAATTTGATGATCTCTCCCCGGCAACTGTGCAAGAAATTCTTCCTGCTACTTGTAAATTGTGTCGCGTTTCCCCCTAAGAGGAGAGGAGAGGCAGAATAGTAGGATAAGTATTTCCCTGAGTGAGAACCAAGGTTATCAAACCAATAGGATACTCATGCAAACTCCCATCATCATCACCTACACACACAAGAGCAAATAGTTGCACCCAACGCAAGCAAGAGGGTTGTCAAGCCCCTTGAACTTATTACTTGAAAGGATCAAATACCGATGGAGAGATAATATAAATAGAAAATAAAATAGCAAAAGATAAATTTCAGCAATATTTTTTAGGTTTTTGTTAATATATTTAATGTAGACTCGGGGCCATAGTTTTAGCTAGCGGCATCTCTCTCGAGGATAGATAATAGTGGTTAGACAAGTTATTGTTGGGCAATTGATAGAATAACGCATAGTTATGAAATATTTGTTCGCGGCAATGATCATGTATATAGGCATCAAGTACAGAAGCAAGTAGACCAACTCCTTCCTACATCTACTACTATTGATCCACTCATCGGCCGTTATCCAGCATGCATCTAGACTATTAAGTATGAAACGGAGTAATGCTTGGAGCAAGGTGACAAGATGTAGACAAAGTAAACTCAACTAATATGAATTAACCATGTTGTTTTATCCTTAATGGCACCAATACAAATATGTGTCATGCCCTTCCATTAACTAGGATTGAGCACCGCAAGATTGAACCCACCACAACGCACCCTCAGACTAAAGATAAACCAATCTAGTTGGCCAAACTAAACCAATATATCGGAGATGAATACAAAGCTATAACAATCATGAATATAAGAAAC
The DNA here is from genome assembly GCF_904849725.1 of Hordeum vulgare subsp. vulgare. Classification (NCBI taxonomy): domain Eukaryota; kingdom Viridiplantae; phylum Streptophyta; class Magnoliopsida; order Poales; family Poaceae; genus Hordeum; species Hordeum vulgare. Next base: position 331,577,397 of record NC_058519.1, read on the forward strand.
CAGCGAAGACTCAATATATTTTCATGAATAATATGATCATAAACCCACAATTCATCGGATCCAAACAAACACACCGCAAAGAAGGATACATCGAATAGATCACCATGAAAATCATTGTGAACTTTGTATTGAAGAGCATAGAGAGAGAGATAGCCATCTAGGTACTAACTATGGACCGGTAGTGAAAGGACGTGGATGTCGCCTAGAGGGGGGTGAATAGGCGCTTTAAAATAATTATGGTTTAGGCTTGAACAAATGCAGAATAAAACTAACATTTAATATGTCAAGCACCAAACCTAAAACAACTAGGCTCACCTATGTGCAGCAACAACTTATGCTAAGCAAGATAATCAACTAAGTGATAGCAAGATGTATAACAAGAAACAATATGGCTATCACAAAGTGAAGTGCATAAGTAAAGGCCTTGGGTGAGAGATAACTGAGGCACGCGGAGACGACGATGTATCCCGATGTTCACACCCTTGCGGATGCTAATCTCCCTTTGGAGCGGTGTGGAGGCACAATGCTCCCCAAGAAGGCCACCGTAATCTCCTCACACCCTCGCACAATGCAAGATGTTGTGATTCCATTGAGGGATCCTTGAGGGCGGTCACCGAACCCATACAAACAAGGTTGGGGCAATCTCCACAACTTAATTAGAGGCTCCCAACAACACCATGAGGCTTCACGACAATGGAATATGGCTTCGAGGTAACCTCAAATGCTCGGGGCAATCTCAACATCCTAACGGGAGACCACGAAGCTTGCCCGAAGCTTCACACCACAATGATTGAGCTCCAAGACACCACCAAGCTTCTAGGATGCCAAAGCACCCAAGAAGAACAAGTATTAGGGTACCAGGCACCCAAGAGTAATAAGCTTCTCAAACATCACTTCCACGTATCACCGAGGAGAACTCAAATGTATGCACCAAATGCAATGGCAAAGGCTCATGGAGTGCCCAAGTACTTCTCTCCCAAATCCCTCCACAAGAATTAATGCTATGGAAGAAAAAGAGAGGAAGAACGAAGAAGAACACGAAGAACTCCACGATCTAGATCCAAGGGGTTCCCCTCACATAGAGGAGAAACTGATTAGTGGAAATATGGATCTAGATCTCCTCTCTCTTTTCCCTCAAGAACTAGCATGGATCATTGGAGGGATTGAGAGTTAGCAAGCTCGAAGAAGGTCAACAATTGGTGGCAAACACGAGCTCAACGGATAGAAACCCAGTGGGGAAGAAGACCCCCTTTTATAAGGGGGGAAGGAATCTGCCCGTTACCCAATATACCTGCTCGAGCCAGAGCGGTACTACCACTCCTCGGAGCGATACTACCGATGAAAAGAGGTAGTATCGCTCCAGAGTGAGCGGTACTACCACTGAGGCAGAGGGAGGCCGAACCGAGAGACGGCAAGGCCGATAGTACCACCAGGAGCGGTAGTAACAAGCGGTAGTACCGTTTTACGGGCGGTAGTACTGCCCAGCACTACCGTAGAGTCCGGCCAACAAAGGTGTCGAACTAATGGGCAGCGGTACTGGCCTGTGATACCAGGTGGACCACTAATGCCCTAGAGTGATACTACTGCCAGCCCGGGCGGTACTACCGATGATAAGACGTAGTACCGCTCCACGGAGCGGTACTACCCCTTGGGACAAAGAACGTGAACAGAACAACCATAACTTTTGCATACGAGCTCCGAATTGAGCAAAATCAAGCTTGTTGGAAATCTTAAGAAAAAGCAATAATGAAAATGCCAATGATATAGAGATGTGAGACCTTTATGAATGAAGAACCAGCAAAAACTCCAACATCGAAAACATCATAAAAGATGCACATGAGTTCCGTTTTCGATGAACTCGAGTTTGTCATAAAGATAAATATAAGCACCAAAACTCACAAAGAGAAACACCAAATGAGAACCAAGAAATATGATGCAAGGATGCAAATGGTTTGAGCCCTCGATGAATGATAAGTTCAAGCTAGTCACTTGAGATCCCCCCTTGACAGTACAACAATTTATCCTAAATAGAAAAACTTGTGAAAGGCAAACCCATACCTTCCACATAGTCCACTTGAGCTAGATGATGACGATGTTGACTTCCTCAAGATGGACCACCTTTCTTGATTGCGTTCGCTTGATGAAGACTAGTTGATTTCTCCCCCATACTCATTATGGGTGAGCCACTCTTCAGCACATCTTCACAAGTCCATTGCCACCACAATGGATGGGAAGCTTCGAGCATGATATCTTCGTGATGCTCCAGTTGAACTTACACTCCGCAATCTTGATGACGATCACCACTTGACTTCATCCTCCATGAGTTGTCTGAGATCTTCCTCTTGACGCGAGCCCATGGAAACAGAGCTAACCCCACATAGAACTCTCAAGAATACCATGGGTTAGTACACAAAAGTGTAATGGACAATGCTTACCGTACCATGGGATCACTTGATCCCTGTCGGTACATCTTTTACGCTTTGTATGTTGATCAACTTGATTTACTCTTTGTCTTAGTCTTGATCATCCTTGTGTCTTTATGACCATTCTTTTGATAATACCTTGAGTACCACCTCGGTCATCGTATAAACTCCTTCAAACCAACAAATGGCCTTCAAGAAGTGCCTATGGACAAATCCTTCGAATATAACTTAAGGCAGCCATTTGTCCATAGGGATTGTCATCAATAACCAAAACCGCATATGGAGAAATATGCTCTAACAAGTAGGTATGTGGTAAACTACTCACACAATATAATAATAGTAGCAAGGTTGATGTAGAGGCCCTCCATGATTGTTCCCCCCTTTGGCAGGGCACCGAAGCAGGGCTCCAGATGGGATTATGGCGGAACAAAGACTTGCGGTGGTGGAAAAGGTGTTTTGGGTGCTCTGTGGAGTTTTCCCGATTTTAGAGAATATATAGAGGTGTAGTTAGGGTAAATAGAACCAGTGGTGGGACCAAGGCATCAGGGTGCACCATGTTGCCTTGGCACCACCTCGTGCAATGTCTGGCTTCCCTCTGAAGCTTTCATGTCCTATTTTTTTCCAGAAAAAACATCAAAAAGTATCATGTTACTTGGACTTTGTTTCGTACTAGTTTCCCAAAAAGCCAAAAACATGCAGAAAATAGCAATTGCACTAGTCACTAGGTTAATAGGTTAATTCGCCAAAATGATATAAAATAACATATAAGTGCATATAACGCGTCTAAGATTGATAATATAGATACGTTGCAGACATATCACTCGCTGTCATGGAGAAGCTCACTCTCATTGCCACAATGCACCATCATAGGTATTGTCAGCCCAGTCGGACCCAGGTGTAGGATCCTAAGTATGTCTAGAGGGGGCTGATTAGACTACTTGACCAAATAAAAACTTAACCTTTTCGCTATTTTAGGTGTGGGCAAGTTTTAGCAGTTGGAACAAGTCAAGCACACCCGACACATGCAAGTCTAAGAGTATAGAAGCGGAAAGTTAATACATGCATATGTAAATAGAGCCAGGGATAGGAAGATCAAACGCAAAGATTCACACGGTGGTTTTTGGCGTGGTTCCAATAGGTGTTGCCATTGTACGTCCACGTTCATGGAGACTTCAGCCCATGGAGGGTAACGTCCGTGCGATTCCACGGAGGGCTCAACCCACGAAGGGTCCATGGAGGAGGAACCTTGTCTATTCCATCAAGGCTTACGTCCACGAAGGGCTAGCCTCACTCGAGGAAGATCTTTTCGAAGTAGGCTATCTCCTTTCCCTTACAAACTTCTTGGTTCAACTCCACAACACGAAGTAGGAAGCTCACAAGCGACACCTAACCAATCTAGGAGACACCGCTCTCCAAAATGTAATAAATGCGCTAGTATAATGAACTCCTAGCTCTGGTGCTTTGATACGTTTCCAACGTATCTATAATTTTTATTCTTCCATGCTGATATTTTATCATTCTAAAATAATTTTTGGGTATTTATTTACCAATTTATATTATTTTTTAGCACTCTATTGACCTAGTGCCCAGTGCTAGTTGTTGTTTTCTGCATGTTTTTCACTTTTCAGGTTTTCGATACCTACCGAAGTCCAATTGACCTAAAACATTTTGGATATTTTTTCTGGACCAAATGAAGGCCAACGAGCATTGGAAGATGGCAGGAGGCCACCCGAGGGCCCCGCAAGCCAACCCAACATGGCCTCGGGGGCATGCCCTCATGTCTTGTGGGCCCCTCGAGGCCCTCCGAACACTATTCTATGGATTATAAATTCTCATATATCCTACAAGTGTCATATATCCTACACTTTTTACACTCCACAAGTCTATGTCTTGATCTTCAATACAATGATCATCGCATCTTTGCTTTGATCCACATGATGTAACTCCTTTTGTGCGATGCGTTTGTTGGGATATGATGAATTCTGGGGTTATGTTCGGATTATTCATGATAAATATTTGAGTCTTCTTTGAATACTAATAAGATTCTTATGTGCACGAATATGATAGTTTCGTAATTCTCTCTAGTCTATTGAAATAGTTCGGCCAACTGGATTGATATTTCCTCGGTGAGAGAAATGTGTTGTAGTAGGTTAAACTTGGCAAAGTTCTATATCCCAGTGATAGAAGGGGACAAGATGCATATTTGTGTTGTTGCTACTAAGTATAACACGACGGGGTTTATTCATATTGCTTGAGTTTACTTTGTCTACATCATGTCATCGTTCTCCATGGATTTGTTTTACTTAATACTCTAGATGCATGTTGGATGGCGGTCGATAAGTGGAGTAATAGTAATAGGTGCAAGCAGGATTCGGCCTATTTTTTATGGACGTGGTGTCTATATACACATGATCATTGCCGTAAATATCGCATAGCTATCCGCTTTTCTACCAATTGCCCAATAGTAATTTGTTTACCCAACACATGTTGTTTTGATGAGAAATGTCATTAGGGAAAACTATGGCCCCCAGATCTATTCATCATATATTTAAAAAACCTTCAATACCTTGCTAACATTTATTTGTTTTCATTTTATTTTGCAATTACAATTATCTACACACCTCCCTTTCTTGCAAATAACTTGACCAAGGGGATTGACAACCCCCTTGCGTGCGTTTGGTGCAAGTTGTTTGTTCTTTTGTGTGCAGCCGCTGAAGAAGGTTGTGGCTCATATTCCTATTGGTTGGAAAATCCTTGGTTTCATAACTCAGGTAAATACTTACCCACATTGTGCTGCGATAACGCGTTCCTCTTGACGGAAAACCCAATGCAGATCACAAGTATGAGGAAGGATTTCTGACACCATTGCCGAGGAATATCATCACCAACTACCAAGTAACTTCACACGAATTTTCATTCACTTGTTCCTCTTTTGATTTGGTGGTATATTTAGTTTTTCTCACAAAAAGTAAAAATACAAAAATATTTACCTTTGATTGCTTAGCCTGTCACTACTTTGCATCTTCGCTCTCTAGTTTACTTGTATTGCTTGTTACTTTTCTTGGTCGGTCACCATCTCTCAAGATAGATTCTACACAATGTCCTACTACCAAAGAATGTCAGAAATAGAAGGTTCCATCAAAACCTTCATGACTTCGCAATATGAGCACAGAAAATTCTTTGCTTCTCAAGTAAAAGAACATTCAACTTTGTTAGATGCTATTAGTAAACAACTTAATGAAATTAATAAACAAGTGTCTAATCTCCAATCAGAAATTTCTCACTCTGTAGAGTTGTGAGGAAAAATCTCCGACAACCAAACGACTCTAGTAAATAGGATGGCTACTAAACCGGAATCTTTCCCGATTATGAACCGTGACGAAGATCTTGAAATGATTTGTACTTATACTATTGAATTTTGTTTACTTCTCTGAATATTAATGATAAATGGACTCGAGTTGAATCAACTCTTGTTAAGGAGTGTCCCATTTGCTTGGAGGGTGATCATTTTAATGCTAAAACTGAAAAAGTGGGTTTGGAGAGGACCAAACATTAACTAGTGATGTGCCCACTATGTTGGATTACAAGGACTTTAACTATGAAAATTGCTCTTTAGTAGAATTTATTTCCTTTCTGCAATCCATTTTTAGCTCACCCAATGTTTATGAACAAAACAAAGGTTTTACTCAGTACATAGTAGAAGCTAGGCTAAAAGCTTATGAGGAGAAACTTGAGCTTCAAGTTTATATCCCTAGAAAGCTGCATGATGAGTGGGAACCTACTATAAAAATTAAGATAAATAAATATGAACGCAATGCTTTGTGTGACCTTGTTGCTAGTGATTCAATTATACCTAAATCTTTATGTGATGTGCTTGGTCTCACTAATATTGAAGAATGTTCCTAAAACTTGCATCTTGCGGATTCTACCATTAAGAAACTCTTAGGTATAATTAATAATATGTTTATAATTGAAAATAAAAAATTATGTACCTATATATTTCATTGTGCTTGATATTGATTGCAATCCTACTTGTCCCATTATACTTGGAAGACCCTTCCTACAAACCATAGGTGCAATCATTGACAAGAAAGAGGGAAACACAAGGTTCTAATTCCCATTAAGGAAAGGAATGGAATGATTCCCTAGAAAGAGAATTCGACCACCTTATGAATCAATCATTAGAGCTAATTATGGGTGGAGTGTCAAAGATGTCAACACTTCAAACTATGCTATATGCCTAGCTAGGGGCATAAAACAATAGCGCTTGTTGGGAGGGAACCCAATAATTATCTTTGTTTTTTCTTTTAATTTCTGTTTGTTAGTTATAAAACGATTATTGCCTCTGTAATGCTTATGTTTATAAGTTTTAGTTAGCGTTTGTGCCAAGTAAATGCTTTGGGATGATTTGTTTGATGAGTAGAATTGATATGGTGCAAAAATAGGAACTTTTACGTCCAGTGCATAATTTGTATGATTTTACTAGAACATCTTTTTAAGATGAATAATTTACACAATATATATATATAAATTCCCCAGGTCTTCCTAAATTTTCAAAATTTTTGGGGTTACAGAAGTATAGGTTCATTACAGATTACTACACACTATTCTGTTTTAACCACATACTTTTGTGCTTGCACAGTTTGCTTGTTTTGATGATGCTATGGATTATATTGGGGGGCATAAGCTATGGAGAAGTTAGAATACAATACCTTATGCTAAAATAGAAGAAAAATCAACTTATAGCAGTGCCTGAAGTATTTGATATGTTGTTTATACTAACGAATCTCACGAAGTTTTGCTGAGTTTTATGTGATTGAAGTTTTCAAGTTTTGGGTATTGTCCCAATGGACAAAGGAGTGAGGATTCATAGGGCACCCCAAGGTAGTATTCTAGGAAGACTCAAGCGTCTAAGCTTGGTATTGTCCAGTAAGGCATCCCCTCTTTCGTCTTAATCCGTCGGTATGTTACTTGGAGCTACATTTATATTCATCACATGATATGAGTTTTGCTTGGAACGTCGTTTTATTTTGTTTACTTTTACTTACAGTTTGACCCAATCATCATTTTCCGGACACACCTATTTGAGAGAGATACAACATCATCATAATTTGTTAGAATACTCTATCTGCTTCACTTATATCTTTTGAGCTTAGGAGCTGCTCTAGTACTTCACTTATATCTTTTTGAGCACGATCGCATGCGGATTTTATAGAAATATTATGCTCTCGTTCTTAACTTATATTTGTTTGAGATTTAAATAAATATTAAATGTAATTTACATGGGTCATTAGACTAGATAAAACATAGTAGGTGTTCAATGAATGATAATTAAATAATAATGTAGCACATATAGAGAAATTATGGGTTAATGATATTTAAGTGGTGATGATATTGAAGTGGTGATATGACAAATTTTTTTGACCGGCTACTGTAGGGAAAACCCCCCACAGCCATTTTCCTTTATTCCCATTTATGAGAGCAGTATGTACAAGAGAAGTTTTAGAATGTACAAGGGGAAGAAGAGTAAAGGATTACAAACCTCAAGGAGGCAAAAAGGAAATCCATTTAAGGAGATCATCCCTGAAACTAGCCTTAATTCTATGAGCTAACAGAGAAATGTCATGAATGAATCCAGATCTCCATTTTCTAAACTTTGGCTGCTCCTGGTTGAAGACCTTTGCATTTCTGATAGTCCAGATGTTCCAACATGCAGTGAAAACCACCTCAGCAAAGAAAGGGTTATGAAAGTCCTTTCTAGCTGCAACAACAGCACTCCACATAGATGAACCCTACCATGTGATCTGCAGGTAATTCCAGACCCTGGTACTAAAAAGACAGTTGAAGAATAAATGATCTCTGTCTTCCTTGACTCGAGCGTGGCATAGAACACAAAGGTTGGAATCAGAGACCTTCCAGTGACGCCGTTCCAGCATATCTTGAGTGTTTAGTCTGTCCATGATGAGCATCCAGGCAAACATCTTAATCTTCATAGTACAGCAGCTTCTCCAGATCCAGTTGAGTAAAGGGCTTGGTATAATACTGCTATGAATATGAGCATAGTATCTCTTGGCTGTGTAGACCTTAGCATCCTTTCCCCATACCCATCTGTCAGAGGCCTGATGATTAAGATCCAGGGCCCGAAGCAAAGATTGGACCAAAAGCAGTTCCTGATAAGCTTTAGCAGACAATGGTAAGTGAAACATGGAGAGCATGCTGTCATCATAAAAGGCAGTAAAGACCTCTTGAGCTGTGCAGAAAGGGTCAGCCACAAAAGAGAACAGTCTTTGGAATCTGGCCGCCACTGGCATAATGGAGTTTTGAATCAACCAGGAGTCAGACCAAAACAGGAAGGAATCACCCTTGTTCGGCAGAACATATGTAACTGATCTGAATTTGTCAAGCCGTTTACAGATATCCTTCCACCAAAAGGAACCACAAAGTGCAGTTCCGTGAGGTACAGTGTTATGATAGTAAGTGTTCCAAATCAGATGAACGCAAGGGATATCAGCATGATTGAGGAATTTATCAGCATGTTTGAGCAGGAGTGCTTCATTCTGGACTGCTAGGTTCATAATCCCTAGCCCCCCTTTATTTTTAGGCCTGCACACCAGAGGCCAAGCAGCAAGAGAGGGTGCATGATCATTCCCATTTTTTTCTCCATAGACATTGCCTTTGAATCCTCTCCAATTGCTTCAGTATACCTGGTGGGATATCCAGACTGCATAGAAAGAAGATAGGTACAGAAGACAGGGCTGAGTTTAAATACTGCAGCCTTCCCCCTGAGCAAGAAAAGATGAACTAGCATTGAGTCTTCTTTCCATGTTATCAACCAGAGGCATGAGATCAATGATTCTTGATTTAGTTGTCCCAACAGGAAGGCCAAGATATGTGAAGGGTAAAGATCCCACTCTGCAACCAATGGAGTCTGCCAGATCCTGTAGATGCTGAGGAGAAGTGTTGACAGGTAGAAGTGCAGATTTGTGGTAATTCACCCGTAATCCACTGGACTGGGAGAAAAGTAAGAGCATTTTCTTGAACTGCAACAACTGGGATTTATCAACAGGTAGGATGATAAGAGTATCATCAGCATACTGCACTATAGGGTAATCCTTATCATGACAAGGTATAGGCAGCTGTATCAGCCCCTCCACCAGCAGTTGGTTAACCAGAGTTTGTAGAAAATCAGCAGCAATAGCAAAAAGCAGTGGAGACATAGGATCTCCCTGCCTGACACCTTTCTTGCACATGAACTTCTTTCCAGGCACACCATTGATCAGCACTAAAGATGATCCAGAAGTTAGTAGCTGCCTAATCCAAAGGATCCATCTGTCATTGAAGCCCTTGTGCTTAAAAATCTGGAAGATGAACTCATGTTCCACAGAATCAAATGCCTTTTCAAAATCCATCTTAAGAATAACTATAGGCTTCTTGGATTGATGTCATTGGTGCAGGTACTCTAGAGTCCATCCCACACAATCTTGAATGGTCCTAGATTTGATAAACCCATACCGATTCTTGTGAAGACACTTCACAATCTGCAACTGTAGCCTGTTAGCAAGCATTTTGACAGAAATTTGAGACCCATTCCAGTAAGTGATATTGGTCTGTAATCTCCCACATGTTCAGGTGATCTCTTCTTTGGAATGAGTGTAATATAGGATGAATTCATGTTCACAAGATGGGCCTGTCCAGCATGGAAATCGGTAGCAAGTTGGTAAAACTCAGGGGAGATAATGTGCTAGCATTTCTTGAAAAAAAGACCATTGAAACCATCAGGCCCTGGAGCTTTGTCAATGGGCATATCCTGAACAGTGTTGTCCATTTCAGACTTGGAAAAAGGCTCTGTGAGAATGTCTAGACCCTCCACCTCATTCAGCATGGATTGTAAATCAAATGCCATGTTAATGCAAAGAGAAGTTCCCATTCTATCCTTGAAAGATGCCCAAAAACATGCAGCAATTTGATCATGATCAGAGATGGTAGAACCATCATTTAACTTCAGAGATGCAATGGAATTCCTCCTATATCTCTCAGTGGCCATAGCATGGAAGAACTTAGTGTTTTCCTCAGCAACCTTAACAAATCTGATAGTGGCTCTCTTCTTCCAGTACAAGCACTGAAGATGCAGAAGATGTTCCAAATGTAATTTGACAATTTTCCTGAAGTTAGCTTCTGGTCTGAAAAGTGATCTCAAGTCCTCAAGCTCGTCCAAACATAGCACCACTTGATTACATCTGGAAATAAAAGATTTTAACTATGACAGAGACGACTGCCATTTCTTCAAAGCCCGTCGAAGATGCTTCATCTTATCCATAATAACAGCAGAAATGTGTGTCTTCCTTGAAGGAATGAGCTAGGATTGCTGTACACATTCCATGAAGCCTTCCATTTCAACCCAGTAGTTTTCAAAGCGAAATAGGTTGCATATAGGGATGGAAGTGTTAACAGTGACCACACAGGGAACATGATCAGAAGCAGTGTTTGCCAGGGGTAGCACTTGAGTAAGAGGATATGAGGAGATCCAGTTGGTTGATGTAAAAAACCAGTCAAGCTGCTCCACAAGAGGGGAATCCTGCATATTGGACCAAGTGTAAGATCTGCCTTTAATGGGTAGTTCCAGCAATCCCAGATGCCTAATAATTTCATTGAAGATGAACATGTCATTCACATCAGCCCCAGGAAGGTTTCTCTTGTCAAGAGATCTAATAAAATTAAAATCTCCAAGAAGCAACCAATTAGCCCTAGTGGGAATATTAAGATCGTAAAGCCAGCTCACAAAAAGATCTCGGGCCTCTCCTTTACATGGCCCATAGACATTAACTAAAGTCCATGATTCACCCGTGTGATTTGAGGTAAAGGAGATGATCAATCCATAGGGTGTGCATTCCACTAATTGACCAGTAAGAATGGAAGAGTTCCAAAGGGTGATAAGCCCTCCTGATGCACCCCTGGAAGGAGAGTAAGCAAACTAATCAAAGCGTTTGGGGCAGAAACCTTTAACTGCACGAAACTCTATGGACTGCATTTTTGTTTCCTGCAAGCAGACCACAGCAGCTAGGCTCTCATCAATCTTGTTACGGACCGCCCGCTGCCTATGATCCGAATTTAGGCCACGCACATTCCAACATAGTGTTGGGGAACGTCGCATGGGAAACACAAATTTTCCTACGCGCACGAAGACCTATCATGGTGATGTCCATCTACGAGAGGGGATGAGTGATCTACGTACCCTTGTAGACCGTACAGCAGAAGCGTTAGTGAACGCGGTTGATGTAGTGGAACGTCCTCACGTCCCTCGATCCTCCCCGCGAACTATCCCGCGATCAGTCCCACGATCTAGTGCCGAACGGACGGCACCTCGGCGTTCAGCACACGTACAGCTCGACGATGATCTCGGCCTTCTTGATCCAGCAAGAGAGACGGAGAGGTAGAAGAGTTCTCCGGTAGTGTGACGGCGCTCAGGAGGTTGGTGATGACCTTGTCTCAGCAGGGCTCCGCCCGAGCTCCGCAGAAACGCGATCTAGAGGGAAAACCGTGGAGGTATGTGGTCGGGCTGCCGTGGAAAAGTCGTCTCAAATCAGCCCTAAAACCTCCGTATATATATGTGGGAGAGGGGGGACCTTGCCTTGGGGCTCAAGGAGCTCCAAGGGGGTCGGCCGAGCCAAAAGGGGGGAAGGACTCCCCCCCAAACCGAGTCCTACTTGGTTTGGTGGGTGGAGTACTTCTTTCCTTTCCCACCTCCTCCTTTTTTTCTTTTCTCTTCGATTTTTCTTCCAATGCGCATAGGGCCCTTTTGGGCTGTCCCACCAGCCCACTAAGGGCTGGTGTGCCACCCCCAAGGCCTATGGGCTTCCCCGGGGTGGGTTGCCACCCCCCCCAGTGAACTCCCGGAACCCATTCGTCATTCCCGGTAACTCCGAAAACCTTTCGGTAATCAAATGAGGTCATCCTATATATCAATCTTCGTTTCCGGACCATTCCGGAAACCCTCGTGACGTCCGTGATCTCATCCGGGACTCCGAACAACATTCGGTAACCAACCATATAACTCAAATACGCATAAAACAACGTCGAACCTTAAGTGTGCAGACCCTGCGGGTTCGAGAACTATGTAGACATGACCCGAGAGACTCCTCGGTCAATATCTAATAGCGGGACCTAGATGCCCATATTGGATCCTACATATTCTACGAAGATCTTATTGTTTGAACCTCAGTGCCAAGGATTCATATAATCCCGTATGTCATTCCCTTTGTCCTTCGGTATGTTACTTGCCCGAGATTCGATCGTCAGTATCCGCATACCTATTTCAATCTCGTTTACCGGCAAGTCTCTTTACTCGTTCCGTAATACAAGATCCCGTAACTTACATTAAGTCACATTGCTTGCAAGGCTTGTGTGTGATGTTGTATTACCGAGTGGGCCCCGAGATACCTCTCCGTCACGCGGAGTGACAAATCCCAGTCTTGATCCATACTAACTCAACGAACACCTTCGGAGATACCTGTAGAGCATCTTTATTGTCACCCAGTTACGTTGCGACGTTTGATACACACAAAGTATTCCTCCGGTGTTAGTGAGTTATATGATGTCATGGTCATAGGAACAAATACTTGACACGCAGAAAACAGTAGCAACAAAATGACACGATCAACATGCTACGTCTATTAGTTTGGGTCTAGTCCATCACGTGATTCTCCTAATGACGTGATCCAGTTATCAAGCAACAACACCTTGTTCATAATCAGAAGACACTGACTATCTTTGATCAACTGGCTAGCCAACTAGAGGCCTGCTAGGGACAGTGTTTTGTCTATGTATCCACACATGTAAATGAGTCTTCATTCAATACAATTATAGCATGGATAATAAACGATTATCTTGATACAGGAATTATAATAATAACTATATTTATTATTGCCTCTAGGGCATAATTTCAACAGTCTCCCACTTGCACTAGAGTCAATAATCTAGCCCTCACATCATCATGTGAATTACATTGTAATAAATCTAACACCCATACAGTTCTGGTGTTGATCATGCTTTGCCCGTGGAAGAGGCTTAGTCAGGGGTCTGCTACATTCAGATCCGTGTGCACTTTGCATATATTTACGTCCTCCCCTTCGACGTAGTCGCGGATGAGGTTGAAGCGTCGTTTGATGTGTCTGGACTTCTTGTGAAACCGTGGTTCCTTTGCTAAGGCAATGGCACCCGTGTTGTCACAGAACAAGGTTATTGGATTCAGTGCGCTTGGCACCACTCCAAGATCCGTCATGAATTGCTTCATCCAGACACCCTCCTTAGCCGCCTCCGAGGCAGCCATGTACTCCGCTTCACATGTAGAATCTGCTACGACGCTTTGCTTGGAACTGCACCAGCTTACCGCACCCCCATTAAGAATAAATATGTATCCGGTTTGCGACTTAGAGTTGTCCGGATCTTAGTCCTTTTCAGGTACTTCAGGATATTCTTGACCGCTGTCCAGTGATCCACTCCTGGATTACTCTGGAACCTACCTGCCATACTTATGGCCAGGCTAACGTCCGGTCTAGTGCACAACATTGCATACATGATAGAGCCTATGGCTGATGCATAGGGGACGGAGCGCATATGCTCTCTATCCTCATCAGTTGCTGAGCAATGAGTCTTACTCAATCTCGTACCTTGTAAAACTGGCAAGAACCCCTTCTTGGACTGTTCCATTTTGAATCTCTTCAAAACTTTATCAAGGTATGTGCTTTGTGAAAGTCCTATCAGGCGTTTTGATCTATCCCTATAGATCTTAATTCCTAGAATGTAAGCAGCTTCTCCTAGGTCCTTCATAGAGAAACTTTTATTCAAGTAATCCTTTATGCTCTCCAAAAACTCTACGTTATTTCCAATCAACAATATGTCATCCAAATATAATATTAGAAACGCCAGAGAGCTCCCACTCACTTTCTTGTAAATACAAGATTCTCCAACCACTTGTATAAACCCAAATGCTTTGATCACCTCATCAAAGCGTTTGTTCCAACTCCGAGATGCTTGCACCAGTCCATAAATGGATCGCTGGAGCTTGCACACCTTGTTAGCATTCTTAGGATCGACAAAACCTTCGGGTTGCATCATATACAATTCTTCCTTAAGGAAACCATTAAGGAACGCCGTTTTGACATCCATCTGCCAGATTTCATAATCGAAAAATGCAGCTATTGCTAACATGATTCTGACGGACTTAAGCATCGCTACGGGTGAGAATGTCTCATCGTAGTCAACTCCTTGAACTTGTGAAAAACCCTTTGCCACAAGTCGAGCTTTATAAACGGTCACATTGCCGTCAGCGTCCGTCTTCCTCTTAAAGATCCATTTATTCTGAATAGCCTTGCGGCCCTCAGGCAGTACCTCCAAAGTCCACACTTTGTTCTCTTACATGGATCCTATCTCGGACTTCATGGCTTCTAGCCATTTGTTGGAATCTGGGCCCACCATTGCTTCTTCATAATTTGTAGGTTCATTGTTGTCCAACAACATGATTGAGAAGACGGGATTACCGTACCACTCTGGAGCAGCACGTGGTCTCGTCGACCTGCGTGGTTCGACAGAAACTTGAACCGGAGTTTCATGATCGTCATCATTAACTTCCTCCTCAACCGGCGTCGTAACAACAGAGGTTTCCCCTTGCCCTGCGCCACCATCCAGAGGGATGAGAGGTTCGACAACCTCGTCAAGTTCTATCTTCCTCCCACTCAATTCTCTCGAGAGAAACTCCTTCTCGAAAAAAGCTCCGTTTTTAGCAACAAACACTTTGCCCTCGGATTTGAGATAGAAGGTGTACCCAATTGTCTCTTTTGGGTAACCTATGAAGACGCACTTTTCCACTTTGGGTTCCAGCTTTTCAGGCTGAAGCTTTTTGACATAAGCATCACATCCCCAAACTTTAAGGAACGACAACTTTGGCCTTTTGCCATACCGCGGTTCATATGGTGTCGTCTCAATGGATTTTGATGGTGCCCTATTTAAAGTGAATGCAGTTGTTTCTAATGCATAACCCCAAAACGATAACGGCAAATCGGTAAGAGACATCATAGATCGCACCATCTCTAATAAAGTACGATTACGACGTTCGGACACACCATTACGCTGTGGTGTTCCAGGCGGTGTCAACTATGAAACAATTCCACATTGTCTTAAGTGAGCACCAAACTCGAAACTCAGATATTCACCCCCACGATCAGACCGTAGGAACTTGATCTTCTTGTTACGATGATTTTCAACTTCACTCTGAAATTGCTTGAACTTTTCAAATGTTTCAGACTTGTGCTTCATTAAGTAGACACAACCATATCTACTCAAATCGTCAGTGAAGGTGAGAAAATAACGATATCCGCCACGTGCCTCTACGCTCATCGGACCACACACATCGGTATGTATGATTTCCAACAAGTCACTTGCACGCTGCATTGTTCCGGAGAACGAAGTTTTAGTCATCTTGCCCATGAGGCATGGTGCGCACGTGTCAAGTGAATCAAAGTCAAGTGACTCCAAAAGTCCATCGGCATGGAGTTTCTTCATGCGCTTTACACCAATATGACCTAAGCGGCAGTGCCACAAAAATATGGCGCTATCATTGTTAACTCTAACTCTTTTGGTCTCAATGTTATGTATGTGTGTATCGCTATCAAGATTCAATATGAACAATTCTCTCACATTGGGTGCATGACCATAAAAGATGTTACTCATAGAAATAGAACAACCATTATTCTCTGACTTAAAAGAGTAACCGTCTCGCAATAAACAAGATCCAGATATAATGTTCATGCTTAACGCAGGCACTAAATAACAATGATTTAAGTTCATAACTAATCCTGATGGTAACTGAAGTGAAACTGTGCCGACGGCGATTGCATCAACCTTGGAACCATTTCCTACGCACATCGTCACTTCATCTTTCGCCAGCCTTCGTCTATTCCGCAGTTCCTGTTTCGAGTTGCAAATATGAGCAACAGAACCGGTATCGAATACCCAGGCACTACTACGAGAGCCGGTTAAGTACACATCAATGACATGTATATCAAATAGACCTGATTTTTCTTTGGCCGCCTTCTTATCTGCCAGATACTTGGGGCAATTGCGCTTCCAATGACCCATACCCCTGCAATAGTAACACTCTGTTTGAGGCTTAGGTCCAGCTTTGGGTTTCTTCGTCGGATTGGCAACAGGCTTGCCGCTCTTATTTGAATTACCCTTCTTGCCTTTGCCATTTCTCTTGAAACTAGTGGTATTATTCACCATCAACACTTGATGTTCTTTACGGAGTTCAGACTCTGCGACTTTCAGCATCGCAAACAACTCGCCGGGTGACTTGTTCATCCCTTGCATGTTGTAGTTCGACACAAAGCCTTTATAGCTTGGCGGCAGTGATTGAAGGATTCTGTTAGTGATAGCCTCTTGCGGGAGTTCAATCCCCAGCTCAGCTAGACGGTTTGAGTACCCAGACATTTTGAGCACATGTTCACTGACAGACGAGTTCTCCTCCATCTTGCAAGCATATAATTTATCGGAGGTATCATACCTCTCGATCCAGGCGTTCTTCTGAAAGATAAACTTCAACTCCTGGAATATCTCAAATGCTCCATGACGCTCAAAGCGGCGTTGAAGTCCCGGTTCTAAGCCATACAAGACTGCACATTGAACTACTGAGTAGTCCTACTTACGTGCTAACCAAGCATTCTTAACATCCTGATCAGCCGTAGCGGGTGGTTCATCTCCTAGCGCAGCATTAAGGACATAATCCTTCTTCCCACCTTGTAAGATTTGCTTAAGATTACGAGCCCAGTCTACAAAGTTGCTTCCATCATCTTTCAACTTAGCTTTCTCTAGGAACGTATTAAAATTCAGGGTGACTGTCGCGTGAGCCATGATCTACAACACAAATATATTCAAAGTGGACTTAGACTATGTTCAAGATAATTAGAGTTTAACTTAATCAAATTATACGCTAAACTCCCACTCAAAAAGTACATCTCTCTAGTCATTTGAGTGGTTCATGATCCACTTACACTAGCTCAAGTCCGATCATCACGTGAGTTGAGTATAGTTTCAGTGGTAAGCATCCCTATGCTAATCATATCATCTATATGATTCATGATCGACCTTTTGGTCTCATGTGTTCCGAGGCCATGTCTGCACATGCTAGGCTCATCAAGATTAACCCGAGTGTTACGCGTGCGCAACTGTTTTGCACCCGTTGTATGTGAACGTTGAGTCTATCACACCCGATCATCACGTGGTGTCTCGAACGACGAACTGTAGCAACGGTGCACAGTCGGGGAGAACACAATTTCGTCTTGAAATTTTGGTGAGAGATCACCTCATAATGCTACCGTCGTTCTAAGCAAAATAAGGTGCATAAAAGGATTAACATCACATGCAATTCATAAGTGACATGATATGGCCATCATCACGTGCTCCTTGATCTCCATCACCAAAGCACCGGCACGATCTTCTTGTCACCGGCGCCACACCATGATCTCCATCAACGTGTCGCCATCGGGGTTGTCGTGCTACTCATGCTATTACTACTAAAGCTACATCCTAGCAAAATAGTAAACGCATCTGCAAGCACAAACATTAGTATAAAGACAACCCTATGGCTCCTGCCGGTTGCCGTACCATTGACGTACAAGTCGATATTATCTATTACAACATGATCATCTCATACATCCAATATATCACATCACATCGTTGGCCATATCACATCACAAGCATACCCTGCAAAAACAAGTTAGACGTCCTCTAATTTTGTTGTTGCATGTTTTACGTTGTGACCATGGGTATCTAGTAGGATCGCATCTTACTTACGCAAACACCACAACGGAGATATATGAGTTGCTATTTAACCTCATCCAAGGACCTCCTCGGTCAAATCCGATTCAACTAAAGTTGGCGAAACTGGCACTTGCCAGTCATCTTTGAGCAACGGGGTTACTCGTAGCGATGAAACCAGTCTCTCGTAAGCGCACGAGTAATGTCGGTCCAAGCCGCTTCAATCCAACAATACCGCGGAATCAAGAAAAGACTAAGGAGGGCAGAAAAACGCACATCACCACCCACAAGAACTTTTGTGTTCTACTCGAGAAGACATCTACGCATGAACCTAGCTCTGATACCACTGTTGGGGAACGTCGCATGGGAAACAAAAATTTTCCTACGCGCACGAAGACCTATCATGGTGATGTCCATCTACGAGAGGGGATGAGTGATCTACGTACCCTTGTAGACCGTACAGCAGAAGCGTTAGTGAACGCGATTGATGTAGTGGAACATCCTCACATCCCTCGACCCGCCCTGCGAACTATCCCGCGATCAGTCCCACGATCTAGTGCCGAACGGACGGCACCTCCGTGTTCAGCACACGTACAGCTCGACAATGATCTTGGCCTTCTTGATCCAGCAAGAGAGACGGAGAGGTAGAAGAGTTCTCTGGCAGCATGACGGCGCTCCGGAGGTTGGTGATGACCTTGTCTCAGCAGGGCTCCGTCCGAGCTCCAGAGAAACGCGATCTAGAGGGAAAACCGTGGAGGTATGTGGTCGGGCTGCCGTGGAAAAGTCGTCTCAAATCAGCCCTAAAACCTCCGTATATATAGGTGGGAGAGGGGGGACCTTGCCTTGGGGCTCAAGGAGCCCCAAGGGGGTCGGCCGAGCCAAAAGGGGGGAAGGACTCCCCCCCAAACCGAGTCCTACTTGGTTTGGTGGGTGGAGTCCTTCTTTCCTTTCCCACCTCCTCCTTTTTTTTCTTTTCTCTTTGATTTTTCTTCCAATGCGCATAGGGCCCTTTTGGGCTGTCCCACCAGCCCACTAAGGTCTGGTGTGCCACCCCCAAGGCCTATGGGCTTCCCCGGGGTGGGTTGCCCCCACGGTGAACTCCCGGAACCCATTCGTCATTCCCGGTACATTCCCGGTAACTCCGAAAACCTTCCGGTAATCAAATGAGGTCATCCTATATATCAATCTTCGTTTCCGGACCATTCCGGAAACCCTCGTGACGTCCGTGATCTCATCCGGGACTCCGAACAACATTCTGTAACCAACCATATAACTCAAATACGCATAAAACAACGTCGAACCTTAAGTGTGCAGACCCTGCGGGTTCGAGAACTATGTAGACATGACCCAAGAGACTCCTCGGTCAATATCCAATAGCGGGACCTGGATGCCCATATTGGATCCTACATATTCTACGAAGATCTTATCGTTTGAACCTCAGTGCCAAGGATTCATATAATCCTGTATGTCATTCCCTTTGTCCTTCGGTATGTTACTTGCCCGAGATTCGATCGTCAGTATCCGCATACCTATTTCAATCTCGTTTACCGGCAAGTCTCTTTACTCGTTCCGTAATATAAGATCCCGTAACTTACACTAAGTCACATTGCTTGCAAGGCTTGTGTGTGATGTTGTATTACCGAGTGTGCCCCGAGATACCTCTCCGTCACACGGAGTGACAAATCCCAGTCTTGATCCATACTAACTCAACGAACACCTTCGGAGATACCTGTAGAGCATCTTTATAGTCACCCAGTTACGTTGCGACGTTTGATACACACAAAGTATTCCTCCGGTGTTAGTGAGTTATATGATCTCATGGTCATAGGAACAAATACTTGACACGTAGAAAACAGTAGCAACAAAATGACACGATCAACATGCTACGTCTATTAGTTTGGGTCTAGTCCATCATGGGATTCTCCTAATGACGTGATCCAGTTATCAAGCAACAACACCTTGTTAATAATCAGAAGACACTGACTATCTTTGATCAACTGGCTAGCCAACTAGAGGCTTGCTAGGGACAGTGTTTTGTCTATGTATCCACACATGTAAATGAGTCTTCATCCAATACAATTATAGCATGGATAATAAACGATTATCTTGATACAAGAATTATAATAATAACTATATTTATTATTGCCTCTAGGGCATAATTCCAACACATAGCACACGCCAACTTCTCGTAGAACGACTATCCATTGCAGATCATATATATAGCAAAAGCAAGGCTATGTAATAGCCAGTGCAACCAAGGTTCCGAAAACCAAAAGACAGCGCAAGCAAAAGTTTGACAGTACATAGAGCCAGTACAGTAACAGATAAACATAGATGGATTAAACATCAGAAGACGATGGTGCAGAATCAGCAGGATCTTCCATAAGTCGATCCACCGTGAGCTTCTCAGGGGCTATGCCGAGTGACTGTCCCACTTCCTGAATCACTGGGATAGGAGTGGCAGGAGGTACTTGAACATCCTCAGTCTCCTGCGATGTAGAGGACATTGACTTGGCCTTGGGCTTCCTCTTCTTGGGGACATGCGCAGGCAGCTCTTGCAAAATTGGCTTGAAGATGTCTCGCTTGATGGAGCCGCGAGTGCACCGACGGACCGAGGAGTCAACAACTGGAGTGGCCTTCTTGCGGGTCCCCTTCTTGGATGGAGCAGGAGAACGAAAAGATAAGTCTTCTGATGATGAAGAAGGACTAAGAGGGATTACCTCCTGCAGTGGGAGAGAGGTACTAGCAGGCTCCGATAGAGAAGTTTCTGGAGCGTCAGTTTCGAAAGCCACTGCCCAGGATCGCTTGGGGATCATAATGGGCTCTAGAACTGGCATCTACAGTTGACGAGTTACGTGCATAGCGGTAGCAGCCCCCATAAGAGCATCAAAGGTGCGTGCCCAAGACATTACAGGTGGCAGAGGAGGCCCATACACAACCCTAGCAGCCCCAACAAAGATGTTGTTAGTCTGAATGGGGGGGGGGTTGTAGAGAACAATTGCAAGATGATTGTCATCATGCACCTCTTCCATCACAGACACATCTTCCTCTGGCTCAACATCATTGTCCGGGGCAGCCATTGGCATGTCAGCATCAGGGGCATCAGGATTAGCCAGCGGTGGTTCTTGAGCGGCAGGTTCCACCTCCATGTCACCCTGCGACAGAGGGTCAAGGTCCACCAGCTCGTGAACCGAATCCGAAGAAGAAGGACTCGGCTGATCAATCACCATAGACTCCTGATCCTGAATAGGATCAGCAGCAGGTGCTTCCGGGGCCGCTTCAGGTTCCCAACCTCCTCCGTCAGCGGCAGCAGGCGGCTGACCCCAGCCTCCGTCATCAGCAGCAGCAGGTGGCTGACCCCAGCCTCCGTCATCAGCAGCACCAGCAGCAGGCCCAGGGTCTCCAGGCGCCAGCGGTACCGCATTCCAGCCCAGCGCAGGATATGGGGGCAGAGCAAATTGCAGATTATCATGAACAAGATGTCCAGGGAGCGGATGAGGGTTGCCATTGAGGGGCATGGGATCCTCATCATTAGGTAGAATCTCAGCAGCCGCCGCACCCAGGATGTACACTTGAGCAGACCAGGAAACCTTGGCGCCACCCCAAGCAACATATTCAGAAAAGTTGATACTGCGAGGGACTAGCCGGTCATCTGCGAACGCAGCAAACACAATAGAGCGAACCAAATATGGATCATCACTGACCCAATGGTGAAACTCCCCAAAGGTATTGACAGCGGCCCGGAGATCTTCAGTATTACGGAAGTCTAGCGGGACCCCCAAAAGCATGAGACAGCCCTGACGAAAACCCTCTTGGCCACGGAAACCAAGACCCTGATCGTGACGCAGGAAGCGCACGACAGAGTTATGAGCAACTTGCTGCAGAACCATGTGGACCGCATCATAGCTTTCTGCCGCATCTCGGAGCTCAAACAATCCAACACCCTCAATCCAAGGTTGGGCAGACCGAACATGCAACCCTTGGTGAAGAAGAAGAGCAGCAACTTCTTGCCGTACCTGAATCACATCGTCAGCCGGTGGTGCTGGGTGGACGTCAGCGATGACAAAGCGCTCATGACGTCTGGTGATAGGGACCGCAGGAGTGGTGTAGGTCCGAGGCAGCCGGTCGGGTCCTCCATCTATGATATTGTGGCCAGGCAGGAGGAAGAACTCGGGATCAAGCTCAAAGTTCTCCATTGCGGGAGGCGGTGGCGGAGTGACCGGTGGCGTCTCAGAGGGAGTTCGATGAGGCGACGGCGATGAGACAGGACGGAACTGTGTCGCAGGGGTGGCTGTTTCGCCGAGAGTATCAGCAGTTCCCGAGATATCAGCGACAGGGGAGGTGGTGGGTCTCTTACAGTTCCAAGTAAGACAATTATTACACATAAAAGAGGCTCGTCTAGATCGTGCGTGGCTCACCGTGTTGTCAGCGCATCCACGCGAAGCCGTGCAGTTCGCAGCTAGATGGCCCCGAGCGTTGCAAATTGAGCAAGAAAAGATATCCTCAACCATGCTATTAATGAGTTCGTCAAAGGCGAGATGGGCCTCCTGAGAGGAAGGAATATCCATCGAGCGATTAGGCTCAGGCCCAAAGAAAGAGGTAACCTCAGCAGGCTCATTAATGAGAGTGGAAATTGGCCCAGAATCCAAACTTGCCACCGAAAATAGATTCTCATCATTCAAAATACCATGAATCTCGGCGGGATCAGATGTAGCTCCTTGTTGCACGGGAGAAGTTCCGATTAATTTCGCAGTTTGAAAATCATCGCCGGGAGATCCGGGAGAGGAAAATTGGCAAGAAACTGTCCCAAACGTAATATGCGGCGTGGCTGTCGTCCACCGGAGTTCCGCCGGCGGTGGTGCTGAGATGATGACACGTTCAGGGGAAGGCACCGAATAACCAGCCTGTTCAAGCGTGACTAGCTCATCATGGGAAACAGGATATCTGTAGCCCTTGCAAACCTCATATTGCTGAAGGGATGCAAAAGTCAGCTTCTTACGAACAGAAGATCCAGATTTAAGTGAAGACTTGAGGGGTCTGGAATGCATGGCCATCAGACCTAAAGAGGCTCTCCTCTTAGAAGGACTCACAATAATCCATTCAGCATCACATTGCTTCTTCCACAGAGAAAATTCCCGACGCCAATTAGGACCTCCATGTCCCCATAGATGGAAGAAGCACTTAAAACTTGAACACTTGAAAGAACGTAAATCCAGAATATGGAAACCAACTTGCATGCAGGAGACTTTGAATGAGAAAACCGAATCTGTGACTTGAGAGACACGAAACTCAATAGCCGATCCTCCAATCACCGATTCCAGAGCTGCGGCGACTGTGTCAGTCGAAAGACGGAACACATGACGACCAAAGGAAATCACCATGATGAAAGGGCGGTGGTGCTTCATAGGGTGCATCGTAATACCCGAGTGGCGATAAACCTCATCAGAGAAAGCCAAACCGTGCGAAAAATCCAGATCCAACGTAGAACCACCCATGCAAGCCATGCACGACCACGTGAGGAGGGACGGGAAGGTTCACCTGAGCAGAGGAGTGGCGAGGATGGAGGATACGCCGGCTAGAGTTCCAGATCGCCATTGGGTCGCCGCGGTGGGAGGTGGGAGGTGGGGGACGCCATCCATAGATCGAGTCTTGTAAGTTGCAGAGAATACCTTACTGCCGGTGATATGACAATTGTGTGAGTGTGTTATTATTAAATCAAATAGGTGTCGGTGTTAAGACATGTTAAACTTCTTTTTCATCTAAAAAATAAAAGGGCATGGTGATGATATGTGAGCATTTCTATTCCTTGTTGAAATCCTAGTGTTGTTTCGAGTCGGAGTCGCGTGATGGTTCATTCCTCCCAACCTACTCTCTCGAGGCATGCAAGTAGTACTTTGATTTGTGATAAAACTAATAAAAGTTTGCAATAAGTATATGAGTTCTTTATGACTAATGTGACACCGTGGACATACGCAATCTCACCTCCTCATATTTGCTAGCATCTTCAGCGTCGTGCAATGCCCGTTCTCACCTTGAGGATCGATGCAACTTTTGCTGGTGCATCCAAACCCCGTGACATGACACGGTCTGTTGCACACAATGCTTCTTATATCTCCCTCAAAACAGCCACCATACCTACCTATCATTGCATTTCCAAATCCATTCCAAGATATATTGCCATGCAAATTCCATCGTCACTCCACATGACTAGCTCGTTCATCATCATAATGCTTTGCATGATCATATAGGGCTGACATAGTACTTGTGGCAACGCGAGCATTCATCATATTTTTATACATGTCACATTATATCTTTGCGCATCCTTGTACGCTGGCATATGCATTCATACAAAGTCATATTGTTATATCATTCTTCATATTGAGTTGTAAGTAAATAAAAGTGTGATGACCATCATTATTAGAGCATTGTCCTAGTGAGGAAATAAAAATTGGTTAGGCAAAATGAGCCCACTATTAAAAAAATGAATGCGAGAAAAGGAGCAAGGGACTTTGCTACTATCCTTTACCACACTTGTGCCTCAAAGTGGCACCTTGTTCTTCATATAGAGAGTCACATCTTATACCATTCATATGCTAGTGGGAATCAGTTTTTTATAAACTTGGCTTGTATATTTCATTGACGGGCTTCCTCAAATTGTCTAAGGTCTTCATTAGCAAGCAAGTTGGATGCACAACCCACTTAGCTTCAGTTGAGATTTGATACACTTATAGCTCTAGTGCATCATTTGCATGGCAATCCCTACTCCTTGCATCGATATCTATCGACGGGCATCTCCATAACCCGTTGGTACGCCTAGTTGATGTGAGACTATCTTCTTCATTTTTACCCTTTTGATACCTACCAATACCTTCTGTTTCACCTATATGCTATGTCCAATGGTTCACGCTCATGTATTGCGTGAAGAATAAAAAGTTGGTGCATATTGAAAAACTGCGATCGAGTTGCCTAACTTGGGCACCCTGGTGCATAATATTTGTATTAATGTGGTGAAGATGGACCCTATGCCTTGCTAATATAATCAGATGAATGGGGGTAAAATAATCTTTGAGGGTCGTATTTTTGAAAGATTTATGATTTTGTTGCTTATACTTATAAGTATTGCTATGCTAATGTTTGTTAATTCATCATTTCACAATGAGCATACATGCATAAGGTTACATAATGGAAAGCATGTCACATCAAAAATTCTGTTTTTATCATTTACTACTCGAGGATGAGCAGGAATTAAGCTTGGGGATGCTTGATATGTCTCCAACGTATCTATAATTTTTTATTGTTCCATGCTGATATATTATCATTCTAGAATACTTTTTAGCTATTTATTTACCAATTAATATTATTTTTTAGCACTAACCTATTGACCCAGTGCCTAGTGCCAGTTGCTGTTTTCTACATGTTTTTCACTTTTTCGGTTTTCAATACCAAACGAAGTCCAACTGACCTGAAACTTTTTGGAGATATTTTCTGGACGAAAAGAAGACCAACAAGCATCGGAAGAAGGGTGGAGGCCACCCGATGACCCCACAAGTCAACACGGTGAAGCCTCGGAGGCGCGCCCTGATGGCTTGTGGGCCCCTCTAGGCCCTCCCGACTCCGTTCTATGGCTTATAAATTCTCATATATCCTTTAAATACTAAAGGCAGTCCTGAAAGACTTTTTATGCTTTCGCAAGTCTCTATTTCGACGGGAGGCCATCTGGAGCTCCATTCCGGGACCCTATCGAAGGGGGGATCGATCACGAAGGGCCTCTTCATCAACCTTACTACCCTCATCACTACAGGAATCTGAGAATTTGCCGTCTGCCATGGCTGACGGCAAAGGGAGGAACCACGGACGACAAAGGCTTTGCCGTCCATCAGCAGACGGCAAAAAAAGATCCGGTGAAGAGGTTATTTGTCGTCTGCTTTCGTAAGGCAGACGGCAAAGAATCTTTTCCATGAGGGGGAAGACGGCAAATTAAATGGGACGGCAGATCCACAGACGGTCCCGTTAAGTGTTAACGGCAAGCCTCCCCTCTTTGTCGTCTCCCTACTCCCTTTGTCGTTAGCCCCCTCATGGCAAAGGGGCACCCAGCCCCTCTCTCTCTCCCCCCTTTGCCGTCTGCCCTCCCCCCTTTGCAATGAGGGGGCTGACGGCAAAGGGGGCACCCAACCCCTCTTTCTCTCCCCTCTTTGCCATCTGCCCTCCCCCCTTTGCCAAGAGGGGGCTGACGGCAAAGGGGGCACCCATCCCCTCTGTTTCCCCTCTTTGTCGTCTGCCCTCCCCCCATTGCCATGATGGGGTTGACGACAAAGGGGGCACCCAGCCCCTCTCTCTCCCCTCTTTGCCGTCTGCCTTGAGTCCTTTGCCGTCTGCCCCCTCATGGCAAAGGCTGAAAACAGCCCCTTTTTATTTTATTTCCTATTATGTCGAGAAATTTTCACAATAATCAGGATATATATATATTTGACAAAAATAAATTTGTTTCCGTACTCATAACCATATTAAAATAAGTTTCATCCATAGTACATACATATTATGCAAGTTGCGTCCGTACCAAACCATATATTACACCAGTTTTATCCATGCATACAAAGTTTCATATATATCCATATACTATCATTGTTTCAATACAAGCTTCCGTGAAGCCATGGTACAAGAAATCATATTCAAGCATTCCATCAATATAATCCAAGCTTCCCGTGAAGTGAATGTATTCTGCAAAATGAAAAATAAGAAAGTTAAAAGAAGAATACTAGATGAAGAAGTATATATAGATTATTTCAGAGAGAACTTAGCTAAGTATAGGCCATTTATTAGCTAAGTTAGGTGGAATAGGTCATCTTGGAGCTACATAGCCTTATTATGTCATTTAGGAGAGAACTTAGCTAAGTATAGGTCATTCTAGAGCTAACTTGGATAAAATATATCATTTTGTAGCCAACTATGATTATTAATCCATTCTGACCTTATTATGTCATTTTGGAGCTAAGTTAGTCATTTTAATGAGCTAACCAAGGTTCGTATGATGTTTTTACCTAACTATGCTAATTATGTCATTTTGGAGGACAATTAGCTAAGTATGTCTTTGTTGGGGAAAATAACCTACGTAGAAGAAGAAAGAGAAGAAGCAAGAAGAGAAGAATAAGGAGAAGAAAAAGAAGAAGAATGAGGAGGAGGAGGAGGAGGAGAAGGAGAAGGAAGAGGAGAAGAAGAACAAAAGAAGAAGGACAAGAAGAAGGAGAAGAAGGAGACGGAGCTTCTCTCCTCCTTCTCCTTCTTCTCCTTTTTCTTCCTCCTTCTCCTTCTCCTTCTTCTTCTCTTCTTCTTCTCTTCTTCTTCTCTTCTTCTTCTTCTTCCTTCTTTTCATTTTTCCCCTTTCTTCTCCTCTCGTCCCCTTCTTCGGGCTAAATTAGCTAATTATGCCTTTTGGAGCTAATTATGTCATTTTGTAGAATAATTAGCTAACTATATGTCATTTTTTATTAAATAGGCAATTTTGGAGCTAACTAAGCTAATTATGTCATTTAGGTGGAAGCCAAGCTAAGTATAGGCCATTCTAGAGCTAACTTGGGTAAAATATGTCATTTTGGAGCCAACTATGATTATTAAGGCATTTTGGAGCTAAATTGGCTAATTATGTCATTTAGGTGGAAGCCAAGCTAAGTATATAATATTCATGAGCTAACCAAGGTTCTTATGCCATTTTGAGCTTATTATTTCATTTTTGAGCTAAATTGGTCATTTTAATGAGCTAACCAAGGTTCTTATGATGTTTTCACCTAAGTAAGCTAATTATGTCATTTTGTAGGATAATAATTAGCCAATTTAGTTTTTGTTGGATGAGTCTAAGCTATGTAGAAGAACAGAATGAGAAGAAGCAAGAAGAGAAGAAGAAGGACAAGTAAAAGAAGAAGGAGGACGAGGAGGAGAATGAGGAACAGAAGGAGAAGGAAGAGGAGAAGAAGAAGAAAAGAAGAAGGACAATAAGAAGGAGAAGAAGGAGGAGAAGAAGGAGAAGGAGCTTCACTCCTCCTTCTCCTTCTTCTCCTTCTTCTTCCTCCTTCTCCTTCTACTTCTCCTTCTCTTCTTATTCTCTTCTTCTTCCTTCTTTTCATTTTCCTCTTTCTTCTCCTCTTGTCCCCTTCTTCGAGCTAAATTAGCTAATTATGCCTTTTTGGAGCTAATCATGTCATTTTGGAGGATAATTAGTTAAGTATATGTCATTTTTATTAAATAGGCCATTTTGGAGCTAACTAAGCCAATTATGTCATTTAGGTGCAAGCCAAGCTAAGTATAGGCCATTCTAGAGCTAACTTGGGTAAAATATGTCATTTTGGAGCCAACTATGATTATTAAGGCATTTTGGAGCTAAATTGGCTAAGTATGTCATTTAGGTGGAAGCCAAGCTAAGTATATAATATTCATGAGCCAATTAAGAGAAGAAGCAAGAAGAGAAGAAGAAGGAGAAGAAAAAGAAGAAGAAGGAGGAGGAGGAGAAGGAGAAGGAGAAGGAAGAGGACAAGAAGAAGAAAAGAAGAAGGAAAAGAAGAAGGAGGAGGCTAGGTCCTTCTCCTTCTTCTCCTTCTCCTTCTTCTCCTTCTCCTTCTTCTTCTCTTCTTATTATCTTCTTCTTCTTCTTCCTTCTTTTTCATTTTTGCTTTTTCTTCTCCTCAAGTCCCCTTCTTCGAGCTAAATTAGCTAATTATGCCTTTTTGGAGCTAATTATGTTATTTTTGAGGATAATTAGGTGAATATAGGTCATTGTTTATTAAATAGGCTATTATGAGATTATTATGTCATTTTCGAGCTAAATTAGTCATTTTAATGAGCTAACCAAGGTTTTGATAATGTTTTTACCTAACTAAGCTAATTATGTCATTTTGGAGGACAATTAGCTAAGTATGTCTATGTTGGGGAAAATAATCTACATAGAAGGAGAAGGAGAAGGAGAAGGAAGAGGAGAAGGAAGAGAAGGAGAAGGAGAAGGAAGAGGAGAAGAAGAAGAAAAGAAGGAGAAGAAGGAGGAAAAGGAGGAGAGAAGAAGAAGGAGGATAACATACCATTATCGGCATCACGGCAGTGAAGCACGGTGGCTCTGGCTTGTTTCACATGGAGAAGGCTCCACTGTAGAAGGGTTGTGCGATGCGTTACGGGAGATATTCTGCGCCAAACATCGTTTGCAATGTGTCGTTAGCGTGAGGAAACTCTTAAGATCAACGCATTGAAATGACACTCACCATCCCCGCCATGTTAATGACTGGCATCACCGGAGGGACTTCCCGGGCTTCTCGCACATAGACTGTACATTTGGTTTCGACAAGTCAAACTTTTTAGTTATTAATAAAACGGACATTAAAATGCAAGATTTGAAATTATATGACGAACAAACTTACCACAAAGAGCTCGTATATGGCCCTGTTAGACGCATCATTACGTGCCCTCTCCGCCTCCACCAATGCAGTCGTCCTCTCCTCCAGGTCCTTTATCTCCTTACCCTTCTCTGACAAAACCGCCTGCATTCCCCCTGTCTCTTTCAGAATAGCAGCCTGCAACACAACTCATAGTTAGCATTGTAATCATATTGGTTCCAATGCACAACATAATGCGGAAAGATAGTTGAGTCCATTAAACTAACCTCGATGGCGAGCTCGACTAGCCGTGGACGAGGTGTTATCTCCGGATAGGAGCTCGTTTGGCGTACCTTTATCTGCTGGAGAGTGCTAGGACAACGTATAAGTCCGTCTCCAATGGTGATCGAGCCATGGGGCCTCCCGTTTCCCGCTATCATCACCAACTCTGGATCAATAGGACCCTTGCTCGGGTCAAAATCCTCCCCTTTCCTCGCCTTCCCGTGATCTCTGTACTTCACGAGCTTGTGGTGGGAGGAGATGTTGGTGAAGTTTTCTAGATGCTCGAGGTCAGACTCAGAGAATGCCTTGACCTTCTTGTACGAGGCAATATGGGCCATCGCATACAGGTCGTACATCTGTGGCACCTCCGTCTTATTGTGACGCGCCTAAAAGAGAGAGAGAGGAAAATTGTGTTAGTAAAGGGCTCAAGATAGCATTATAAATGAATTGCATGAGGCATGAAGCAAACCACATACCCAGTTCTCGCCAAATTGGATTAAGTTGACGCTCCCTTGATGGTGTGGCACACCAACCATTTTGCCACGCCTCTCCTTGGCGTTGTTGTGGCTGGCCTCCCACGTTTTGGAGCACCACTGATCCACCAAGGCCTCCCAACAATCTGTCTTATCCACACACCATCTCGAGGGCAGCTAACTTAATAAATAGAAATTTGAGCGCGTAAGAACCAAATCAAGGAAACTAACTACAAAGCCTTAACAATATGTAATTACCTTCATGTAATGCTCCTTCTCCATCTTGGAATCACGGCACTTCGCCTTGTCCTTCCTAATACGCCGCGAGGCATGGTAGTCTCGAACAGCATGCACCTGAGCCTCGTGCCGAAAGTTTTGAAGTAGGCGGCGATATTCGATTTCAATAACCTTTGTCGCGTCCTCCTCGTATCCCTCCTCACACCTGTAGTAGGTGAGCAAACGAGACAACACCGATTAGTACAATAACTAGCTATGGTTTATTTATAATTGTGTAAAGGAGAAATTACCCAGAACTGTCGGATCACCATGTCGGCCCTCGTGTGGCACAAAACACCGTCGATCTCCACCTCCAGCGGGGCCGGGGCACCCAAGTAGTGCTCCCAGGTCATTCCTACCTCTCGCTCCCGACCGGGCAACATAACAAACCCTGGGAAGTTTTGACGGCAAAGCACACCAAGGACGTTGTTGGGCTTGCGGACACCCTTGGCAACAATCCAACCCCTGTAGTATGACAAATTAAAGCCAAAACATTAGATATTTGAGAAAACGTGAAGGCAAAAGGTTAAATAAGAGTTAATTAACTTACTTGTCCCCATTTGGCTTAATTGACCACCTCTGGTCGCGGGTCGCCGGCACGAGCGGGAGCCCCGAACTACCACCCTGGTAGATGGTAGCCCCCTCACCCAGCTCCTCGTCGCTATCAGCATGGCCACTTGGCTCAGCCCAGGTATCCCACTGGGTCTCTGGGGACGTACCCTCATCCCTGCTTTGCTCCGGAGTCGGCTCGAATGAAGCCTCTAGGACACGAGTCTCGTGGGTTGAAGGCTCGTCGACGTGAGGCTCGTCGACCTAAGGCTCGTGAACTGGAGACCATGTAGCCTCCACCTCAGACGAATCCACGCTAGAAGTCCTGTGCTCAGGTGAATCAGCTTGAGGTGGAGGCGAGGAAGAGGTGGCAGCCACCGCCCTAGCTCTCTCGCGGCCACGTGTACCTTTAGTACAACATAAATACCAACAAGAGTAATAAAATGTACATAAATACCAACATGCATACAACATAAATACCAACATGAGTACAACATAAATACCAACATGAGTAATACCTTTAGCACCTCTCGGCTTCGCGGGGGGGTCGACCTCCTCTCACGGGGGGCGCTCCATGCAGAGTAGAGAGCAACGCTCTCCGAAGAGGCGAGGCAGGAATGGAAGTACTCATCCCACCACCCGCCGACGAAGAAGGAGCCGCGGAGTGATTTCGACCCTTTCACACCATCTTTCAACACCTATCATGACAAAGAGTAAATGAAATTAGTACAACATAAATACCAACATGAGTAATAAAATGTATATAATTTAAGTGTATCATCGTCATGAATACCAACATGACTAATAAAAATTGAATACCTAATATGAACTCAAAAATTATATATAGTAATAGTTGAATACCTAACATGAACTAATAACAATCGTGCTCGTCTATATATGCTTCGGGGTCAATAAATGCATCATGATCATCACTATCATCAATAAATGCATGATCATCATCACTATCAGGAAGAACATGTGGAAGGCCACCATTATGTAATCGGTCAAGAAGTGACAGCTCATCCGCAGCAGTAACCTCTTCTTCTTCCAACTCTTCCTGTTCTGGCTCTGGGTTAAGACGGATTCACTTTCGCTGTCTACTTCAATGTTCTGGGGTGAAGTAGAGCCGTTCTCGAAATGTTTCTTGGACATACGTGTTTCGTGGAAGAATTCTCCTTCATATGTGTCTGGGTTAATGTCACGCCCAAGATTTGACCCTATCCTTAATTAGGCACTTGGGCCTCGTCAGGGATAGAAGCGCACCCCGTCGTGTCGCAAGAATGGATATCGTTACAAGTACATGTATTGAAAAGAAGAGATATATAGAATTGGCTTACACTCGCCACAAGCTACATCAGAGTCACATCAGTACATTACATAATCATCAAGAGTAAGAGCAGGGTCCGACTACGGACGAAAACAAACGACAAAAGAAGAACGACGTCCATCCTTGCTATCCCAGGCTGCCGGCCTAGAACCCATCCTAGATCGATGATGAAGAAGAAGAAGAAGAAGCAACTCCAAATGAACAATCAACGCGCTCGCGTCGAGTAACCTTTACCTGTACCTGCAACTGGTGTTGTAGTAATATGTGAGCCACAGGGGACTCAGCAATCTCATTTCCAAAGGTATCAAGAATAGCAAAGCTTAATGGGTGAGGCATGGTTAAGTGGTGAGGTTGCAGCAGCGGCTAAGCATATATTTGGTGGCTAACTTATGAGTACAAGAAACAAGAGGGGGAAGATCTACGCATAACGGACGTGAACTACTAATGATCAAATGAATGATCCTGAACACCTACCTACGTCAAACATAACCCCACCGTGTCCTCGATCGGAGAAGGAACTCAGGAAAGAGACAGTCACGGTTACGCACACGGTTGGCAAGTTTTAATTAAGTTAACTTCAAGTTATCTTTAACCAGTGTTAAACAAAGCTTCCACGTTGCCACATAACCGCGGGCACGGCTTTCCGAAAGATTTAACCCTGCAGGGGTGCTCCAACTTGTCCATCACAAATTACCACAAGGCGCATAGAAATCCTCAATCACGAAGCTCGCGATCTCGTCGGATTCCCTAGTGGAAAACCTCAGCTCTGAGATTACCCAAAGCCTCACTGGAATCCCGATGCACAAGATATTCCGTCAAAGGTAAAACTAACCCAGCAAGGCCGCCCGACGTGTCGACGATCCCGATAGGAGTCGCGTACCTCGTTCTCAGGACACGACGGATGGGTCACACTAGGAGAACCAAACCTCGGGTTGCCCCACGGTGGCCCCGTAGTCTGCCAATTTGGACCAACACTCATGAGGAGCACTGGCCCAGGGGTTGATTAAATTTCCTCGGGTTAATTAATCCCTATGCAGTTTATTAGTGATCAGGAAAATGTAGTACCAAAGTGGGGCCTTGCCAGACCAGTCTTAATCTAAAACGAATTATCAAGGGGGTCCCCATAACAATCCCGATCGTGTTAGGAGTGCTCGTTTATGGAACATAACACCGGTAGCCGAAAACTAAGGGGGCAAAGGTGGAACAAAACACCAGGCTAGAAAGGCCGAGCCTTCCACCTTTTACAAGTATATAGGTCCATTAAATTAGATAAACATTTAAATATGGTGAGATAACAAGGAACCCATGCTTT
Organism: Hordeum vulgare subsp. vulgare; assembly: GCF_904849725.1. NCBI lineage: Eukaryota > Viridiplantae > Streptophyta > Magnoliopsida > Poales > Poaceae > Hordeum > Hordeum vulgare. The sequence continues at coordinate 331,611,200 of NC_058519.1, forward strand.
CACATGGAAGCAACTGCACCTGCAACTAGCAACGCTATCAACAGGGTTAAGCAAGCAGTAACATAGCCAATCAGTGGTTTGCTAGGTTGAATGGGTTGAAGGTTTCATGACATTGTTGAGAGGCTGATGTTGAACATCTGGTAGGCAACGAGACATAATCGGTAGAAACGGTAAACTAGCATGACAATGATAGTAATGGTATCTGGGGAAATGATCATCTTGCCTGAGATCCCGCTTGGAAGAAGAACGACTCCGTGAAGCAGACGAACCGACGTAGTCGAACGGGTCCTCATATCCGACACGCTTGCGGAACTCTATCGAGACGAAGCAAACCAGAAACACATATCAACACACGGAATTCACCACACGATGCACTACACATATGATCCATGAGCTACTGAACACATGCAAGTCACGGCATGACAATTCACACAATCAAACACTACACATTAAGTGAAGTTCAATATGCAAAGAGTTGCATATTGACGAAACTCCACGTTTATATATTTAGTTCGATCCCGATTAGATACACGGCAATATTACATGTGGTTAAACATGGAAAGAGGTGAAGCGCAATTAAACTACCTATCTAGGCATTTTAAATGAGGTCGGAAATGTCATATAGCACCTCCGAAACAACCTCACATGTTAATTTACAATTATGTCCAGATCTGAATTAACACCTTTAATTAGTTGTTAAACAGCAAAACAAATAGGTTCACGTGATTCTACGCGTCAAGGCAAGTATTCTACACATAAAGAACATCTCCAACGGAGCTACGGATCTAAAGATACAAGCACCACAAGAGATGATGGCATGAATGCAATATGTGTGCAACGACGGTACGTGTTTCGTGGAAGAATTCTCCTTCATATGTGTCTGGGTTAATGTCACGCCCAAGATTTGACCCTATCCTTAATTAGGCACGAGGGACTCGTCAGGGATAGAAGCGCACCCCGTCCTGTCGCAAGAATGGATATCGTTACAAGTACATGTACTGAAAAGAAGAGATATATAGAATTGGCTTACACTCGCCCCAAGCTACATCAGAGTCACATCAGTACATTACATAATCATCAAGAGTAAGAGCAGGGTCCGACTATGGACGAAAACAAACGACAAAAGAAGAACGACGTCCATCCTTGCTATCCCAGGCTGCCGGCCTGGAACCCATCCTAGATCGATGAAGAAGAAGAAGAAGAAGCAACTCCAAATGAACAATCAACGCGCTCGCGTCGAGTAACCTTTACCTGTACCTGCAACTGGTGTTGTAGTAATCTGTGAGCCACAGGGGACTCAGCAATCTCATTTCCAAAGGTATCAAGACTAGCAAAGCTTAATGGGTGAGGCATGGTTAAGTGGTGAGGTTGCAGCAGCGGCTAAGCATATATTTGGTGACTAACTTACGAGTACAAGAAACAAGAGGGGGAAGATCTACGCATAACGGACGTGAACTACTGATGATCAAATGAATGATCCTGAACACCTACCTACGTGAGACATAACCCCACCGTGTCCTCGATCGGAGAAGGAACTCACGAAAGAGACAGTCACGGTTACGCACACGGTTGGCAAGTTTTAATTAAGTTAACTTCGAGTTATCTAGAAGCAATTTTAAACAAAGCTTCCATGTTCCACATAACCGCGGGCACGGCTTTCCGAAAGATTTAACCCTGCAGGGGTGCTCCAACTTGTCCATCACAAATTACCACAAGGCGCATAGAAATCCTCAATCACGAAGCTCGCGATCTCGTCGGATTCCCTAGTGGAAAACCTCAGCTCTGGTATTACCCAAAGCATCACTGGAATCCCGATGCACAAGATATTCCGTCAAAGGTAAAACTAACCCAGCAAGGCCGCCCGTCGTGTCGACGATCCCGATAGGAGTCGCGTACCTCGTTCTCAGGACACGACGGATGGGTCACACTAGGAGAACCAAACCTCGGGTTGCCCCGCGGTGGCCCCGTAGTCTGCCAATTTGGACCAACACTCATGAGGAGCACTGGCCCGGGGGTTGATTATATTTCCTCGGGTTAATTACTCCCTATGAAGTTTATTAGTGATTAGGCAAATGTAGTACCAAAGTTGGGCCTTGCCAGACCAGTATTAATCTAAAACGAATTATCAAGGGGGTCCCCATAACAACCCCGATCGTGTTAGGAGCGGTCGTTTATGGAACGTAACACCGGTAGCCGAAAACTAAGGGGGCAAAGGTGGAACAAACACTAGGCTAGAAAGGCTGAGCCTTCCACCTTTTACCAAGTATATAGGTCCATTAAATTAGATAAACATTTAAATATGGTGATATAACAAGGAACCCATGCTTTCACATGGAAGCAACTACACCTGCAACTAGCAACGCTATCAACAGGGTTCAGCAAGCAGTAACATAGCCAATCAGTGGTTTGCTAGGTTGAACGGGTTGAAGGTTTCATGACATTGTTGAGAGGCTGATGTTTAACATGTGGTAGGCAACGAGACATAATCGGTAGAAACGGTAAACTAGCATGACAATGATAGTAATGGTATCTGGAGAAATGATCATCTTTCCTGAGATCCCGCTTCGAAGAAGAACGACTCCGTGAAGCAGACGAACCGACGTAGTCGAACGGGTCCTCACATCCAACACGCTTGCGGAACTCTATCGAGACGAAGCAAACCGGAAACACAAATCAACACACGGAATTCACCACACGATGCACTACACATATGATGCATGAGCTACTGAATACATGCAAGTCACGGCATGACAATTCACACAATCAAACACTACAAATTAAATGAAGTTCAATATGCAAAGAGTTGCATATTGATGAAACTCTACGTTTATGTATTTAGTTCTATCCCGATTAGATACACGGCAATATTAAATGTGGTTAAACATGGCAAGAGGTGAAGCGCAATTAAACTACCTATCTAGGCTTTTTAAATGAGGTCAGAAATGTCATATAGCACCTCCGAAACAACCTCACATGTTAATTTACTATTCTGTCATGATCTGAATTAACACCTTTAATTATTTGTTAAACAGCAAAACAAATAGGTTCACGTGATTTTGTGCGTCAAGGCAAGCAATCTACACATAAAGAACATCTCCAACGGAGCTACGGATCTAAAGATACAAGCACCGCAAGAGATGATGGCATGAATGCAATATGTGTGCAACGACGGTCACGAGCACTCCAAAACATTCACACAGCAAGAGAAAATGAAACTACACGATATTCTAAGCAAGTTTCATGTAGGACACGATCAAATCGGAGCTATGGTTCAACACCTACGAGCAAAACAAGAAATGACTACAATCTGCCAAAATCAGCCACATAGCATATTCTACGCCCCACAACTACGAGCTACATAACTCCGAAATGCACAAGCAAGGCATGGCACGGAAGAGGGCAAGAAGCACTACTACGAACAACTAACAACAACTAGCATGGCAGCAAGGAGCACTAGGAAAATAAGACATAAAATGGCATCCCACACACTATTTCAGACTTGGTGAAAATTACACCTCATGAAAGTGCAGTTTTTGATCTGAAGCTATATTGACAACAGCAAAACCTATAGCTACGGGACTCCAAATGGCATGAAAATTTACAGCATGCTAGAGAAACACAAGGGGTACAACTAACTCCATTGGACCAACCTCAAAAGAGCTACAGATCACAAGATGCAAGCAAGACAAGACAACAACAAAATAATAACAGATCCAAGATTTAGAAATATTTCAGGTCCTCTAAAGCAGCACTATTTCTAGCAACTTGAGGGCAGTCAAACCACACCTAAACATGCATTTCTATTGCAACTAAAAATACCAGGGGCTAAACAAAACATCTAAGAAGATCTCCCTAGTTGACAACTAATTCAAACGAGGCACGAAATAAATCCTACGAATTAAACAAAAGGGAAACATAGCAAAATATCTCACGAACAAACTTGCTCTAATGCTAAAACTAATTGCAACACAAAATACCCCGAAAGCATATAAAATATGTGGGGTTGCAACACAAAATAAAGCCACACATAAAAGCGGGAAAAATAACCTATAGACGGGAAAATACACTAGCGGCGAATCCCTACACATAAAAATACCAATGACCGCACTAAAATACATGCAAAAATGATTCCTAAAACATGGACATTTAATCTACGGTATACGGGCAGTCCGGACACGCACGAGAAATAACTAAGGAACGGATCCTATTGAAACAGCACGCAAAACGATGCATTAGGCACTTCAAACTGCCTCAAATAATTATGCAATTTGGGAAAGCGTGTTCTACACGCGAAGCTACCCCAAAACCATATAAAATATGCCTCGTTCCGACTTACGGATAAAAAGATACGCGCGTTTTAATATCGTCATATTTTTCTGGAATTTAATTACAATTCCGAAAATACCTAATAAACTATTGGGCCGAACAGGGGCGCAGCTTAGCTACATGTCGCCTAGGCGAGGAATAGGAGGGCAGGGGGGAGGATTTACCTCGGCCTAGCAGGCCGGCCTGGAGGGGAACGGTGCTGGGCCTTGAAGGGAGGCCGACCTGGGCCGGCTCGGCCTGGCTCCTCCTGTGTGGCCTAGGAGCTACCGAGGCGGTTGGGCCCTGCGACAGGCGTCGTCCTCCTCGTGGACACGCTCCTCTAGCAGCAGCGAAGGCGGCGGCAGGCGGTGATAGCGGCCGGCAATGGCGTGGAGGCCGCCGGGAGGCAGCCGATCTGGGCGGATCCGGGGCGTCCAGATCCCTTCCCGCCGGTGGCGATTCGAGCCGGCGCCGGGGCATGGAGATCGGGACTTGGCGGCGGGGTTCCCTGGCAGGGCCGGCGATGAGGCTGCTGCCGGCGGGGCTTCCTGGCGAGGGGCTCCGGCGAGGGCACGCCGACGACGGCGAGCAGAGCAGGCGGCGGATCTGCTGGCAGCTCGGGGCAGGAGCTCCTCTCCTCGGGCAAGGGGCGTTGCTCGGTGCCAGGCACGGGAGCACGGGAGCGTGGGCGGCAGCGCGCAGATAGGCCCGGCGGGCTCCAGATGGGCCTGGGCGGGCCCGTGGGAGGAGAGAGGAGGCTGGATGCGGGTGGCTGTGCGGTTTTCGAGGCTGGATTAGGGTTTGCTCAAAATAGGCAAGGAGGGGTGCTTAAATAGGGAAAGGGGCTAGGGTGCAGGGTATCTGGGGGGTTTTCAACCCTTCGGTCGCGATCGTGCGGTCCGTTCGGAGAGGCGGGTTAGCGTTAGGTGTGTAGAGTGGCGTTGGCTAAGATGAGAGGGGGGTGGTGCGGCCCGGCAACGACTTTTAAAACACCGACACATCCGACGGTAGACCGAACACGGTGCCGCTACGGTCGACCGTTCGGGTACCAGACTATCCCCGAATGTGACGAAACTTGACAGGCGGCCTACCTATATAAAGAAAATACCGCATGACAAATTCCAGCTCAATCGGAGAAAGTTTTATACACGCTTTAGAAACAGGGTTACGACGGTGCCGCGGGCGCTATCGAGTGCAGTCGGGCTCAGAACAGACAACTACGAGAACCGACATCTAACAGCGGATACAAGTTTTGAAAACGGGCGGCAACAGAGACGCCGATGCAATGCAGATGATGCGAATGATGTGATGAAGATGCGACAAAATAAAACAGACACACGACGAAAACGGAAAGGAAAGGGAATCTTCTGGAACGTCGGCATCGAGCTGTCACAGTTAATGTGAGGTTCGTAATCCTCTTCCTTGAGGGTAGGTCGTCTAAAATGTGGTGGCACTTCATAAACGACATCCCAACCTTTGAGATTTGGATCAGTTTGGCAGGCCCATGGTAGATAGAAAACCGGTGTCGCCTCTTGAGTTGTAATATATACATCGGGAACATCTATGTGGGTGTTTTGGTTGATTTCAACTAGTCCTATATGTTCATGAGTCCTTCTAGTCTCCCTCGGCTCAAACCAATAATATTTGAACACTACGACGGTCGGTGTGTTTTCACCATAGAATAGAAGTTCATAAATTGCTTCAATTCTTCCATAATACTCGGTGCCTCCTTCGCCGATAGCAGAGACAGAACAATTTGTAGTCTTTAGGTCGGGCATAGATAGCTCTTTGCCAAAGGTACGAAAGTGATACCTGTTAATGTTGTATTTGCCAAATGAATGGACCTTATAGTCAAAACCATTAGCGACTTGTCTCAACTCGATGTCCATAGTCTGTGCATCAGCCTACAAGTTTCACACGAAAGAATGGATGCATTAGCCGCAAATTAGACCAAGAAATCAAATGGGCCATTAATGGTAATTAATTACCCTTTGTTTGAACCAAGAGATGAAACCGGGATAGTTGCCTCCATGCTTTGCGAGAAGCTCATACTCTTCGACGGAATCCTTTTCGATGACCGCTCCATCCCAGAATTCGGCGACGTATCGACTATATCAAATATCCGGGAATAAGAGTAGTTGAAAGGAATTATAAGTTGCGAAACAATAATTTACCGAGAACTTACTCGATGTACGGCCGCACTTCTGTTAGATTGGTGAAGATATACAATGAAATGGTCCGTCATTCTTCGACATCCAACGATTTCCCTTTTGAACAACCGGATGGTGTGAGCTTACCTTTGAATAGGCTGAGGTTGGATCGAACTTTTTTGGATCGCCATCATTCTACTGAGGCTTCGGGTTATGCAAATGATGATTTTTGGCTTCGTAGTTGAGTAGCACCATCAATTTTGAACGCCCCCCGCATTCTTGCCTCGGTTGGGAGATGCAAAATCAAATGTTGCATTTGATTAAAGAATCCTGGTGGAAAGATCTTTTCCAATTTGCAGATCAACTCCGCCGCCAACTCTTCCATTTCATCTAGCACGCCAGGCGATAGTTCTTTCGCACAAAGAGAACGGAAGAAATAGCTCAGCTCTGCCAGTACTAGCCATTCATCCTCAGGGATAACGCCACGCAACATCACCGGCATTACCCGATCAATCCATATGTGCCAATCATGAGTCTTGTTATCAAATATTTTCAATTTCTCAAGACTCGCTCCCCTCTTTAGATACGCAGCATGCCCATCGGGGAACATCAACCGCAATTTCATCCAAAATAGCATTTCCCTCATAGCTGGCCTTTCAAGATTGAACCATGCCTTTGGCTTCGCTATGCTTTGCTTTCCTTTCCGTTGTCGCAAGTTTTGCAACAGTCTATCACATAGAGCCTCCAGGTCGATTCTAGACTTATGATTATATTTTGACTTCCCCTCTATGCCGAACAATGTACCAAAAATGGCCTCCGCAATATTCTTTTTAGTGTGCATCATGTCAATGTTGTGTGGGCAAAGGAGGTCTTTGAAGTAAGGCAGATCCCATAAGCATGACTTGTGAGTCCGGGCATGTTCCGTATTATACCCGTTGAAGTATCCTGGATGCAAAGGATCAGGCTCGAGAGTGTTTAACTGATCAAGGGTCTATTGGCCTATCAACGCAGCTCGTGCAGTGTTTTTGACAACTCTACCTTTGATGAAATTATTCTTGTCTTTTCCACACTTATGGTCAGGATCCAGGAATTGTCTATGCATGTCGAAGAAAGAAAACTTGCGACCAGCCTGCAGCCAACAGAACTGAAGAGCTGCCTTGCATGTGGTGCACAGGAACCTTCCATGCACACACGAGCCAGCGAATAGCGCAAATGCCAGATAATCATGCGTCGAGTACATGTACCACACATGCATTTTGAAATTTGTTTTGGTAGCCGCGTCGTAGGTCTTGATCCCATTATCCCAGGCTTCTTGCAACTCATCCTTAAGCGGCTGCATGTACACATTCATATTCTTCCCCACATAGTTGGGCCCTGGAATTATCAATGTCACGAAAATGTTCTTTCTTTTCATAATCTCTCCGGGTGGCAAATTGAGTGGAATGACAAATACAGGCCAACAACTGTATTGTGCTGCCGTCATACCATACACATTGAACCCATCCGTGCTGATGTCAACCCTAGGATGCCTTGGATCTTCCGATTTATCCTTATGTAATGCATCGAACTTCCTCCATGCAAAACCATCTGAAGTGTGTACTAGCATCTTGTTCCCATCTGCATATAGTTCGGTTCTTTTGCCCAATTTGTGCCATGTCATCTGTCTCGCCATCTCTTCGACCATGAAAAGACGTTGAAGTGTTGGTACGATTGGCACATACCGAAGAACACTAATGGGGATTTTTCTGACCCATACCGTTGTCTAGCACAATATACCTGGAAGAATTTCAAATGGGCAATAGTTCAAGGCCGCATACTCAAGCCTAAATAAGGCACATCCATTCTCACAGGCAGGTATCTTCTCATAGGGCATCTTAAGTACACAGAGGATTTTCTCTGACTGGTACATGTTTGCAGGCAGTACATGGCCTTTGGGTAGAAAGTGTCCAAATATCGTCATCATTGTGTCGTAGCATTCTCTGCCTAGTTAGAATTGAGCCTTTAGAGACATTACTTGCGCGATGGCATCGAGATGACAATGCTCAGTCTTCTCTTGGAGAGGACGTTTTGAAGACTCCAACATTTCATAGAAGGCCTTTGCAGATTCCTCCATCTCATCGTCTGAATCCCGAGCATCATCAAAGTCTTCCACCATGTCTTCGATCACCTCAGCTCTGTCACGTTGGTCAGACTCACCATTAAAAGTCCACACCGTATAAATAGGAGTAAAACTCCACTTCTGCAGGTGTTTAGTGATACGCCTCCCACGTATCAATTGTTCCAAACTCTTTTGCCCTTGTTTTGGACTATAATTTGCATTATTTGAATGGAACTAACCTGGACTGATGTTGTTTTCAGCAAATTTGCCTTGGTGTTATTTTTGTGCAGAAATCAAAGTTCTCCAAACATCCTGAAAATTTCCGGGGAGCAGTTTTGGAAAATATCAAAAATACCTGCACCAGGATCCACCTGAGGGGGGTGGGCCAGTGGGCCACAAGCCCCTGCTCCGCCACCAACCCCCCTGGTGGCGGTGGGCAAGCTTGTGGGGCCCACAGGCACCTGCCGCCCACAACTCCAGCTCTATAAGTTGTCTTTTGTCACAGAAAAAATAAAAAGAGAAGTTTTCGTCGCGTTTTCGATACGGAGGCGCCGCCGCCACCTGTTCTTCATCTGGAGGGCAGATCTGGAGTCCGTCTTGGGCTCCGGAGAGGGGAAATCGTCGCTATCTTCATCATCAACCTTCTTCCCTCTCCAATTCCATGAAGCTCTTCATCATTCGTGAGTAATCTATTCGTAGGCTCGCTGGACGGTGATGAGTAGGATGAGATCTATCATGTAATCGAGTTAGTTTTGATGAGGATTGATCCCTAGTATCCACTATGTTCTGAGATTTGATGTTGCTACTACATTGCCATGCTTAATGGTTGTCACTAGGGCCCGAGTGCCATGATTTCAGATCTGAAATTATTATGTCGTCACCAATATATGTGTGTTTTAGATCCGATCTTGCAAGTTGTAGTTACCTACTATGTGTTATGATCCGGCAACCCCGGAGTGACAATAACCGGAACCACTCCCGATGATGATCATAGTTTGAGGAGTTCATGTGTTCACCAAGTGCTAATGTGTTGGTCCGGTTCTTTATTAAAAGGAGAACCTTAATATCCCGTAGTTTCCTTTTGGACCCCGCTGCAATGGGAGGGATGGATAATAAATGTCATGCAAGTTCTTTTCCCTAAGCACGTATGACGACACACGGAATGCATGCCTACATCACATTGACGAACGGGAGCTAGCCACATATCTCTCCATGTTATAGTTGTTGCATGATGAATATCATCCAAACAAATCACCGACCCAATGCCTACGAGTTTGTCCTACTGTTGCTACTGCCGTTACTTGTCTTGCTCTGCTGCTACTACGATTGCTACTGCTGTTACTTGTCTTGCTCTGCTGCTGCTACTACTTTTGCTACTGTTGTTACTTGCTTTGCTCTGCCGCTACTGTTGGTACTACTGTCGCTTGCTACTGTTGCTACTTGCTACTGCTGTCACTACTGCTGTTCCTTGCCACTGCTATTGCTTGTTACACTGCCGATACCCGCTACTTCGCTGTTACTACTTCGCTGTTACTATTGTGCTTGCAGATACTAATCTTTCAGGTGTGGTTGAATCTGACAAATCCAGCTGCTAATACTTGAGATTATACTCTCACCTCCTGACTGGCATACCCTCGAAAACTGCTGCGAACCCACGCGCTGGTGGGCCATCAACAACATTGTTCCAGTTTCATTGCCGGGGAGTGCTATCAGCATTCTTCTGGTGCCATTGCAGGAGAAGGTTAGTTGTTATAAGCATTTGTCTAGCTAACACTAGAGATTGCAGGATCAGCACTTTTATGGAGCCATTGTCAGGGAAGCACAGTTGACGTCAGCATTTTTCTGGCGCCGTTCCCGGGGAAGTATTGCTATATTCTCTAAGTCACTTGGGATTTATACTTGCTGATCACTATGAAGAATCTGAAGGATCCGAAGACCAAAGTCTTGCCTTCAACTACGAGGGGAGGTAAGGAATTGCCATCTAGCTTTGCACTTGATTCACCTTCAGTTATGAGTAAGTTTGTGACATCACCTCCTGCTAGAAATCTTGATATGTCGCATGTGCTTGATGATGCTTGTGATACTACTGCTAGAGATGCTATGCTTGATACTATGCCTCGTGATACTATGCTTGATACTATGCTTGATAGTGCTAGAGATGCTATGCTTGATACTGCTAGAGATGTTATGCTTGATATTGCTTTGCCTGATGATGCTAGAGATGCTACTATGCCTGATGATGCTATGCTTGATACTACTAGAGATACTATTTTGCCCGATGTTCCACTCGGAGCGTTCCTTGATGCTTATATTGCTAGAGTTACTGCCAATGCTCGTGATGCTTCTGATACTGCCGATGTTATTGAGATAGAACCTGCTTTTGCTCCTGTTAGATCTAGCTCTCCTAGATATGAATTGCCTATTATACCTGAGGGTTACGTTATGGAGGGAGAGATAACTGAGGATTTTCTTGCGTGTCAGGATGCCTATGACGCTAAGAAATTAGTTCTCAAGTGGAAAGAAAAATCTCGGGAAGTTAGGATGAAAAATGATCCGAAGTTTGCCACTTCGCCTATCTTTGTCACCGATAAGAATTATGAATTCTCTGTCAACACTGAGATAATCTCTCTAGTCGAATCTGATCCTTTTCACGGTTATGAGTCTGAGACGGTCATATCCCATCTTGCCAAACTATCCGAAGTAGCCAACCTTTTCACTAATGAGGAGAAGATCCGCCATTACTATATCCTTAAGTTGTTTCCTTTCTCTCTAAAGGATGATGCTAAAGCCTGGTTCACCTCTCTTGCTCCTGGATGTGTGCGTAGTCCCCAGGAGATTGTCTATTACTTCTGTGAGAAATATTTCCCTGCCCATAAGAAGCAAGCTGCCTTGCAGGAAATATACAACTTTTCCCACCTCCAAGAAGAGAGTCTTCCACAAGCTTGGGGGAGGCTCGTCCAGCTACAGAATGCTTTGCCTGATCACCCTCTCAAGAAGAATGAGATACTTGATATCCTCTATAACGGACTTACCGATGCCTCTAGAGACTACCTAGATAGTTCTGTCGGTTGTGTTTTTAGGGAACGAACTGTAGAACAAGCTGAGACCCTACTGAATAACCTCTTGATCAATGATAATGCTTGGACTATTCCCGAACCACCTCCTAAGCCAACTCCTAAGGAAAGAGGCAGTCCCGAAGATATGCAAGAAGCCAAGAAATCTATGCAAGAGAAAGGCATTAGAGCTGAAGATGTCAAAAATCTACCACCTATCGAAGAGATCCATGGTCTCGACAACCCGATACAGGTAGTAGAAGTGAATTCTTTGCGTAGGTTTGATGAGAATGATATTGCTTTTGATAAACCTGCTAGCCTATGCTTTGATCAATTTGACAACTTTGTTGCTGAACAACAGAGTTTCAATGATTATGTTAGCGGACATTTGGAACAAAGTGCTCGTATGCTTAGCCATTTATGTGCTTGTGTAGACAGAGATGTCAATACTCTGAAGCTTCTGAGTAAACATGCCTCTATGATTACTACTCAGGTAGAACAAGTACTTAGAGCTCATAATGACCTGCTCAATGAATTAAATGACAACTCTGTCAGGGTCATTACTAGAGGAGGAAAAATGACTCAGTAACCTTTCTATCTTGAAGGTCATCCTAAGAGAATTGATCAAGATTCTCAAGGAATCAATGCTGATACACCTTGTCATCCTAAGGAGAAGAAGAAGGATGATAGAAACATGCACGCCTATTCACCAAAAACTATCACACCTGAAGAACCTCATGATATTTCTGCGTCGGTTGCAGAAACACAATCAGGTGATGAACATGAACCTCGTGACAATATGGACAGTGATGTTCGTAATATGCTCAACCTATCCATGATGAGATGTGGAGATTGAACCTACGGTTAATCCTCATAATCCACAACCTAAGAGATATGACAAGAATAACTTTACTTCTTAAGCATGGTAAAGAAAGAGAGCCATGGGTTCAGAGACCTATGCCCTTTCCTCCTAAGCCATCCAAGAAAAAGGATGATGAGGATTTTGAGTGCTTCGTTGAGATGATAAGACCCGTCTTTCTGCACATGCGGTTAACTGATATGCTCAAGATGTCTCTGTATGCCTAGTACATGAAAGATATCGTCACTAATAAATGGAAGATACCAGATCTTGAGATCTCCACCATGCTTGCCAATTACACTTTCAAAGGTGGAACTCTTAAGAAACTTGGTGATCCCGGAGTGCCCACTATACCTTGCTCCATTAAAGGAAACTACGTAAGAACTACCTTATGTGACCTTGGAGCCGGTGTTAGTGTTATGCCACTCTCTCTTTATCGTAGACTTGAATTGGATAAGTTGACACCCACTGGAATTTCTGTGCAAATGGCCGACAAATCAACTGCTTTCCCTATCGGCGTTTGTGAGGATGTGCTTGTTGTGGTTGCTAATACCACTATCTTAACAGACTTTGTTATCTCGGATATTCCCGAGGACGATGCTATGGCTATCATCCTCGGAAGACCCTTTTTAAACACTGTAGGGGCTGTTATAGATTGCAACAAAGGCAATGTCACTTTCCACGTCAACGGTAATGAGCACATAGTGCACTTTCCGAAGAAATGATATCCAGTACATTGCATCAATGCTATCCAAAAGACTTCATCGGTTCTTATTGGGAACTTTGAATGCCCTATCCCTCGTGTCAAGATGAAGTATGATTTTCTTGTTCGGGAGATTGATATCCCCATTGAGGTGACTTAGTGGCTATTCGAAAATTCTCCATTCTCTCTTGCGATTCGAGAAGGTTTTTTCATAAGGATTTGATCAACCTCATTGACGAATTTCTTCCGATGACCATGAAACGAAAGAATCAGAGAGTCACATACCTCTGTTTTGAGTATTCATTTTCTGTTGCTTAGAAGAAAAATGATGGAATTAGTTTGGTTTTTCCTGTTTTCTGTTTTAGCATCCCGGAGAAAAATACCTCAAAAATAAAAGTTCTCCGATGGTCCTTAAAATTTAGTATGATTTTTTCTGGAATTTTTGAAAATTTCTGGGCCTGAGAGCTGGTCAGGGGGCCTGACCAGTGGGCCACAAGCCCCCCCACCGCCACCTACCCCCCTAGTGGCGGGGTGCAAGCTTGTGGGGCCCACAGGGACCCCCTCCACTCATTCCAGCTCCCAGCCTCTTCTTCCACCTCCAGAAAAAATTGTTTCGCAGCTCAAACCCGTGTACTTGCTCATTTGGCTGTGATTTTCGATCTCTTTGCTCAAAGCACCATTCTCTGAACTATTTTGGGGAAATTACTCCTTGGTAACTGACTCCTCCATTGGTCCAATTAGTTTTTGCTCTAGTGCTTTATCCTTCGCGAATTCTTGCTACCTTGGTGAACCTGTTCTTGAGCTATAAAAGTTGATTTTAGCTGGTCCCAAGTAGTTTTAGCGCGTGATACGGTCTCTAGGCACTAGTAGGAGTAGTTGCTACAAGTTGGGTTAATCCTTATTGACTTTTCTTTCGAAATCTCTAAAAATTTCAGAATTTTTCAGAACTAGAAAAAGGAAGAGATGAGGAGGTTCTTGAGAGGCTCTTCAAGTCGTAACCCCAAGGAGGATGAGAAGAATGACCCCAAGTACGTAGTCCCTCGAGTCACAGAAGTTCGAGCGTGCGAGTGGCCAAGTAATGAATTATTGCGCGTCGCCGGACTTTATAAAGACTTTTATTACTTGGTGGAGAACGTAGGTCTTACTGCGTTCGTTGAAGATAAGTGCCCACAATATCTCCTCCTCACCAATATTTTCGTTCAAAGCTTCAACTTTTATCCGAGGAAGAATCCTCCCACGGTTGAGTTCATGATATACGATGTCCCCCAGTGCATGACGCTGCAGGATTTTTGCAATGTATGCAAATTACCTTATGTTGGGGATATCCGTGACCCTCGTCCACGGGACTTGGAGGATTTCATTGGTTCTATTGCTGTTGGAGAGGAGAGAGGAGTGTCTCGCACTAGAATTTCTAGCATACATTTTCTCGTGCTTCGGTACTTCTCACTATTTGTGGGGAAATGTTTGATTGGTCGTGGGGAGGCTGGATCACTTAGTTCTCTAGACCTTGCGGTTCTGCGCGAAGGCCTTTATAATGATAAGACTTATAGCTTGGGCGCTATAGTCGCTCAAGGGTTGAACCTGAACCGTTCCAAGGGTGTTGTCGATGGAGGTATCTATGCTACCCATCTTGCCACACACTTTGAGATACCCATTAGACTGGGAGAGCAAGGAGAGATGCTTCTCCCTGAGAGATATCTGGATTATGACAGCATGGTTTGCCATGATTTTCTGGATAGAGATGCTAGTAGATGGATGATTTATAACCTGGTATTTAGTGAGGGTACTCGAGAGACTATTACTTTGCCTGCTCCTTCTTTGTTTGATCTTCATGCAGGTAAGTACACTATTATGCCCGCAGACATCTACGCATATTGGGGCTTGGCCCAACCACAGGCGCCCGTGCCCGAGCCGCCAGTCGAGTACCAGACGCCAGTTTATCAGTGGGAGCCAGAGGAGCTCACACAGCAGTGGCATCCGCAGTCTGCTCCGGAGTATCCTGGAGCTGGATAATTGCCACCATGGGAGTAGACCAAGCTAGGCCAAAAGCCTAACCTTGGGGGAGTACGTGTTCTCAACGACTCTACATTCATGCTTATGCTTTCACTCTGTTAGCCGGTGTTTACACTTTGCCACTGTATTATCCATGCTAGTTTCTTTTTGTTTTCTTGTTTTCTTGTTTTGTGTCCTTTTGAGAAAACCCAAAAAGATTTTCTTGCTTCTTTTGCTTGTTGGGAGTTTTCCCGTGTAAATAGTTTTCTTTTTGTTTGTGTCAAGGTAGAAGATATTGGTTACAATGTTTATTGGTTCTTGCATGCCTACCTATTTAGCTTTCAAAGAGCCATATTATTTTGTCTTCTCCTTTGTGTTTGCCTGCAGATTGAGCTTAGTCCAATGCGCTTATTATTGTTTTCATCGTTCGATCGTGCAAATGAAAGGCAACAATGATGATATATGATGAAGTGACTGAGACTGAAAAGCTGGTATGAACTCTATCTATTTTGTTTTTGTAAATATGACTAGCTTGTCGACCCAAATTTAGCTTTGTGGTGAGAGAACCATGTTTGCAATGACAACTTAGGGATCATAGTTTCTGATGCCATGCTTATTTAGCTGAGAGCTTATAATGGTTTGTCTTGATTGCCAACATAGATTTTGAGATGACTATGATGTAGTATGATAGGATTGTATTCTCCTTTGAATGTTTCAAGTGGCTTGACTTGGCGCATGTTCATGCATGTAGTTGAAACGAAATCAACATAGCCTCTATGAGGTTCGTGTTCATGGTGATTTATATCCTGTTCATGCTTGCATTCAATGTTAGTCAAATTCATTGCATCTTGATGACTGTTGTCGCTCTCTAGTTGGTCGCTTCCCAGTCTTTTGCTAGCTTTCACTTGTACTAAGCGGGAATACTGCTTGTGCATCCACCTCCATAAACCAAAAAGTTTTTCCATGAGAGTCCACCATACCTACCTATTTGAGGTATCTACCTGCCGTTCCAAGTAAATTTGCATGTGCCATTCTCTAAACCTTCAAGAAATAAATCTGTTTTGCATGCCCGAACCGCTCATGTGGTGACAAAGGGCTATTGGTATCTTCCATGATAGGAGTGTTATCCTCGACATGTGTTTATTCACAGTCATTCACGAGAAATGGGCCGGTATTTGGGATGCCCAGTTCCATGCTTAAATCGAAAACATAACTGTAAAACAAGACTCCCCCCGGATTGATGTTAGTATGGACAGTACCCGAGGATTCGGCTAGCCGTGGAGTGTGATTGATTGGTGGTGGGGGAGTTAAAACTTTACTTTTCTGTTTGGGAACCTCCTATGTTTTGCGGTCTCACAAAGAGCTAGCGAGATACCACTTATTCATATTGCTTCATGCCTGCTTTGATTGAAGTGTTGGTATTTGAAACTCATTATTATTTGCTCGTTAGCTGATTATGCAATTGATATTAGTTTACCGTGAGATCTTTGTGTCATTTGCTTATGTGGTTAACTTGTGATCTTGCTCAAATTCTGGTTATGAGTTAGACCTAGTTGCAACAACAAGATCAAACAGAGTTTGTCAAAGTTTTTCTTTCTCTCTCAGTTTGTCAACTGAGTTGCTTGAGGACAAGCAAGGTTTCAAGCTTGGGGGAGTTGATACTTCTCCAACGTATCTAATTTTCCAAACTCTTTTGCCCTTGTTTTGGACTATAATTTGCATGATTTGAATGGAACTGACGTGGACTAACTTTGTTTTCAGCAGAATTGCCTTGGTGTTATTTTTGTGTAGAAATCAAAGTTCTCCAAACGTCCTGAAAATTTATGGGGGGCAGTTTTGGAAAATATCAAAAATACCTGCGCCAGGATCCACCTGAGGGGGTGGGCCACAAGCCCCTGCTCCGCCACCACCCCCCTGGTGGCGGTGGGCAGGCTTGTGGGGTCCACAGGCACCTGCCGCCCCCAACTCCAGCTATATAAGTTGTCTTTCGTCCCAGAAAAAATAAAAAGAGAAGTTTTCGTCGTGTTTTCAATATGGAGGCGCCGCCACCACCTGTTCTTCATCTGGAGGGCAGATCTGGAGTCCGTCTTGGGCTCCGGAGAGGGGAAATCATCGCCATCGTCATCATCAACCTTCTTCCCTCTCCAATTCCATGAAGCTCTTCGTCATTCGTGAGTAATCTATTCGTAGGCTCGCTGGACGGTGATGAGTAGGATGAGATCTATCATGTAATCGAGTTAGTTTTGATGGGGATTGATCCCTAGTATCCACTATGTTCTGAGATTTGATGTTGCTACTACTTTGACATGCTTAATGCTTGTCACTAGGACCCGAGTGCCATGATTTCAGATCTGAAATTATTATGTTGTCACCAATATATGTGTGTTTTAGATCCGATCTTGCAAGTTGTAGTTACCTACTATGTGTTATGATCCGGCAACCCCGGAGTGACAATAACCGGAACCACTCCCGGTGATGATCATAGTTTGAGGAGTTCATGTGTTCACCAAGTGCTAATGCGTTGGACCCCGTAGTTTCCTTTTGGACCCCGCTGCCACGGGAGGGATGGACAATAGATGTCATGCAAGTTCTTTTCCCTAAGCACGTATGACGACACATGGAATGCATGCCTACATCACATTGATGAACGGGATCTAGCCACATATCTCTCCGTGTTATAGCTGTTGCATGATGAATATCATCCAAACAAATCACGGACCCAATGCCTACGAGTTTGTCCTACTGTTGCTACTGCCGTTACTTGTCTTGCTCTGCTGCTACTACTGTTGCTACTGCTGTTACTTCTCTTGCTCTGCTGTTGCTACTATTGTTGCTACTGCTGTTACTTGCTTTGCTCTGCTGCTACTGTTGGTACTACTTTCGCTTGCTACTATTGCTACTTGCTACTGCTCTCACTACTGCTGTTCCTTGCCACTGCTATTGCTCGCTACACTGCCGATACCCGCTACTTCGCTGTTACTACTTCGTTGTTACTATTGTGCTTGCAGATACTAATCTTTGAGGTGTGGTTGAATCTGACAAATTCAGCTGCTAATACTGGAGAGTATACTCTCACCTCCTGACTGGCGTACCTACAAATTGGGTCGAATACTCTACCCTCGAAAACTGCTGCGAACCCATGCGCTGGTGGGCCATCAACAACATTCTTCCAATTTCATTGACGGGGAGTGCTATCAGCATTTTTCTGGTGCCGTTGCAGGAGAAGGTTAGTTGTTATAAGCATTCGTCTAGCTAACATTAGAGATTGCAGGATCATCACTTTTCTGGAGCCATTGCCAGGGAAGCATAGCTGATGTCATTTACCCATTTCAAACTATGTCTTCTTTTTCCAGTTGTCGCAGTTGGGACAGGGGCACCATGTTATTTGCTGGCCATTTGCAAATGCGGCTCTCACAAACCCCCTGGTTTTTGTTAACCATTCATTGGTCATGTCTTTCTGACTAGGGTGACCAGTGTACATCCAAGCACGGTCACTCATGTTGCCTAGCTACCTATGGGCGCACAAGAAATAAATATATAATTCATCATCTATATTCATCGGCTAATCAAGTCTATCAGTTTTATTACGTCCATGCAACCCACGCGCTAATAGGTAAAGATAGGTCCTAATCCAACCCGAGTATGTGTAGATTGGGTTCGTTTTCCCATGGTCTGCTCCAGATGCGACGCAAAATTTCGGCAGCACCTCCCCGCTATTCTCCTGATACACGTGTCGGCAATAAGCTGAGAGGATATGTACCCAGAGAACAACACGCAGGCACTAACGAAATTACGCATCGGATCCGGAGCACATCATAGAGGAAAACGAACCCAATCTACACATACTCGGGCTGTCCATGGATAACGTTGGACAATTCGAAAGGATGGCAGTTATAATTATGCAAAGACATGCATATTTATAGATGTTGACCTTTCGAACAGGAGACGCATACTGCTCACGCATACTCATGATTGAAGAAACCTATAGCTAGCAAGTTTCATCGGCACGAAGACCGGAGTAGAGCAAATTAAGGGGGTAGGAGGAGAAGTCATTTCTGCTCACCAACAAACGTAGGGGCGGAGCTCGTCCAACGCACGTGGAGGTTGTCAAACAACTGCACATTAAAATTCACACGATCAACACAAATATGATGTTTTTATAATTAACATAATCGGAAAATATGTGGCCTAACTCATAATTTACAAAACTATGATCCCCGTCGGCCTCCAGAAGGCCGAAAAGCACCTTCTCGTTCAACAGTAGGCAGAAGAGGTGTCCGGAGTCGGGGCTTAGTGGCGTCGAGGGTCGGTGGTGTCGGGTGTCAGTGGCGTCGGGGGTTAGTTGCGTCGGTGGTCGGGGGTCACTTTTGTCGGGGGTCGAGGGTCACTAGCGTCGGGGGTTGGGGTCTTTTCGGTCAACAAGAGGCCGAACAGGTGTCGGGGGTCGAGGGTCGAGGGTCAGTGGCATTCGGCGTTGGGGGTCGAGGGTCGGGGGTCGATGGTCAGTGGCGTTGGGGGTCGAGGGTCGAGGGTCAGTGGCGTCGAGCGTCAGGGGTCGGGGGTCGAGGGTCAGTGCCGGGGTTCCTTTTTCCTCTTCTTTCTTCTTCTCCTCTCTCTTATTTTTCTTCTTCTTCTTCTTCTTCTTCTTCTTGATCACCTTCTTCTTATTAATATTATTATTATTCTTTTTCTCCTCCTCCTCCTCCTCTTCTTCTTCTTTTTCTTCTTTCTTTTCTCTTTCTCCTCCTCTCCTCTTTCTTCTTCTTCTTCTTCTTCTTCTTCTTCTTCTTTCTTCTAGTTTTTTTCTTATATTATTTTCTTCTAAGTTTTTTCTTTTCTATCTATTTTTTCGGTCTACTTTATTCTACCTAATAAACTAACTATCTAATTTAACAGAAAAAAAGAAAAAAAACTAACTATCTAATTTAAAAAAACAGAAAATATGGGTACCGGAGGCACTCACCGGAGTTGGGGACGGCCGGTGAGGGGAGGGGCGTCGCTGGAAGCCGGTGAGGGGAGGGGGCGCCGCAAGGGGAGGCGCCCGGGCGGGTGAGGGGAGAGGCGACGAAGCGGGAGGCGCCGGGGGCGGGTGAGGGGCGGGGGTTGCGCCGGGGGCGGGTGAGGGGAGGGGTGGCACAGGGGGCGGGGCAGGGAGCGGGGCAGGGGAGGACACCGGGGGCGGTGGAGGGTTGACCGGCCGCCGGTGGGGCTGGAGTGAGGCGGGACGTGCTGAGGACGGTGCAGGGGTGGGTGAGGTGAGGGGAGAAAGAGAATGTGGGAGTGGGGGTTAGTGGAGCGAGGGGAGGGGGTGACGACCGTTATAGGCTCGTCCCCTTTGTCCGTCCGCCCCTGGACGGCAAAGGGCCCCATGGAGGACGTCAAAGGCCCCGGATGGCAAAGAGCCCCTTCCGTCGGACACGGCAGGCATGGGACCCATCTGTCCTCTTTTCCGTCTGCCCTAGGTCTCTTTGTCGTCCGCTGGCAGACGGCACAGGGCTGACACATGGCAAATAGTCTGTTTGCCATCAGTCAGCCCTTTACCGTCTGCTTGATGTCAGCTGACGGCAAAGAGGTTCTTTGCGATCAGCCAATAGATGGCAAAGAACTGGCTGATGGCAAAGAACTAGATTCTAGTAGTGCATGATGATGTGTGTGTAGTTCAGCCCAAACCTAGAGGGCCATAGCTAGTACCTAGACGGAAATCTCTCTCTCTTGATCTTCAATACAACGATCATCACATCTTCACTTTGATCCACATGATGTAATTCCTTTTGTGTGGTGCGTTTGTTGGGATCCGATGAATTTTGGGCATATTTTCAGATTATTCATGATAAATATTTGAGTCTTCTCTGAATACGAATATTATTCTATGTGCATGATTATGATAGCTTCTTTAATTCTCTCCGATCTATTGAACTAGTTTGGCGAACTAGATTGGTATTTCTTTAGTGAGAGAGGTGTGTGGCAGTTGGTTCAACCTGGCGAATTTTTATATCCCATTGACAGAAGGGAACAAGATGCGTCTTTGTTTTGCTGTTACTAAGGATAACACCATGGGGTTTATTCATATTGCTTGAGAACACTTTTTTTACATCATGTCATCATTCTCCATGCATTACTTTGTTTTATTTAATACTCTAGATGCATGCTGGATAGCGGTCGATGAGTGGAGTAATAGTAATAGGTGCAGACTGGATTCGGCCTATTTGTTGATGGACGTAATGACTATATACACATGAACATTGCCCAACAATAATTTGTTTACCCATTGTATGTTGTTTTCATGAGAGATGTCATTAGGGAAAACTATGGCCCCCGGGTCTATTCACCATATATTTACAAAACCTTCAATACCTTGCTGCCATTTACTTTTTCATTTTATTTTGCAATTTACAATTATCTACACACCTCACTTCCTTGCAAATAACAAGCCCAAGGGGATTGACAACCCTCTTGCCCGCGTTGGGTGCAAGTTGTTCGTTCTTCTGTGTGCAGCCTATGAAGACGGTTGTGGTTGATATTCCTATTGGTTCGATAAACCTTGGTTTCATAAGTGAGGGGAATACTTACAAACATTGTGTTGCAATCATGTTCCTGTTCATCGAAAACCCAACGAAGATCACACGTATCATGCTTCAAAAGATAGTCTCCTCAACACTCAATCACTCTCTAACAGATTTGGCTTCGGTAGAAGAGATTGATTGGGTGGAAAGCAACTTCGGGAGGCTAGAAATCAAGATTCAAATGGTAGGATTAGAATATCTTGATCTCAACACATGAGTAGTTGGCTCTCTCTCAGAAAAATGAATATGAGAAGTGTTGGGTCGTTCTCAGTGTTTCCTCTGCGAATGAGAGGTGGTTGAGGGGTATATATAGGCGTCTCCAAAAATCCAACCGTTACAATATTATTGCCCAACTTGGTGAAACCTAAGTGAAACTCACTGGCACTGACTAGTGCAAAATGTGGAAACTTTTGTCTTTCGAGTGAGACCGATAGCTGAATCTGAGTGGTACACATTTTGGCTGCCCTAGTCAGTTTCCACAACTCGGTGAGACTAATTCTCAAAACTAAAAAATTCTAATTTTAAGAAGAACAAGTGGGGTTGCCACTTTTACATAAACCTTTTGATGTGTTCACACCTTGTGAGATGCTTTGGCTCAAGTCTTAGAGTAAATCTCCCCCTTGATGTGACATCCCCCCTAAGAGGGATAAACTAACCTTGGGTTTCTCGTTAAAGAATTCATGTAGGTGTTGTAGTGGTGGATGCTCATAGTTAATGAAGATCATCTTGAGTTGGGAGCTATCCATGTTGTTTGTACTCTTCTCACCTACATGGCTTAACCCAAAACAAGGAACAAATACAAGGATATCTATGGACATGGACTGAAGTACATATGATATGATGACCATTTATGCATTAATTACCTTGTCCCTTGCTTACCTTTGAGGTAATATGTGACTCCTTTAACTAATGTATAGAGTTGTTGTTGATTGAAAATAGTTCTTGCCAAAATGAAGAAGAGTGAATTTCATTGGCGGAGTCACCCCTCAATAACTTCTCTAGTTCTTCTTCTTAGGGACCCACGTCAACTTGATGGGGATCCTTGGAGTTGAGGTAGCGCTTGATGAATTAGATCTAGGGTGGCCTTGGGAATCCACTTGACCATGGCTTGTGATTCATCTTCAAATGAGTCAATCACCTCTTGAAGCTTGTCCTTGCCCTTGAGCTTGTGGTATTGTGGTGGAAGGTCATCTTGAGCATTTGTTCCCTTAAGGATAGTAGGATCATACTTCTCCTTTTCGGGAACAAACTTCGGGTTGGGTTATTGACCTTCTTCCCACTCAAGTCCATGGGCATTGAAGTAGACAACACCTTGCTTCTTATGATGTCCTCCTTGCTTGCACAAAATTTCCTCGAATTGCTTACTTCCGCAAGACTCTTGAAGACACCTGCCGCTATAATTCCTTTCAATAAATATATTTCTTCCTCAGGTATAACTTGGCTAAGAGAATCGTTAGTGGAACCACGAGAGCTACTAGCAACAACATCATTAGATTTAGCATTAGTGTTGTTGTTACTAGATGAAGAAACTTTCTTGCCTTTGTTACTAGTTTTCTTAGACTTAACTTGTGGAACAGAAGTAGACAAGAGTAATCGTTTGCCTATATAAGAACTCCTGGTTCGAAGATCTTTATCGATTGCATTTCGAAACTCATGCTCTTGCTCTAAATTTAGCTTCTCGAAGTATAGCTTCTCATGAGTTCTTGCAAGCTCTCAATGATCTTCTAGAGTAGATTCATGGGTTAATTTAAAAGTGTTTAATTCTTTAGTTAGACGCTCAATCTCCTTCTTATCATCATCATAGGACTTATCTTGACTAGCATGATTATCATCAAGTTCATTTTGGTTGATATCACTAGTTTTATCAAAGGACATGTCATCATCTCCAAGTAAGTCGTCCTCATCACTATTGAAGTGAAAGTACTCGGGGTGTGATACCTTGGGACCATTATCCATGAAGCAGTTTCCAATCCTTTCATTTGGTGAATCAAATATGGCATATGAGTTAGAAGATACGAGTGGAAGACCGGCAACACCTTCATCTTGACTATAATCCGAGTTGGAGTGGTAGCTTCTCTTGGATTGGTTGTCGGATACCCATTCACCAAAATGAGCTTGATATCTTCTTCTTGAGTGGCTCTTGGTGTACTTGTCGTTCTTATCTGATTCCTTGATTCTCCAGGAGGGTCTTCGTTCATAATGATCTTCTGTACTCCTTCTCTCTCTTCAAGGTGACTCATCTCTGGAGCTTCGTCTTCTAGGTGACTCTTCTCTTCTTTTGTGGGGGGCGAGCACTCATTTGAGTAGTTTTTGGGCCTTCCACAATTGTAGCAGTTTCGGTCGTGAATAGATGAATTCTTCTCTTCATATCTTGAGTTGGAGCTTGTATTTTTTCCTCTACTCTTGTAGAACTTGTTGAATTTCTTGGCCCTTAGACTTATCTCTTCATTGGTGACAAGGTTGTCATCTGAAGTAGCTGGAGTATCACTTGAAGCTTTGTAAGCACCGGTCGACATGTTATGAAGCTCTTCTTTGTCCTTGAGTGACATTTCATGAGCAACAATCTTTCCAATGACTTCCATTGGCTTGAGATCTTTGTAATTTGGCATCGTTTGGATCAATGTGCACATAGTTTCATACTTTCCATTCAAGGCTGTCATGATCTTCTTGATGATGAATTTGTCGGTCATTTATGCGCTTCCTAAGCCGACAATCTCATTTGTGATGAGAGAAAGCCTATAGTACATCTGAGCGACTCTTCACCATCCTTCATCTTGAACTTGTCAAGCTGACTTTGTAGCACATCCAACTTGGATTCCCTAGCGGATTTGGTACCTGCGTGCATATCAACCAAAGTATCCCAAATTTCCTTTGCATTCTCAAGATGGCTAATCTTGTTGAACTCTTCGGGGCATAAGTAGTTGAATAGAATGTCGCATGCTTGAGCGTTGTATTACAACATCTTCAATTCTTCCATGGTCGCTTTACGATCGAGTTCCCTTCCGCAGCAACGCATTAACCTTGCAAACCAACATTAATAATAGCTCAAACTGCAGGGTTATGACCAAGAATATGCATTTTCATCTTATGCTTCCAACTAGCAAAAGTTTGTACCATAAAGTATGGACCTCTATGGTGGTAATTTCCTTTACTAGACACCATACTCTCCTAGGTTGTGAAACCAATGCAGTGGAGACCAAAGCTCTGATACCACTTGTAGGATCTGAAGTATGTCTAGTGGGGTGATTAGACTACTTGACCAAATAAAAACTTAACATTTTCCTGTTATAGTTGTGGGCAAGTTTTAGCAATTATAGCAAGTCAAGCACACCCTACACATGCAAGTCTAAGAGTATAGCAGTGGAGAGTAAATACATGCATATGTAAATAGAGGGTAGGTATAGGAAGATCAAACACAAAGATTGACACAACGATTTTTGGCGTGCTTCCAATAGGGGTTGCTATCGTACGTCCACGTTGATGGAGACTTCAACCCATGGAGGGTAATGGCCGCGCGAGTCAGGGAGGGCTCTACCCACAAACAGTCTACAGAGAAGAAACCTTGTCTTTTCCATCACGGCTTACGTCCACAATGGACTAGCCTCACTCGGGTTAGATCTTCACGAAGTAGGCGATCTCCTTGCCCTTCCAAACTTCCTTGTTCAACTACACAAGAGGAAGTAGGAGGCTCCCAAGACACACCTAACCTATCAAGGAGACACCACTCTCCAAAAGGTAATAGATGCGGTAGTACGATGAACTCCTTGCGCTTGTGCTTCAAAATATAGTCCCATCAACACTCAATTACTCTCGCACACATTTGGCTTAGTAGAAGATATTTATTGCATGGAAAGAAATTTGGGGAGGCTAGAAATCAAGATTCAAATGCTAGGGTTGGAATATCCTGATCTCAACACATGAGTAGGTGGCTCTCTCTCAGAAAAAAAATAGATATGAAAAGTGTTGGGTCGTTCGGAGTGCTTCCTCTAGGAATGAGAGGTGGTGGAGGCGTATATATAGGTGATACGTCTCCATCGTATCTACTTTTACAAACTCTTTTGCCCATGTTTTGGACTCTAATTTGCATGATTTGAATGGAACTAACCCAGACTAACGTTGTTTTCAGCAGAATTGCCATGGTGTTGTTTTTGTGCACAAATGAAAGTTCTCGGAACGTCTTGAAAATTTATGGAGAATTTTTCTGGAAAATATGAAAAATACCTGCGCAAAGATCCACCGTAGGGGATGGGCCAGTGGGCCACAAGCCCTGTTGTCGCGGCCACCCCCTGGTCACGACAACCAAGCTTGTCGGGCCCACGTGGCTCTGCCGCCCCCAAACTCAGCTCTATAAATTCACTTTCGCCCAGAAAAAAAATCAAAAGAGAAGATTTCGTCGCGTTTGCCATACGGAGGCGCCGCCACATCCTGTTCTTCATCTGGAGGACAGATCTAGAGTCCGTTTTGGGCTCCGGAGAGGGGAAATCGTCACCATCGTCATCATCAACCTTCTTCCCTCTCCAATTCCAGGAAGCTCTTCATCGTTCGTGAGTAATCTATTCCTAGGCTCGGTGGGCGCTGATGAGTAGGATGAGATCTATCATGTAATCCAGTTAGTTTTGACGGGGATTGATCCCTAGTATCCACTATGTTCTGAGATTGATGTTGCTACTACTTGCCATGCTTAATGCTTGTCACTAGGGCCCGAGTGCCATTAAGTTGTAGTTACCTACTATGTGTTACGACCCGGCAACCCCGGAGTGACAATAACCGGAACCACTCCCGGTGATGACCATAGTTTGAGGAGTTCAGGTGTACACCAAGTGCTAATGCGTTGTTCCGGTTCTTTATTAAAAGGAGAACCTTATTATCCTGTAGTATCCTTTTGGACCCTGCTGCCACGGGAGGGATGGACAATAGATGTCATGCAAGTTCTTTGCCCTAAGCACGTATGACTACACACGGAATGCATGCCTACATCACATTGACGAACGGGAGCTAGCCACATATCTCTCCGTGTTATAACTGTTGCATGATGAATATCATCGAAACGAATCACCGACCCATTGCTTACGAGTTTGTCCCACTGCTACTGTTACTTGTTTTGCTCTACTGTTGTTACCATTGTTACTTGCTACTGCTGCTACTTGCTACTGTTGCTACTTGCTACCGCTGTCACTACTGATGTTCCTTGCTACTGTTGTTACTCGTTACACTGCTGCTACCTACTACAATTCTGGTTCGCTTGACGTTGATGGGAAAAGACAATTTCCGTCAACGGGCAAATTCTGGCGCCATTGATACGACAGTTAGGAATAGTCTGCCGTCAATAGATCGTTTCTGACATCGTTGTTATCATCATACTTTGCTGCTGATACTTTGCTTGCAGATACTAATCTTTCAGGTGTGGTTGAATCTAACACATTCAGCTGCTAATACTCGAGAGTATTCTCTCACTTCCTTACTGGCGTACCAACAAATTTGGGTCGAATACTCTGCCCTCGAAAACTGCCGCGAACCCACGCACTGGTGGGCCATTGCAAGACAATTGCTAATTGTTGAGAAACTGGGAGCAGTTCTGTCTCTGTTGTCGTGAAGGCATCAAGTCACGGACTCGTCAACAACATTCTTCTAGTGTCGTTGTCGGGGACTGTCGTTAGCAGCATTTTTCTGGCGCCGTTGCCGGGGAGGTATTGCTATATTCTCTGAGTCACTCGGGATTTATATCTGCTGATCACTATGATGAATCTGAAAGATCCAAAAACCAAAGTCTTGCCCTCAACTACGAGGGGAGGTAAGGAACTGCCATCTAGCTCTGCACTCGATTCACCTTCAGTTATGAGTAAGTTTGCGACACCACCTCCTGCTAGAAATCTTGATATGTCGCATGTGTTAGATTATGCTAGAGATGCTACTGCTATTGATGATGCTTATGATGCTACTATGCCTGATACTGCTAGAGATGTTATGCCTGATACTGCTATCCATGATGTTATGATTGATACTGCTTTGCCTGATGATGCTAGAGATGCTATTTTGCCTGATGATGCTATGCTTGATACTGCTAGAGATACTACTTTTCCTGATGTGCCACTAGGGGCATTCCTTGATGCTCATATTGCTAGAGTTACTGCCAATGCTCGTGATGCTTCTGAAACTGCCGATATTATTGAGATAGAACCTGCTTTAGCTCCTGCTAGATCTAGCTCTCCTAGATATGAATTGCGTGATATACCTGAGGGTTACGTTATGGAGGGAGAGATAGCTGAGGATTTTCTTGCGTGTAAGGATGGCTATGACACTGATAAATTACTTCTCAAGTGGAAGGAAAAAATCTTTGAAAGCTAGGATGAAATAAGACTCGAAGTTTGCCACTTCACCTATCTTTATCACCGATAAGGATTATGAATTCTCTATCGATCCTGAGATAATCTCTCTAGTCGAATCTGATCCTTTCCGCGGTTATGAGTCTGAGACGGTCGTAGCCCATCTTACCAAACTACATGATATAGCCACCCTTTTCACGAGTGAGGAGAAGATACGCCACTACTACATCCTTAAGTCCTTTCCTTTCTCTCTAAAGGATGACGCTAAAGCCTGGTTCACTTCTCTTGCTCCTGGATGTGTGAGTAGTCCCCAGGATATGGTCTATTACTTATGTGCGAAATATTTCCCTGCCCATAAGAAGCAAGCTGCCTTGCAGGAAATATACAACTTTGCTCGACTCCTAGAAGAGAGTCTCCCACAAGCTTGGGGGAGGCTTGTCCAGCTATAGAATGCTTTGCCTGATCACCCTCTTAAGAAGAACGAGATACTTGATATCTTCTATAACAGACTTACCGATGCCTCTAGAGACCACCTAGATAGTTGTGCCGGTTGTGTTTTTAGGGAACGAACTGTAGAACAAGCTGAGACTCTACTGAATAACATCTTGATAAACGATAATGCTTGGACTATTCCTGAACCACCTCCTAAGCCAACTCCGAAGAAAACAGGTATTCTATTCTGCAGTCCCGAAGATATGCAAGAAGCCAAGAAATATATGCAAGAGAAAGGCATTAGATCTGAAGGTGTCAAAAATCTACCACCTATCGAAGAGATCCATGGTGTCAATAACCCAATACAGGTAGTGGAAGTAAATTCTCTGCATAGGTTTGATGAGAGTGATATTCCTTTTGATAAACCTGCTAGCCTATGAGTTGATGAATTTGACAACTTTGTTGCCAAACAACAGAGTTTCAATGATTATGTTAGCAGACATTTGGAACAAAGTACTCGTATGCTTAGTCATTTAAGTGCTTGTGTAGACAGAAATGTCAATGATCTGAAGCTTCTGAGTAAACATGCCTCTATGATTACTACTCAGGTAGAACAGGTACTTAAAGCTCGGAATGACCTGCTCAATGAACTAAATGACAACTCTGTCAGAGTCATTACTAGAGGAGGCAAAATGACTCAGGAACCTTTGTATCCTGAAGGTCATCCTAAGAGAATCGATCAAGATTCTCAAGGAATTAATGCAGATGCACCCAGTCATCCTAAGGAGAAGAAGAAGGAAGATAGGAACCTGCATGTTGGTTCACCAAATCCTGTCACACCTGAAGAACCAAATGATATTTCTGCGTCTGATACAGAAACACAATCTGGTGATGAACATGAACCTGGTGACAATGTGGACAGCGATGTTCATAATACTGCTCAACCTAGCAATGATAAGGATGTGGATATTGAACCTACGGTTAATCCTGATAATCCACAACCTAAGAGATACGATAAGAATGACTTCACTGCTAGGAAGCATGGTAAAGAAAGGGAGCCATGGGTTCAGAGACCTATGCCCTTTCCTCCTAAGCCATCCAAGAAAAAGGATGATGAGGATTTTGAGCGCTTTATTGAAATGATAACACCCGTCTTTCTGCAGATGCGGTTAGTTGATATGCTCAAAATGTCTCCGTATGCCAAGTACATGAAAGATATCTTGACCAATAAACGGAAGATACCAGATCTTGAGATCTCCACCATGCTTGCCAATTACACTTTCAAAGGTGGAACTCCAATGAAACTTGGTGATCTGGGAGTGCCCACTATACCTTGCTCCATTAAAGGAAACTACGTAAGAACTGCCTTATGTGACCTCGGAGCCGGAGTTACTGTTATGCCTCTCTCTCTTTATCGTAGACTTGAACTGATAAGTTGAAACCCACTGAAATTGCTCTGCAAATGGCCGACAAATCAACTGCTTTCCCTGTCGGCATTTGCGAGGATGTGCCTGTTGTCGTTGCTAACACCACTATCTTAACAGACTTTGTTATCTTGGATATTCCCGAGGACGATGCCATGGCTGTCATCCTCAGAAGACCCTTTTTAAACACTTCAGGGCCTGTTATAGATTGCAACAAAGGCAATGTCACTTTCCATGTCAATGGTAATGAGCATACCGTGCACTTTCCGAAGAAACGATATCAAGTACATTGCATCAATGCTATCGAAAAAACTTCATCAATTCTTATTGGGAGCTTTGAATGCCCTATTCCTCGTGTCAAGATGAAGTATGATTTGCTTGTTGGGGAGATACATATCCCCATTGAGGTAACTTAGTCGCTATTCGAAAATTCTCCGTTCTCTTTTGCGATTCGAGAAAGTTTTGTCATAAGGATTTGATCAACCCCATTGACGGATTTCCTTCGATGACCATGAAATGGATGAATCAAGGAGTCACATACCTCTGTTTTAAGCTTTCACTTTCTTTTGCTTAGAAGAAAAATGATAGGTATAGTTTAGTTTTTCCTGTTTTCTGTTTTAGCGTCCCGGAGAAAAATACCCCGAAAATAAAAGTTCTCCGATCGTCCTGAAAATCTAGTATAATTTTTTCTGGAATATTTGAAAAATACTGGGACAGAGAGATGACCTGGGGGCCACCCCAGTGGGCCACAAGCCCTGTCACGGCGGCCTACCCCCCTGGCCACGGCAAGCAAGCTTGTGGGGCCCAGAGGGACCCCCTCCACTCATTCCAGCTCCCATCCTCATCTTCTTCCTCCAGAAAAAAAAATTCGCAGCTCAAACACGTGTTCTTGCTCATTAGGCTGTGATTTTCGATCTCCTCGCTCAAAGCATCATTCTCCGAACCATTTTGGGGAAATTACTCCTTGGTAAGTGACTCCTCCATTGGTCCAATTAGTTTTTTCTCTAGTGCTTTGTCCTTCGCGTATTCTTGCTACCTTGGTGACCGTGTTCTTGAGCTTGAAATGTTGATTTTAGATAGTCCCAAGTAGTTTTAGCGCGTGATACGGTCTCTAGGCACTAGTAGGAGTAGTTGCTACGAGTTGGGATAATCTTTATTCACTTTTCTTTCGAAGTCTCTAAAAATTTCAGAATTTTTTAGAGCTAAAAAAGGAAAAAGATGAGGAGGTTCTTCAAGCCGTAACCCCAAGGAGGATGAGAAGAACCACCCCAAGTATGTGGTTCCTTGAGTCACAGAAGTTCGAGCGTGCGAGTGCCCAAGTGATGAATTTTTGCGTGCCGCCGGGCTTTATGAAGACTTTTATTACTTGGTGGAGAACGCGGGCCTTACCGTGTTCATTGAAGATAAGTGCTTACAATACCTCCTCCTCACCATTATTTTCGTTCAAAGCTTCAACTTTTATCCGAGGAAGAAAACTCCCATGGTTGAGTTCATGTTGTACGATATCCCCCAGTGCATGACACTACAGGATTTTTGCAATGCATGCAAATACCTTATGTTGGGGGGACTTGGAGGATTTCATAAGTACTATTGCTCTTGGAGAGGAGAGAGGAGTGTCTCGAGCTAGAATTGCTAGCATACATTTTCCTGTGCTTCGGTACTTCTCATTATTTGTGGGAAAATGTTTGATTGGTCGTGGGGAGGCTGGATCACTTAGCTCTCCAGACCTTGCGTTTTTGCGCGAAGGCCTTTGTAGCACTAAGACTTATAGCCTAGGTGCTATAGTAGCTCAGCGGTTGAACACAAACCGTTCCAAAGGTGTCGTCTATGGAGGTATCTATGCTACTCGTCTTGCTAGACACTTTGAGATACCTATTAGACTTCGTGAGGAAGAAGAGATGCTTCTTCCTGAGAAATATCTGGATTATGACAGCATGGTTCGCCATGATTTTATGGATAGAGATGCTAGTAGACGGATGATTTATAACCTGGTATTTAGTCAGGGTACTCGAGAGACTATTACTTTGTCTGCTCCTTCTTTGTTCGATCTTCATGCAGGCAGGTACACTATTATGCCCTCGGACATCTACGCATATTGGGGCTTAGCCCAACCACGGGTGCCCGTGCCCGAGCCGCCAGTCGAGTACCAGACGCCAGTTTATCAGTGGGAGCCAGAGGAGCTCACACAGCAGTGGCATCCATAGTCCGCTCCTGAGTATCCCGGAGCTGGTTGTTTCCCTCCTTGGGAGTAGACCAAGCTAGGCCAAAAGCCTAAGCTTGGGGGAGTGCGTGTTCCCACCGACCTTACATTCATGCTTATGCTTTCACTTTGTTCGTCGGTGTTTACACTTTGCCACTATATTATCCATGCTAGTTTATTTTTTTTTTCTTGTTTTCTAGTTTTTTGTCCTTTTGAGAAAACCCAAAAAGATTTTCGTTTCTTCTTTTGCTTGTTGGGAGCTTTCCCGTGTAAATAGTTTTATTTTTCTTTGGGTCAAGGTAGAAGATATTGGTTACAATGTTTAGTGACTCTTGCATGCATACCTGTTTAGCTTTCAAAGAGCCATATTACTTTGTCTTCTCCTTTGTGTTTTCCTGCAGATTCAGCTTATTCCAATGCACGAGCACTCTTATTATTGTTCACATCGTTCGATCGTGCAAGTGAAAGGCAATAATGATGATATATGATGAAGTGACTGAGACTGGAAAAGCTGGTATGAACTCTGTCTATTTTGTTTTTGTAAATATGACTAGCTTGTCGTCCCAGATTCAGCTTTGTTGTGAGAGAACCATGTTTGCAATGACAACTTAGAGATCATAGTTTCTGATGCCATGCTTATTTAGCTAGGAGCTTATAATGGTTTGTCTTGAATGCCAACATAGATTTTGAGATGACTATGATGTAGTATGATAGGATGGAATTCTCCTTTGAATGATTCAAGTGGCTTGACTTGGCGCATGTTCATGCATGTAGTTGAAACAAAATCAACATAGCCTCTATGATGTTCATGTTCATGGTGATTTATATCCTGTTCATGCTTGCGTTCCATGTTAGTCAAACTCATTGCATCTTGATGACTGTTGTCACTCTCTAGTTGGTCGCTTCCCAGTCTTTTGCTAGCCTTCATTTGTACTAAGCGGAATACTGCTTGTGCATCTGCTTCCATAAACCCAAAAGTTTTTCCATGACAGTCCACCATACCTACCTATTTGCAGTATTTACCTGCCGTTCCAAGTAAATTTGCCTGTGCCATTCTCTAAATCTTCAAGAAATATTCTGTTTTGCATGCCCGAACCGCTCATGTGGTGACAGGGGGCTATTGATATCTTCCATGTTAGGCGTGTTATCCTCGACATGTGTTTATTCACTGTCATTCACGAGAAAGGGGCCGGTAATTGGAATGCCCAGTTCCACGCTTAAATCGAAAACATAACTGTAAAATAAGACTCCCCTGGATTGATGTTAGTATGGACGGTACCGAGGATTCGGCTAGCCGTGGAGTGTAATTGATTGGTGGTGGGGGAGTTAAAACTTTACTTTTCTGTTTGGGAACCGCCTATAGCATGAGTAGCGTGGAAGATATTGAGAACTCTTGGTCATTGCGTTGACAATGAAAGCATGCCACCCAAAATTATTATCTCTGTTTTCAAAGCTTTAGCTCTGGCACCTCTGCACATCAATGCTTCCCTCTGCGAACGGCCTGTCTATTTATTTTCCTGTTGAGTCATCCTCTTCTTATATAAGCACCAATTAGAGAGCACCTCTGTCATTTTTATTCTTTGCTTTTGATTGATGTTGAGTACGACTATGACTGGATCTTCGTTGCTATGAATTACAATGTTTAGTCA
Source organism: Hordeum vulgare subsp. vulgare (assembly GCF_904849725.1). Taxonomy (NCBI): domain Eukaryota; kingdom Viridiplantae; phylum Streptophyta; class Magnoliopsida; order Poales; family Poaceae; genus Hordeum; species Hordeum vulgare. The sequence goes on from NC_058519.1 coordinate 331,644,951, forward strand.
GACCTTGATGTTTGAAAGTGCTCTGCATTTATGTTTTGCGGTCTCAGAAAGAGCTAGCGAAATACCACCTATTCATATTGCTTCATGCTTGTTTTGATTGAATTGTTGGTATCTGAAACTCATTATTATTTGCTCGCTAGCTGATTATGCCATTGATATTAGATTACCGTGAGACCTTTGTGTCACTTGCTTATGTGGTTAACTTGTGATCTTGCTGAAATCCTGGTTACGAGTTAGACATAGTTGCAACAACAAGATCAAACAGAGTTTGTCAAAGTTTTTCTTTCTCTCTCAGTTTGTCAACTGAGTTGCTTGAGGACAAGCAAGGTTTTAAGCTTTTTGGAGTTGATACGTCTCCATCGTATCTACTTTTCCAAACTCTTTTGCCCTTGTTTTGGACTCTAATTTGCCTGATTTGAATGGAACTAACCGAGACTAACGCTGTTTTCAGCAGAATTGCCATGGTGTTCTTTTTGTGTACAAATGAAAGTTCTCGGAATGTCCTGAAAATTTACGGAGAGTTTTTCTGGAAAATATGAAAAATACATGTGCAAAGATCCACCGGAGGGGATGGGCTAGTGGGCCACAAGCCCTGTTGCCGCGGCCACCCCCCTGGCCGCGGCAACCAAGCTTGTGGGGCCCACGTGGCTCTGCCGCCCCCAAATCAGCTCTATAAATTCACTTTCGCCCAGAAAAAAATCAGAAGAGAAGATTTCGTCGCGTTTGCGATACGGAGGCGTCGCCACATCCTGTTCTACATCTGGAGGACAGATCTGGAGTCCTTTTTGGGCTCCGGAGAGGGGAAATCGTCGCCATTCTCATCATCAACCTTCTTCCCTCTCCAATTCCATGAAGCTCTTCATCATTCGTGAGTAATCTATTCGTAGGCTCGCTGGGTGGTGATGAGTAGGATGAGATCTATCATGTAGTCGAGTTAGTTTTGACGAGGATTGATCCCTAGTATCTACTATGTTCTGAGATTGATGTTGCTACTACTTTGCCGTGCTTAATGCTTGTCACTAGGGCCCGAGTGCCATGATTTCAGATCTAAAATTATTATGTTGTCACCAATATATTTGTGTTTTAGATCCGATCTTGCAAGTTGTAGTTACCTACTATGTGTTTTGACCCGGCAACCCCGGAGTGGCAATAACCTGAACCACTCCAGGTGATGACCATAGTTTGAGGAGTTCATTTGTTCACCAAGTGCTAATGCGTTGTTCCGGTTCTTTATTAAAAGGAGAACCCTAATATCCTATAGTATCCTTTTCGACCCCGCTGCCACGGGAGGGATGGACAATAGATGTCATGCAAGTTCTTTTCCCTGAGCATGTATGACTACACAGAGAATGCATGCCTACATCACATTGACGAACGGGAGCTAGCCACATATCTCTCCGTGTTATAACTGTTGCATGATGAATATCATCCAAACGAATCACCGACCCATTGCCTACGAGTTTGTCCGACTGCTGTTGTTACTTGTTTTGCTCTACTGTTGTTACCACTGTTACTTGCTACGGTTGCTACTTGCTACCGCTGTCACTACTGATGTTCCTTGCTACTGTTGTTACTCGTTACACTGCTGCTACCTGCTACAATTCTGGTTCGCTCGGCGTTGATGGGAAAAGACAATTCCGTCAACGGGCAACTTCTGGCGCCATTGATACGACAGTTAGGAATAGTCTGCCGTCAACAGATCGTTTCAGACACCGTTGTTATCATCCTACTTTGCTCCAGATACTTTGCTTGTAGATACTAATCTTTCAGGTGTGGTTGAATCTGACACATTCAGCTACTAATACTCGAGAGTATTCTCTCACCTCCGGACTGGCGTACCAACAAATTTGGGTCGAATACTCTACCCTCGAAAACTGTCGCGAACCCACGCGCTGGTGGTCCATTGCAAGACAATTGCTAATTGTTGAGCAACTGGGAGCAGTTCTGGCTCTGTTGTCACGAAGGCATCAAGTCAGGGACTCGTCAACAACATTCTCCTAGTGTCGTTGTCGGGGACTGCCGTTAGCAATAGGCATCTCCAAAAATCCAACCGTAACAACATTATTTCCCAACTCAGTAAAAACGATGTGAAACTCGGTGGCACCGACTAGTGCAAAATGTGGCAAACTTTGTCTTTTTAGTGACACCAATATATGAATCTCGGGTGGTGCTTATTTTGGCTGGCCTGGTCAGTTTCCACAACTCGGTGAGACTGATTCTCAGAACTCAAAAATTCTGATTTTAAGAAGTTGGTTACTCGAGATGGGGGCACTAATTTCCGTTGCAACAAAATGAAAATTGGTTACCAAGATGGGGGCACTTATTTCGGTTGCAATGAAATGAAACTTGGTGGTACCGAGACTCTATGGTTTGGCATGAGATCTGTTTGGTGTAAAACTCGGTAGGGCCGAATTGAAAAAGTTGGTGGCATCGAATTTTGGACTTTATGGGTTTTGACAGAATATTTGTGGGTAAATTTCATGAGTATTTTTGGTGGCTGTCTCTAAGCACTCGAGCAACCAGATCATCATAGTCACCTCATCCCCTTTTAATAGTATAGCCTTTCCTGTGGACAGAAATGTGATTTCTCACAAAATATAAAATATAGAGTCTTCAAGCTTGTTACCAATAGATGTTCCTTGCATCTAGGGGTTCTACTCACAATCCTTAGCCAATGCATCATTGAAATTTTGTTGAAATATACTAAATGGAAACATTAGATAAAATGACACATATGTTATTATTAATTACAAAAACCACCTTTGGGAGAAGTTGTTATTTCATCAGGGTACCACGACCCATTTGCCGCTGGCCCTTAGGATGACGATTGGGCCGACTTGGAGAAGATGCCCTTGTTCCGGCCTCTCTCAAGGGATCCGCCTCGCGAGGGGCATGCCTCCTGATGCCCGTTTGCCATTAGGCCGCGTCCTGCTAAGGGCGCGTGCGGCAAGGCGGCCACGTGAGGCTCCTCCTAAGGGTGACCCTAGGAGGCCTGGCACGCAGCGCCTGCCACGAGGTCTCACACCCACCACATGGGTGACGCACTGGCACCAGGGACAAGAGCAGAGGTTGCACTAGCCTGCACGGACACGGAGGTTTTCCTCTTTGGTGATTAAGGTACACCGCTCGTCATTCCTCCAAAAGGAGGTTCCCAAAGTTTTCCACTTCTGTGAAAGAAGATCACGACAGATCAGCAAGGCAGGACGGTGTTCATTGCCCAGTCCACAAGCACGTCACGACTACTACTTTAGTAGGCGGGGGTTGCCTTTTGTCAGGTTTAGAGTGAGCTCCTGTCCCCCTTCGAATTGCCACCTTGTGGCCACCCTTTCCCGCTCATGTTTTCGGGGAAGAGGACCAATGCACTCCAAGAGGGGACAAGTGGCCAACATGTAAAGGGATCGAGTCATTATATCCCCGACACCTCGTCTACATGAGCACAAATATCCATTATAGATAAATCCAACATAGGAAGGAGTAGGGTATTACACCACATAGTTTCCCGAACCTGGGTACCACGTGCGTCCTCTTAGTCTGTGGAAAGAAAGAGTGAGCTTTATGTAGATCTTGTTGTGTTTGTAGTTGTGTTGCGGGTAGCCGAGCCAAGACCCTCGTGTTCGAAGCCCGGTTCTTGGAGTAGTCCTTGGATGTAGATCCGGCAATCCCACAGGTATGGCAGGTGCAGGGAGATGTGCTTGCAATAGAAGAGTCCAGTGGTAGCAAGAACTCTCACAGTTGTCCATGTGTTGGACAGAATCTATGCCGAAGTGTGGTGGCAGAAGGAGAAGGAAGAGAAATCGCGTGACAGGTGGGAGTGGACCCCACCTGTCAGTGAGAGGAGAGAGAGTGTGTGGCAAGTCGGATCAAGTGGACGTGTATTTGGTATGTTTAGACTTTCAGCGCGGGAAGTGTATTACTCCGAAGGAACCACCAGTTGTTGCTCGGTCTAGTGACCTAGTTGGAATTGTATGCCTTATGTGATATGAAGGAGGCAACATATGAGATTTGTTGTCATTTATATTGCAGATTCCAAGGACCCAATTTTTTCGTATTGTAGTCAATGCACCTATTATAGCCCTATAAATGACTGCGATCAATTAAATACGTGTGTCGTACCTCCACTATATATAGGCATTTGTTGCAGCTCAACTCTTGGGCCTCGCACGAATCCTAAAGCCCAAAGTCTACTCACACACGATCCAAGTCTAGCTCGGATCACATTCGACTAGTGTCCGTGGATCCGACCTCGTAGGTTCCTTCCCTTAAGCGGGTGATCCCTTAGGTTCTCGTTCACTTGGTCGTGAGTCAGATCACATCTGGCTCGGCTTATGCGTAGCGGCCTCTAGCAAAGTGTGTCGACTCCAAGTGTCCAATGAAGTTGGTTAGGCACACATGTACATCATAGTTATATTCCCTTAATCACATGATATATGTGATCGAGCTCAAGGGGACATGGTTATCCTTGTTCCAGCCCAACCACTTTCGTTCGAGTGAATCCAACCTATACTTTGGAATATATCATAATCCTTATCGTGTGGCCATGCTTATGCATATCTCATGACCCGAGGACCCAAAGTATATCTCTTCGGATCGTAGGGGCAAATCCCATCTTACCCGACCACGTCTCGCAGCATGGGACTAGACAAGTCCAAAACTTACATTTATAACTACCCAATTACGGAGTGGTGTTTGGTCGGCCCAAAGAAGGTATGTCCCATCCCGAGTTCATGAGTCAGCATAGGTCTTAGGACACAAAACGTATGTCGTACTAGAGACTCACAAATGAGATCATCTCGTTGTGTCTCATAGTTGGGTATGTACGACTCGGACCTTATAAGGATTCAAATCCGACCAGATCTTTTTGAGTCCATATTATCTGGCTATCATTTAATGCTACATGGTCAGTGAGAACGGACCATCCGCCGTGTCATAGTCTAGTTAGCTGTGCAACCACATAGCCCTTTCAACTACAAACCATTTAGGCCAGTCATTATATAATGCATAATCTCACAAACAAGTCAGATACTTGTTGATGGACATAATTGATAATGTTCAAGGACTATATTTATTCATAAACACATAGAAACTATCACCAAACCGTGACTGCCACTATGGGATATCTCCAACAGCCGACACTTCTGCAGGCGTTGCCGGCTGCAAGCGCGAGTAGTGCATCATAGCTAGATCACCACCGCTCGGGTCCTAAGAAGGCCAACACTCCTTGCCTCCCATTGAATATAAGCTTTACGGTCTGATCATTGTCGGTAGATTAGCAACTCAGGCTATGAAGGTGGAGGTTTTGGAGGAAGAGTTGGAGACCATCGATGGAGAACTAAAGAAGGCGAAGGCAAGAGCTGGAGCTTCAATTCTCGGGCTCATGGTTGGACGTGGGGAGCAGGCGTCCGCGATCATTTATATTAGTTTTAGAATAGTGTGTGCTTAAAAAAGTGTCCAAAATGTAATGAAATTCGTGTGGTTTATATGAAAATAAGCCTGTTTGCAAGAATTTCGTCTGTTTAGTTGAAAATCAGCTTGAAATATGTGCGGATAATGTTTGATGGTCGACTTCGTGTGTATGTGGATGGCTTTAGAGCATCTACACCCAAACTTGTTAAATCATTCCCCTATAAATCCACGGAGGGGTCCGGGCGCATTCACGGAAAGTGATCGGACACACCTCAAATTTGCTACTTTGCATCCGAGTCTCTCATATTTCAAGCACTAGATCCATACAAAGCATGCAGAAGAAATCATGCGTACTACATACTGCGTACTCTTCTAGCTATCATTGTCGGAGATGTCAACGATGTTGATACCGGGCGTCGGGTAGATACTCCCGTACGAGGGCTCAGGCTCCTCATCCTCCTCGACCTCATCCATGTAGGCGTCTAACCTACGCATCCTACTCCGAGCGTATAGAATCGAGGATGGCATGTTGCTTCACCCGCAGATCGATCAAAAAAAAGCATCTACAACAAGATCTTTGAGACGGGTTTAAGAGATCTTGTAGATGCTTTTACATTTTTTAACAAATATGATCTTACATTGTGATCCCAAGGCAAACAATGACACGATGAAACAGATTCTATCTATATTATCCCATGGCAATGCAAAAGGAGGAGAAAGAGACAATGTCAGGCTGGCCATAGTTGGAGTAACTTAGGTAGTATCATATACTTGGGACTAGCAAACATGCTGATGTGGCAGACAATTAAAGAAGAGAGAGAGAGGTTTAGAGTAACATAGCTAGATACCGTATCATGTTAAATGCTATACTACTATGTGTATTGCATGTCAATAAATGAGGTCATCTATGATAGTAGTTTATGCTACTATGCATTATGTAGGTAGTATCATACAATAGTATCATATGCATGATACTACTATATAATACCCCATGTTGAAGAGTTGAGGAAAACGGCGAAGGCGATGGAACGGGTCTAGTCGAAGTGTCAGTAGGTGTTGATGAAGCGCTTGAGCGCGCGCATGAGCTCCACGGATGAGGCGGACCATGGGTCGATGGTGAAGAAGTCGTGTTGCTACCCCTCAAACTCCCTCACCCCCACCGGTTTCCCCATCACGCGCAACCTGGCCGCGTAATCCATGACACTCTCAATGAGGATCTCACGGCCCCGGACCACCACGAGCGTCGGGGCCAGCTCCACCGCTTTCAGCGTCGGGCTGTCCGATCCGAGCGGTTGGGGACCATGTAAGATACAACTCGATTAGGAAATGAGCTAGGATTTGTGGCAATGGGTATAGCGTGTGATTCCTACCAACCACCCTCACAACGAGTTCACGATAGAATTCTAATTACAAAGCATTGGCCGAAGCCGCCGTGCAATTCGCCAAATGCTAACAGAACACTAACGTGGGTATTTAACTACAAACCCATTCTGGGCCGATATTCCACTTGGGTCTGGTCATGCTGCGAGAGGGTCGTCGTCCTCGGCCTCTAGCAATTTCAAGTCTTGCTGCGCCTCTTACCTAGATCGATTCAGGGGAGGTTTTGTCAGTCATCTGTGCTATCCTCGTCATCTTTAGAGCTTCGCTGCTTGACCCCCGAGTATCCGCGTTGCTGACATTCCTCCCTCCTTGAGAATAGGCTTGACCCCAATCCGGTGCACGGGGAAATTGTTGCTGAAAGACCTCCAAATCTTCCCACGAATCATCCTCTGAAGATGAATCAGACTAGCGAACTAAGACTTGAGTTACTGTTTTATTGCCCATGCATCACATCTGCCACTGCCGAATTTGAACAGGAACTCGTGAAGCAACATGGTGAGATGGCAAACTTGACTGCACATTTGTTTCAGGAGGAAGGAAACGTTTGAGCTTAGACACATGAGAAACTGGGTGGATACGGCTGCCCTCTGGAAGATCCAACCTCTAAGCTACTTCACCAATTCTTTCAACAATTGGAAATGGGCCAAACAATTGAAGGCTAACTTTTGATACTACGTGGAGTAAACATAGTTTGAGAATATGGTTGCAGTTTGAGAAAAACTGAATCACCAACCTGAAAGGATATATCAGTCCTGTTTTTATGTGCTTGGATCTTCATACCTTGTTGAGCCCTCAACAAATGATGTCTAACTATCTCAGTTACTAGCTTCCTTCCTTGCATCCACTCTTGCATTTCGTCTGGAGCAATAGTATATGATTCACTGATGCCAAAGTATCTAGGTGTATATCCATGTAATACTTCAAAAGGAGATTTACCTAAAGCAGAATGCCAATTTGAATTGTACAAAAATTCACAAAGACTCAACCATTTACTCCATTTAATAGGCTAGGCACTTATGAAACACCTTAGATATCATTCAGTTTGATGATTCACCCTTTCTGTTTGATAATTAGTTTGAGGATGGTTCGTTGTGCACATATTTAATCGAGTACTAGTTCTATGGATCAACATCTTCCAAAATTGACTAGTGAAAAGTAGATATTTGTCACATATAATCACCTTGGACAACCCATGTAATTTATACACATTATCCAAAAAGACTTCAGCAACTTTCTAAGCATTAAAAGGATGCTTCATAGCTATAAAATATCCATATTTTGTGAATTTATCTATCACCACCAGGATGCCGTTATACTGGGAAGAATGAGTAAGTCCGCTCATAAAATCCATAGAAATAGTCTCCCATGCATTGCTTGGAACTTACAATGGAAATAACAACCCAGGATATGCCACTCTTTCTGGTTTAGCCTTGTGACAAATTCGATAGGATTGTACTTGAAGTAATTTAAACTTCTTCATACCAACCCGAGAAAAAAGTGCATGAATTCTTTTATAAGTAACAAGAAATCCAAAATGACCACCCATAGGACTATCATGAAAGGCTGCCAATATATTCTGATGTAATGCAGGTGCAGGTCCTACCCGAATACTCTGCTTATATTTCAACAATACATTAACCAAAGTATATGGTGGCTTGGAAGGTGGTGGAATGGCTAACTCCTAAAGAATAACTAAGGCTTTCTCATCTTCTTCATAGCTAGCCACAATCTCAGCCATCCAAGTTGGTGGATTACTTGAAATGGAAAACAACTGATATTCATGAGGAGGTCTTCTAGATAAGGCATCAAGTGCACTGTTCTCCTTCCCTTGTTTATATTGAATTTGGTAATTCAATCCCAGCAACTTAGTAAGACATAGCTGTTGCTAGATTGTATTCAACCTTTGTTCCTGCAGATGAGGCAAACTTCTTTGATGTGTTCTAATAACAAATTGATGCACATGCAAATAAGGTCTCCACTTATCCACTGCCAATAAAATAGCCAAATATTCCTCCTCATATACTGATAAACCTCTGTTTTTGGGACCCAATGTCTTGTTGACAAAAGTTAGTGGATGTCCTTGTTGCATCAAAACTGCACGAGTACCATACCCACAAGCATCAGTCCCTATCATGAAAGGCTTAGTGAAATCAGGTAAAGCCAAAACACGAGTTGATACTAAGGCTTGTTTAAGTGTCACAAAGGCCTCCTATGTGATGCTAGTCCAAACAAAAGGAATTCCTTTCTTAAGCAGTTCAGTCAAAGGTATAGCAATAATGCCATAATGCTCGATACAGTTTCTGAAATATCCACTTAATCCATGGAATCCCCTGACTTGCTTAACATTCTTTGGAACAGGTCAATGCTGAACAGCTAAAATCTTGTCAGGATTAGTGGAAACCCGTTCAGCAGAGATAACATGCCCCAAATAAGCAATTAGAGGTTGAGCAAAATCACATTTGGACATTTTCACCTTCCATTTCGCCTTGTGTAAAATAGACAAAACCTCATAAAAGTGATCCCAATGTTCTTCCAGAGTTTTACTAAATACCAATATATCATCAAAGAAAACCACTGCACATCTTCTTAGCACAGGAGCAAGATCAAAATCCATAGTTCCTTGAAATGTACCTGGTGCTCCTGTCAAGCCCATGCCCATCACATTGCATTCATAATGGCCATTATGGGTTTGGAATGTTGTTTTATACTCTTCTCAGGGGCCAACCAGATTTGATGATATCGAGCTTTGAGATCCAATTTGGAAAACCAACGAGCTCCTACCAATTAATCCAAGCGTTCATCTATGATAAGTACTGGATATTTTCCTTCCAGTGTGATAGAATTGAGTTGTCTATAGTCAATGACCATTCTCCAAGTTCCCTCTTCTTTCTTCTTAACCAACAGGACAGGTGAAGAAAAGGCACTCTTACTATGTCCGATCATCCCTGAGGCCAACATTTCCCTGATCTGTTTTTATAATTCATCCTTCAAATGGGGAGCAATCCTGGAGAATCTAACAGAAACTGGTCTTGCACCTGGAATTAAAGGAATAGTAGGATCTTTGCATCTTCCAGGAGGTAAAGTAGTTGGAGTTTCAAACACCACATAATGCTTATCCAATAACACTTGCAATTCTGGATGTTGAACTTGCTTCTTAACAGGTCTTAACAAAGAAATGGAAAACACTGTAACAACCACATCTTCAGGTAATAATCTTTGCAAATTAACCAATTCACCTTGATAAGGAATGGACATCCACTTATGAACCCAATCAACCTGCATTGGACTGTATTGAGCAAGCCAATCCAACCAAATTATATCACATAGCTTGCTAGTGGTAACAACCTGAAGTCACTTGTGAATTGAACTGATCCACATTTCCACAAGCTCTTGGATAACACTACATTACATTGCAATTTACCTCCACGAGCTATAGCTACTCACACAAGAGAAGCCTGTTGGACCTTGTTCGGTCTATGTTGCAGGGCACTGTCTATAAAAGAATGTGTTCTACCAGAATCCACCAGGAAAATCAATTACATTCCTTGCACCTCAACAAACAATTGTACAATTGGTACATTAGACTGTTTTCCCACATCAACAGCATAGAGATGTATACTACAAACAGACATGTGTTCTGGATCAGTTGTGGAGGATGTTTCTACTGCTTCTTCTGCTTGAATGTGATCAATCAACTCTTGCACCAGATGTAACTGAACTGACGATTTACACATATGATCCTTAGACCATCTTTCACCACACACAAAGCAGGGGCCTTTGGACTTGCGATAAGCACGCAAAGCAGATCATTTATCCTCAGATTAAACAGTTTCATAGGTTCGGTGGATCTTTTGGTATCAATAAAATAGCCTTGGATGTAAGGGAAAGGGGAAATGCACCTGAACACTGTGTTGTCATATTATTCACAGATGTGAGACCACCACCAAGTTTTTCTTGTGAAAGCGCCATACCATAGGCAGAATCCAAATAATTGGGCTTATGCAGAGCAACAGACACACAAACAACACGCTTGAAACCGTCGAGGAAACGTGTGGTGTAATGTAGATGATTAGGGGCTTCCTCATAAGCAGATAATTGATCGTACAAATCAGCGAATCTATCCACATAATCAATAACAATGCTGGTTTGTGAAATACAGAACAACTAGCGTAGTAGAGTCTGATGCTGATTACGACCAAATCGGTTGTGCAAACTTGAACAGAATTCAGACCGGGAAGCTTGAGGACAATGGCGTTGCATCGATTCAAGCCAACGAACAGCTGCACCATCAAATTGAGATGTTTCTAGCGAAACCCATCGATGCTGGGGAGTACACCAGAGCCGGAACTGATCCTCATACCGAGTTCGTCATAGTCGTGGATTCGCACCATCAAAACGAGGGAGATCCACCCAAACACGAAACGGGACCGCATCAGCAATATCAGGGTAAGGCGCATCATGCGTAGTAGCGGAAGGGAGAACAGGGAAAACTGAATCTCGCGCACCTCTGACCGGAGGAGGAAAATACGGAGCATGTGCCTTCCCTCGGTGATCCTAGTCGAAGCCAAGGGAGTTAGCGACATAATTGTGTCCACTCCAAGCAACTTGAGTCTCCGAAGCTTCACCTTGTCCAGGCGGTTCCTTCTTCCACTCAGCGCGGACGGCCTCGAGCTCGAGGACAAGCTCCTCCCACAACCCGTCGACGTGAGACATCAATAGCCCGTCGAGCATGGTTGTGTTGGCCTAGGTAAGCTTGTCAACTACTTGGAGAAGATTCACGTCGTGCTCCCGAAAGCACTAATCCAGATCAGCGGTGAAATCCGCCTGCAGCAGCGAGTACACGCCGCGCCCCTCGTCCGAGAGCTTGTCCATCGCCACCGCTCACCGCCGATCACACCACCACGTCGTGTACAGATGTTGTGGTAGCTCCAGGACCACCGAATTTGACACAAAGTGTAAGATACCTCTCATTGCTAAATGAGATAGGGTTTGTGCCAATGGCGAAAACGTGTGATTCCTCCCAAGCACCCTCACAGCGAGTTCATGATAGAATTCGATTTACAAAGCATCGGCCGAAGCCTCTATCCAATTCACAAAACGCTAACAGAACACTAATGCAAGTATTTAACTACAAACCCATTCCGGGCTGGTATTCCACTCAGGTTGGGTCGCGTTGCGAGAGGGTCGTCGTCCTAGGCCTCTAGCAGGTTCAAGTCATGGCGGGCCTCTTCCCTGGCTCGATGCAGAGAAGGTTTCATCAGTCATCTCTGATGTCATCACCGTCTTCAGAGCTTTGCTGCCTCACCCCCGAGTACCCGCATTGCTGACAAACCAGGTGGTTGACTATGGCATCGGGAGGCAGCGAGAGGCCCCATTAGCGGTCATTGAGAGGGCGGTTGAGGAATCCGTCAGCGGGGCACTCCGCCTCAGACCTCGTCTTTTTCGTTCCACCGAAGAAGGGCATGAGTTGGACGTAGCCCCTGACGCGGACGTTGCCCAGCTCAGAGCGCTCGGCCGCGGAGCCGAAACGCACGGCGAATTTGTGGGCGATGGTGCGTGTCAGCTGATGGGGTTATAGTCCCAGGGTAGGGTCATAGGTCTGCCCTATAGGTCCTACCCAAGGACTACCCTTCATAGGGGACAAGGCCCTTAGCCAGTTCCGACTGAACTAAGGACGCCCCCATCATCCAGTCGGCGACGATCCACTCGGAGCATATCTAACGTACCGACTGGAATCCACTCTGTACATCGTAGCGTCCCAGGAGGGCAACGGTCATACGTTTTCATACACCATAACTAGCATTTAAGGCTTACGTTACCAGTAACGCCAGCGTTTACTCGCCACTACTTCACCCCTGTCCACCGGACCATTATGAAGGGCAGCACACTCTATATAAGCCGCCCTTCACCACTGGTACAGGGGTTGGCAGTTGTTGTAATCCCTAATACACTCGACCCAAAGCTCCCAAGAGCACTGAGACGTAGGGCTTTTACCTCCACCATAGAGGGGCCTGAACTCATACATCCTCGTCGTAGCTAAGGCTCTTCCCATATACTTTTGTACCCTGTACTTCTATTGTCAAACTTATACCCACGACATCAGCAATACGGTTACTCGGGCGTCAAGCAACGAAGCTTTGAAGATGGTGACGACAGCAGAGATGATCGATGAAGCCTTCTCTCGATCGAGCCAGGGAAGAGGCGTGCCAAGACTTGAACCTGCCGGAGGCCCAGGACGATGACCCTCTCACAACGCGACCCGGCCAAAGTGGAATACCAACCCAGAATAGGTTTGCAGTTAAATACTCGTGTTAGTGTTCTATTAGCGTTTGGCGAATTGGAAGAAGGCTTCGGCTGAAACTTTCTAATTCGAATTCTACCGTGAACTAACTGTGAGGGTGGTTGGGAGGAATCAAACGCTATCACCATTGCCACAAACCCTAGCTCATTCCCCAACCGAGAGGCATCTTACACTTGGTATCATACTTGGTGGTCCTGGAGCTGCTACAACATCCGTACGCGACGTGGTGGCATAATCGGCGGCGATGGAAAAGCTCTAGAACGAGGGTCACGGAGTGTAATCGCTGTTGTGGGTGGATTTCACCGCCGATCTGGATCAACACTTCAGGGAGCACGTCAAGAATCTTCTCCAAGCAGTTGACAAGCTCATCAAGGTCAAGTTTGCCATCTCAACATGTTGCTTTGCTAGTTCACGTTGAGATTCTAGTGTAGTGCATGCGACGAATGGGCAATAAAACAGTAACTCAAGTCTTAGTTTGTTGGTCGGACTAATCTTCAGAGGATGATTCGTGGAAAGATTTGGAGTTCTTGCAGCAACAATTTCCTCATGTACCAGCTTGGGGTCAAGCCGATTCTCAAGGAGGGAGGAATGTCAGCAATGTGAGTATCGGGCATCAAGCAACGAAGCTCTGAAGACTGCAACGACAGCAGAGATGACTGAAGAAGCCTTCTGTGAAATGATCCACGGAAGAGGTGCGCCAAGACTTGAACCTGCCGAAGGCCCAGGACGACGGCCCTCTCGCAACGCGACCCGGCCCAAGTGGAATACCCGCCCAAAATGGGTTTGTATTTAAATACTCGTGTTAGTGTTTTGTTAGCGTTTGGCGAATCGGACGACGGCTTCGGCCGAAGCTTTGTAATTCAAATTCTACCTTGGACTAGGTGTGAGGGTGATTGGGAGGAATCACACGCTATCGCCATTGCTACAAACCCTATCTCTTTCCCCAACCGAGAGGCATCTTACGGTCCCCCCCGCAGAGTCGCCGGAGATAAACACCCAAGTGAAGTCGGCGGCCTCGGTCAGCCATGTGTCGCCAGTAGGGCAGGCCTACGAGGCGAGCCAAAAGAGAGTCGTGGCGCCGTTGTCGATGGTTGTGGGGAGGCGGTTCTTGGGGGCGAGGAAGTAGTCCGGGGTGACACGACGGCGCCGAGCTCGGCGGCGAGGCGGAGAAATTAGTCCAGGCAGTTGGGCTAGGTGAGCGAGACGATGCACAACTCGTCGCCGTGGTAATAAAAGAACACCTGCATGAGCTAGTTCCGCTGGCGCAGCTTGTAGAGCCGGAGTCCCAGCCCGCGGAGCGCGTCGAACTTGGCGTCATTCCAGTCCATAGTGTCGTCGTCCCGCACTGGCGTGACGAAGCCCGCCCCGTCTGTCGTGGTTTTGTCAAGGCAGATGTCCTCGTGAAAGGACTTAGTGTTGGAGCCATCGCACCTTGGTGGCGACTCAAAGGGGTTGATCGGAAGCAGACAAAGATTTACCCAGGTTCGGCCCCTCGTAAGGAGGTAAAGGCCTATGTCCTGCTTGGTGTTTGTATTGATGGTGTTTCGATTACAAGGAGGGCGTAACTCGCCTGACCTAGCACTCGAAGATTTCTAACCTGCCCTACCCTTCCCCGGGACTCGCCTTTATATACAGGCCGAGTCCTTAGGGTTACAAGAGTCCTTATCATTACACTTGTCATGATTCTTTCTATCTCTAAGTCGTCGTGCCTTCCAAGACGGGAGAACTCCCCCAGGATCTTGAACCACCATCCAGCTCCTGGGCTTACTGGGCCAAAGCTTGAATCGCCTGAAGGATGAGTCGCCCACTTGGTGACCCGGCCCAACTAGGGCGGGTCACACCACCGATAATATCCCCAACATTACGCCCATATTGACTTGAACCTGTTCACGCCAACACTTACCTAGTTAGGGGCGACTCATTTTGCTCCCTTTATGCATCATATGCTTAAACCGCCATCTATTAGAGAAATACCCAAGTCACTGAACCAATTTCTGTTGGCATCTTCTTATCCCTTTAATCTCGGAAGAGATAATGACGTAATCCCCAACGGATCCTTCGGCATTGACATCCCGAAATTTTCGGGCGCCATCACGGCGAATCCTTATCATTTGGCAGTTCCCGCTCGTGGCGCCCCGATTCCAGTGCCTGACTTAATAAATAGGCGGGGGGACAAGACAGGACGCATTTCCACCTACCCGTCCTGTTGCCTTCTTCTTCCTCGCCATCACACCGAGAGCTCCGTCGCTGCCCGAGAGCTTCGTCGTCGCCCGAAGACCTCCGTCTCGGACCGCCGCATCCGACGCACTCCGACGCCCGCCGAACACGCGAAACTCGCCGCGTATCTTTCCGCGGTCGCCTCCAACCGCCATTACCAGGTCAGTCTCCCGCCATTAGAGGCAGGTCTTAGTTTCTCGAGGTCCATGTCCGCCATTTCCTTAGAACACCTTGAATGGCTCCGTAATCGTTGGTTAGTTCATAATGACGACAATAAGCACAACATCATCTTCCATACCCCCAGTTGACTAGCCTTGGTCTGAAGATCAAGAAGGGTTTTCGTCAGATGAACTGTACTGTTTTCACCCTAGCAATAGGCTCTTTTATCCAAGTTTTTCTCATTCACTTTTGCATGCTCCATAGATCCATATTTTACCACCTGTCGTATGAAAGCTGTTTGTAGATCCAGACTTCTCCATTTTAATGAACACCTCTGAAGCCCTGAACCATCTCTCTTAAATAGTGAGAGATTCATAAATCGCCCTCGCACTCTGACCCGACCCTTTGTTTGGTGAGTCAACAAACTCCCTTGATCACCTCACAAACGTTTGGCGAATCAATGGATCTTTAACCATTTAGTAGACGCTTGGCGAGTTAATTTACCCGTAATTTCTCCCTTTGTAGCATGGGTGCCGTTTTCAAAGGCAATTGGCTCCCAACCAATGTTGATGAAACTCTCCTCAACAACTGTGTGAAGACGGGGAATCTTGATCCCAAAGAGGTTATCGATTGGCATTCCAGGTTGGGAGAAGAGATTCCCAACCCGAAGGAAGGAGAAATAGTTGTTTTTGTTGAACACCTCAACGGGGTTTTAAGCCGCTTGGCTCAAAATTCCTCAAAGACGCCATGACCTTTATGAATGTCCACCTCCAAGACCTAGGGCCTAACTCGATGAGCAACCTATGTCAGTTCCAAGTGTTCTGTGAGGCCTATTTGCGGATGGGACCTTCGGTTCCTTTATCTTGGTACTTCTTTCATTTGAATCGCCAGACAGAATTTTCCAACGGCCCTAGCTTGGAACTTGGAGGTGTCAATGTTCAACGCCGTAGAGACGGTCCATTCCCGTCACTCGCCATGCCAAGCCATCCCAAAGGCTGGGGCGGGTCTTGGTTTTACTGCCAGGAAACTTCTCCTGAGGGTGAGAACAAGCTTCTTGGCTATGGGGAGGAGAGCCTTCCAACAAATTTCAAACTCCCAGAAAAGCTTACCAAAGAAGAGGAGTCAGATATTATCCTAGTACTGTCCGAGTTAAGATCTCTGACAAACAACGGCCTTACTGGGGTCGACTTAATCCGCTGCTGGGTCGAATGGCGCATCCTCCCCTTAAGTCGCAGGGATGGATTAATGTGTGAGTTCGATGGCACTTTGGACCATCCCCAGTGTTACTTCCCTACAGCACTGACGGAGAACAACATCATCACCATCATCAAGAAATTGACCGGCGAACCCTCGGCCAAGTGTGGCCCAATAGGCCTTAAGCCGTTTTGCAAGATCAACCCGGCACCAAAGGTAAATAACTTAACCCGCCTTTGCTTTATTCCTTCCGACTTATTTGAGCCATGATTCGCATAATAAAAATGCCATTTCAGAAGGGCGACAAATTCTGGTCCATGAGGCCGAAAAAGATGGCCCTGAAGCAAGCCAGGCCGCCCCCAAAGAAGAAATCTAAGGGTAAAGGCAAAGCCGTCGTTGCCGAGCCGTGTGACGCCGACGAATCCCAAGTCGGTGACGTACTTTCAGAGGTAAAAATCCACCTTCTTTAACTCGCCATTCATTTTTATAATTTTGTGTTTACACCTTCGTATCTCTTGTGTAGAACGAGGACAATGAAATCCAGGAAGACTCCGTAGAGGTAATTTCTGTTTCCTCCAACTCATCTTCTCCTCCACCTAAGCCGGCCAGGCGGATTTGTGGGAAAGTTCCCTTCACTCACCAAAACGCTTGTTTGGATCCTAATTTCCTTTTGAAGAAAGCGCAACATCCCTCCAATTGGAAAACTCGGAGTCATTCTGGGGACTTGGTGTCCGGGTTTTCCAATTAGGCAAAATGAGGTACCTTTTCAATAGCATCTTTTTACATTTCCTTTTGGATCATATTTATAACTCGCTCATATCTTGAGGTGTTTACTTTTGCAGAATTCTCCTCCTTCATCAGGCGACTCAGTGATGTTAGCGCTTCCGCCAATGATCCGTGTTCCAGGGTAAGTCCTTTATAATACTTACATTGTCCTGATGATAATAATGTATGTTTTTAAGCGCACACCCTTTTCCTTTTAGGGCACAAGCGAAGAAGAGGAAAACTGGCGGGTCAGCTCCCATTATAACTTCAGAGCCTATTGAAAAATCTGTGCCGATTCAGGATAACCCGGCCAAAGATAAGCCTGAAGATCACGTGGATCTCCCGAACTCGCCCAAGGAAACCATGGAAACGCCTAATCCGACAAGTCCATTGAAAACGGCCGAAGATCCCGATGCTGTGGTAATCACTAGCACTCGCTTTTCTAAGCCGGCCTCAGCAATTCTGTCGAAGCATGTATCATCATCGACTCAACCTTCTATTGAGTATGAACTTTCCAAGGCTAAGCTCTCCGAGTATGAGAGTCTTGAATTCAGAGAACTTTGCTCCGGCTTTGCAAGTCGCCTGGAGGCGAGTTACGAAATGGAAAAGACTCTGCTCCTCATGATGACAAACAGACATGAGGTACGCCTTACTGCATACTGTATTATCCTCATTAACCCCCAAAGGCCGGGTCATCTGTAAAAAGATGAGTCGGGTCTTTGATAGTAAAAGAACTTTTCAACTTGTATTCCCCGAGGGCCGGGTCATCTGTAAAAAGATGAACTGGGTCTTTGATAGCTTGAAGGAAAAGTTTCGACCTGTAACCCCCAATGGCCGGGTCATCTGTGAAAAGATGAGCCGGGTCTTGACAATTAAAGAAGACTTTGGACCTGTAACCCCCAAGGGCCGGGTCATCTGTAAAAAGATGAGCCGGGTCTTGATAATTAAAGAAAACTTTCGGCCTGTAACCCCCAAGGGCCGGGTCATCTGTAAAAAGATGAGTCAGGTCTTGATAATTAAAGAAAACTTTTGACCTGTAACCCCCAAGGGCCGGGTCATCTGTAAAAAGATGAGCGGAGTCTTGTTACTATATAATTTTGTCCAAAAAATTATACATTAGCCCCCAAGTGTCAGGGATGTTGCTTGCAATAATTCTGAGACTTGCCCCTTGATAATATATTTCGACAGGAATCACTTACCCAAGCTGAATCAGCATTTGGCGGTTTAAAGAAAAATTTAGCCGATCAGCAGGATGCCCGGGCAAAATCAGAAGAGAAGTGTCAAATGATCTTATCTGAGATGGAGAAGCTGAAAGCCGATTTAAAAAAGGCTCAAGCTGATAAAGATGCCCTAGTAAAGCGAGCATAAAAAGCTGAAGCTAAGCTGGATACCGTGCAACAAGAGTTGACCGGCTTAAAGCTTCATATCTCCAACATGGCACAAGCTGTCTTCGGTAAAAAACGAAATCCTGACCTTGCACTCTTGTAAATAAATAACTTAGTATGAAGAACTTGCTGACCATCATTTATCCCTTATGTAGGTCTGAGAGCCGCCAATCTTCAGAACGACTGTGTCCTGATGCTGAAAGCGATTTACACGTTAACACAGCAGCTGTATACAGGGAGTGTGCTAACCGTGAAAGCAGTGATGGGTGCCAAGGAATCCATAACTTCAATAAAGAAGATGATTGGCTTCTTATCTACTCTTCCTCCTTAGATTGGTGAGCCAACCCGGTAAGCTGTCCGAAAAGGGGCACTGACTACGCTGAGTCGGTGTCTGGCGTATGCTCCAGAATTAAAACCTGAAGAAGTAGCAGCAGGCTTTCCCCAGCTCAAGGATGACGGGTCAGAATTTGCTGAAGAGGATTACCAGCATGTTGTCAAAGAATCCCGTTTGGCAGCGACTCAGCTTGCATCAAGCTTGGATTTATCAAAATATCAAGCCGCCTATGACAACAAGAACAAGAAAGTTAATCTGCCAACCTTTGTGACAACCAGCTTAACTCAGCGGCGACCCAAGAACCCTTTTGACTTGGAGGTGGATCTCTCATCAGTTTTGAACGATGAAGATGAGTTCGCCGCTTTATCCAAGTGTAAGTGGGTACTGGGCGACTTGCAAATTGAAGTCAGCAAGAGCTCGCAGCACGCTGACCCGAGGACATCAATAGAATAATCTTTCATGGATTTGGCCATAAGTGCCATGTAATAAGTCTTTTATATAGGTCAAACTGCTTCTGTGATGTCTTAAAAACCATTATGTCACCCTTAAGGCGCCTTTAGAATGCTTGACCCGCCCTCAAGGCGTTTTTATGATGCTTGACCCGCCGTGGCTATAATGATTGTGATCATCAACCTGTTAGGCTTAAAAACATATATCAACTCATCTCAGTGAGTAATGGATGATAATAAACAATAACCGACCCAAGATATTTTATGGCGAGTCAGAAAAAATCTGAAAAACCTTGTGGCAGTGCCAGGAAGGTAAAAAATAACAATTTCTTCAGCTCATCAGGTCGCGACAGGATAGGACGAGTTATATAAACTCAAGTGCTACCCGAGGGAGACTTTTTGTATAAAAAGCTCAAGTATTTAGACCGGCTGATCAGGCACGAGTCAAGCTTCAGTGAAGCGGGTTCAGTGAACCAAAGGTTTCTCAATTTTCCATGTGGGGCGCTAGCCTGTACCAGACATGTTTTAACCAAGGCGAGTTCAGGGCCCATAAAGCGGAGTAACTCACCAAGAGTTCATGGGTCCATATGGCGATTCGGCCGACACACAGTCCAGTATAACCATTTGTAATGCGGTAATTTTTCGCAGGCCAAATGGGTAGTAAGGCTGATCTCAGTGAGAGGAAGCCCCCAAGTGACCTATGACTAAGGGAAAGACTGGTCATAGGATTGTAGAAGCGTATACGCTATTACCACAAAATGACTTGAGAACAAAACTGTTCCCAAAGTAAGCCGTCCTAATCCACAGAATCATATAAGGCGCCCATGTTTGAATATCGCGCCTTGTAGCGACTTCGATCCTCTTTGGCTTATCGATACCCAGTTTTGTAATAAGCGCATCATGGCGACTTATGCTCTTTGGTATGGATAGCGTCCATGCTTGGGCGACTTGTTGAAGAACAAAGCAAAGATCCATACTTCGAATAAGATGAAAAAGCAGGAAAGCCCCCATGCTTGGAAGCATCAATTTTATTGCTTCATAAAAAATGAAAAACTTACAAAAAGCAGAGCAAATAGCTCAAGTGTAATAAGGCCACAAGTGGGCTATGTTCCAGGGGCGAGTTGACTCAGCCTCCGTGGTTGGCCGATCAGGCCGTAGATCCACCATATAGTAGGACCCGTTGTGAAGGCTTTTGCTGACGACGAACTGTCCTTCCCATGGTGGTGATAACTTATGCATGCCAGTACGATCTTGTATCAATCGAAGCACTAAGTTGCCCTCCTGAAAGGTTCGGCTCTTGACCCGGCGGCTGTGATAACGCCGCAAGTCCTTGTGATAGATTGCCGATCGGGCAGCAGCCAAATCGCGTGCTTCCTCCAAAGCGTCCAAAGAATCTTGGCGCGCCAACTCGTTGTCCTGTTCCACATAAGCGGCAACCCTGGGCGAGTCATGCCTAATGTCAGTGGGAAGAACAGCTTCTGCTCCATATACCAGGAAAAAGGGAGTAAAACCCCTAGAACGGTCCGGGGTGGTCCGGATGCTCCATAGTACTGAAGGCAACTCCTCAACCCAACACCCTGGGGTGCGTTCCAGGGGAATCATGAGTCGGGGTTTGATTCCTCGCAACACTTCCTGATTCGCCCGTTTGGCCTGCCCATTAGATTGTGGATGAGCCACTTCAGAGACATCAAGCCGGATGTGCTCACGATGGCAAAACTCCTGCATCGCCCCTTGTGATAGATTAGTGCCATTGTTAGTAATAATGTTGTGTGGATATACGAACCGGAAGATCAAGTTTTTCAAGAATTTGACCATCGTCTCCACATCACAAGCACCAACATGTTCTGCTTCGACCCTCTTGGTAAATTTATCAACCGCCACCAGCAGATGAGTTTTTTTGTTGGACGACATCTTAAAGGGGCCAACCATGTCTAAACCCCAGACAGCGAAAGGCCAAGTGATAGGTATCATCCTTAGTTCTTGAGCCGGCACATGAGCCTGTCGTCCATAATGCTGGCAACCGTCACATCGGCGAACTATCTCCTCTGCATCTGCATGAGCCGTCAACCAGAAAAAACCATGACGGAATGCCTTCGAAACCAAGGAGCGTGAACCGGCATGATGCCCACAATCTCCGGAATACATGTCGTTCAAAATCACGCATCCTTCTTCAGAAGAAACGCATCGTTGGAATACCCCAGAAGTGCTTCGCTTATATAATTCGCCATTGATGATGACCATGGATTTACTTCGCCGAACGATTTGGCTCGGGCGAGATATGCTAGATACGGAAGAACCCAATTCGAAGTAACACGGAGAGTCGCCACGAACTGAGACTCAGGGTCTGGTATTGCCAGCTCCTCTTATGAGGGTAACCTTACGGAAGGATTGTGCAAAGTATCCAAAAAGACATTGGGAGGAACCGGCTTACGCTGCGAGCCGAGACGTGAAAGGGCATCAGCTGCTTCGTTAAGGCGCCGATCGATATGATCAACTTGATAGCCATGGAAATGACACGCCACATCATACACAACACTCCTGTAAGCCGCCATCAGGGGGTCCCGAGAATCCCAAGTACCTGAAACTTGCTGAGCCACCAGATCAGAGTCGCCAAAACATCTAACCCGCGTGAGGTTCATCTCCTTGGCGAGTCGCAAACCATGAAGCAAGGCTTCATATTCCGCAGCGTTGTTGGTACATGGAAACATGAGTCGGAGGACATAGCATAATTTGTCTCCCTGGGGCGATATCAGTACCACGCCAGCCCCCGAGTCGTCCAATTGCCTGGATCCATAAAAAAAAATAGTCCAGTACGTAAGGTCAGGCCTATCTTCCGGGATGTATAACTCGGTCCAATCGTTAACAAAATCAACCAAGGCCCGAGACTTGCTAGCCGTGCGAGGGGTGTATCGCACGTGGTGCGGCCCAAGTTCGATCGCCCACTTGGCGATTCGCCCTATCGCTTCCCGGTTCTGGATGATGTCTCCGAGGGGAGCAGAGCTAACCACCGTGATAGGATGCTCTTGGAAATAGTGTTTGAGTTTTCGAATCGCCATAAAGACCCCATAGACCAACTTCTGCGAGTGTGGGTATCGTTGCTTGGAGAGAGTTAGCACCTCACTGATGAAATATACCGGGCGCTGAACCGGATACTCCTTCCCTTCTTCCTTCCTTTCGACGACCATTGCCACGCTCACTGCTTTGGAGTTTGCCGCAACATACAGAAGCATAGGCTCTTTTTCAGTCGGGGCGGCCAAAGCTGGCGGGTTGACCAGCTGCTGCTTCAAGGCTTCGAAAGCTTCATTGGCCTCGTCTGTCCAAACAAAATGGTCAGATTTCTTAAGCAACTGATAAAGGGGAATAGCCTTTTCACCCAGGCGGCTTATGAAACGACTTAAAGCCGCAATTCAACCCGCCATCCGTTGAACTTGATTGATATTTGCTGGTTTTCCAAGCGAAGTGACCGCTTCGATTCTGTCCGGGTTAGCTTCAATGCCGCGCTCAGATACCAGGAAACCCAACAATTTTCCAGCAGGAACACCGAAGACACACTTGGTGGGATTAAGCTTCATCTAGTATACCCGCAGATTGTCAAAAGTTTCCCTTAGATCTTCCAATAGAGTTTCCTTCATCTGAGTTTGTACCACAATGTCGTCAACATAAGCATGGACGGTGCGTCCGATTTGGCCATGGAGGCAATTTTGGATGCAGCGCTGATAAGTCGCCCGAGCACTTTTGAGCCCAAATGGCATGGACACATAGCAAAAAGCCCCGAAGGGGGTTATAAAAGTTGTCTTCTCCTGATCTTCCACAGCCATCTTGATTTGGTGATACACTTAATAAGCGTCCAGGAAGCACAAACGCTCGCAGCCCGCCACTGAATCAATAATTTGATCGATACGGGGAAGGGCGAAAGGATCCTTTGGACAGGCTCTGTTAAGATCTGTGTAATCAATGCACATGCGGAAGGTACCGTTCTTCTTGAGCACCAGGACCGGGTTAGCCAACCACTTGCGGTGGAAGACCTCTACGATGAATCCGGCGGCCAAAAGAAGGGCGACTTCTTCCCCGATTGCCTTGCATCGTTCCTCATTGAACCTACGAAGATATTGCTGAATCGGCTTTGCTTTAGGATCAACATTAAGGTGGTGCTCAACGAATTCTCTCGACACACCAGGCATGTCAGAAGGTTTCCATGCGAAGATGTCCCAATTCTCACGGATGAATTCTATGAGAGTGCTTTCCTATTTGGGGTCCAGACCCGTCCCGATAGTGAACTACTTGGTTCAGTCGCGAGGGACGAAATCCACTACCTTAGTGTCGTCTGTTGGTTTGAATTTGAGGGGCGGCTCAGCATCTGTTTTTGGCTTCTTTAGAGGTGACATGTCAGCTGGATCAACATTGGCCCGGTGATATTTGAGCTCTTCCGCAGCGCAGGTGACTTCTGTGTAAGCCGCATCCCCTTCTTCACACTCTATTGTGATCCTCCTGTCACCATCAACTGTGATGGGTCCCTTAGGACCGGGCATTTTGAGCTTAAGGTAAACATAGCAGGGGCGAGGCATGAACCGGGCGTAAGCCGGTCGCCCAAACAGCGCATGATAGGGGCTCTTTAACTTGACCACCTCAAACATAAGCGACTCAATCCTATAGTTAGACGCTGTTCCAACCGCAACTGTGGGCCTAACTCGGCTTATGGGGTATGTCGATTTACCTGGGACAATCCCATGGAATACCGTGGTTGAGGGCATTAAATCTTTCTCCAACAGGTTCATCCTTCGAAAGGTGTCGAAGTATAGTATGTTGATGCTACTACCACCATCCATTAGTACCTTCGATAAGGTATATCCCCCAACTTGAGGTGCCACGACTAACGCTAAGTCGCCGGGGTGGTCAACTCTTGGCGGGTGATCCTCCCTACTCCACGATATACTCTGCTCGGACCAGTGGAGATATCTAGGGAGTGCCGGCTCAGATACACTTTACGCTCGGTGATTCACCTTTTTATCACACCTGCAGGCATTGGTGGTGAAAATGTGGTATTCCCATTGCTTAACTGTTTGGGGTTATTGCGGAAACCGCTGTTATCATCTTGCCCCTGAGGAGCCCCCTGTGGGGGTGGCTGTTGATAAGCCCCGGGCGGGTTATACCGCTGCTGGTTATGCACTGGATACTGGCCACTGCTTGGCTGCGAGCCGCCCTCATCCCCCGGTTCGGGGAAACCGCCGAACGGGTTCTCACATTGATTAGGTGCACCAAACTGTTCCTGCCGTTGATCCGGGTCACCGCCTTGCCCTTTTTTATCGCCTCCGCCCGAAACTCCCGCATCACATAGCAGTCTTCCCAGGAATGAGTCGCCGGTCCGTCTGCCATGGCGTGGTGCGAGCAGGGGCCTTTGAGTATCTCGTTATAATTGCGCGGTTTTTTGCCACTGTAACCCCTCTTCTTCTGACGTTGGTTGCCGTTGTTGGCATTGGTATTGGCAACTAAATCCGAGGATTCTTCCTGCTGCCTTCTCTTGCCGTTTGGTCCGTGATTATGGAGGGCGTGTCCCTGGAACCGGGTATGATTTTTGGATGACTCGCCCTTCCTTGGCGAGTTAGCCTTGCCACCATCCTCTCCTTGGTCTTTGGTGTCGTCTGCCTCGGCTTACCTAGTGAGGGTGTCCATTAATTCCCCCATATCTTGGACTTTTTGCTTGAGTGGCCCCAACTTCTGCACCAAGGGCTCATATTGACAGTTTTGATCCAAGATCAACACGACCTGAGCCGCCGTGATGCCGTCCGACAAGTGAATGATTTCCGCGACCCACCGCGTCCAGTGGTGGGCCGACTCATCCGGGCGCTAAACGCAGTGTTGTAGATCGAGTATTGTCATCGGGCGCTTGCAAGTCCCCCGGAAGTTTTTGACGAAACGCTCTTTCAATTCAGCCCAAGTCTGGATGGAGTTGGGGGCAAGTTCTTCAGCCAAGTACGCGCCGTTCCCTCGAGCATCACTGTGAAGTACCTGGCGCAGACGGCTTCACTTACATCGAGCATGTCCATGGCGATTTCGTAACTTTCGACCCACGACGCCGGCTCAAGGTCCGGGGTGTAATTAGGCACCTTTCTTGGTTATTTAATGTCTTTCGGCATTCTCTCATTGTGAAGGGCGGGGGCCAAGCATGGCACTCCCACCTGTCTGCCGCCTCCAACAAGCGGTGCAGGACCAGTTTGGACGTCCGGGTGATCCCGACCTGGCGGGTCCCGGTGATCTGGCAAGTCGACCTGGGGAAAGGGTTGCGGCCCGCTGGTTATGGCGGGTTGGTCCTCTGGCCGACTCCTGGTGCGGCTTGCCTGGGGGGTAGAATGCAGCCGATCGAGGCTATTCGAGAACTGGGCGTTTTGAACCACCGTCGTTTTCAACATCTCAATGGCGTTTCTTGCTTCTATCTCAGCTGGGGGGTTACCATGAATCAGAAGGGATTCTAAATGGCGAGTCGCGGCGAGGATGTTATCCACCGGGTTGGAAAAGTGACCTCGAGGTGTCTGGAATCGAGGGACATGATCAACGGCTGGCTGAAACGGCGGGTTTGGTGGCTGGCCCGGCCCTCCTCTCGGGGCGTCTCCCGCCCCGGGAGTTCGTGGAGTATGGAATAGTCGGGTCGGGTTGAGATCAGGGGGTAAACGCCCCTGGTGCCTCCGTTGATGGACAACGTCAGATGTGCGTTGATGCCTCTCAAGCCGCCAGTTTTCGGTGTTCAAATGAGCCGTCTCAGCGGTAATTTGAACCTGTCGGGTCTCGATCCTGGTGGCTTCTACTTCAGCGTCTCGCTCAGCCTTTGCCACCCCATCTCTTAGCTTTGTCAATTCTGCGTTTATCGCGTCCTGGTTTTCTGACTTTATGGGAGTCGCCATGAGCCTTGTTATCTCCGCCGCCAACTCCACCAAGATCGCAGCTGGGCTTCTGGATGTTTCGCCAGTCCCGTCGTTGTCTATTGAGTTTGGTGGGGGCTGAGTCTCCCCTGCCATGTAAACGGCAATCTGACGGCGGGTCCGGTCGAGAACCTCGGGGTCCATGGCTAGCGACAAACCTCCAAGGCAGCCCCCATGTAGAGGCTGAATTGAATCTGAGTCGCCCATGGATGATTCGTCATCAGTGTTGACCGGCGTGGTCTCCTGGGTCGCCGATCATTCTAGTTCCTCAGACCCATGTATGAACCCAACAAAAACCGGACGGGTTAGGTTTGGTGTTGCGACATGGCGGACATACCTGGCCGGCTCGACGATGTCGGAGGAGATGTCCGGCTCAGGCATGGGTGATCCAACCATGCCGACGAAGATGTTGATCCTGCCGAAGGGGATTCTGTAGCCGGATTCGATTGAATCGGCCTCGGGCCCCCACAACGAGTTATTGATGTAGTACTTCCCACGGTGGCTCCGAGTCATGAGCCCTGCCGCGTAGCTCCCGGACCCTACTAGGGCTCCCTTTGAGAACTCAAATCCACCGTGCGCAGGCCCCACGGTGGGCGCCAACTGTCGTGGTTTTGTCACGGCAGATGTCCTCGTGAAAGGACTTAGTGTTGGAGCCATCGCACCTTGGTGGCGACTCAAAGGGGTTGATCGGAAGCGAGATAGAGATTTACCCAGGTTCGGCCCCTCGTAAGGAGGTAAAGGCCTATGTCCTGCTTGGTGTTTGTATTGATGGTGTTTCGATTACAAGGAGGGCGTAACTCGCCTGTCCTAGCACTCGAAGTTTTCTAACCTACCTTATCCTTCCCCGAGACTCGCCTTTATATACAGGCCGAACCCTTAGGGTTACAAGAGTCCTTGTCATTAGACAAGTCATGATTCTTTCTATCTTTAAGTCGTCGTGCTTTTCAAGACGGGAGAACTCCCCCAGGATCTTGAACCGCCATCCAGCTCCTGGGCTTACTGGGCCAAAGCTTCAATCGCCTCAAGGATGAGTCTCCCACTTGGTGACCTGGCCCAACTAGGGCGGGTCACACCCAGATAATATCCCCAACACCGTCCCTGTGCACCATGCTACCTCTTGAGCTTGCATTGGTTTTCCCTTGAAGAGGAAAGGTTGATGCAGCAAAGTAGGTAAGTATTTCCCTCAGTTTGTTGAGAACCAAGGTATCAATCCAGTAGGAGGAACAAGCAAGGCCCCAATGGTAGTACCTACACAAAGAATCAAACACTTGAACCCAATGCAATAAAGGGGTTGTCAATCCCTTCAAAGTTATTTGCAAGGATGAGATATGATAGAGATAGATACAAAATAATGCGGAAGCAAAAGTAAATAAATTGCTGGAAAGTATTTTGGGTATTTTTGGTTTATAGATCTGAAAATATAATATGGAAAATAGACCCGGGGGCCATAGGTTTCACTAGAGGCTTCTCTCAAAAAGGAAAATATTACGGTGGGTGAACAAATTACTGTCGAGCAATTTATAGAAAAGAAAATAATTATGAAGATATCTAAGGCAATGATTATGCATATAGGCATCACGTCCATTTCAAGTAGACCGAAGCGATTCTGCATCTACTAATATTACTCCATACATCGACCGACTCCTGCCTGCATCTAGAGTATTAAGTTCATGAAGAACAAAGTAATGCCTTAATTAAGATGACATGATGTAGAGGGATAAACTCAATCAATATGATGAAAACCCCATCTTTTTACCCTTGATGGCAACAATACAACATATGCCTTGCTACCCCTACTGTCACTTGGTGAGGACACGGCAAGATTGAACCGAAAACTAAGCACTTCTTTCATTGCAAGAATTACCAATCTAGTTGGCCAAACCAAACCAATAATTCGAAGAGACTTGCAAAGATATGATATCATGCATATAAGAATTCAGAAGAGACTCAAATAATATTCATAGATAATCTGAACATAAACTCAGAATTCATTGAATCTCGACAAACACACTGCAAAAGAGTGTTACATCAGATAGATCTCCATGAAGATCATGAACAACATGGTATTGAAGATCAAAGAGAGAGAAGAAGCCATCTAGCTACTAGCTATGGACACGTAGGTCTATGGTGAACTACTCATACATCATCGGAGGATCAATTCCCTCTCTCGCAGATTACCGAAAAAGGCTCCCAGATTGGATCTCTGGAGAACAGAGGCTCCCGGTGGCATCAAAGTATTTTCGTGGCTCTTTTTGGCGATATGGGAATACTCGGGAATATATAGGCCAAGAAATAGGGTTAGGAGACCTGCAAGGGCCCACAAGCCAGGGGGCGCGGCCCCCCCCCCCTAGGGCGCACCCTACAGGCTTATGGCCTCCCGGCTAGTGCATTGCCCCCTACTTGAAGTCTCCTGGGTGACTTCTGGTCCAAGAAAAATATTTCCGGAGATTTTGTTCCGTTTGGACTCTCTTTAATATTCCTTTCCTTCAATATTCAAAAACGTGGAAAAACAGAAACTGGCACTAGGCTCTAGATTAATAGGTTAGTCCCATAAATAATATAAAACAACATATTAATGCATATAAAACATCCAAAACAGATAATATAATAGCATGGAACAATAAAAAATTATGGATTCGTTGGAGATGTAACACATCACGGCCCCATTGTTGTACACCAACGGCACGCCCTGGCAGTTGTCCACGATGACGGGAGCGTCGGAGCCCTCAGAAGCTATTGTGGTAGTGAAAGGTGGCGAGATGGGATGGACTGATCAAAGGCACCACCACGCTAACTTGCCAGGTGTGAGGTGATGATATAGTCCTAGTTCAGTGGGGTACGTGGCGTGTGCGCTACACAAGATGGTGGTGTCTTTTGTCCTCGTCATCTTGGCCTGCCGTGCTGCTACAGGCCCTCAACAGGGGTCATCGTCCAGCACTAGGGTACAAGGCTTTACGGTCACTAAGTAAATACTTTTTTGAAATAGGCTTTCGTCCCGCTTTATATATAAAACAACATCATAAAATACACGACCAAATGATACAAGATGACGTAGCTCCCTTACAAAATCGATCTTTTTTTTCGTGATAGCAAAAGACCTACGTATCATTGCATTCATAGGGAGAAAGAGTAGCAAGAAGCAATTATAGATTAAGACTCTCACAAGGATGCACACGCGGTGTGGGGTGAGTCGGGAAGGTAGGGCATACAAGTAGAAATAAAATACGGGGTGTACACTCCACTCAACAGAAGTCCCGCGTCTTAGGCATATGAGGACATGAAAACTATTGAACACTTAGAGTAGAGGATGACTCATTTTCAAGAGGGGGAGGATGATAAGAACATGACATGCATTGATACACCACCTCTCATCAAAGGAGAAACCATAATAATTTGTGTCAAAGAAATATATTACCATGTGAACACTAACTTAAATCCATACTATTATCTTGAACACATGACTGCACTTTCATCTCCTTTATTGTTGGTTGAAAATGGATGCAATATGAAGAAGGCCAAAAATATTTTACTCCAAGAAAAACAATGTTCTATGATGAAGAAATAAAGTTAGAAGTTCATGAGGAAATAAGTTGTCTACTCAAGAGACATTGTTCTGTTTCTGACAGAGTAATGTTTTGGACGAGTTTGACTACCCCAACTTGCGAAAGGTTTCCAAAACTTGAGTTTGGTGCTAAAGGAAACATTGTTCGACTCGAGTGAACAATCTTTAGTCAACAACTGTCAACCACCTCCTACTAGAGATTTCTGGAAACTACCTCATTAAGTCTTGAAGCCATTTAGTCACCCAAAGCTGGTTTTGTTTCACACCTAAGGTGGTTCCCAAAGCTGGTTTGCTTTCATAGCTATCCAGGGGGTTGTCCCAAATATAAATAGGCTAGCTCTTCCCTTCTTTGAGGAATTTTGACATTACTATCAAGACCAAAGACACAGAATCCTCGTGAAACTGGAGAGCTCTTGGTATCCTTATTCTCGAGATTCCTTGAGAAATTGCTCCTGATTCTTGTCCACGACTAGATCATGTTGTGTGGGTTGGAGTTTGTGATTTATTTGCGGACTGCACCAAACTCGTGCTCCACAACTTGAGTGTGATTGTGTGGGTAGTATTGTGGGTTGTGGATCTCCGAATGTTTGAATTGCGGGCTTCAGTGAGCATCCTCCTCGTCGGGTCATAATCTCTTATTTTTTGTTTTTTGGGTGCTTACAACTAGTTATCCCCATTCATTTACCGATCCCATGTCGTGAAGGTCGGACTTCCCCTTGTACACCCTCTGCTCCGTAGAAAGTGCCATATCATGTGGTATTCAGAGCAAGATACACAACGTAAGATCTTTATCCTTTGTTGCTAGATCTAACATTTTTAGTTTGGGTTTTCCCCGTCCTAGAGTCCAGAGCTAAAAGCCACAAAAAAATCCAAGCCTTTTTTGCTTAGATATAGTTGTTTGTTTTCCTCTTTTTGTTTGCACCAAGTTCTATCCGAAGTTGTCGCTATTTTTTTATTTCATTCTTGTTGATGGGTCTATTGTGTTGCAAAGAGAGAGAGAGAGAGAGAGAGGTTCGAAAAAAGAAAAAAAGAGCAAAAAAAAGAGAAGAGGAAGTGTTGATAAAGTGTGCAATCATATTCAGTTTGGTGAGAAATTTGAGAAGTTGTATTGGCAAGTGTTGTAGCTCAAACATAATGCAAGGATCTACAAACAAATTCCTGTTTCATTTGGTTTGCATCGATTGGATATCAGCACTAGCCTCCTCATTTTACACCACCAAGCTCCACCCAAAAACCATCAGCTTCTTCCCTTTCATTTGCTCATCCACTCATGATTTGCTGCCACCGCATAGCCGCCAAGGACTCACTGGAATTTGGGTAAGCAAGAAGGTGAGCTGAGGGAGGGATTCCCTCATATATATATATATATATATATATATATATATACATATATATATTACATATATATATATATATACACATATATATATATATATACATATACATATACATCTACATATATATACATATACATATATATATATACATATACATATATATATATACATACATATATATATATTTATATATATATATTGTCTACTTTTCTAGGAGTTAACATGCCAAGCTCCAACTCGAGTGGATGTCGACTTCAAAATGTGGAAGATGGTTTCCCAAGGACTCGAGTGGCGCTTGGTGATGTGATTGAAGAAAGTATAGTTGCAGCTTTGCAAAGGGTGTTCGGATGTCTTCTTCCTATCACGGGTAATGAGGATGAATACCGACACAGCCCCGCCACCTCATTGACAATCAAGAACCAGCGAAGCCCCATCCAAAATGCCCACATGATGGTCGTGGATGGGATGGCCCTACAAATGGTGCCCCGACCATGTGAGTTGTACGTGGCCATGGAGACTTCACCAAGCATAGTTCCTGTGGGTATGCTACTTCCCACAAGGAGTTTCCCTACCATGGTGACACGTTTGAGGGATCCACTCCCATTACAATGGGTCCTTTTCGGCCTATGGAAGACAAACTTTTACCGCACCCATGAGAATGTACGTCCCAAAATCCCACAACCCAAGAATGACAAGGGAGACTAGTGTAATTTCCAAGATGCGACACTATCCATATTTAGGGACGAGACCTTAATATGGATAGAGACGCATCTTGGCATTTCGCAAGTTTAGAAATCATTCCAGATACATTTAAAGAGGAGATGACTATATGAGTTGGCTTACACTCGCAACACGTTAAATTACTAGTCATACAACAATTATTCAAACAACTAAAAGATAGGATTAGACTATGGATGAAATCAAATGGTAAAAGCTATGAAGTCTATCTCGCTATCCCACGAGACGACAAAGGCCCTTCTACTCGTCTGGGTAGGTAACGTACATGCGTCGGCAATCCTCATCATACTCCCACTGGAGCTGTGGAGCATCATATGCGTCAAGATCTACGGTACATGAACCTGTGGTCTTGTAGTAATCTATGAGCCACGGGGACTCAATAATCCCGTGACCAAGATATCGGGACTAATTAAGTTAGTTGGGTAAGGCATGGTTATGTGGTGAGGTTGCAGCAACACTAAGCATTATTTGGTCGCTAACTTATGATTCAAGATTAAGAATAGAATCTATGCAACTCGGTCGCAAATTAATTATGATCAAGAAGTGATACTGAAAAACTACTTACGTCAAACATAACCCCACCGTGTTCTCCTTTTGAACTCCCTCCAAAAGAGACGATCATGGTTACCCACAGAGATAATTAATTTTAGTTAAATTTACTTCAAATTTGCTATAACTTGATGTTAAACAAATTTCAAAGTTGCCACATAAACGCGGGCATAGCATTCCAAAAGATTTAAACCTGAAGGGGTGCTCCAACTAGTCCATCACAAACTATGAAAAGCTGACCTGGAGAGAAAACCTTAACCTCGAGATAGCCCGAGGTATCCTCGATATCCCAGTGCACAAGATATTTCGAGAAGGATAAAACAAATCCAGCAAGACCGTCCGACATGTCGACGAACCGGGTAAGAGCCGTGTATCTCATTCTCATGACATGACCGGATGAGCTAGTGTATAGGGCCTGATAGACATCTCCTCAGTTTCCCCGGGTAGGCCTCGCATAGTGATCTATTTGGACCTACACTCATGAGGAGCACTGGCCCGGGGGTTGATTAATTATCCACGGGGTAGCTATTCCCTATGCATTTTTATTAAGTTTTTTAGCAAATGGAGTACCAATGTTGGGTCTTGCGAGACAAGTTAAACCAAAATGATTTATCAAGGGGGTCCCCATATCAACCCCACGCGTGTTAGGAGTGCTCAATATGGAACATATCATCGGTAACCGGAAACTAGGGCAGCAAAAGCTGAACAAAATACCGAGAAAAAGGCCAAGCCTTCCACCTTTTACCAATTATATATGTGCATTAAATTAAATAGAAATAATAAGATAATATCCCAAATATCCATGTCAACACATGGATCACCCTGCACCTGCAACAAATAATGCTATAAGAAGAGCTGAGCAAGCGCTAACTTAGCCAAACAATGTTTGCTAGGATGTGGAGGGGTTAGAGGCTTATCATGGCATTTTTGGGAGGCTTGATATTCAGGTAGTAGGCAACGATATTTAACAAAAGAAATGAGACGGCTAAGCATAACAAAAATTAGAAACGATATAAAGGTCAACGATCATCTTACATGGCACTTCTTCTAGGGAATAGAACTCTTGCTATCCAGGAACGTTCTCAATAGGATCCTCGTACTAGTACTCAGCACCCGACGCTACCCAAAAGGAAATACAACATCCAATAAACACACAGCCAAGACACAATGCTCAAACAATATGATGCATGAATATGATGTGAATGAAGCATGGCAATGCAGCACTAATCATCTTTCCCATGCAATTATTTATTCATTATCACAACCTCAAGACTAATTTTTTGTACATTCATGAACATGACAAAAATGAATGCATCACGAGAAAACAATACAAATGCATATAAAGAACGTCGCAAACCGAGTTGCGGACTTCTCGGGATTCCCTCGACAAGGTACGAATGGAAACAATGATAAAACAGAATTTGAGAGATGCTATGGGCAATTCCTTGGCATCCCAAGTATGCCACTAGATTGGGCACGAAATTCTAGGTGAAATGGACCTAAAGATCATGCAAAACAAATGGATTCAACTCCCACAAGGCACAAAACAATTCTACAAGAAATTTGTCCAAAAACAGCAACATGTCACATTGCACATACTAAAACTAACACCTACAGCAAGCTATCATGCTCAACAAAGGCATGGAGATGAAGTAAACATGATGCACAACAACTCATTTAAACAGCAACATGGATAGTAGCATGGATCAATGGGAATCTGGCTCACAAGATGGCATAAAACATAACAGGTTATGACTTGGTGAAAATACCAGTTTTTCACAAGCAAAGTTAACATGATGGCATATTGACACCAATGAAACACTATGCTAGAGGGACTTTTAGGGCATGAAATATAACATGGTGATATAGGGCAATAAGTACTACAATTAACACCTTCTAGCAATCAGCAAATACTCAGATTCATTGATAGCATCCTCTCAACATGGCATGGTGAAAGGAAGTGAGCCTAACTCACTTGGCTAGTGGAGTGGATGTACAACCCATCCACCCAAGTTCAATTTGGGTTCTTATTATTTCAAAAAAAACTCGTTGTGGGGGGTTTCCCTTACAGATTTCCTTCAAAAAAACATGGCATGGTGAAGTTAGCAAATTCTCAGACTTACCAAAATTCACAAGGTGAAATTTACAGCAGTTTACATCAGCATGGCATATTTGACACGAAGAATAGCTACGATGCAAAACCTATTTTGCAAAGTATTGGCACAATTTAAGAAAGGGCAATATGCTCTATCATTCACTCCATTGCACCAGCCCAAAGAACCTATAGATACTTAGCAATCCCCATGGAAACACGGCTACTTAATAACAAATTTCAGACCTAGTCATATTTCACCCTACCAAATCGGCAGCAATGACATAGCATGTTGACAGCAAGAATTCCACCTCTATACAAGGTTTTTCATGGCAACCTAAATAACACGGCCTAGTACACTAAACACGTTACAACTTTCATGTTGACAAGTTTAAGAACGGTTGCAAGGATTGCTTTATACAAAATTAACAAAATGCCATCATTGTGAAAATATCATGCACATTAACTTTCTCAAAAGACAAAACTAATTCTTCACATGAATTCCTTGGATTTTTCTACCCCAAATTCATATATCATAAGCCTATGTTACAATATAAAAACAAGCCAAAATCCAGAATCAAAACTACATCAACTAGGTATAACCTAGTATATGCCAGATTTGGCATATGCCCAGATTGGACATTTCCTGAATTGGAAACCTACCATTTATGGCATATTAGCATTCAGGGAAGTAAAAAATAAACTAAAACAATAAATCACAAGGGGTGCACATAAACTTTCTCAAAAGACAAAACTAATTCTACACATGAATTCCTTAGATTTTTCTACCCCAAATTCATAGTATATCATAAGCCTAGGTTACAATATAAAAACAAGCCAAAATCCAGAATCAAAACTACATCAACTAGGTATAACCTAGTATATGCCAGATTGGACATATGCCCAAATTGGACATTTACTGAATTGGAAACCTACCATTTATGGCATATTAGCATCAGGGAAGTAAAAAAATAAACTAAAACAATAAATCACAGGGGTCCCACTAGCGGTCTCACCACGGAAGTAAAAAACAAACAAAAACAATAAATCACACGGGTCCCACTAGCGGTCTCACCAGGGCCCGTGAGACGATGACAGCTGGGTCCAAGGGGCCACTATCATCCACTCACAAATAAAACACACAAATCACACGGGTCCCGCTAGCGGTCTCACCAGGAAAGTAAAAAATAAACTAAAACAATAAATCACACGGGATCCCACTAGCGGTCTCACCAGGGCCCGTGAGACGATGACAGCTGGGTCCAAGGGGCCGCAATCATTCACTCACAAATAAAACACACAAAGAAATAAGAAGAGGTCTTGAGGGATAGAACCAGAGACCCCCTGCTTTTCAGTGGCGCAGCTTGCCAGCTGGGCTAGTATGTCTGGCTTGACCAGTGGGGTGGCTCGACTCTTTTGACTCCATCCTACGCTGGGCTGGGCCCACGAAACAGGGACACACACACGCACACACTGCACAACCACCGGCAGCGACGACAGAGGGCACAAAGCCACGACGACGCTACACTGGTGACCCAAAAGCGCCGCGAAAGGCACACAACTACCGCAACATCCTTTTGCATAAACGCACGCACTCCTGGCACATAACGCTCAAGGGATCGACGCCGGCGACATGAAATAGAGGTGGCGACGACGAGCTTGACTAGCTGGCCACGGCGGGGCAAACTACTAGATGACGGTGAAAATGGAACCACGTGCCAAAGGGAAAACCCTACGTGATTCTACTCTCGAATGGTAGGGACGAAACACTCGCTGGAGACGAGGTTCGATGGCGGCGCGCTCAGGCTTGAAGACGACGACCAACAGAGAGCGTAATCGAGGGGGAAAAGCTACTTGGGACGCACAGATTCTCACGAGGAGGGGCTGGGTGTAGGAGATCAGGATCCAGGAAACCAGGACGACGCGCTACGGTGAATTGTTGGACGGAGACGAGCTCCTGTCGAGGAAGAAGAACAACAATTGCTTCTGGCCTTGACGCCCCTCGAAGAAGCAGAGGACGTCGTGGAAGCAGCATGAATGGGTGCATCTCCTGGATGCTCTACTCCTTCTTGGGGTCGCCGGAGGTATTGCTGGCGATGACGAGCTCGCTGGCACTCTCTAGACAGGGCGAAGCGGGTGGATCTACAGGGGCTAGCTCACCTGGTGGCGGCAGAGAGGGGAAGATGGAACCCTAGGAGGCCCGAACACCGAGGGGGTTAAATAGGGGAGCTAGGCTCCTCGCTGGCTGCCACGGTGACTCGGCAATGCCGGTGTGGTGTTTTTACCATGAGAGAGGCGGGGGCGAAGAAGATGAAAGAGATGGCTTCGGTCGCCGGCATGTGGGCCACTCACCCTGTCCACGCTGGAAAGGTACATGCGCAGGAGAGGCTGGATGCAGGCTGCGCGCGAGATGGACCCCTGGCACTGCTGCTACTGGGTTGCATTGCTACTGCTGCTATTGGGCTGCACTATCGCTTCTGCTACTCGGCTGCACTGCCAGTTACTCAACAGAAAACCTCTCATCTTTTATTTAAAATAAAACATTTTGAGCAAGAAAAAGTACTAGAGAAAAAGAGAGGATTTAAGTATGAAGTAAAAAATATATTTGGGCTCCCAAAATCATGCCCTATTTTATAATCACATTGGGCATTTTTTATAAATAAGAAAAATAATGCACTTAATTTAAGATAGCAAGGCGTTTGGGGTTTTTACAAATTGGCACACACACGTTCACAAGGACAACCTTAGTTTTTTTAATTCCATTCATAACATTTACAATCATAGCAACATTTTTAAAGAAGGTGATGGCAAGGTAGAAAATTACCACAGTGCATAACTGAATAAAAGAGAGAGGGGGGTATTTCCAAAGAGTTTGTAGGGAGGTGTTTCACTCATGAACAAACTACTTGTTGCAAGCACATCATCACAACATCAACTCCACTCCACCACAACATGAGCAACAAGGAGAAATGAATGCCAGGATGATATGATGCTATGATGCAAGTGAAAGTCATGAAACACCAAATCTTAATAAGAGAAAGCAAGGTTGACATGACATACAAGGTTAAACATGCAATTAATTCAGGGATTGCACTTGGGTTATTACAGCTCTCCCGCACTACAAGAGGATCTTGCCCCGAGATCTAGGATTGAAAGAACTCGGGATATTCGGAGCGGAGAAGGTCCTTGCATTCCCATGTGGCTTCTTTATCGAAATGGTGTGACCAATTAACTATGAGGACTTTGATAGACTTGTCGTAAGTCTTGCGCTCGTCCTCTTCAAGAATAGCAGCTCGATGCTCATGATAAGAAAGGTCTTCTTTAAGATCACTGTCTTGGAAATCAACGGTGCTCTCAGGAGTCTTGAAACACTTCCGGAGCTGAGATACATGAAAGACAACATGCACATTGGTGAAATTTGAAGGGATCTCGAGTTGATAGGCAAGGTTGCACCTTTTGGCAACAATCTTTAAAGGACCCACAAAACATCATGCATGCTTCCCTTTGATGCCAAATCGCCGAGTCCCCTTCATGGGAGATACCCGAAGATAGACAAATTCATCGATGTGGAATACCAAGTCCCGTTGCCTGCTATCATAGTAACTCTTCTGACGAGACTGAGCAGCTTTGAGATATTCATGAATGACACGACACATTTCTTCTACTTTAGTGATCATGTCATTCGGAAGGATTTGACGCTCACCGGTTTCACACCAATTCAGCGGGATCCAGCACTTCCTACCATAATCTCAAATGGGGCCTTGCCTGAAATTTCTTGGAAACTATTGTTGTAGGAGAATTCAGCAAACGGGACGCACACTTCCCACTTCATGCCGAAAGACATAACACATGCTCTAAGCATGTCTTCGGGAATTTGATTCACTCTCTCCATGTGACCACTTGTGTGAGGATGGAAGGTTGTACTAAAACGAACCTTAGTGTCCATTGCAGTTTGGAAGGAATCCCAGAACTTGGAAGTGAAGATGCTTCCTCGGTCTCAAGATATAAGCTTAGGAACCATGTGCAAAGAAACTATCCTTGAAGTGTACAGCTTTGCCAGCTGAGCTGCCAAAATAGATTCTTTGCCCAGAAGGAAGTGGGCAACTTGAGTCAGGTTGTCGATGACCACAAATATGGCATCGTTGCCTCTCTTGGACTTAGGAAACCCAGTGAAAAAATACAACTAAATATGATCGAATTTCCACTCGGATATAGGCAAAGGATGAAGAAGACTTGTTGGACGTTGTTGTTCCACCTTCACTCTCCGACACAAATCACACTCGTTCACAAACTGAGCAATCTCACGTTTCATGCAAGTCCACCAGAAGGTTTGCTTGAGATCCTGACACATCTCAGAACTGTCTGGATGTATCGAGAGGAGAGAATTGTGGGCTTCGTCCATGATAACTTTTCTAAGCTCTCCTTTTGGAACCACAAGACGATCCTCGAAGAACAAATTGTCTTTGTCAACAACACGGAAGCACTTATACTTGGAATGCTCTTTGCCAAGCCTATCTTCACTTTCCTAACCATAGTATAAAGAAGTTGAGCTTGGTGGACTTGGTATTCCAAGGTTGGAGACATTTGAAGGTTGGAAAGAAATCCTTGAGAAACTACTTGAAGGTTAAGATTCTGTTGAGTGAATATATATTTCAAACACTTGTGGTCGGTGTAGACTTCAACTTGTCTTCCAAACAAGAGGTGTCTCCAAGTAACCAAAGCATGGATAATTGTCGCCAACTCAAGATCGTGAGTGGGGTAGTTCTTCTCACTTGGCTTCAACTAACGAGAGGTATAAGCTACCACTTTTTGTCTTGTATAATAACACCACCAAGACCTTACAAAGATGCATCACAGAAAACTTGGAATGGCTTGGAATCACCGGGAGGAGTTAGAACTGGAGCTGAGGTGAGCTTCTCCTTGAGTGTATTGAAAGTCAAATCACACTCGGGAGTCCAAACATATTTTATGCTCTTCTGAAGAAGGTTTGACACATGCTTAGCAATCTTGGAGAACTTCTGCATGAATATTTTGCAATAGCTTGCAAGCCCGAGAAAGCTTCGAAGCTGCTTGACATTCTGAGGAGTCTCCCACTTACAATGGCTTGAACCTTTTGAGGTTCCACCTTGATGCCCTCTGAAAAGATGATATGCCCAAGGTACACCACTTGATTGAGCCAAAATTCACATTTAGAGAACTTTGCGTAGAACCGATGCTCTTTTAGCTCGTCAAGCACAAGTCGGAGATGTTCCGCATGTTCTTCCTCAGTCTTTGAGAAGACTGGAGTATCATAAAGATACACCAAGACGAAATCATTCTTGAATGGAGAGAAGACATAGTTTATCATGTGAGATAAAGTTGGAGGAGCATTTGCAAGATC
Source organism: Hordeum vulgare subsp. vulgare (assembly GCF_904849725.1). NCBI lineage: Eukaryota > Viridiplantae > Streptophyta > Magnoliopsida > Poales > Poaceae > Hordeum > Hordeum vulgare. Next base: position 331,685,110 of record NC_058519.1, read on the forward strand.
AAAGGACATCACCGTGTACTCATAAGATCCAAAGCTTGTCGTGAATGCAGTCTTGGGAATATCTTTTCCACGAATACAGATTTGATGATAGCCCATCCGAAGGTCGAGCTTTGAGAAAACATTGGCCCCTTTCAATTGCTCACACAACTTGTTGATGTTGGGAAGTGGATACTTTTCCAATTTGTCTTCTTGTTCAATGGACGGTAATCGATGCAAATCCGGTTCGCGTCATCTTTCTTCTTGACAAAAAGAACACCACAACCCCAAGGTGAAGAACTTGGTCTGATCAAACCCAAATGTTCTTGTCCATCTAGTTGCTTCTTCAACTCCTTCAGCTCTTCTAGGCTAAGTTTATAAAGACACTTGGAAATCAGTTCAGTTCTAGGCTCGAGTTCAATCACAGAGTCTACTAGTCAGTGAGGAGGAATTCCTGGCAATTCTTCTGGAAAGACATATTCATACTCACAAACGACATGAACTTGAGATATGGCTGAGATTTCACCCTTCTCATTGAGAGAAAATAAACGAATCGTGTCATAGCGAGCCGCAAAACTGATCACATCTTGAGAAGGATGAGTCAATTTGACTTCTTTGTCTACACAATCAATGTACGCCTTGTTCATCACAAGAAAATCCATGCCAAGAATTAGATCAATATCGGAATTGTCGAGCACATAAGGAGAAGCCAGGAAGGAATGATTGCCCAACTTGATAGACACATCTAGAATCACTAATGTAGTCTTCATTACCAAACCCATAGAAACCACACCCAGTGGTCTGCCCAACATTTCGGAATTGAAATCATGCTTAAGGGAAAATGGTCTAGACATGAAACAGTGCGATGCACCTGAATCGAACAAAACTCTTTCAGGAAAAGAATTAACCAAAAGATTACCCATGATCACTTATGGAGACTCTTCTGCTTGAGCTGAGTTAACCATGTTCACTCTTGATGTCTTGGGACTATGCTTCACCATTGGATTGCCTTCAGGCTTGATTGGGGGAGGAGGAGGAAGACACCGTTGGTTGGTACACTTGTTGGAGTAGTGACCCTTTTGACCACACTTGTGACAAGTAACCTCTAAGAGGGGGCGGAAGTGAGCTGGAGGAGCTCCTGACTTAGGCACTTGAGGCTTCTGCTAGAATACTGGGTTGGGTGGGTGGGAAGATCCACGACCACCGTTTTGCTTGAGCTGCTGAGGAGGAAGAGGTGGAGGGGGGGAAGGAACCCAACACTTCTGCTGCTTAGGAACAATCTCAGACGAGGATGAAGACGGATGTGAGTCTCTGAACCGCTTCCTTGAATTCTCGACCCTGAGTAGATCTCACTCAGCCTTAAGAGCCAAGTTACATAACTCATCAAACTCAGGGGGCTCATGCAGGTCAAGAGCAAGCTGAAGATCTTCCTTGAGACCACCTCTGAACTGATAAATCTTGCTCTTGTCATCAGGAACATCCAACTCCGCATAGCAGGGAAGGTTCTGGAAGTCGATGTTATACAGATAGATAGGCGAGCTTCCTTTGCTTGATATTCCTGAACTTCTCACGCATACCCTCGGCAAAGCTTGAAGGAATATGATGAGCTCTGAAGTCACGGCGAAAGACATCCCAACTGATCCAATAGCCACCACTGGAATCCTTGAGCTTCTGCCACCACTTTGTTGTCTGGCTTTTCAGCTGGAAAGTGGCAAATCTTACATAGTCCTCAGGCCTGACATTGCTCCACTCGAGATGCTTGTTCATGTCATGGAGCCAATCGTCCGCATCAAAAGGCTCACTACAACATGTGAAGGACTTGGGCTAATTTGCAAGGAACTGATTTAGAGAAGCTAACTATGACTGGTTCTTGAAATTCCCATGTTGGCCTTGATTCCTTTCTTGCATCATCTAAAGCACCATCTGAGTGTTTGCATTGGCCGCGGCCATCATAGCTTGCCACGCCACTTGCGAAGGAGGAAGGGTGTTTGAGGGTCTGACTACTCCCCATCACGACCCGGATTCTCGCAAGTTGCTGGAGCCATCCTGGAGATGGACATGGATATTAGATCATATATGAAAATATGAAGCTGGTAAGCTGAATCAAAGGCTTGAAATATTGCAACACATAGTCTTAGCAATTTGCATTCGAACTAAAATTAGTAAGAACACTTCCACAGATTAGTGATGACATCATTAGATTCGAAAGTCACTTGCAATTGACAAGTTTTTAGCTAATAATTGCTCAGAACAAATGTATATCCCTACAAACATCTGATGAAATAATTTCCTAACTAACTACTTGAATTCCCAACTAAGAATTTCAAAAATCTTTCTTGGTTATGATATCAGGTTGCGGGTCCAAGAACCTACTCAATGTAATCAGCTACATGACCTTTCCCGTGACTGTCAACCCATATCTGAGAAGTTCCGCAAATTCATCTACCTCACACCTTTAGAGCAACAATGATACTGGACCCCGTAGATTATCCGAGCTATCCCCACCGGTACTGGGAAAAGTTAGGACACTATTTGCCACTAAGCAAAATACTGAAGTGTTTCGATGTCTGCATCCTGAGATACTAAGGAAGCTGAATGATGACGACGTGTCCAAAACCCGTTGGAGCTCTACTCCTCAGAAACATGAGGCACCAAGTACACAACTCAATCACATCGGCATTATATAGATTGCAAACTACTCGTGTGATCCTAAACAAATTGAATGAGAAGAGGTATAGAATTTAAATTCCTAAGTCGTAATACCTCACTAGAGCAGGGAATAGGAGTAAAAAGAATCCTACTCTCTGACATAAGTAGACTCAAATTAGTTTTACACTAGACTCCTCTCGGCAAAGTTCGATCAACCAAATGGATCCTATGGCCGTATGGCTCTGATTACCAACTTGTACCGTCCAAGATGCGACACTATCTGTATTCGGGGACGAGGCCTTAATATGGCAAAGACGCATCTCAACATTTCGGTATAGAAATCATTGCAGATACATTTGAAGAGGAGATGAGTATATGAGTTGGCTTACACTGGACACATGCTAAATTACAAGTCATACAACATTTATTCAAACATCAAAAAGAGAGGGTCCGACTACAAACGAAATCAAACGGTAAAAGCAATGAAGTCTATTTCACTATCCCAGGAGATGACCAAGGCCCTTCTACTCGTCTGGGTAGGTAACGTACATGCGCCCACTCTCCTCGTCAAACTCCCACTAGAGGTGTGGAGCATCATCTATGTCAGGATCTGCGATACCCGAACCTGTGGTGATGTAGTAATGTGTGAGCCACGGGGACTCAGCAATCTCGTGACCAAGATATCTGTACTAATTAAGTTATTTGGGTAAATTAAGGTTAAGTTGTGAGGTTGTACCAGCACTAAGCAGTATTTGATATTTATGATTCAAGATTAAGAAGAGAATCTACACAAGTTGGTCAAAAATTAAATTATGATCAAGAAGTGATCCTGCACACCTACTTATGTCAAACATAACCCCACCGTGTTCTTCTTCGGAACTCCCTCGAAAAGAGACGGTCACGGTTACACACACAGTTGGATCATTTTAGTTAAATTTACTTATAGTTTTCTATAACCAGATGTTAAACAAATTTCAAAGTTGCCACATAGCCGCGGGCATGACATTTCAAAATATTTAAACCTGCAGGGGTGCTCCAACTAGACCATCACAAATTATCACTAGCTGCCCTGGAGAGAAAATTTTAACCTCGAGATAGCCCGAGGTATCCTCGATATCTGAGTGCACAAGATATTTTGAGAAGGATAAAACAATCCAGCAAGACCCACCGACGTGTTGACGAACCTGATAAGAGTCATGTACCTCATTCTCAGGACATGACCAGATGATTGTAGTGTACAAGGCCTGATAGACATCTCCCGTGTTGCCCTGGGTTGGCCCCGCACAGTGCTCTATTTGGACCAACAATCATAAGGAGCGCTCACCCGGGGGTTGATTAATTATCCACAGGCTAGCTATTCCCTCCGCAATTTTTTTAGTAAATGGGGTACCAGTGTTTGTTCTTTGGAGACGAGTTTTAAACCAAAACGATTTATCAAGGGGGTCCCCATAACAACCCCAAGCATGTTAGGAGCACTCAATATGAACCATAACATCGATAAGCGGAAACTAGGGTGGCAAAAGTGGAACAAAACACCGAGCAAAAGGCCAAGCCTTCCGCCTCTACCAAGTATATATGTGTATAAAAATAAATAGGAATAATAAGATGATATCCCAAATATCCATGTCTATACATGGACCACCATGGACCTGACACTAGCAACGCTATAATAAGAGTTGAGCAGCCAAACAATGTTTGCTAGCATGTGCAGGGGGTTAGAGGCTTATCGTGCCATTTTAGGGAGGCTTGATATTCAGGTGGTTGACAGCGATATTTAACTGGAGAAATAGGACCGCTAAGCATAACAAAATTAAAAACGATATCAAGATCAACGATCATCTTGCATGGCACTTCTTCTCGGGAATAGAACCCTTGCTCTCCAGGAAACATCTCAACAGGATCCTCGCACTCGTACTTGACACCTGGCACTACCCAAAATAAAATACAACATCCAATGAGAACACATCCACGACATGATGCTCAAACAATATGATGCATGAATATGATGTGAATGAAGCATGGCAATGATATACTAGTCATCTTTCTCATGCAATTATTTAGTTATTATCATTCTGCACAAAACCTCAAGACTAATTATTTGTAAATTCATGAACATGGAAAAAATAAATGCATCACGACAAAACAATACAAAAGCATATAAATAATGTCGCAAACCGAGTTACACACCTCTCGCGACTCTCACAACAAGGTACGGAAGGCAACAATGGTAAAACATAATTTGAGAGGGGCTATGGGCAATTCCTTGGCATCGCAAGTATGACACTAGATTGGGCACGATATTCTAGGTGAAATGGACCTAAAGATCATGCAAAAGAAATGGATACAACTCCCACAAGACACAAAACAATTCTACAAGAAATCTGTCAAAAAACAGCAACATGTCACATTGCACATACCAAAACTAAGAGCTATAGCAAGCTATCATGCCTAACAAAGGCATGGAGATGAAGTAAACATGATGCACAATTTCTCATTCAATGAATAGCAGCATGTATCAATGGCAATCAGGCTCATAACATGGCATAAAACATAATAGATTATGACTTAGTGAAAATACTAGTTTTTCACAAGCAAAGTTAAGATGATGGCATATTGATAGCAATGAAACACTATGCTGTGGGGACTATCAGGGCATGAAATTTAACGGGGTGATAGATGGAAACTTGTACAGCAATTAACACCAACTAACAATGACCAAATACTACACACATTCATTCACGGCATCCTCTCAACATGGCATGGTGAACTTAGCAGATTATCAGACTTGCCAAAATTCACAAGGTGAAATTCACAACAGTTTACATCAGCATGGCATATTTGATAGGAAAAATAACTCTGACGCAAAATCTATTTTGCAAAGTATTGTCACAATTTAACAAAGGGCAACACGCTCTATCATTCACTCCATCACACCAGCACAAAGAACCTATAAATACATAGCAATCCACATGGAAACACAGCTATTTAATAACATATTTCAGTCTTAGCCATTATTTCAGAAAATTTCTTCATACTCAGCTTTTAGCTTTCGTTCTCAAATTCTTCTCAATTGTTCTTTCTTCCTTCATATTTCAGTCATTCCGGTGCCTTGTTGAAATTTTTTGCTAGGCGGATTGTGATCTCTTTGTTCTCATGTATTTTCATTCATTCGTAGTATCCTCATTCATTTCAAATTCCTACCAGTGTTTTGTTGAAGAGTTCTTCAAGTTTGTGCTCTTATCTCCCTGCAATCTTTTCAAGAAGAACAAATAGTACGCAAAATCTGTTGCTTGTGATCAATTTAACTTGATGAAGGATAGGCATAAATTAGTTCTTGTTATTCTTTCTTCTAAGTGATTGTATTCCTTCTTCCAGAGTTGTTCATGATATCAAATTCTTGATTTTAAGTTGTTCATCTTTCTTTATCGGATTTCTTCCAAGAGGTTCTTCAAGATATTGTTGGAGAAGCACATGTTTTTCTCTTGCATTTCAAAGTGCAGTTCTTTCTCCGTTGTCGTTTGAGATGGTGTTATATCATTCTTGATTCATAAGGAGTCTTGAAGAGAATTTGTTAAGAATGATACATTCAAACCCATTTGTCTTCCTTGGAGCTATCTTGGATTGGTTTTCACCTAAAGCGTTTCCTTCAGATTTTTTTTATCATAGTGCTTATCACTGATCCAAGTTCTGAATATATCCTCTTGGTGAAAGAAGTTTTTCATAGCTTGTTGCTCTCAAGTAATCAAATGTTTTTATTAGTGGAAGGTTGTCACCTCATAATTTTGAGATGTTTTTCATAAGCACACAACAAGCTATTCTTTTCGTTTTTGTTTTTCCAACAACTCTGTTCAATCCTCCATTCTAAGTATTCTTTTCAAGTTCAATTGTGGTAGAAGTTGGCATTTTACTTTCCATTCTTTTCTTCCAGACAATCTAGCTTCTATTCTTGTTCTAAAGGCATTGTGATGTTTCTCTCTTCGAACCATCGTCTCATTTTGTCAAGATCATGATCTTTCTGTACATATCCATTCAACGGAGTGTGGTGAAATGTATTTGAGTCTTTCCATTCTACCAAGTTATGCTTCTATTTCATGTTCCTTGTCTATCTCGTTTCAACTGGAGAGGTTTCAATTCTTTCTTGCCACTTATGTTCTTTTCTTCTCTTTCCAACCTTCAAGATTTGTTGGTTTCACTCGTTTGTCAAGAAGCAACTAAGTTTTACATCTACCTTTCCTCTTGCTCTTGTCATTCTAAGATCTCGGGTCGAGAACTCTTGTTAGTGGAGGGAGTTGTAACAGCCCGGAACAAACGCTCTAGATGCCTTCTAGTTATTTTGAGTTTTCCTATGTGATTTATTTGTTTGTCACATTGGTCATCACATCATGAGAATCATGAGCATCGCATCGGCCCTTTGTTGCCATCATTCTAAAAAAACTCATATCCTTTTGTAGTTGCCGGTTCTCTCTATTTTCGTCGTTGACCATTTCATGACCAACCACAAACGCATGCGCCCGCGACATTGTTAAAATAATGTTTTTAAAAGTGTGTATGGAACATTCTCGGAATGGGTTAAAGTTGGTGTGCGGTCTTGTTTATTGTAGGTAGACCACCTGCCAAATTTCATCGCATTTGGAGGTCGTTTGATACCCCAACCGTTAAACATATAGCGTCACTATAGCTGGTTAAATATTAGTCGTGTTCGATTTCAAAATAGTTGTCGAGCTACTCTTTTCCCTCTCTTCTCTCAACCAACCACCCCTACAAAGCCCACCAAGCCCAGCAAACCCACCTCTCCAATTTAACCGTCCGATCACGATTAGAGAGTATAATCCTAGTCTTTTTCGTATATATAGACCCCTAGACCGAGACCTAATACCATAAAATCCTCCTCAATCACCACGCCGCAACCTCCACTCTCTTCCTCCTCGTTTTCCCCCAATAGGCCAACCACACCGCAACAACCATTCATCCACTCGATCCAGCGCCGTCGCTGAAAATCCTGCCTCCGATCGTCGCGTGCGCTTGGACATCTCCGCTCGCCCGTAGGAAGAACTGCTCGTACCCGTACCCACAGTCTCCCTCGGGATCGGGAGGATCCTAAGATTGAGCTTTCCTCCTCGTTTTGAAGCATTTGTTGCCCCTAGCAGCAACAACCAGCACCTAGCCGGCGACCTCGACCCGACAGTCGGCCTCGCCAGACCTGCACGTCGCCTCCTTCCTCACCTCTCTCACTCTCTCTCTCTCTCTCTCTTTGTGTGCATCTCTTCCTCTCCCGCACCCCGGTCTTCTGCTTTCTCTAGAGGAGGCTCCATGGACACCCCTCCATGGCCGCACCAGATCATAGTCGCGCCGGTGACATCGCTGTCGACCAGATCTAGCTGACCCTCATCTCCATTCCGCCGGATCCCTCCATTCTCGGCCTTGCCGGTCCCCATGATCGCCTCCTCGCGGACCCACGATGTCACTGCTCTACTCTTTGTCGAGTATAGGACGACGCTCCCATAACCTCACGGCCTCCTCCTCACGCACCCAACTCCCTCCGTCCGCTTCTTGTTGTCCCCGTTGTTGCCTCTAGCTGCACACCAGGATGCCCATGCCCATGGTTGAGCCCGCCTGTGGTCGCTCATTTGTTGGTCATTGCACGTGCCATGCCAAATTTTTTGCCACCGCTTCTGTTGTAGCGCTACTTTCCTTGGTCGAGAAGTGCGGTTGTTCCTCCCGTAAACCACCGACATAGCCCCGTGAGTTGCCTCTACTTTGTCCATTGGATTACCTTCCATAGACAATCGCGATACCAAGTTTAGAGAGGTGACTTCCCCAAACCCACATTTGTACAACTACTTCCCGTGTACCACAACATCAACAACTCCAAGCATTTACAAATGTGTATGACAACCTGATGAACCGCCAAGACCGACTAGAACCCATGTACCACTACCATTGCCGAAGTTCGCGAGTACCCCCTGCTTCCACGATGACCCGTGGACCTCTACACTGCATTCATCCCAATCCACTTTGGGAGGCACACTTCAAAGGTATAACACCGAGACGACCCCCCGGGGATGAATGCATTGTTGTACGAGATGCGGCGTTGGATGTTTCGAAAATGTCATGTTAGTTGTTGGTACCTTGTTCGATTTTCACTTGCACGTGGGACACCTCGTAATCGGGATCATTCCCCATCACATTCACGCACTCACACCCACACTTGATCTTTGCACCGGTATATCAACAAGTTACCGGAAGCGAAACATTATTGTGGCACCGTTTTCGTTTCCATCGTCGTGGCACTCATTTCTTTCCATCATGGCAGCAAATTCCCATATCATATTATATGTTCTTAATTTATTAAAATTGCATCGATCAGATCCTGTCATCCTCATGCATGTTAAACACATTAAAAAATGATGTTGCATTAAAAATTGCCTAATGACTTGCTATGCAGTTTGCATCATAAGTAAATAATTGTAGCTTGGGACTTATGTTTTCTACATATTTATTTTCCTTGTGCACTTTATTTTCCTATTTAATTAATATAAAATATGTTTAGTTCAGATCTGGAACAATTTCAAAAATTGCATATGAGGTCGCTTTGGAAATATTATATATTGTTTTCGACCTTATTTAAAATGCCTAAGTAGATATTTAATTATGCTCACCTCTTGCCATGTCAACAACATTTAAACTTGTCGTGTAGACAAACGAGAGTGAACGAGATGATTTAAACATGGAGTTTCGTCAATATGCAACTCGTTGCATATTGCACTTCACTTAATTTGTAGTGTTTGATTGTTGCATCTTACCATGTCATGCATATCGAAATCGTACATGCATCATACCATGAATGTGTTGTGTTGTTTACTGTGTTCTTTTTATGTTTCCAGATTGCTTCCTTGCTAGAGTTCTGATCCGTTTCGGAGTGTGAGGATTCATTCGACTATGCCCATTCGTCCGCATCACAGATTCGCTCTTCTTCCAAGCGTGATCTCAGGAAAGATGACCATTTCCATGAATACCACAACTATCATTGCTATGCTAGTTGTCTCACATCTATCGTTATGTCTTATTACCTACCACTTGAATGTCAAGCCTCCCAACATTGCCATGAAAAGCCTCTAACCCCTCCACGTCCTAGCAACCATTGTTTGGTTATGTTACCGCTTGCTCAACCCTTATTATAGCGTTGCTAGTTGCACGTGGAGCTTGTTCCATGTGACAACATGGATATCTTGGCTATCACAATATTATTGCTATTTAATTTAATAATGCACATATATACTTGGTAAAAGGTGGAAGTCTTGGTCTTTTGCTCAGTGTTTTGCTCCACCTTTGCCGCCCTAGTTACTTGTGTACCGGTGTTATGTTCCATATTGAGTGCTCCTAACATGCTTGCGATTGTTACGGGGACCCCTTGATTTCTGTTTTGGGATAAAACACTTGTGGAAAGGCCCGCCATTGGAACTATATTTGCTTAACTACTAATAAAATTTTTATAGAGCATTGATCACCCTGTGGATAATTAATCAACCCTTGGGCCAGTGCTCCTCATGAGTGTTGGTCCAAACTAGAGTCGTGTGCGGGGCCAACCTGAGGCATCTCGGGAGATTTCTATTAGGCCATTATATGTTGTGCTCATCCGGTCTTGTCCAGAGAACAAGATATGCGTTCCTATCGGGTTCGTCGACACGTCAGGTGGCCTTGCAGGATTTGTTTTGCCTTTCTCAAACGCCTTGTGCACGGGATTTCGAGGATACTTTGTGCTATATCAAGGTTGAGGTTTTCCATCGGATTCCAAGCAGACTATGGGCTATTCCGTGGTTGAGGTTTTCCACGTAGCTTGTGGCTAGTTTGTGATGGATGAGTTCGAGCACCACTGCGGTGTTAAATCTTTCGGATAGCCATTCATACGGTTCTGTGGCAACTTAGGAATTTGTTTAACATCCAGTCATAGCAAATTTCAAGTAAACTCAAAAAAATACACCAGCTATGTGTGTAACCATGTCCGTCTCTTTTTGTGAGGTTTGAACCAAGAAGGGAACACAGTGGGGTTATGTCACGCCCAAGATGCGACCCTATCCTCAATTTGGCACGAGGGCCTCGTCAGGGATAGACGCGCATCTCGTCGTGTCACAAGAATGGATATAGTTACAAGTACATGTACTGAAAAGAAGACATATATATACAGAATTGGCTTACACTCGCCACAAGCTACATCAGAGTCACATCAGTACAATACATCAACATGATGAATAAGAGCAGGGTCCGACTACGGACGAAAACAAACAAGAAAAATAAGAACAACGTCCATCCTTGCTATCACAGGCTGCCGACCTCGAACCCATCTGATACGGCTCAAACGTATCTATAATTTTTGATGATTTCACGCTGTTATCTTGTCTTCTTTGGTTTTTTTATGTACCTTTTTATCTTTTTTCGGACTAACTTATTAATTCAGTGCCAAGTGTCAGTTCCTGTTTTTTCCGTGTTTCTGACTCTTTTCAGATATGATTTTGGAATGGAGTCCAAACGGAAGAAAAACCCCGAATTGATTTTTTTCCCGAATGGAAGAAGGCCAGGGGGCTTTTTGGCCAAGCCAGGTGGGCTCCAGGGAGCCCACAAGCCCGCACTCCGCCACTAGGGGGAGGCGGCGGTGGGCAGGCTTGTGGCCTCCTTGGCCGCCCCCTGGCCTAGGTCTTTGGCCTATAAATTCCCAAATATTCCGCAAAAAATGAGGGGATCCTCGAAAATACTTTTCCGTCGCCGCAAGCTTCCGTTTCCGCGAGATCTCATCTGGAGACCCTTCCCGGCGCCCTGCCGGAGGGGAATTTGGAGTTGGAGGGCTTCTTCATCATCATCATCGCCCGTCCAATGACTCGTGAGTAGTTCACTTTAGACCTACGGGTCCGTAGTTAGTAGCTAGATGGCTTCTTCTCTCTCTTGGATCTTCAATACAAAATTCTACATGATCTTCCTGGAGATCTATCCGATGTAATCTTCTTTGGCGGTGTGTTTGTCGAGATCCCATGAATTGTGGATTTGTGATCAGATTATCTATGATATATATTTGAGTCTTTGCTGATTTCTTATATGCATGATTTGATGTCCTTATAAGTCTATCCGAGTCTTGGGTCTTGTTCGGCCAACTAGATCTATGATTCTTGCAATGGGAGAAGTGCTTGGTTTTGGGTTCTGCCATGTGGTGACCTTTCACAGTGACAGTAGTGGCAGCAAGGCACACATCACGTAGTTGCCATCAAGGGTAAAAATATGGGGTTTTTATCATTGGTTTGAGATTATCCCTCTACATCATGTCATCTTGCTTAAGGCGTTACTCTGTTCTTATGGACTTAATACACGAGATGCATGCTGGATAGCGGTCGACGTGTGGAGTAATAGTAGTAGATGCAGACAATATCGGTCTACTTGTTTTGGACGTGATGCCTATAGATATAATCATAGCATAGATATCGTAACGACTTTGCGCGGTTCTATCAATTTCTCGAGAGTAATTTGTTCACCCACCGTCTACTTGCTTTCATGAGAGAAGCCACTAGTAAACACTACGGTCCCCGGGTCTATTCACATCCATCGTTTGCACCTCCGCTTTTACTTTGCTTTGGTACTTTGTTGCTTTCAGTTCTCACTTGGCAAACAATCTATAAGGGATTGACAACCCCTTCATAGCGTTGGGTGCAAGCTTTTGTGTTTGTCCAGGATCTTGAGATACTCTTCCGCTGGATTGATACCTTGGTTCTCAAACTGAGGGAAATACTTACCGTCGCTGTGCTACATAACCCTTTCCGCTTCGAGGGAACACCAACGCAAGGCTCCAAGGCCACAGGGGAAATTCTTTGCATACTTGCCTAGGAAGTCCCTTAAGGCGTAGCCACAGCTGAAGGATTCCTGGTGCCGTCGACACAACTATTTCTGGCGCCGTTCCAAGGGATACATAGCAAACATCAGAAGTATTTCTGGCGCCGTCACCGGGGAGGAGAAAACAATATCTATCCAAGTAGGTTGCACAAACTCTTCTCTTGCATTTACTTTTGTTGCCAGTTGCCTCTCGTTTTCCTCTCCCCCACTTCACATTTGCCGTTTTCATTCGCCTTTCGCCTTCCCCGTTTTCTTTTGCCTTTGCCGGTTTTCTTGCTTGCCTGTGTGCTTGTTTGGTTGTTGAAGTCATCATGTCTAAAAACACCAAACTTTGCGACTTCTCGAGCACTAATAGTAATGATTTTATTAGTACTCCGATCGCTCCCGCCACTAGTGCGGAATTGTATGAAATCAACGCAGCTTCGCTGAATCTTGTTATGAAAGAGCAATTCTCTGGCCTTCCTAGTGAAGATGTCGCATCCCATCTAAATACCTTCATTGAAATTTGCGATATGCAAAAGAAAAGAGATGTGGATAATGATGTGATTAAGTTGAAACTTTTTCCTTTCTCGTTGCGAGATCGCGCAAAATCTTGGTTTTCATCTTTGCCTAAAAATAGTATCAATTCTTGGGATAAGTGCAAAGATGCTTACATATCCAAGTATTTTCTGCCAGTTAAGATCATCTCCTTACGTAACGATATCATCAATTTCAAGCAACTTGATCATGAACACGTTGCACAATCTTGGGAGAGGATGAAGCTTATGATTAGAAATTGTTCCGCTCATGGCTTGAGTTTGTGGATGATTATACAAATCTTTTACGCTGGCTTGAATTTCGCTTCATGCAATATCTTGGACTCCGCCTCAGGTGGAACGTTCATGGAAATCACGTTAGGACACGCTAGAAAACTCCTAGACAATATCATGACCAACTACTCACAGTGGCACACTAAAAGGTCGCCTGCTAGCAAAAAGGTGCACGCTATAGAAGAGATTAACTCGCTTAGTGCTAAGATGGACGATTTTATGAATTTGGTTCCTAGTAGAAATGCTACCGTATATCCTAATGACATGCCACTATCTTCTTTGATTGAGAGTAGCAACACTAGTTTTGACGTGAATTTTGTTGGTAGGAACAATTTTGGCAACAATAATGCTTTTAGAGGAAACTATGTTCCTAGGCCTTTTCCTAGTAAGTCCTCTAACAATTATGGCAATTCCTACAGCAACGCTTATGGAAATCACAAAAAATTACCCTCTCATCTAGAGATTAATATCAAAGAGTTCATCAACTCTCAAAAGATTTTCAATGCGTCCATAGAGGAAAAACTACTCAAAATAGACGATTTGGCTAAGAGAGTTGATAGGATGTCTTGTGATATTGATGCTTTGAAAGTTAGATGCGCTCCTCCCAAGGTCAAATTGGATGAAACTTTGAAAGCTATGCGTATCTCAATGAATGAGAGCAAAGAAAGAACCGCCCAAATTCGCGCTAGAGATGAATGGTTTAAAAGGGTGCGTTCTAGTGATGCAAATCTCGAAGATCTTAAAGTGCTAGGTGTATCTCCTCTTCAATCTTTGTTTTCGCGTGTCAAACCTACTTATGGAGCGGCTGGATATGAATCCACTTTGGTTGACAAACGTGCCAAAGATTCGGAGTCCACCTATCTTGATGATAAAGGCGTGGAGAGTGGAGTAGAAGAAGTCAAAATTTTGGGTAGTAATGAAACTCCCACTTTGGATTTCAGGGAATTCAATTATTATAATTTCTCCTTGTTTGAATGCATTTCTTTGATGCAATCCATTGCAAACTCTCCACATGCTTATAGCCAAAGCAAAGCCTTTACCGCGCATATCGTAGATGCTATGATGAAATCTCTTGAAGCGAAGCTCGAACTAGAAGTCTCTGTACCTAGAAAACTTCATGATGAGTGGGAACCTACTATCAAAATCAAGATAAAAAACTATGAGTGCAATGCTTTGTGTGATTTGGGTGCTAGTGTTTCCGCGATTCCAAAGTCTTTATGTGATATTCTTGGTTTTCATGAGATTGAAGAGTGTTCTCTTAATTTGCATCTTGCGGATTCTACTGTCAAGAAACCCATGGGGAGGATCGATTATGTTCTTATTGTTGCAAATAAGAACTATGTACCCGTGGATTTCATTGTACTTGACATAGATTGCAATCCTTCATGTCCCATTATTCTTGGTAGACCTTTCCTAAGGACTATTGGTGCTATCATCGATATGAAGGAAGGTAATATTAGATTTCAATTTCCTTTAAAGAAGGGCATGGATCACTTTCCTAGAAAGAAAATAAGATTGCCTTATGAATCTATGATGAGGGCTACCTATGGTTTGAGCACCAAAGATGACTATCCGTGATTCCATCACTTTCGCCTAGCTAAGGGCGTTAAACAAAAGCGCTTGTTCGGAGGCAACCCAACGAATCTATCCTTTTTCTTTCTGTTTTGTGTTTTCCACACTTTCAGAATTCTGTTATGATTGTGTTTTTTGTGTTTAATTTTGCGTTTGTGCCAAGCAAAACCGTTATGATTAGTCTTGAGCATGATCGTTTGGTCATGCTGGAAAAGACGAAAACTTTCTGCTCACGAAAAGAATTTTCATTTTTTTTCTGTAAGAGATTTTGAGTTGATTTTTTTGCTTCTGATTGCTAAGCAAATTCTTCAGACTGTCGTAATTTGTCACAAGTTTTGAAGTATCATAGGTATACGAAATATATAGATTTCTACAGACTGGTCTGCTGTTAACAAATTCTGTTTTTGTTGTGTTGGTTGCTTATTTTGATGAAACTATGGATAATATCGGGGGGTATTAGACATGGAAGATTGAAAGTACAGTAACCCAACATCAGCACAAGTATAATTTAAGTTTGCTACAGTACCTAAGGAAGTGGTGGTTTGCTTTCTTGTACTAATGTTATCACGAGTTTCTGTTTAAGTTTCGTGTTGTGAAGTTTTCAAGTTTTGGGTGAAGTTCTTATGGAAAAAGAGATAAAGAGTGGCAAGAGCTCAAGCTTGGGGATGACCAAGGCACCCCAAGAGATTCAAGGATGCCGTAAAAGCCTAAGCTTGGGGATGCCCCGGGAAGGCATCCCCACTCTCGTCTTCAATCCATCGGTAACGTTACTTCGGGCTATATTTTTATTCACCACATATTATGTGTTTTTGCTTGGAGCGTCTTGTATCGTAGGAGTCTTTTATTTTGTTGTGTCACAATCATCCTTGCTGCACAACTAGAGAGAGAGACATGCACACACCGTGATTTTGTCGAGCTTCACTTATATCTTTTGGTAGACAATTCAGCTCACATGTGCTTCACTTACATCTTTTAGAGCGCAGCGGTGCGTGGCTTGGTATTTGATCTATGCTTTGAAAGTAGTCTCAAAAGGGGTAGTTATCCATAGGGATACGAAAACTCCCACCTTCATGTGCATTGAATAGTTAGAGAAGTTTGATTCATCTCAATTAGTTTTGAGTTGTGGTTATGGTAATATTGAAGTCATGCTAGTAAGGTGTTGTGGATCTAGAAATACTTGTGTTGAAGTTAGTGATTCCCGTAGCATACACGATGGTGAACCCTTATGTGATGAAATCTGAGCATGATTAGTATATTGATTGTCATCCTTTGCGTGGCGGTCGGGATCGCACGATGGTTTATACCTACCAACCCTTCCCCTAGGAGTATGCGTTGAATGCTTTGTTTCGATTACTAATAAAACTTTTGCAACAAGTATATGAGTTCTTCATGACTAATGTTGAGTCCATGGTTTAGATGCACTTTCACCTTCCACCATCAATATCTTCTTAGTGCCGTGCAACTTTGGCCGGTGCACAAAACCCACCATTAGCCTCCCTCAAAATAGCCACCATACCTACCTATTATGGTTTTTTCAAAGTCATTCCGAGATATATTGCCATGCAACTACCACCATGACATGTGCCACCACGTCTACTTTGCCTTTGCATGATCGTAAGATAGCTAGCATGATGTTTCCATTGATGTCTATGCCATGCTAGATCATTGCCACGGTACACTACCGAAGGCATTGCATATAGAGTCATCGTTACCATGTGAGGAAATAAAAGAGGCCAAATAATCATTACCATGTTTTGAGTTAAAAGTGTGATGATCATCATTAATGGAGCATTGTCCCATGTGAGGAAATAAAAGAGGCCAAATAAGCCCACAAAAAAGAGAGGCCAAAGAGCCCACCAAATAAATAAAAATGAGAGAAAAAGAGAGAAGGGACAATGCTACCACTTTTTCCACACTTGTGCATATTAAGCACCATGATCTTCATGATTGAGAGTCTCTCGTTTTGTCACCACCATATAGCTAGTGGGAAATTTTCATTATATAACTTGTCTTGTATATTCCAATGATAGGCTTCCTCAAAATTGCCTCAGGTCTTCGTGAGCAAGCAAGTTGGATGCACACCCACTAGTTTTCTTTAAGAGCTTTCACATACTCGTAGCTCTAGTGCATCATTTGTATGGCAATTCCTACTCATTCACATTGATATCTATTGATGAGCATCTCCACAGCTCATTGATATGCCTAGTTAATGTGACTATCTTCTCCTTTTTTGTCTTGCAACCTCCACCACATTCCACACCATCTATAGTGCTATAACCATGGCTCACGCTCATGTATTGCGTGAGAGTTGGAAAGATTTCAGAAAGTCAAGGTGTGAAACAATTACTTGGCCAATACCGGGGCTGTGCATGATTTAAATTCGTTGTGCAATGATGATAGAGCATAGCCAAACTATATGATTTTGTAGGGATAACTTTCTTTTGGCCTTGTTATTTTGAAAGTTCATGATTACTTTGCTAGTTTGCTTGAATTATTATTCTTTCCAAGTCAATAGCAAACTATTGTTTTGAATCTAATGGATCTGAACATTCACGTCACATAAGAGGAATTACAAAGGACACCTATGCTAGGTAGCATGAAAACATCAAAAATTCATTCTTATCACTTCCCTACTCGAGGACGAGGAGGAGTTAAGCTTGGGGATGCTTGATACGTCTCAAACGTATCTATACTTTTTGATCATTTCACGCTGTTATCTTGTCTTCTTTGGTTGTTTTCTGTACCTTGAATATCTTTTTTGGGACTAACTTATTAATTCAGTGCCAAGTGCCAGTTCTTGTTTTTTCCGTGTTTTTGACTCTTTTCAGATCTGACTTTGGAACGGAGTCCAAACGGCAGAAAAACCCCGAAATGATTTTTTCCCGAATGGAAGAAGACCAGGGGGCTTTTGGGCGAAGCCAGGTGGGCTCCAGGGAGCCCACAAGCCCCCACTCCGCCACCAGGGGAGGCGGCGGTGGGCAGGCTCATGGCCTTCCTGGTCGCCTCCTGACCTAGGTGTTTGGCCTATAAATTCCCAAATATTCCGCAAAAAATGAGGGGAGCCTCGAAAATACTTTTTCGCCGCCGCAAGCTTCCATTTCCGCGAGATCTCATCTGGAGACCCTTCCCGGTGCCCTGCCGGAGGGGACTTTGGAGTTGGAGGGCTTCTTCATCATCATCATCGCCCCTCCAATGACTCGTGAGTAGTTCACTTCAGACCTACGGGTCCGTAGTTAGTAGCTAGATGGCTTCTTCTCTCTCTTGGATCTTCAATACAAAGTTCTCCATGATCTTCATGGAGATCTATCTGATGTAATCTTCTTTGGCGGTGTGTTTGTCGAGATCCGATGAATTGTGGATTTGTGATCAGATTATCTATGATATATATTTGAGTCTTTGCTGATTTCTTATATGCATGATTTGATATCCTTATAAGTCTCTCCGAGTCTTTGGTCTTGTTCGGCCAACTTGATCTATGATTCTTGCAATGGGAGAAGTGCTTGGTTTTGGGTTCTGCCATGTGGTGACCATTCCTAGTGATAGTAGGGGCAGCAAGGCACACATCAAGTAGTTGCCATCAAGGGTAAAAAGATGGGGTTTTTATCATTGGTTTGAGATTATCCCTCTACATCATGTCATCTTGCTTAAGGCTTTACTCTGTTCTTATGGACTTGATACACTAGATGCATGTTGGATAGCGGTCGACGTGTGGAGTAATAGTAGTAGATGCAGACAGTATCGGTCTACTTGTTTTGGACGTGATGCCTATAGATATAATCATTGCGTAGATATCGTCACAACTTTTCTCGGTTCTATCAATTGCTCGACAGTAATTTGTGCACCCACCGTCTACTTGCTTTCATGAGAGAAGCCACTAGTAAACACTGTGGCCCCCAGTCTATTCACATCCATCGTTTACACCTCCGCTTTTACTTTGCTTTGTTACTTGGTTGCTTTTAGTTCTCACTTGGCAAACAATCTATAAGGGATTGACAACCCCTTCATAGCGTTGGGTGCAAGCTTTTGTGTTTGTGCAGGATCTTGAGATACTCTTCCGCTGGATTGATACCTTGGTTCTCAAACTGAGGGAAATACTTACCGTCGCTGTGCTACATCACCCTTTCTGCTTCGAGGGAACACCAACACAAGGCTTCAAGGCCACGGGAGAAATTCTTTGCATACTTGCCTAGGAAGTCCCTTAAGGCGTAGCCGCAGCTGAAGGATTCCTGGTGCCGTCGACACAACTATTTCTGGCGCCGTTGCAAGAGATACACAACAAACATCACCATCCTAGATCAATGATGAAGAAGAAGAAGAAGCAATTCCAAATGTACAATCAACGCGCTCGCGTCAAGTAACCTTTACATGTACCTGTAACTGGTGTTGTAGTAATGTGTGAGCCACAGGGGACTCAACAATCTCATTTCCAAAGGTATCAAGACTAGCAAAGCTTAATGGGTGAGGCATGGTTAAGTGGTGAGGTTGCAGCAGCGACTAAGCATATATTTGGTGGCTAAACTTTCGAGTACAAGAAATAAGAGGCAGAAGAACTACGCATAACAAACGTGAACTACTGACGATCAAGTGAATGATCCTGAACACCTACCTACGTTAGACATAACCCCATCGTGTCCTTGATCGGAGAAGGAAATCACGAACGAGACAGTCACGGTTACGCACACAGTTGGCATGTTTTAGTTAAGTTAACTTCAAGTTATCTAGAACCAGTGTTAAACAAAGTTTCCACGTTGCCACAAAACCGCGGGCACGGCTTTCCGAAAATATTTAACCCTGCAGCGGTGCTCCAACTAGTCCATGAAAAATTACCACAAGCTGCATAGAAATCCTTAATCATGAAACTCGCGATCTCGTTGGATTCCCTAGTGGAAAACCTCAACTCTGAGATTACCCAAAGCATCACCGAAATCCCGATGCACAAGGTATCTCGTCAAAGGTAAAACTAATCCAGCAAGGCCGCCCGACGTGTCAACGATCCCGATAGGATCCGCGTATCTCATTCGCAGGACACAACGGATGAGCTAGACGTCGGGATCGCTAAACCTTTGGGTAACCAGAGGGGCGCCGGACATCGCTCAGGTGGGACCAACACTCATGAGGAGCACTCGCCCGGGGGTTGATTAAATTACTCCGCAGGTCCCTATGCATTATTATTAGGTTATTAGGCAAATGTAGTACCAAAGTTGGGCCTTGCCAGACCAGCTTTAATCTAAAACAAATTATCAAGGGGGTCCCCATAACAACCCCGATCGTGTTAGGAGCGCTCAATTATGGAACATAACACCGGTAGCCGTAACTAAGGGGGCAAAGGTGGAACAAAACACCAGGCTAGAAAGGCCGAGCCTTCCACCTTTTACCAAGTATATATGTGCATTAAATTAAATAGCATTTAATATGGTGATATGACAAGGAACCCATGTTATCACATGGAAGCAATTGCACCTGCAACTAGCAACGCTAACAGAGGGTTAAGCAAGCGGTAACATAGCCAATTAGTGGTTTTCTAGGTTGAACAAGTTGAAGGTTTTCATGGCATTGTTGAGAGGCTAATATTGAACATGTGGTAGGCAACGAGACATAATCGATAGAAGCGGTAAAACTAGCATGGAAATGGTAGTAATGGTATCTGGGGAAATGGTCATGTTGCCTGAGATCCCGCTTGGAAAAAGAATGCCTCCGTGAAGCAGACGAACCGACGTAGTCGAACGGGTCCTCACAATCTGGCACGCTGCGAAACTCTATCGAGACGAAGCAAACCAGAAACACAAATCAACACACAGAATTCACCACACGATGCACAACACAAATGATGCGTGAGCAGCTGAATACATGCAAGTCATATAGCATCTCCGAGACGACCTCACATGTTAATTTATGATTCTGTCCAGATCTGAACTAACACATTTAATTAGTTTTAAACAGGAAAAAAAATAGGTTCACGTGATTCTACGTGTCGTTACAAGCAATTAACACATAGAGAACATCTCCAACGGAGCTACGGTTCAAAAGATACAAGCACCGCAAGATATGATGGCATGAATGCAATATGTGTGCAACAACAGCTACGAGCACTTCAAAACATACAACCAGCAAGAGAAAATGAAACTACACGAGATTCTAAGCAAGTTTCATATAGGACACGATCAAATCGGAGGTACTGATCAAAAGCTACGAGCAAAACAAGAAATCACTACAATCTGCCAAAATCAGCCACATAGCATTTTCTACACCCCACAACTACGAGCTACACAACTCCAATCTACTCAACCAAGGCATGACACGATAGAGGGCAAGAAGCACTACAACAAACAACTAACAACAACTAGCATGGCATCATGGATCACTAGGGAAAGAAGTCACAAAAATGGCATCCCACACACTATTTCAGACTTAGTGAAAATTACACCTCATGAAAGTACAGTTTTCAATCTGAAGCCATATAGACAGCAGCAAAATCATAAGCTACAGGACTCCAAATGGCGTGAAAATTTATAGCGAGCTAGAAAACATAAAGTCTACAACTAACTCCATTGCACCAACCTCAAAAGAGCTACAAATCAAAAGATAGAAGCAAGACAAGACAACAACAAAATATAACATATTCCAGACTTAGAAATATTTCAGCATCTCTAAAACATCACTATTTCTAGCAGCTTGAGAGAAAGCAAACCACACCTAAACATGCATTTCTATTGCAACCAAAAATACCAGGGGCTAGAGTAAACATCAAAGAACAACTCCCTAGTTGACAACTCCTTCAAACGAAGAACGAAATAAATACTATGAAATAGACAAGAGGGCAACATGGTAAAATATCGCGCGAACTAACTTACTCAAAAGCTAAAACTAATTGCACAGAAAAATCCTATGTATTTTTCTACCCCGAAAGCATATAAATTATGTGGGGTTGCGCAACAAAAATATTGCCACACGTAAATGCGAGATAATGTCCTAAGCAGGGAAAATAAATTAGCAGCAAAATCCCTACGCGCAAAAATACCAATGACCGCTCTAAAATACATGGCAAAGGGGTTCCTAAAACATGGACATTTCTACTATGGCATACGAGCAATCCGGACACGCACAAGAAATTATTACGGGACGAAACCTATAGAACATCACGTTAATCTATGCATATGGTGGCTCAAACTACGTCAAACAAATATGCAAGTTGGAAAACGGATTCTACACGCAAAACTAGACGAAATCCATATGCTACTCATCGCGATCCGACTTACGGAATAGAAACTATGGGCATATTAAATTACGTCTAATTTCTGGAATTTATCAATTCCGAAGTTCCTAAATTATCTACATGGGCCGAAACCATGGGCGCATCATGCTAACAAACGCCACGGGCGTGGGATAGGTCTCCGTGCTCACCTCGTGGCCTGGGCCGACCTGGACTG
Organism: Hordeum vulgare subsp. vulgare; assembly: GCF_904849725.1. Classification (NCBI taxonomy): domain Eukaryota; kingdom Viridiplantae; phylum Streptophyta; class Magnoliopsida; order Poales; family Poaceae; genus Hordeum; species Hordeum vulgare. Next base: position 331,707,416 of record NC_058519.1, read on the forward strand.
GGAGGAGAGGCCTGGCGAGGCAGGCCTTCGGATCTGGGCCGACAAGTGAGGAGGTTGCAGGCCGGGCGCGCTGGGCTGAGGCGGTCGGCCCGACTAGGCGTCTCCGCAGCGGTTGGTGGCGCAACCGTCGTGTTCCTCCCGCAGGAGCTGCGCGCAGGCAGCCTGTCGCCAACAGGGCTTGGGGGCGGCCGACCTCCGATGGGTGAGGGAGGTCAAGGAGCGCCGGATCCGGCCGGGATCCTCCCGAACAGTCTGTTCCCGAGGCGGGGCGACTCGCGGCGGCGCATGGCCTCGGGCGGCGAAGGACGCCATGGCGGCGGGACGAAGACAGGCGGCGGCGGAGGACGGCGAGGCTCCGGTGGCTTCCGGCGAGCCACCCCGACCGGGAGGGGCTCCGGTGACTTGTGGCGAGGTACAGGGGGTACGGGGAGGCGCTCCGGCGGCGGCGCGAGGGATCCATCCCGACTGTGATGTTAGCTGTGTACCCCTGGCAATTGTGCCAGAAATACTCCTACTACGGCACGTTGGTATTCCCTCTAAGCGGAAAGGGTGATGTAGCACAGCGACGGTATGTATTTCCCTCAGTTTGAGAACCAAGGTATCAATCCGGCGGAAGAGTATCTCACCAACCTGCACAAACACTAAAGCTTGCACCCAACGCTATGAAGGGGTTGTCAATCCCTTATAGATTGTTTGCCAAGTGAGAACTGAAAGTAACAAAGTAACATAGCAAAGTAAAAGAGGAGTTGTAAAGATGGATGTGAATAGACCCGGGGGTCGTAGTGTTTACTAGTGGCTTCTCTCATGAAAGCAAGTAGACGGTCGGTGAACAAATTACTGCCGAGCAATTGATAGAACTGTGGAGAGTCGTGACGATATCTATGCAATGATTACTTCTATAAGCATCACGTCCGAAACAAGTAGACCGATACTTTCTGCATCTACTACTATTACTCCACACATCGACCGGTATCCAACATGCATCTAGTGTATTAAGTCCATAAGAACAGAGTAACGTCTTAAGCAAGATGACACGATGTAGAGGGTAATCTCAAACCAATGATAAAAAACCCCATCTTTTTACCCTTGATGGCAACAGCTTGATGTGTGCCTTGCTGCCCCTACTGTCATTGGGAAAGGTCACCACATGGCAGAACCCAAAACCAAGCAGTTCTCCTATTGCAAGAATCATAGATCTAGTTGGCCAAACAAAACCCAAGACTCGGAGAGACTTACAAGGATATCAAATCATGCATATAAGAAATCAACAAAGACTCAAATATATATCATAGATAATCTGATCACAAGTCCACAATTCATCGGATCTCGACAAACACACCGCCAAAGAAGATTACATCGGATAGATCTCCATGAAGATCATGGAGAACTTTGTATTGAAGATCCAAGAGAGAGAAGAAGCCATCTAGCTACTAACTACGCACCCGTAGGTCTGAAGTGAACTACTCACGAGTCATTGGAGGGGCGATGATGATGATGAAGAAGCCCTCCACCTCCAAAGTCCCCTCCGGCAGGGTACCAGGAAGGGTCTCCAGATGAGATCTCACGGAAACAGAAGCTTGCGGTGGCGGAAAAGTATTTTCGAGGCTCCCTTGTTTTTTTGCGGAATATTTGGGAATATATAGGCGCAAAACCTAGGCTAGGAGGCGTCCAGGGAAGCCACAAGCTTGCCCACCGCCGCCTCCCCCTGGTGGCGGAGTGGGCCCTTGTGGGCTCCCTGGGGCCCACCTGGCCTGGCCCAAAGTCTCCCTGGACTTCTTCCGTTCGGGAAAAAATCATTTCGGGGTTTTTCTTCCATTTGGACTCCGTTCCAAAATCAGAACTGAAAAGAGTCAAAAACACGGAAAAACAGGAACTGGCACTTGGCACTGAATCAATAAGTTAGTCCCCAAAAAGATATAAAAAGGTACATAAAACATTCAAATAAGACAAGATAACAGCGTGAAACCATCAAAAATTATAGATACGTTTGAGACGTATCAGGCTACTGTGGGCAGGGGAAGCTGCGGGATCCGAGACAGAGAGGCTGCGACCGCGGCAGGGCGAACCGGGCCCGGGCGGGCCTGGGATGGGCTCCGCGGGCCCGCGGCTGCGCAGAGGAGGGAAGGAGGAGAGAGAGTGTGGGTTAGGGTTTCGGCGCGGATCCCGAGGTAGGGGAGGAGAGGGGTTGTCTAAAGAAATACCCGGGGTCTATTTATAGACAAATGGGGGCGCTATGTTTGCCGGAATTGCGCTCCGGATCCAACCGTGTGGTCGGATTCGGATAATTCCGAACGCGGGAACGGTTACGAGGCCATGTAGGCTGGTTTACCAGAGACGAGAAGGAAAACGGGCGGCGCGGCAATGCATTTTAAAACACCGACAAACGTCCGTCGGTAGATCGGATACGGTGCCGCTACGGACGACCGTTCGGGTACCAGACGAACTCTCATTGCGACGAAACTTGACAGGCGGCCTACTTATAACTAATCACGACCGCATGCCAAGTTTAACCCCGAACCGAGAAAGTTTTCACACACTTTTAAAACATGGATTTAAGCGATGTCGTGGGCGCGTGCATGTGCGGTCGGGCTCAGAACGGATAACGACGAGAACCGGCAACTATCAACGGGTGCATGTTTTGCAAACTGGCGACAACGAAGATGCCGATGCAATGCATATGATGCGAGTGAGGCGATGATGATGCGACAAAAGAAAATAGACACACGACGAAAACGGAATAGAAGGGGAATCTTTAGGAACGTCGGCATCGGGCTGTCACAGGTTATGTTTGACTCGTAAGTAGGTGTTCAGGATCACTTTGTGATCATTATTAGTTCATGTCCGTTATGCGTAGATCACTCTTCTTATTCTTGTACTCGTAAATTAGTCACTCAAATAAATGCTTAGTGATTGTTGTAGCCTCACCACTTAATCATGCCTCACCCATTATGCTTTGCTAGTCTTGATACCCTTCGAAATGAGATTGATGAGTCCCTGTGGCTCACAGATTACTACAACCACAATTGCAGGTACATATAAAGTGATGCTTTGATGTGAGACCATTGCTTGCTTGATTTGGAGTTCTTCTTCTTCTTCTTTGATCTAGGATGGGTTCCACGACGGCAGCCTGGGATTAGCAAGAATGAATGTCGCTTTATCTTTTGACTTCGTTCATAGTCATACCCTGCTCTTCTATATGGTGATTGATTATTGTTTTATTGACATGATCATGATTTAGCTTGTGGAAAGTGTAAGCCAATTCCAGATACCCATATCCTCTTTACATGTACTTGTAACGATATCCATTCTTACAAAATAACTAGAAGTGTTTCTATCCCTACCAAGGCCCTCGAGCCCGGATGACGCTAGTATCGCATCTTGAGCATTACAGCTATTCCCATTCTTTTAGTTCCAAATAAATACGGTACTATGAGAAAGTGCACTGATTGTAGATACATTAATAATATAAATGTGAGATATCGACACTTTATACCTAGGTTCAATAACATGCTTCATGAACTATGTGGTTCAAGGATATTTTCTAAAACTGAATTGCGAAGTGGATACCACCAAATAAGAACAAAACAGGGTAATGCATGGAAAACTACATTCAAAACAAAATTTTGCTTGTATGAATGGTTGGTTATGCCTTTTGGATGCACAAGTGCATCTCGTACTTTCATGAGATTGATGAGCCATGTGCTTAGGTCCTTCATTGGCAAGTTTCTAAGGGTTTACTTTGATGACATATTGATTTACAAAAAAACTTTAGAGGATCATGTTGGACATATAAAATGTGTGCTTCATGTCCTACAAGAGGAATGGTTGTATGCTAACGTGGAAAAGTGCACATTTTGCACAAATAAGGATGTGTTTCTTGACTTTGTTATTTGAGGTGAAGATGTGGTGGTCGATCAGGAAAACATCAAGGCTATTTCTGAATGAATGCCTCCACAAAATGTGAGCCAAGTATATAGCTACCTTGGACTTGCAGTGGAGTTCAGCACCATTGCTGCACCAATGAATGATTTAATGGAGAAAGTCACTCCATTCAAATGGGGTAATGCTCAAGACAAGTCCCTACAAGAACTGAAGATGAGATTATCATCAGCCTCGTTGCTTTCTCTTCCTGATTTTGGTAAGACATTTGCAATTATAAAGATAAAAGATCTCCACCCAAATATACCACAAACTCAACAAGAGTGGATTAGTGAATTGTGTGAGTCCACTAAATGTGAGGTTCAGGTCACCCAACATGAGATTAGAGAGATGAGTGAGCCAGAACATATTATACCACACGACCGAAGTGAGAGGATTAGTGAGTTGTGTAAGTCCACCAAATGTGAGGTTGAGGTGTTTCCACACAATACCAAAGAGATGAGTGATCCAGACCATAAAAGGGGAGAGGATTATTCAATTGCTAAGCATTCACAAAGCTCTCTTTCTTTGAAGTATGTGCAGATGCAAAAATCATACTTATTTTCCCTCCTACCAAGATGGGAGGATGAGATCCATGAACAACTATGGCGCACGTGGTGTACCATCAAACATACATCACGTGGGGTAAGTGACCTTCAAAGAGGCATGTAAGTACTCAGTGAGGTAAAATAAAAGGGATCATTCATCTTGAAACACATAGATGTATGCACTTATGAACTCTTGAAGCATTGGCGTGATGATATCAGAGAAAGGATATTTTCTATGTCATCCATCCAACACTACCCTTTTGTTAGTCATAACAAAACCATCAAGAAGTCAAAAAAATTAAAAACTGAGTATGTTGATTCAACTTTTCCTTGGTCAAGATATTTTGTATTGTCCCCGTGCTATTATTTTGTAGGCCGAAGGAAGTCAAGGGCGACTTTTCTTCAAGAGAGGAAGAATGATATAACATGCATGTGCGTGATTATAAGCTTGTTCTCCATGGAAATGTTAGTTGGAAGGAATTACTAAGTCGAACCAAATACTTGAAGTTCTTTAAGGTGAAAGCTAAACTTATGCATTTGATAATCTATTTGCATTGCTTCTTTGTACTGGCCTATTTTCTTTTGTGTGATGACCAAGTAGAGTCGAGGAGGACTTGTTTTCAGAAGGGGAATGACGAGGACATGAAAACCATTGAACCCTTGGAGTCGAGAATGACTCCTTTTCAAGAGGGGGAGAATGATGAGGACATGGCAACCATCACACACCTCCTATCATCAAATGAGAAACAATAATAATTTGTGTCAAAGAAATATATTACTAGGTGAACGCTAACTTAAGTCCATACTGTTATCTTGAACACATGGGAGCACTTTCATCTCCTTTGTGGTTGGTTGAACTCACGTACAATATCGAAGAAGGCCAAACAATTTCAGCTTGTGCAAAATAATGTTTTATGGCGAAGAAACAAAGTTAGGAGTTCATGAGGAAATAAGTTGTGCGTTGCAGAAATATTCTCCCGTTTCTAACAAAAGAATGTTTTGCACGAGCTTCGCTACCCCTACTTGCGAAAGGTTTCTAGAACTCGAGTTTGCTGCTAAAGGAAACATTGTTTGACTCCAGTGAACAATGTTTGGTCGGGAACTGCCAACCACCTCCTACCAGATATTTCCATAAGCTAACTAATTAAGTCTTGAAGCCATTTAATCAAAAGAAAGTAGGTTTTGTTTCACAACTAAGCTGGTTCCCAAAGCTAGTTTGCTTTCACACCTATCCACGGGGGTGTCCCTAATATAAATAGGCTAGATCTTCCTTTCTTTGACGAATTTTGCCATTTATCTCAATTACCAAAGACGTAGACTCCTCATGAGACTGGAGAGCTCTCGTTATCCTTATTCTCGTGATTCCTTGAGAATTTGCTCCTAATTCGTGCTACACAATTAGATTAAGTTGTGTGGGTTAGAGTTAGTGGTTTCCTTGCTGATTGCACAAATACCGTGCTCCATGAATTGAGCGTGGTTGTGTGGGGGTGGTATTGCATGTTGTGGATCAGCGAATGTTCGATTGCGGGCTTTTGTGAGCATCCACATCGTCGGGTCATGATCTCTTATTTTCTATTTTTCGGCTGCTTGCAGCTAGTTATCCCCATCCATTTGTCGATCCTACGCCTTGAAGGTCGGACCTCCCCTTGTACACCCTCTGCTCTATAGGCAGGGTCATATCAGGGCAAGATTGTGTTAATTTCGAGCTCCCCCGCAGGAGCCCAGCCACGAGCCTCCTCCTTGATAGACAAGGAGAGGCTAGGTACGAACGGCCTATCATTGTCAAAGACGCATGCATTGCGCCTGTTTCCAGAGACACCAAGAAATGAGGAGGACAGGTGAAGCGAAGCCATGACGCTAGCAAAGCGATGTGCTGGCACAGGAGGATGCGAGCCAATCGATGAAGGGGATGTCCTCGAATGGGATGGTAACCAAGAGGACATGAACTAAGGATCTCATGTCAAACCTTCCAGGTAAACGGGCATCCGGTGGGCAGGTATGGCATTGTCTCTAGTGCCTGGTCGTAGTGGGAACACGTCGAGTCATGTGGCAGGACACGACGGTCGAGGCGCTCCGCGGTCCAACACTGATCCCTAAGAGAAATCCACAAGAATATCTTGATGCGAACAGGTGCCTAGGTTCTCCACGTTAGTCGCCAATGAGGCGCCTCGATGGAGCCATGGAAGTGGGCTTGGTAATAGGAGCTCGCGACATAGAAGTCGGACGGGTTACACCTCCACCTGATCGAGTCGGGTAGGTCTGATAGCACGATGCATCGCTGTCGTCGCGAAAGATGGACATACCAGAGCAGCACAGCGGGGCCAAAAGAGCCAAAGATTTACTGTGCCCAAGAGTGGTCGGATAAGGCCTCGCAAATGTTGGTAAGATTGTGATGGCGTTGAGGCACCTTCTCAAAAACCAGAGGGGTGACCTCCTCCATAGACTTGTCGTCGAGTCAATGATCCACCCAGAACCTACAGGTACGACCATCACCAAGTGTCCAGGACATGAAGGCCATCAAGATAGCCTTGACATCGCGGCAAGTGCTGGGGAATGTAGCATGGGAAACAAAAAAAACCTACGCACATTCAAGATCTATCCATGGTGATGGTCATCTACGAGAGGAGAGATCGGATCCACATACCCTTGTAGATCTCTAAGCGGGAAGCGTTAAGCAACACAGTTGATGTAGTCGAACGTCTTTGCGATCCAAATCGCAAGCCGTCCGACTAACTTTCTGACCAAGTACCGAACGGACAGCACCTCCGAGTTCAGCACATGTGCAGCTTGATGAGTGTCCACCTCCTCGATCTAGCCAGCGAGGATGGAGTGGTATACGAGTTCCCCGGCAGCGCGGCGACTTGACGGTGGTGGTGGAGTAGCTGTCCCAGCAGGGCTTCGCCAAGCTATACCAAGAAAACTAGAGGTGGAGATGATCTAGAGGAAGAGGGAGAGGCTGCACCATGGCATAGTTGTGTTGCAGACCTCCATTTCCACACATATATATAGGAGGAGGGGTGGAGGCTGGCGGCCCCTAGGGTTTCCCATAGGGCTTGGGGCGGCGCCCAAGGTGGCTTGCCACCCAACGAAAGGGTGGCGCCACCCTTAGCCTGCCCTCCTTCTTGCCTTCGGCCGCATGTCCCTTAGTGGGAGGGGAATCCAGCCCACCAGGGGATGGTGCGCCTCCCATCACAGCCCATGGGGCCCTCCGGGCAAGGTGGACCCCCCCGGTGGATCCTGAGAGCACTTCCGGCACTCCCTTCACAAAATTGGTATATACCGTAACTTTTCCGGGCTCGAATACCAACTTCCTATATATCAATCTTTACCTCCAAACCATTCTGGAGCTCCTTGTGTCATCTGGGATCTCACCAGAGACTCCGAACAGCTTTCGGTTATCACCACACATAACTCATTAATACATAATTGTCACCTAACCTTAAGTGTGCGGACCCTGAGGTTCGAGAACTATTCAGACATGACTGAGACACTCTCCGGTCAATAACCAATAGCGGGACCTGGATGTCCATATTGGATCCTACATATTCTACGAAGATCTTTATTGGTCGAACCATGATGTTAAGGATTCAATCAATCGTGTATATTGTTCCCTTTGTCCATCGGTATGTTACTTGCGCGAGATTCGATTGTTGGTATCTGCATGCCTAGTTCAATATTGTTACCGGCAAGTCTCTTTACTCTTACGAATACAATATCACGTGACTTAACTCCTTAGTCACATTTCTTGCAAGCTTATTGTCATGTTGTATTACCGAGTGGGCCCTAGAGATACGTCTCCGTCATATAGAGTGACAAATCTGAGTCTCGATCCATGGAAACCCAACAGACACCCTCGGGGATACGTGTAGAGCGCCTTTATAGTTACACAGTTATGTTGTGACGTTTGATACACACAAGGAATTCCTACGGTGTCCGGAAGTTGCATGATCTCATGGCCATAGGAACAAATACTTGACATGCACAAAACAAATAGCAATAAACTCACACGATCATATGTTGCGTTTATAGTTCGGGTCTTGTCCATCACATCATTCTCCTAATGATGTGATCCCATTATCAAATGACAACTCGTGTCTATGGCCAGGAATCCTTGACCATCTTTGATCAACGAGATAGTCCTTTAGAGGCTCACTAGGGACAGTGTGTTGTTTATGTATCCACACATGCATTTAGTTTCCAATCAATACAATTCCATCATGGATAATAAATGATTATCACGAATAAGGAAATATTATAATAACCACTTTATTATTGCCTCTAGGGCATATTTCCAAAAGTCTCCCACTTTCATTAGAGTCAATAATCTAGCTCACATCACTATGTGATTTACATTGTAATGAATCTAACACCCATACAGTTGTAGTGTTGATCATGTTTCGTTCGTGAACATGCTTAGTCAACGGGTCTGCAACATTAAGATTTGTGTGCACTTTTCAAATACTTATGTCTTCCTCCTTGATGTAATCACAGATGGAATTGAAGCATTGCTTTATGTGTCTCATCCTTTTGTGAAACCTTGGTTCCTTGGCTATAGCAATGGCACCAGTATTGTCACAGAAGAGTGTCATTGGATCCAGTGCACTGGGCACAACTCCAAGATCTTTCATGAACTCCTTCATCCAGACACCTTCCTTAGCCTCCTCCAAGGCAGCTATGTACTCCACTTCCCACGTAGAATTAGCTACCACACTTTGCTTGGAATAACAGCAACTTACTACACCACCATTAAAAATAAATACATATCCGGTTTGAGACTTGGAGTCATTTGGATCAGTGTCAAAGCTTGCATCAATGTAACCCTTTATGACGAGCTCTTGATCACATCCATACACGAGAAACATTACTTTAGTCCTTTTCAGGTACTTCAGAATATTCTTGACCGCAGTCGAGTGTTCCATTCCTGGATCACTTTGAAACCTTCCCGCCATACTTATAGAAAGGCTGGCATCAGGTCTTGTGCACAACATTACATACATGCCACTCATCTTTTCTCTATCTTCTACAGTCACTGGGCATTGAGTCTTACTCAACTTCACACCTTGCAATAAAGGCAAGAACCCTTTCTTGGACTGATCCATTTTAAACTTCTTCTAAACTTTGTCAAGGTATGTGCTCTTTGAAAGTCCTATTAAGCATCTTAATCTATCTCTATAGATCTTGATGCCTAATATGTAAGTAGCTTCTTCTAGCTCCTTCATTGAAAAACTCTTATTCAAATTGTCCTTGATGCTTCCCAAAAATTCTATATTATTTCCAATCGGCAATATGTCATCCACATATAATATTAGAAATGCTATAGATCTCCCACTCACTTTTTTGTAAATAAAAGGTTCTCCATAAACTTGTATAAACCCAAACGCCTTGATTACCTCATCAAAGCATTGTTTCCAACTCCAAGATGCTTGCACCAGTCCACAAATGGATCATTGGAGCTTGCACACTCATAATCGAAAAATGCAGCTATTGCTAACATGATTCTGACGGAGTTAAGCATCGCTATGGGTGAGAATGTCTCATCGTAGTCAACTGCTTGAACTTATGAAAAGCCCTTTGCCACAAGTCAAGATTTATAGATGGTGACATTACCGTTGGTGTCAGTCTTCTTCTTAAAGATCCATTTGTTCTGAGGCCTTTCACCCTTTAGGTAATGCTTCCAAAGTCCACACTTTTTTTTCATACATAGATCCTATCTCGGATTTCATGGCCTGTAATCATTTGTTGGAATCCGTGCCCACCATCACTTCTCCATAGCTCATAGGTTCATTGTTTTCCAACAACATGACTGTTAAGACAGGGTTACCGTACCACTGAGGTCCAGTATGTGCCGTTGTCGACCTACGAGGTTTGATAGCAACTTGATCTGAATCTTCATGATCATCATCCTTGTCTTCCTCTTCAAATAGCGCAGGCTCCACAGAAACATCTTTGTGTGATGTGCTACTCTCTAGTCGAAGTAAAGGTTCGATAACCTCATCAAGTTCTATCTTCCTCCCACTAGATTCTTTCAAGAGAAACTCTTTATCAAGAAATGTTCTATTTTTAGCGACAATCACTTTCCTTTCGGATCTGAGATAGAAGGTATACCCTGTTGTGGATATAAGTCAGACATTAGATGTGTAGGGTACGAAAGTAGAGGGCAGAGCTAAGGCAAGGTTGTATGAGTTGAGGCCCCTTTGCGGTGGAGGTAACAGCACTACATCTCACTGCTCGGGAGCTTTTGTGTCGAGTGGAATACAGGTGTTACAAAATGCGAACCCTTCTGCCATAGGGTAGGGGTGGCTTATATAGAGTGCGCTGCCCCTCATAAATGTCCATCCTTCAAGGGTGCAATAAGTGAGATTGAATGCATACGTTACAGGTAACGACGCCATAAATGACATTAACTACAGTAGTCTAACGTCTGACCATTAGCCTCGCTGGAGTGACTTCCGGCCTTCTATGTCGACTGGCTTCTGGTCTTCACCAAGTGGAATCCAGTTATCGAATATAAGATAATACTCTGAGTGGTTCTCTACCGATTGGACCAGAGGTAGTATTAATCCAGTCGGTAGGTATCTTGTGATCTTGAAGCTAATCATGAGGTGCCCTGGGGTAGGACTTATAGGTCAGGCCTATGACCCTACCCTAGAGCTATAACCCCATCATTAGCCCCCGAATGGATCGAGGTTCGAGTGGTGAAGGTTTAACTGTAAATCTTGATATAGCAGACTCAATTTGAATGCTCTTCGAAGTTTTGTGGAATTGGATGTCGATTGCAATCTTCGTCATTCGCCTTGATAAATTATGCTTGGAACAAAATATCTGAGTTGATTTGAAGATCTGAGTGAGCAAACAAAATGGCGCGTCTCACAGGATCTTTTGATGTTACCAGTCACCCTGTCAGTTCCGGATTTTCAGGGATTTGAAGATTTCGGTTGCCGTGCGTTATGCAGTGATGAGGTCATCGCCATCAAGTGGATCACGTCGCCTCGATTCCTGCTCCTCTATCTCCGCCACATTTCTCGCGGTGGCCTGCGAAGGGATAAGTCGAGGGGCCACTTTGCGCTAGGGTTTGGAACGACATCGTCTTCTTCCTCTCTTCGGCTCTTCCTTCTCCTTAGACACCAACGCAAACCGAAGCAACCAATCGCACCGCTGCCACTATGACGAAAGGACAGACCGGCAAGCTGGAGAAGGCGAAGAAGAAGGGCGTCGCCAAGTCGAAGAAACAAGCTCTGCCGCCAGGCTGGATCCAGGGGGATTTCCTCGGATCCACTGTGCGGAAGGAGGATCTCCTTGATCTCGTCGAGCACGGCATGTTGGCGGACAAGTCTTGGCGGCCTCCTGGAAATGAGGTCGAGCCCAAGCCGTGGGAGGGAGAGTGGGTTCTCCTCCTGATCCACGTCGAAAGAGGTTTTTATTTGCCGCCCCATCCTTTCAATAGGGGGTTCTTGAACTTCTTTGGGGCGTAGTTGCATAATTTCCTCCGAATGCCATTGCCCATCTTTCTTGCTTCATCACCTTGTGTGAGTGTTTCTTGGGGTGCCCTCCTCACTAGGGACTTTTTAAGTCTATCTTCACCGTGCGATCTCAGTCGGTGAAGAAAGTTAATCCGACTGATGACAAGACTCATGTCATCCAGTTGTGGGGGGATTTAGGGCTTCGGAAGAGAGCCAAAAGTAGCTATCCTGCCATGATCTTTCCCGAGTCGGTTCGTAACTGGCAAGCCACTTGGTTAAATTGTAATGATGTTGCTTGTCCGTACATGTCGAGTGGACTCCCTCCCTTTACTATAGAGCGACCAAGTGCTCCGAGGACGTTAGTGTTGACGAAGGAGGAAAAAACTCAAGTGGATCCCTTGGTAAAAGCGCTGATTGGTCTGGTCCGCAATGGAGTGATAGGAATGGATCTCTTAGAGACCTTCCTTGGCAGACGCATCCGACCTCTCTAGGTTCGGGACCACACTATGTGGCATTACACCGGTCTTGAGGACTCCACTCGGTCTCATCCCGAGGAAGTGAATGAAGACACAGTAGCGAAGTGGATCCGCGGAATAGCCGGTGCTTGTGATAATCCGATGGGGGCGAAAAGGGTCCTTCCCTTCTCAGCTGAAAACTCGTCGACAAACAAGGTTAGTTCTGCTCTGTTGAATATTTTCGCATTCGAACCGAGTGCTTGTAGTTTCCTTGTCGACTGAGCTTGTGGATCGTATCTTGCAGGAGTGGACGAACTTGCATTCTCTGGTCCCGAATGGCAACACACTCGACCTTGATGAGGGGAGCATGGAGGATAGCGTGGAGAGCGAGGACTATGTCGATGATAGTGAGGAGTTGGAGGAGAGCGAGGAGGAAGATTCCTCTCCTTCTCGTCATGAGCCTCGGACCAAGCAGCATCATGACCCCGCGGACACTCCAAGCAAACCTTTGGTGCCGAGTGGCAGGAGTGCCAAGCGCGTCAGGGCATCATCTAGAGAACCAGTGGAACATCCTACAAAGGTGCCCAAGCCCAGCAGACCCAAACCTCGGAAGGCTCTACCTAGGATGAGGATTGCCATTCGAGTCGCCTCTGCGTAAGTACTTGATCTTCTACTCTTATCCGAGTGAACTTTTTGGTTGATGATGACGAATGAGATTGCCTTGACAGATTTGCTACCCCTGTCACATCGCCTCCGTGAGGGGACGAAGATCTCATGGAGGTTGACACCGCGAACGCAGCCACCTCAGAGCTAGGTATAACTGATTTCCCATTCTGTGTCATTCCTCCGTGTGTATGATTTCCTAGCTGTAACTTCTGGTGTTTCTGTCTGCCAGCCGTGCCTGCCGCAAGAGAGGTCATCAAGCTGGGCGACGACGATCAAAGGCAACCAGCTGCTACGGCGGAACCCGTTGTGTCCGAGGTGCCCGTGGCGGAAAGGGCTATAGTGAGTGCTCCGCCTGTTAGGTCCAGTTTGGAACCATAATAGATTATAATAATCTGGATTATGAACATAGATTATATAATTTGGTTTATAAAAATAATCCAGGTGGGCATTATAAACTGTCCTGTTATAATAATCTGGTCATCTAGTTTATAAAATCTACAATATAAACTGTCCTGTTTGGAAATACAATAGATTATAAAAACCAGATTATATAATCTGGGTGGTTCCAAACAAGGCCTTAGTTCAGTCGTTGTCACCACGACTCCGACAGGATTGCAGTCGAGCGCTCCAGTTGTTTCTGCTGCAGCCTCAGGATTGATGTCACCCACGACCGTGTACGCCACACGTCGTGTCCTTGAAGACCAGATTGGTGCCGCCAAGGAGGCTATGATCCAGGCAGAGCTGATGACACAACAAGCAAAAGGAACCTATGACGCCATCGTCTCGGTGTACAACAACAGCGTGGTGCTTCAAGAAAACATCAAAGTAAGTTCGACCATAAGTTTGAAATCTGACTCACACCCACTGGGGGTTGCTTTATTGTAGAATTGTCTTTGTTTTATTTGCGTTCCAGTGGGGTCACTCCGAGCGAACCCAGTGGGTGTAGTCCCCGAGACCGCTGTCGAGTGCTTGCACTGGCAGTGGTCTTTATCAGTAGAGACGTTTCTTTATTGCTGATCAAAATCAACCAGAGCTGATCTAGATGAGTTCTAAATCCAGTGGGGGCACGCTAAGTGCACCACTGGGTGTAGTCCCCGAGACTATTATTAGTCAAAAGTGAGTGATAATAGTCTGGAGTACTTGAGTGTATAATATTTTCGGCTTGTCAGGGCAGACCTGACCGAGTGATAATTCAATGGGGTCACGCCGGGTGAACCCACTGGGTGTAGTCCGCGAGACCACTGTCGAGTGCTTGCATCGGCAGGGGTCTGATTGGAAACATATCTTGTCCTTCAATCGAATGAAGTTTTTATCACTCGGAAGTGATTTTACTTTGACCATATATCACTTGGAAGTGTTATATATGTCGACTGATGTTTGTCTTCTGATTCTTTCAGAAAGCTTGCGAAATTGGGTCGCAGTACACCCGGGTGGAATCTGAGAGGAACAAACTAAAGTTGGAGTGTGATGCGATGAAAAATTTGCTCGTAGACAAGAACCTAGTCCTTGCCAAGTTGAAGAAGAAGTCCGAAGCTGCTGAACTGAAGCTTGTGGACTTTAATAAGTTGATTGCAGAAAATGAACAGATGAAGAACGAAAGTGTCGAATGGGCGAAAAAACTTAACTCCATTTCAAAAAGGGGAAATGCCTTAGAAAGCTTTGTAAAATATTTCCTCGCAAAGATGCTTGATTCTCTTATTGGTATGTTCCATTTACCGAGTGAGTCTTAGCATTTTTCATCGACTGACATGCTGCTGATATTACGTTATTCTTCTTCTATAGAGTTTTGTCCTAATTTCCAAAATGAGGCCTTCGAGGTGGAGCCATACTTGGATCCCGTCAAGTTTCCTGTTCCCGATGACTTGGCCGTGAACATGTATCACCTCAACTGCCGCCTCGTTAAAGTCCAAGGGTACTTCACTCGACTTCGAGCTGCTGTGGGAAGAATCGACAAAGAGCTATGGCCTGAAGATATGTTCCTCATCGGTCTGGATGTTGTGATGGAGCGCCTGGGTCGTGTTCCTGAGACAGTCCAGGCGTGGAAGAAATCAGCCGCTCGATGTGGGGCTGATGTAACTCTTTGTCTCGTCAGGGTCCAGTGGAAGGAGACTTGGGAGGAGAAGTTGAAGGCACTGCAGGTTGCAAACACGAAGAAGCTTCGGTTTGAAGACTTCATGGAGACCTTCATAGATACTGCAACACGCATCGCCGACATCATCGATCTCGACACCTTCGTGGAACCGTGCAGTCCAGGTGAGCCGTGAGGAAGACGATCAGTCGTGAGAAAAAACTTTGATTTGCCTCGGTATGCCGGGTAGTTTATGTAATCACTTTAAACTTTGTTCGGGTAATAACTCGAGTGCTTTTGTCCTGCAATGATATCCTTGATCTGCGTCGGGTATCATTAATTTGCTCACTTCGACTGAATTTGAGTTTATCTTTGTCGAATGAACTTTTTCTTTTTGGGGATGCTCTAGGCATACGCAAAGTCTTCCCACCTAAGTGAAGCTTGATTCGCAGTTGGGTTGGGATTTGGGCGGGATTTCGTCACTTAGGCGAATCTGGTTCGCAGCTACGCCCCCGAGTGAGAGGGTAGCTCTTTACTCGGAGAAGTTTTTTAACTTAGGCGAATCTGGTTCGGGCTAAGCCCCCGAGTGAGAGGGTAGCTCTTCACTCGGAGAAGTTTTTTAACTTAGGCGAATCTAGTTCGCGACTAAGCCCCCGAGTGAAAGTGTAGCTCTTCACTCGGAGAAGTTTTTTAACTTAGGCGAATCTAGTTTGCGGCTAGGCCCTCGAGTGAGAGGGTAGCTCTTCACTAGGCGAAGTTTTTTATTTTAGGAGAATCTGGTTCGCGGCTAAGCCCTCGAGTGAGAGGATAGATCTTCACCCGGAGAAGTTTTTTAACTTAGCCGATTCTGGTTCGCAGCTAAGACCCCAAGTGAGAGGGTAGCACTTCACTTGAAGAAGTTATTTAACTTAGGAGAATCGGGTTCGCGGCTAAGCCCCCGAGTGAGAGGGTAGCTCTTTACTCGGAGAAGTTTTTGAACTTAGGCGAATCTGGTTCGTGACTAAGCCCCGAGTGAGAGTGTAGCTCTTCACTCGGAGAAGTTTGTTAACTTAGGCGAATCTGGTTCGCTTCTAAGCCCCCGAGTGAGAGTGTAGATCTTCACTCGGAGAAGATTTTTAACTTAGGCGAATCTGGTTCACGGCTAAGCCCCCAAGTGAGAGAGTAGCTCTTCACTCGGAGAAGTTTTTTAACTCAGGCGAATCTTGTTCGTGGCTAAGCCTCCGAGTGAGAGGGTAGCTCTTCACTAGGAGAAGTTTTTTAACTTAGGCGAATCTGGTTCGTGGCTAAGCCCCCGAGTGAGAGGGTAGCTCTTCACTCGGAGAAGTTTTTTAACTCAGGCGAATCTAGTTCGCGGCTAAGCCCCCGAGTGAGAAGGTAGTTCTTCACACGAAGAAGTTTTTTAACTTAGGCGAATATAGTTCGCGGCTAAGCCCCCGAGTGAGAGTGTAGCTCTTCATTCGGAGAAGTTTTTTAATTTAGGCAAATCTGGTTCGCGACTAAGCCCCCGAGTGAGAGGGTATCTCTTCACTCGAAGAATTTTTTTAACTTAGGCGAATCTGGTTCGCGACTAAGCCCCCGAGTGAGAGTGTAGCTCTTCACTCGGAGAACTTTTCTAGACCGGAGTCAACAAATATATTGCGGCAAGCAAAAATTCTAGCAAGTAAATTTCTCCAGGGAATCTTGTTCGTTACATGAAAACAATCGTTAATCAGGCATAAAAATGCTTAAGTATGTCTCCGTTCCATGCTCGCGGCTCGTTGATCCTCTTCTCCAAATTGTACAGTTTGTATGCTCTTTTGTTCAGCACCTTGGAGACGATGAAGGGTCCTTCCCAGGCATGGGCCAGCTTGTGCGGTCTCTGCTGATGCACTCGGAGCACCAAATCGCCTGCTTGAAATGTGTGACTCCTGACGTGTCTTGAATGGAACCGTCGCTAGTCTTGTTGCTAGATCGTTCATCGAATCAGGGCCATCTCGCACTCCTCCTCCAAGAGACCGAATCCGTCCTGTCGGGCTTGTTCATCTTCGGCTTCTGAGAAGAGCTCATCTCTGGGGGATTGTGGAGTAAATCACTCGGAAGGACAGCCTTTGCACCGTACACAAGAAAGAATGGAGACCGCCCAGTCGACATGTTCGGGGTTGTTATGAGTCCCCCGAGCACAGAAGGTAACTCGGTGACCCAAGCGCCCGTAGCGTGTCCAATCTCCCGCTTGAGACGAGGTTTTAACCCTTGAAGTATGAATCCATTCGCTCGTTCAGCCTGGCCATTTGTTTGGGGATGAGCAATGGATGCGTAATCTACTCGGGTTCCTTGGTTGGAGCAAAAACTCTTGAATTCATCCGAGTCAAAGTTCGATCCATTGTCAGTGATGATGTTGTGTGGAACCCCAAATCTGAAAGTGATATCTCTCATGAACTTGATTGTAGTGCGTGCATCTAGCTTTTTGATTGGTTTGCCTTCTATCCACTTGGTCAATTTTTTGACTGCAACTAGGAAATGAGAGAATCCACCTTGCCCTGTACGGAAGGGTCCGACCATGTCCCAACCCCACACGGCAAAAGGCCATATGAGGGGGATTGTCTTTAGTGCAAATGACGTCTTGTGTGATTTGTTGGAGTAGAATTGACATCCTTCGCAGTGGTCTACAAGCTCCTTGGCCATTTCACCCGAACGTGGCCACACAAATCTAGCTCGGAATGCCTTAGAAACGATGGCTCTGGAGGATGCTTGATGACGACATGTTCCTGAGTGAATTTCCTCCGAAATCAGTCGGCCTTCCTCAGGGGAAATGCACCGCTGAGCTACGCCAAACACACTTTCCTTATAGAGCTGATCTCCCATGACTGTGAAAGCTTTTGATCTGCGGGCAATATGTCCAGCATCGTCTTCATCTTTGGGTACCTCTTGCCTCAGGATATATGCAATATACGGTACTGTCCAATCGGGCGTGACCACTCGAATCTCCATGATCAGATCGACAACTGCTGGGATTTCAACTTCAGTCGGATCAACTGCACTTGTAGGCTGAGGAGGTTCTTTAGTGAATGGATCTTCCTGGACCAAAGGGGTGTGTATGTGATCCAAACAAACATCACTGGGCACAATTTTCCGAGTGGATCCGATTTTTGCCAATTCACCAGCAACTTGATTCTTCAACCGAGGAACGTGATGAAGTACCAAACCTTCAAACCTTTTCTCAAGTTTTCTTATTGCGTTGCAGTATCCAGTGATGGCAGGGTTTCTCACATCCCACTCTTTCATTACTTGATTAACCACTAGATCCGAGTCGTCGTATACCATCAAGCGTGAGACACCGAGTGAGATGGCCATACGCAACCCGTAAAGGAGGGCTTCATACTCTGCCTCATTGTTAGAGGAATAAAAGTGAATCTGCAATATGTAACTGAGCTTGTCGCCCTTCGGGGATATAAGAACCACGCCTGCACCAGAACCACTCAGCATCTTCGATCCATCAAAGAACATGGTCCAGTGTGCCGAGTGAGTAGGGGTTGGTTGTTGTTGTTCGACCCATTCAGCCATGAAATCTACCAGAGCTTGAGATTTGATGGCTTTCTTGGCTTCAATCTTTATGTCACAATATAATAGCTCCATTGTCCATTTTGCCACTCGGCTCGATGCATCCCGATTGTCAAGGATTTCTAACAATGGGGCATCGCTGACCACAGACACCGGGTGATCTTGAAAATAATGAGCTACCTTCTTTGCAGTCATGTAAATTCCATAAAGAAGCTTCTGATAGTGGGGATATCTCTGCTTGGAAGGAGTCAATACCTCAGAAACATAATATACTGGGCGCTGAATCTTGTAAACCTGGCCTTCGACCTCTCGCTCGACTGTCAGGACTATGCTAACAACTTGATTTGTAGCCGCGATGTATCAGACGAGTGGCTCTTTTATGTATGGAACAACAAGAACCGGTTGGGTGGATAAGAGAGTCTTTAACTCGACAAATGCAGCTTCTGCTTCGGGAGTCCACTCAAAGGTATCTGACTTCTTCATGAGTCAGTATAATGGTAAGGCTTTCTCTCCGAGTCAAGATATGAATCTGCTTAATGCAGCCAAACATCCTATAAGCTTCTGGATGTCGTGCACTTGCACAGGGCTTTTCATTCGGACAACAGCTCCGATCTTTTCGGGGTTAACATCGATTCCTTGTTCGGAAACGATAAAACCTAGTAACTTGCCGTTGGGGACTCCGAATGTGCACTTGGCTGGGTTGAGCTTGATGTCGTACCTTCGAAGGCTGGCGAACGTTTCAGCCAAGTCAGTCAGCAGGTCGGAACCTTTGCGTGACTTGACTATGATATCATCCATGTACGCCTCCATGTTTTGACTGATCTGGTCGAGGAGGCATTTCTGAATCATGCGCATAAAAGTGGCTCCTGCATTTTTGAGACTGAATGGCATAGTGATGTAGCAGAAGCACCCAAACGGGGTGATGAAGGCTGTTTTCATTTCACCTGGACCATACAGACGGATCTGGTGGTACCCAGAGTAAGCATCTAAAAAAGACAATCGCTCACATCCCGCAGTCGACTCGACAATTTTATCTATGCGGGGGAGTGGGAATGGTCTTTCGGGCAGACCCAATTGATATGCTTGAAGTCGATGCACATTCGGAGTGACTTGTCCTTCTTAGGCACCATGACAACATTCGCGAGCCACTCGGAGTGGTAAAACTCGCGAATGAACGTGGCCTCTGGGATCTTAGCCACTTCCTCGACGATTGCTTTCCTTTTCTGCGTGGCGGACCGACGCAGATGTTCCTTGACAGGTTGAGCTTTTGGGTCGACCCTCAGTCGGTGCTCAACCAGTTCCCTGGGTACACCAGGCATGTCATCGGGCTTCCATGCAAAGATGTTCCAGTTCCCACTGAGGAACTGGATGAGCTCGGCCTCCTATTTAGGGTCAAGAGTTGTTGAGATGTTGGTTGGGGCAGCGGTAGGATCCGTCGGGTGGATTTTGACTTTCTTGATTTCGCCTGTCGACTGGAATGCAGACTCGGAAGCTGGCTTCTTCGAGCACATCATCTCAGCGGGATATGCTGTCTACCAGTACTCATCGAGCTCTACCATTGCCATCTGCTGGTCGGCGATCTTGGAGCCCTGCTGCAAACATTCTTCTGCTCTTTGTCGATCGCCAGTGATGGTGATGACTCCCTTCGGCCCTGGCATCTTCATCTTCTAATAAACGTAACATGGTCGGTCCATGAAACGTACATATGCTGGACGACCAAGTATGGCCTGGTAGGCACTCTGGAAGTCTACCACCTAGAATGTGAGTTTCTCCTTTCGGAAGTTCTTGTCAGAGCCGAAGACGACATCTAACGTGATCTGGCCAAGTGACTTTGCCTTCTTCCCTGGGATCACTCTGTGAAACTGTATATTGATGTCGCTGAGCTTGGACATCGGAATGCTCATCCCCTTGAGAGTGTCGGCGTACATGATGTTCAAACCACTCCCTCCATCCATCAACACCTTGTGGAGTCGAACTCCTTCTACCACTAGGTCGACAACAAGAGCCTGACGTCCTGGAGTGGGGACATGGGTCGGGAGATCTGACTGGGCGAATGTGATGGCAGTCTGTGACCACTTGAGATACTTTGGGGCGGAAGGAGCTGCCAAGTTAACCTCTCGGTTGACCACTTTCAGTCGACTCTTGCTTTCGACATCAGCAAAGACCATCAGAGTGGCATGGACCTTTGGGAAGGGGTCTTCTTGTTCGTCGTCCTCTTTCTCTTGGTCTTTCACAATCGACTAATCCTCTCCAAATCTCTGGATCAATAGCCTGCAATGTCGAGTGGTATGTTTAGGCACTATGGTGTTGCCTTCCTCATCTATCTTCGTGTGGATTGCACCCGGCTGATCAAGGACATCTAGTCCCGACTGCTTCTTGAATTTCTTGAGGGGGGGGGGGTTGGCTCTTGGCCTTTCCCTTGATCTTTCCCGCTCCCAGAGTGGCTGCTTCTGCCGGCGGTGTGCGCTCCACCTTCTGTTCTGCTTCCGGTTGGAATTGGCATCTCCGTCGACTGCTTTGCCTTTGCCATTGTGGAGGCGGTATTCTTATTCTCCATTGGCATAGCTGGTTGCTATCTCCATCATCTTGCTCATAGACATATCTCCCGTCCGACCGAACTTCAAGTACAACTCTCGGTACCTGACGCCTGCTATGAAAGTACGGACTACCTGATGCTCGGTGACGTTCTCCACCGTGTGGTGGAGAGTGGTCCAGCGCTGGCTGAAATTGTGCAAAGACTCACTCGGCTTCTGGATACAATGTTGTAGCTCGGAGAGACCAGCAGGGCGCTTGCAGGTGCCCTCGAAGGTCTTGATCAACACTCAGGCCAAGTCTGCCCACCAGTATATGCTTGATAGAGTTAGTTGATTCAGCCAAGCACGGGCCGAGCGATCCAACATCAGGGGCAAGTGCTTCATTGCGACGTTGTCGTTGCCGCCGCCGATCTGAACTGCCATTCGGTAATTATCTAGCCATGTTTCTGGCTTGGATTCTCCAGTGAACTTGCTTATTCCGGCGGACAACCTGAAGTTGGGGGAATATCAGCGGAGCGGATTGCTCGACTAAAACACTCGGGGCCGGAGATGACAGAGCCACTTCCACTCGGACGATCACCGTCGTATCCTTCACGATGGGCTCGGCCTCTGTCAACTCTCTTCTGAATGAGATAGTCCCTTACATCACGCCTTTGGTCGCGGTCATCGCCCACCGATCGCCTTTCATCGTTGCGTCGGGGCGCGTACGAACTGCTCTGCGGAGGAGAGCATGAAAGATGGAGATCCTCGGGATTGAACCGGGGGGGGGAAGCGGATTCCTCCCATGGTCTCTATGTATATCTTCTCGGTGATCTCCTCCTCCGCGACGCTGGGGAGAACCTGGGCTGTAAACCGACCGAACTCTGTCTGCTCGGACGGAATTGTTGTGTAGTCTGTTGTGAGACTGAGAAACATCGGAGTTCTGCTGTTGTGCCGCCAGCAACAGGGCACAGATCTGGTGCACCCCTGTGCCCGCTTCTGAATTTGATGGCTGGATGGAGTCTGCAATCCTTGCGGCCGTAGCCAAGTTGAGGACGCGCGTGAGGAATACCTCGATGTTGTCATGATGAGAACACCGACCGGATGCTCGAGGGCACGGATGATGACGCGCGCCCGAGGTCTCTCCGGTTTCCTGCTTGTCCCAATTGGTCCTTGGCAGGCTCTCGTGTGAGCCGGCCATGAAGATCGCCGGCACAAGGCTGCAGCTCTCACACTCGGAAGAAGAGCCACACGGATCTGACACCGAGTGAGATGGAGCACATAGAGGTGTAGCAGCTTCGATGGCCGCCACCTGTGGTGAAGACGCTTGACGCGCGAGTGCATGACGCACCCAGCGCTAGAAACGTGAGCGACCCGACCGCTTGTTGCGACGTGCGATGGGGAGCAGAGTCGACGACGGAGTCGACGGTTAGTGAAGAAGAACTCTGCACGACAAACGCGGAAGAACGTTGCCTCGCGAACTGGAAGCGCCTTGACATCGAGTGGTGCCTCTCGAAGCCATGCCAGATTTTCAGCGACGAAGATGAGTGTGCCAAACACGATATCGTGACCTAGGCACAAATCACCGCCGGAAGACATGGTGAAGGAGAAAAAACGCAAACTTGCCGGGAGTCGCCTAGACGCCTGCCCCACGGTGGGCGCCAACTGTCATGGATATAAGTCTGCCAGTAGATGTGTAGGGTACGAAAGTAGAGGGCAGAGTCCTAGCTACGGCAAGGTTGTATGAGTTCAGGCCTCTCTGCGACGGAGGTAACAACCTATGTCTCAGTGCTCTAGAGCTTTTGTGTCGAGTGGAATACATTTGTTACAGAATGTGAACCCTTGTGCCAGAGGGGAGGGGTGGCTTATATCACTACTGGAATCAGAGAATTTGCCGTCTGCCTGGTCTTTGCCGTCCGCTGGCTAATGGCAAAGAAGCTCTTTGCCGTCAGCTACCAAAAAATAGATGGCAAAGATCTGACAGATGGCAAAGAAGTGCTTTGCCATGAGTCGCTTCTTTGCCGTCAGCTAGCGGACGGCAAAGATGGCCCAGGTAGACGGCAAAGAAAATCGCAGTTGTAGCCATTAAATTTGCCATCGGCCGTGTCTTTGCCGTCCGCCAAAAGCCCCTTTGCCGTCTGCCTTGAAGCACGGCGGACGGCAAAGAAATCAACCCCCGGCTGCCCACTAACGCTCCAACCGCCGTGTCTTTGCCGTCCGCCTAAATCACCTTTGCCGTCTGCCTTGGAGCTCGGCGGACGGCAAAGAAATCAACCCCCGGCTGCCCTAACGCTCCAACCCCACCTCGTTGTTTAAAAAAAAAGAAAAAACCCATCTGCTCGTCGCCCTCCTCCCGCACGCTCCCTCCCTTGCGCCCACCGGCCGTCGCCACCCAGCCCTCCCCACCGGCCGGCGCCTCCCCCACCGGCCGGCGCCTCCCCGCCCTCCCCACCGTCGCCACCTCCTCCCCCACCGGCCGGCGCCTACCCCGCGGTCCCCCACCGGCCGGCGCCTCCCCGCCGTCCCCCACCGGCCGGCGCCTCCCCGCCCTCCCCACCGTCGCCACCCCCCCTCCCCGTCGGCTCCCCTCCCCATCGGCTCCCCCCTGCAGACCGAACCTCTCCCCTGATCCGGCCACCCCGTCAGGAGCACGAGCAGCCCCCCTGACGCTCCTCCTCGCCCCGAACGCCCTGGAGCCTCGTTGCCACCCCCCTCCGTTGCCCGCACCCTCCTCCGCCGCCTAGCCGGAGCAGCCAGCAAAAACGGTGAGATTATTTCCTTGTAAAAACGGTGAGATTATTCTGTATAGGAGAAAATGAAAAAAATGAGTTCGTACTGCTACACAAAGAAAATATTCTCATGCAAATATCTATTCTCTTTGAATAAATGTTACAAAATAAAGGAGGTGACACCTTCGAATATGTAGAATGGCACAATGTTGTTATAGAAATTATGCAAATACAAGGTTACGAATGAGTGGAAGAGATCATCTTCGTTCTTAATCACACTAAGAGCATGAACAGTCGGATCCTTGAAATCCTCCTTAAACGTATGAGTAGACCATCTAATCATTGTCCGGTCATAAAAAATCAACCAAGACGGGCCTCTCAAACCGTTCTCCAACGTCCGGGTTGACGGACACCCCCCATTTTCATTCAAATATGCGGCGGATATAGGGGAGCCCGGGCACGCCCGTCACGTCGGACTGACAGCTTGGCCCCACGCGGACTCGTCGGGAAACTCGACGGTCCAACGGGCGCCTCGACCTTCAGCGCAGTGTCAACGCCGCGTGGCGCCACTTCGGAGTCGGGGCCGGCTATTTAAGTCGTCCGACGCCCCCCAGCCTAGCACATCTGCCTCCTCCCTCTCTCCGTCACCACCCGAGCACTTCCCTCTCCGAGCCCGTCAGCCATGCCACCACGCCGCTGGCATTACACGGGCCAACACTTTCTCTTCCTCCTAGAGCTGGTCCGAATCCGAAGGGTTGCGGGGCTACCTATGGAATTGGAGGTGGATTTTAAGGAGGGGGAGGAGATGGGGGAGGAACCCAAGGAAGAGACACACACGTCGGAGAAGGAGGCGGCGCCCCAGGTTACAAGGTTAAAACTCATAGGGAAAACTATTTGGCGAGTATTGGGAGCTCATCAGCGGCTGAGATTGAGAATAAAGCATGGGTACCCCGGTGGAGTATCAATGTGTCGTCGAAGCTAAAAAAATTGTCTGGAGATTGTGCAAGGAGACAGTTCCAACTTCAGATATGCTACGCCATCGTCATATGTCATCCACCCCAGCTTGTTCTTTCTGTTTGGCAGAGGACAGCTGGAAACATGCATTAATCAACTGCACTACTGCGAGGTGCTTTTGGTCTTTGTCGTTTGAGGACACGGTGGAGCTCATGTGTGAAAATCTGAATTTCAATGCTAAAGCTTGGGTCTTTACAATGCATGAGAAGTTGTCACAAGAGGAGTTTGCGTGCATGATAGTAACTCTTTGGGATATCTGGAAATCAAGGCGTAAAGCGATTCATGAAGGTATATATGAAAGCCCCATGCAGATCCATAATAGGTAACCCCGACCGCCGACCCCCGACAACACTCACCCTCGACCCCCGACCCCCTACCCCGACCCCCGACGCCAGTGACCCCCGATCCCCGACCCCCGACGCCACTGACCCTCGACCCTCGACCCCCGACCCCCGACAACACTCACCCTCGACCCCCGACACCCTACCCCGACCCCCGACGCCACTGACCCCCGACCCCCGACCCCCGACCCCCGACAACACTCACCCTCGACCCCCGACCCCCTACGCCGACCCCCGACGCCACTGACCCCCAACCCCCGAGCCCCGACACCTCTTCGGCCTCTTGTTGACCGAAAAGACCCCAATCCCCGAAGCCAGTGACCTTCGACCCCCGATGACACTGACCCACATAGTTATGAGTTAGGTCATATAGTTATGTTAATTATAAAAACATCGTATTTGTGTTGATCGGGTGAATTTCAATGTGCAGTTGTTCGACGACCTCCACGTGCGTTGGACGAGCTCCGCCCTTGCGTTTGTTGGTGAGCACAAATGAGTTATCCTCCTACCCCCTTAATTTGCTCTGTCCCGGTCTTCGTGCCGATGAAACTTACTAGCTATAGGTTTCTTCAATCATGAGTATGCGTGACCAGTATGCGTCTCCCATTCGAAAGGGCGACATCTATAAATATGCATTTATTTGCATATTTATAACCGCCATCCTTTCGAATTGTCCAACATTATCCATGGACAGCCCGAGTATGTGTAGATTGGGTTTGTTTTCCCGTATGCTGTGCTCCGGATCCGATGCGGAATTTCATCAGTGCCTCCCCTGTTGTTCTCCGGGTACACATCCTCTCTGCTTATTGCCGAGACGTGTATCAGGAGAACAGCGGGGAGGTGCTGTCGAAATTCTGCGTCGCATCTGGAGCAGAGCATGGGAAAACGAACCCAGTCTACACATACTCGGGTGGGATTAGGACCTATCTTTACCTATTAGCGTGTAGGTTGCATGGACGTAATAAAACTGACAAACTTGATTAGCGTATGAATATAGATGATGAATTATATATTTATTTCTTGTGCCCCCATAGGTAGCTAGGCAACATGAGTGATCGTGCTTGGATGTACACTGGTCACCCTAGTCAGAAAGACATGACCCATGAATGGTTAACAAAAACCAGGGGGTTTGTGAGAGCCGCATTTGCAAATGGCCAGCATAAAACATGGTGCCCCTGTCCCAACTGCGACAACTGGAAAAAGCAGACAGAGTTTGAAATGGGTAAACACCTGCAGAAGTGGGGTTTTACGCCTAATTATACGGTGTGGAATTTTCATGGTGAGTCTGACCAACGTGCCAGAGCTGAGGTGATTCGTCGTCGCACCGACGAGCATGGTACCGGGATTGAAGACATGGTGCAAGACTTTGATGATGCTCGTGATTCGGACGATGAGATGGAGGAATCTGCAAAGGCCTTCTATGAAATGTTGGAGTCTTCAAAACGTCCTCTCCACGAGCAGACTGAGCTTTGTCAGCTGGATGCCATCGCGCAAGTAATGGCTCTGAAGGATCAATTCAACCTAGGCAGAGAATGCTACGACGCGATGATGACGATATTTGGATGCTTTCTACCCAAAGGCCATGTACTGCCTGCAAACCTGTACCAGTCAGAGAAAATCCTCCGTGTACTTAAGATGCCCTATGAGAAGATATATGCCTGTGAGAATGGATGTGCCTTATTTAGGCTTGAGTATGCAGCCTTGAACTATTGCCCCATTTGCAATTCTTCCAGGTATATTGTGGTAGACAACGGCATGGGTGAGAAGAATCAGACCAAAATCCCCATTAGTGTTCTTCGATATCTGCCAATCGTACCAAGACTTCAACGTCTTTTCATGGTCGAAGAGACGGCCAGACAGATGACATGGCACAAATTGGGCAAAAGAACCGAACTAGATGTGGATGGGAACAAGATGCTGGTACACACTTCAGATGGTTTTGCGTGGAGGCACTTCGATGCATTACATAAGGATAAATCGGAAGATCCAAGGCAACCTAGAGTTGCCATCAGCACGGATGGGTTCAATGTGTATGGTATGATGGCCCATACTGCCTCGTACAAGAAGGTCAAGGCATTCTGTGAGTCTGACCTCGAGCATCCCGAAAACTTCACCAACATCTCCTCCCACGACAAGCTCGTGAAGTACAGAGATCACGGGAAGGCGAGGAAAGGGGAGGACTTTAACCCGAGCGAGGGGCCTATAGATCTAGAGCTGGTGATGATAGCTGGCAACGGGAGGCCCCATGGCTCAATCGCCATTGGAGACGGCCTTATACGTTGTCCTAGCACTCTCCGGCAGATAAAGGCACGCCAAACGAGCTCTTGTCCGGAGATAACACGTCTTCCACGGTCAGTCGAGCTCGCCATCGAGGTTAGTTTAATGGACTCAACTATCTTTCCGCATTATGTTGTGCGTTGGAACCAATATGATTACATTGGTAACAATGATTTGTGTTGCAGGCTGCTATTCAGAAAGAGAGAGCGGCAATGCAGGCGGCTATGGCGGAGAAGGATAAGGAAATTAGGGAGCTGGAGGAGAGGACGACTGCATTGGTGGAGGCGGAGAGGGCACGGAATGAAGCGTCTACCAGGGCCATATACGAGCTCTTCGTGGTAAGTTTCTTCTTAATGTTATTTCAAATCTTGCATTTGAATGTCCGTTTCATTAATAAATAAAAAGTTTGACTTGTCGAAACCAAATGTACAGTCTATGTGCGAGAAGAACGGCCAAGTCCCTCCGCCGATGCCAGTCATTAACGTGGCGGGGACGGTGAGTTTCATTTCAGTGGAGTGATCTTAAGAGTGTCCTCATGCTAACTACACATTGCAAACGATGTTTGCTGCAGAATATGTCCCGAAATGCATCGCACGATCCTTCTATAGTCGAGCCTTCTCCAGGGCAGCCTTCTCCAGGTGAAACAAGCCAGAGCCACCATGCTTCACCCTAACTTAGGTATGTTATTTCTAGTGTTTTAATAAAAAATAGCTAGACTTCCATCTAATGACATAATTAGCTTAGTTAGCTCCAAAATAGCTAGACTTCCATCTAATGACATAATTAGCTTAGTTAGCTCCCAAATGGCCTATTTAATAAAAAATGACCTATACTTAGCTAATTATCCTCGAAGTGACATAATTAGCTCCAAAAAGGCATTCTTAGCCAATTTAGCCCGAAGAAGGGGACAAGAAGAGAAAAAGAGGAAAATGAAAGGAAGGAAGAGGAAAAAGGAGAAGAAGAAGGAGGAGAGGGAGGAGGAGAAGAAGAAGGAGAAGAAGGAGGAGAAGGAGAAGGAGCTCCTCCTTCCCCTTCTTCTTCCTCCTTCTTCCTCCTTCTCCTTCTCCTTCTCCTTCTCCTTCTTCTTTTCTTCTTCTTCTCCTCTTCCTTCTTCTTCTCCTCCTCCTCCTCCTCCTCCTTCTTATGTTACTTCTTCTTCTCTATCTCTTCTTCTACGTAGCTTAGACTCATCCAAGAAAGGCTAAATTGGCTAATTATCCTACGAAATGACATAATTAGCTTAGTTAGCTCCAAAATGGCCTATTTAATAAAAAATGACCTATACTTAGCTAATTATCCTCGAAATGACATAATTAGCTCCAAAAAGGCATTCTTAGCCAATTTAGCCCGAAGAAGGGGACAAGACGAGAAAAAGAGGAAAATGAAAGGAAGGAAGAGGAAAAATCAGGAGAAGAAGAAGGAGGAGAGGGAGGAGGAGAAGAAGAAGGAGAAGAAGGAGAAGAAGGAGGAGAAGGAGAAGGAGCTCCTCCTACTCCTTCTTTTTCCTCCTCCTCCTTCTCCTTCTTCTTCTCCTTCTCCTTCTTCGTTTCTTCTTGTTCTCCTCTTCCTTCTTCTTCTCCTCCTCCTCCTCCTGCTCCTCCTCCTTATTTTACTTCTTCTTCTCTATCTCTTCTTCTACGTAGCTTAGACTCATCCAAGAAAGGATAAATTGGCCAATTGTCCTATGAAATGACATAATTAGCTTAGTTAGCTCCAAAATGGCCTATTTAAAAAAAAATGACCTATACTTAGCTAATTATCCTCGAAATGACATAATTAGCTCCAAAAAGGTATTCTTAGCCAATTTAGCCCGAAGAAGGGGACAAGAAGAGAAAAAGAGGAAAAATGAAAGGAAGGAAGAGGAAAAATGAGGAGAAGGAGGAGAGGGAGGAGGAGAAGAAGAAGGAGAAGAAGGAGGAGAAGGAGAAGGAGCTCCTCCTTCCCCTTCTTCTTCCTCCTTCTTCCTCCTTCTTCCTCCTTCTCCTTCTCCTTCTTCTTCTCGTTCTCCTTCTTCTTTTCTTCTTCTTCTCCTCTTCCTTCTTCTTCTCCTCCTCCTCCTCCTCCTCCTCCTTATTTTACTTCTTCTTCTCTATCTCTTCTTCTACGTAGCTTAGACTTATCCAAGAAAGGCTAAATTGGCTAATTATCCTACGAAATGACATAATTAGCTTAGTTAGCTCCAAAATGGCCTACTTAATAAAAAATGACCTATACTTAGCTAATTATCCTCAAAATGACATAATTAGCTCCAAAACGGCATTCTTAGCCAATTTAGCCCGAAGAAGGGGACAAGAAGAGAAAAAGACGAAAATGAAAGGAAGGAAGAGGAAAAATGAGAAGAAGAAGGAGGAGAGGGAGGAGGAGAAGAAGAAGGAGAAGAAGGAGGAGAAGGAGGAGCTCCTCCTTCCCCTTCTTCTTCCTCCTTCTTCTTCCTTCTCCTTCTCCTTCTTCTTCTCCTTCTCCTTCTTCTTTTCTTCTTCTTCTCCTCTTCCTTCTTCTCCTCCTCCTCCTCCTCCTCCTCCTTATTTTACTTCTTCTTCTCTATCTCTTATTCTACGTAGCTTAGACTTATCCAAGAAAGGCTAAATTGGCTAATTATCCTACGAAATGACATAATTAGCTTAGTTAGCTCCAAAATGGCCTATTTAATAAAAAATGACCTATACTTAGCTAATTATCCTCGAAATGACATAATTAGCTCCAAAAAGGCATTCTTAGCCAATTTAGCCCGAAGAAGGGGACAAGAAGAGAAAAAGACGAAAATGAAAGGAAGGAAGAGGAAAAAGGAGAAGAAGAAGGAGGAGAGGGAGGAGGAGAAGAAGAAGGAGAAGAAGGAGGAGAAGGAGAAGGAGCTCCTCCTTCCCCTTCTTCTTCCTCCTTCCTCCTCCTTCTCCTTCTCCTTCTTCTTCTCCTTCTCCTTCTTCTTTTCTTCTTCTTCTCCTCTTCCTTCTTCTTGTTCTCCTCCTCCTCCTCCTCCTCCTTATTTTACTTCTTCTTCTCTATCTCTTCTTCTACATAGCTTAGACTTATCCAAGAAAGGCTAAATTGGCTAATTATCCTACGACATGACATAATTAGCTTAGTTAGCTCCAAAATGGCCTATTTAATAAAAAATGACCTATACTTAGCTAATTATCCTTGAAATGACATAATTAGCTCCAAAAAGGCATTGTTAGCCAATTTAGCCCGAAGAAGGGGACAAGAAGAGAAAAAGAGGAAAATGAAATTAAGGAAGAGGAAAAAGGAGAAGAAGAACGAGGAGAGGGAGGAGGAGAAGAAGAAGGGGACAAAAGGATAAGAAGAAGAAGGAGAAGAAGGAGAAGAAGAAGGAGAAGAAGGAGAAGAAGAAGGAGAAGGAGCTCCCGCTCGAGCTCCTTCTCCTTCTTCTTCTCCTTCTTCTCCTTCTTCTTCTCCTTCTTCTCCTTCTTCTTCTTCTCCTCTTCCTTCTCCTTCTCCTCCTCCTCCTCCTCCTCCTTTTTCTTCTTCTTCTCCTCTTCCTTCTCCTTCTCCTCCTCCTCCTCCTTCTTTTACTTTTTCTTCTCTTTCTCTTCTCCTATAGTTAGCTAGGGTTCCACCTAAATGACATAATTAGCTTAGTTAGCTCCTAAATGGTCTATACTTAGCTAATTTCTCTCCGAAATAACCTATATATACACTACTTCATCTAGTATTATTTTTCTAACTTTCTTATTTGTCATTTTGCAGATTACCTTCACTTCACGGGAAGCTTGGTTGATGGAATGCTTGAAGATGATTTCTTGTACCATGGGTTGTATTGAAACTATTGTAGTATATGAATATATGAAACTTTGTATGCACGTGGATGAAACTGGTGTAATATATGGTTTGGTACGGATGTAACTTCCATAATATGTATGCACTATGGATGAGAGTTATTTTAATATGGTTATGAGTATGGAAAGAAATTTATTTATGTCAAATATATATATATATATATCCTGATTATTGTTAAAAATGCTGGATATAACAAAAAATAAATAAAAAAGGGGCTGGTTCCCCTCTTTGTCGTCTGCCCCCACATGGCAAAGGGGTGGAGGCACATGGCAAAGGGGGAATCTGCCCCCTCTCTCTCCCCTCTTTGCCGTCCGCCCCCACATGGCAAAGGGGGGAGGCAGACGGCAAAGAGAGAATCTGCCCCCTCTCTCTTCCCTCTTTGCCGTCTGCCCCCACATGGCAAAGGGGGGGAGGCAGACGGCAAAGAGGGAATCTTCCCCCTCTCTCTCCCCTCTTTGCCGTCTGCCCCACATGGCAAAGGGGGGAGGCAGACGGCAAAGAGAGAATCTGCCCCCTCTCTCTCCCCTCGTTGCCGTCAGGCCCCACATGGCAAAGGGGGGGAGGCAGACGGCAAAGAGAGAATCTGCCCCCTCTCTCTCCCCTCTTTGCCGTCTGCCCCACATGGCAAAGGGGGGGAGGCAGACGGCAAAGAGAGGAGGCCTGCCGTTAACACTTAACGGGGACGTTGCAATATATGCCGTCCCACTTATTTTGCCATCTGCCCCCTCATGGCAAAGATTCTTTGCCGTCCGCTTTGTGAAAGCAGACGGCAAAGAGCCTCTTCACCGGATTTTTTTTACCGTCTACTTTGCCATGAGGGGGCAGACGGCAAAGCCTTTGCCGTCCGTGGTTGCCCCCTTTGCCGTCCGCCTTGGCAGATGGCAAATTTCTGAATTTCAGTAGTGTATAGAGAACGTTGCCCCTCATAAGTGTCGAGCCTTCAAGGGCGCAATAAGTGAGATTGAATGCATACGTTACAGGTAACGTATGCCATAAATGACATTAACTACAATAGTCTAATGTCTGGCCGTTAGCCTCGTTGGAGTGGCTTCCGGCCTTCTATGTCGACTGGCTTCTGGTCTTCTCCAAGTGGAATCCAGTCGTCGAATATAAGATAATACTCCGAGTGGTTCTCTACCGAGTGGACCAGAGGTAATCTTAATCCAGTCGGTAAGTATCTTGTGATCTTCGAGCTAATAATGAGGTGCCCTTGGGTAGGACTTATAGATCAGGCCTATGACCCTAGCTAGGGCTATAACCCCATCATACCCGACTGTCTCTTTTGGGTATCCTATGAAGACACACCACTCCGCTTTGGGTTCCAGCTTTTCAGGCTGAAGATTTTTGACATAAGCATCATATCCCCAAACTTTAAGAAACGACAACTTTTGTTTCTTGCCAAACCATAGTTCATATGGCGTTGTCTCAACGGATTTAGATGGTGCCCTATTTAAAGTGAATGCAGCTGTCTCCAAAGCATAACCCCAAAACGATAGTGGCAAATCGGGAAAAGACATCATAGAAAGCACCATATCTAATAAAGTACGATTACGATGTTTGGACACACCATTGCGCTGTGGTGTTCCACGCGGTGTCAACTGTAAAAAAATTCCACATTGTCTTAGGTGAGTGCCAAACTCATAACTCAGATATTCTCCTCCTCGATTAGATCGTAAGAATTGGATCTTCTTGTTACGATGTTTCTCCACTTCACTCTGAAATTGCTTGAACTTTTCAAACGTTTCATACTTGTTTTTCACTAAGTAAATATAACCATATCTACTTAAGTCATCGGTGATGGTGAAAAAATAACAATATCCACTGCGCGCCTCAATGCTAATTGGACCGCACACATCAGTATGTATGATTTCCAATATGTCACTTGTTCGTTCTATTGTTCTGGAAAACGGAGTTTTGGTCCTCTTGCCCATGAGGCATGGTTCACATGTGTCTAATTGATTCAAAATCAAGTGACTCCAAAATTCCATCGGCATGGAGTTTCTTCATGCATTTTACACCAATATGACCTAAGCGGCAATGCCACAAGAAAGTGGTACTATCATTATGAACTCTACATCTTTTGGCAACAATGTTATGAACAGGTGTGTCAATACTATCGAGATTCAATAAGAATAAACCCCTTATATTAGGTGCATGACCATAAAACATATTACTCATATAAATAGAACAACCATTATTCTCTGATTTAATGAGTAATCGTCTTGCAATAAACAAGATCCAGATATAATGTTCATGCTTAATGCATGCACTAAATAACAATTATTTAGGTTCATCATTAATCCTGATGGTAATTGAAGTGAGAGCGTGCCGACAGCGATCGCATCAACCTTGGAACCATTTCCCACGTGCATCGTCACTTCGTCCTTTGCCAATCTTCGTCTATTTCGTAGTTCCTACTTTGAGTTGCAAATGTGAGCAAGCGAACAGGTATCAAATATCCACGCATTAAATCAGAGAGTTGGTGAGGTACACATAAATAAAATATACATCATATATACCTTGTTTGGTGTTGGCCGCCTTCTTGTCGGCCAGATACTTCGGGAACTCCGCTTCCAGTGACCAGTGCCCTTGCAATGAAAGCACTCGGTTTCTGGCTTGGGTCCAACTTTGAGTTTCCTCACAGAAGGGGCAACTTATTTGCCACTTTCTTAGAGTTACCCTTCATACCCTTGCCATTTTTCTTGAAACTAGTGGTTCTATTTACCATCAACACTTGATTATCCTTCTGAATTTCTAACTCAACGACTTACAGGATCGCAAATAGTTCAACGACTGATTTATTCATCCCTTGCATGTTATAGTTCAACACAAAGCCTTTATAGCTAGGTGGCACTGATTGAAGAACTCTGTCAGTGATTGCCTCTGGTGGGAGAACAATTCCCAATTCAGCCAGACGGTTGGACAACCCACACATTCTGAGTATGTATTCACTGACAGACCAGTTCTCCTCCATCTTTCGAGCATAGAACTTATCCGAGGTCTCATACCTCTCGACCCGGGCATTATTTTCAAAAATGAACTTCAACTCCTAAAACATCTGATATGCTTCATGAAGTTCAAAACGTCTACGGAGTCCTGGTTCTAAGCCATACAAAATTGCACAATGAATTACTGAGTAGTCATCCAGACGCGACTGCCACATGTTCGTAACGTCTTCACTCGTCGGGAGGGGGCGCATCACCAAGCGGTGCATCAAGGACATAAGACTTTTGAGAAACCGTGAGGATAATCCTCAGATTACAAGCGGAGTCTACAAAGTTAATTCCATCATCTTTCAACTTGGGTTTCTCAAGGAACGCATTAAAATTCACAGGTGCTACTGCACGAGCCATTGATCTACAACATAATTTTGCAGAGATTACTTAGACTACTATTGTTCAAGATAATGAGTTTAGTTAATCATATTACTTAAAAACTCCCACTCAAATTGACATCCCGCTAGTCATTCGAGTGATACATGATCCAAATCCACCAACCCAAGTCCGATCATCACGTGAGATGAGCTGGTTTCAATGGTGAACATCTTCATGTTGATCATATCCACTATACGACTCATGTTCGACCTTTCGGTCTCTTGTGTTCCGAAGCCCTGTCTGTAAATGGTAGGATCGTCAAGTTTAAGAGGAGTGTCCCACATGTGCAAAATTGTCTTGCACCCATTGTATGTGAACGTAGAGTCTATCACACCCGATCATTGTGTGGTTTCTCGAAACGATGAACTTTCGCAACAGTACACACTCTGGGAGAACATAATTTTATCTTGAAATTTTAGTGAGGGATCACCTTACAATGCTACCGTCATCCTAAGAAAAACAGGGTGCATAATAAGGATTAACATCACATGCAAATCATAAGTGACATGATATGGCCATGATCTTGTGTGCTTTTGATCTCCATCTTCAAAGCACCGGCATGATCTCCATCATCACCGACACAACACCATGATCTCCATCATCGTGTTACTATCAAGGTTATCACGCCAACCATGCTTGTACTACTATTGCTACCATTTAGCGATAAAGTAAAGCATTACATAGCTCTTAATGATTGACATCCAGGTCATACAATAATTAAAGACAGCCCTACGGCTCCTGCTGGTTGCCGTAGCATCGACATGCAAGTCGATATTAACTATTACAACATGATCATCTCATACACCAAATATATATCATCATGTCTTTGGCCATATGATATCACAACATACCCTGCAAAAACAAGTTAGACGTCCTCTAATTTTGTTGTTGCATGTTTTACGTGGCTGCTATGGGTATCTATTAAGAACGCTTCTTACCTACACAAAACCACAACGGTGATATGAAAGTTTCTATTTAACCTTCTACAAGGACCGCCTCTGTCGAATCTGTTTCAACTAAAGTAGGAGACACACACACCCGACGGCCATCTTTATGCAACGAGTTGCATGTCAGTCGATGGAACCGGTCTCTCGTATGTGGACGAGTAAGGTTGGTCCGGGTCGCTTCATCCCACAATACCGCTCAATCAAGAAAAGACTAGGCAGGGAAGCAATCTGAATATCAGCGCCCACAAACTCCTTTGTGCTCTACTCGAGATGTCATGTATGCATAGACCTAGCTGTGATACCACTGCTGGGGAACATAGCATGGAAAACAAAAAAAATCCGACGCATATTCAAGATCTATCCATGGTGATGACCATCTACGAGAGGAGATATCGGATCCACATACCCTTATAGATCGCTCAGCAGGAAGCGTTAAGAAACGCAGTTGATGTAGTCAAACGTCTTGGCAATCCAAATCACGAGCCGTCCCACGAACTTTCCGGTCGAGTACAGAACGGACGCTACCTCCGCGTTCAGCACACATTCATATTGATGACATCTCCGCCTCATCGATTCAGCAAGCGAGGACAAAGTGGTAGACAAGTTCCCCGACAGCGTGACGGTGGTGGTGGAGTAACTGTCGAGGGAGGGCTTCGCCAAGCTATACCGAGAAAACTAGAGGTGGAGACGATTTAGAGGAACAGGGAGAGGTTGCGCCGTGGCAGAGGTGTGTTGCAGCCCTACCTCTCCCCACATATATATAGGAGGAGGGGTGGAGGCTGGCGGCCCCTAGGGTCGCCCCTAGGGCTT
Source organism: Hordeum vulgare subsp. vulgare (assembly GCF_904849725.1). Lineage (NCBI taxonomy): Eukaryota > Viridiplantae > Streptophyta > Magnoliopsida > Poales > Poaceae > Hordeum > Hordeum vulgare. The sequence goes on from NC_058519.1 coordinate 331,743,868, forward strand.
GGTGCGGCGGCTAAGGTGGCTTGCCACCCAACGAAATGGTGGCGTCCTCCTTCTTGCCTTCGGCCACATGTGCCTTAGTGCGAGGGGCGGCCAGCCCACCAGGGGCTGGTGCGCCACCTCTCACAACCCATGGGGCCCTCAGGGGCAGGTGGAGCCTCCCGGTGGATCCCCGGAACACTTCCGGCATTCCGGTCAGAAAACCGGTGTACCCCGGAACTTTTTCGGAGCTCGAATACAAAATTCCTATATATAAATCTTTACCTCCGGACCATTTTGGAGCTCCTCGTGACATTCGGAATCTCATCGGGGACTCCGGACAGCTTTCGGTTATCACCACACATAACTCATTAATACCAAATAGTGACCTAACCTTAACTGTGCAGACCCTAGGGTTTCAAGAACTATGCAGACATGGACGAGACACTCTCCGGTCAATAACCAATAGCAGGATTTGGATGTACATATTGGCTCCTACATATTCTACAAAGAACTTTTGTTGGTCGAATCATGACATCAAGGATTCAATCAGTCCTGTATATTGTTCCCTTTGTCCATCGTTATGTTACTTTCCCGAGATTCGATCGTCGGTATCTACATACCTAGTTCAATCTCGTTACCAGCAAGTCTCTTTACTCATTATGTAATACAACATCCCGTGACTAACTCCTTAGTCACATTCCTTGCAAGCTTCTTGTGATGTTGTATTACCGAGTGGGCCCTAGAGATACTTCTCTGTCATACAGAGTGACAAATCCTAGTCTCAATCCATGTCAACACAACATACACCCTCGGAGATACGTGTAGAGCACCTTTATAGTTACCTCGTTATGTTGTGACGTTTGATACACATAGGCGTTCATATGGTGTCGAGGAGTTGCATGATCTCATGGTCATAGGAACACATAGTTGACATGCAGAAAACAAATAGCAATAAACTGACACGATCATATGCTACGTTTATAGTTTGGGTCTTGTCCATCACATAATTCTCCTAATTACGTTATCCCTTTATCAAATGACAACTCATGTCTATGGCGAGGAAACCTTGACCATCTTTGATCAATGAACTAGTCCTTTAGAGGCTCACTAGGGATAGTGTGTTGTCTATGTATCCACATATGTATTTAGTTTCCAATCAATAAAATTCTAGCATCGCTAATAAACGATTATCATGAACAAGGAAATATAATAATAACCACTTTATTATTGCCTCTAAGGCATATTTCCAATAGCAAGTTGGCATGTGGAGGTTATGACATGGTCTCGAGGGGTCCATAGCTTGCAGCCACATCCATCTAGTCCTCAAGGCGATGCGAGCACGTTGGAAGTCCGGGATGCCAATGCCTTGGCGGGCGATGGGGTGTCAAACCATGGCCTAGTTGATGAGACAATGCCCTCCATTTGCCTCCTTTTTCCCATTCCAAAGGAAGGAGCGGACGAGGTGATTGAGCTGCGTCGGGATGGGTTGGGTAAGGGCCATGGCCAAAAGAATGTGGTGTGGCACGGCGCCGAGGATGTGGAGAGAAAGAGCCAACCTCACCCCTCGAGAATATGGATGCACATCATGGCGACAACTTCTGCTCGAGCTTGTCGATGAAGGGATGTAGCATAGAGGATGAGATCCTGATGAAGAGTGGCAGGACAAGATACTTCATGGGGAAGTCCACCACCTGGCACTCCACATCACAAAGGATGGTGGCACGATCATCGGCAGCACACTGGATAGGGGAGGCTGAACATTTATCAATGTTGGTGTGTGGGCCGAAGGCAACACGTAAACCTGAAGAAGCTCGCGCACAACTGCAAGATTCTGCTCCTCGGGTGGCAAAAAATGACCACATTATGAGCACTGCGGGAGAAGCTAGAGGCCATATGGCGCGGCATCAGCCACTGGAGGATGCCATCAGCGACAATACGCTGAAGGAAACTGTCGAGGATGTCAATCACGAGCACGAATAGCATGGGGAAAATGGGTCGCCTTGGCGATGCCCTTTTCGATGCACCACGGGTGGTCCGACATAGCCATTGAGGAGGATCCGTATGCTTGTCGTGCCTAGAAGGATGGACACCCACTCTCTCCAACGTGGCCCAAAGACGAGGTGGCGAGGGACGTCGAGAAGGAAAGGCTAGAACACCGAGTGGAAAGCGGGAGCTATGTCGAGCTGGATCATGACGTGAGCAATCTTGTGATTGTGAAGGCGTCTCGCCTTCTGCTCGACTAGGATGAAGTTGTCATGGATGCATGTCCGAGCGGGGAACACGCTTTGGTTCATGAAAATCATCCCGCTGAGATGCGGCGCCAAGCGCAAGGAAAAGACTTTCGCCACAAGCTTGGCGAGGAGGTGTATAAGGTTGATGGGCTGGTAGTCAGAGATCCTAAGATAAACGGCACACACAATACGCACGCGACTACGGTACCAACAAAGAACACCGGGGGAACTAAAGACACCCCACGCTATGACCTAGCACACCTAAGCTCCACAACAACGCCCCCAAGAGGGAAAACGACGCAGAGTATCGTCGTTGCCGAGTCCACACTGGAGAAAGGTCTTCACCATCACCGCAATGGAACCCCGAGAGCAATCATGCAAACCACCATCAGTAGCTGCCGCCCCGGCATCCGTATCGTCACCATAGTGTATTTCGCTCACAACACTACGCACTTAACCAGGGCAGGAGAACAGACGGCTCTCCATCTACTTCTAGCCCAGCATCACACCCCGAGTCTGGATAGGCGCCTCCTATTGGGGAACATTGCATGGGAAACAAAATATTTCCTACGCACACGTTATAACTATCCTTGGTGTAGATTGCTAAGCGGAAGCGCATGTAATGCGGTCGATGTAGTGGAACATCTTCGTGATTCAAATTGCATCCCGTCCCGCGATCTCATCATGATTCGTCCTGCGATCCCATCACGATCCATCCGGATCTAGTGCCGAACGAACGACACCTCCGCGTTAAGCACACGTACAACTCGATGACGATATCCGCCTTCTTGATCCAGCAAGAGGGGAGAAGAGGTAGATGAGTTCTCCAGCACAATGGCTGGTGGTGGTGGTGGTGAACTAATCCAGTAGTGCTTCGCCTAAGCACTACCGAACTAGACTAGAGGAGAAACAGATCTAGAGGGAGAGAGAGGCATTCATGGCTGATTTCTGTGTATTGAAAAACCCTCAATGCCTCTAGTATATAAAGGAGGAGCGGAGGGAGGCCGACGCCTTAGGGTTTGCCCTTTGGGTCGGCTGAAGTGAGGAGGAGTCCTCCTCCAATCCTAGTAGGATTAGGATTCCTTCCTTCCCACTTGGAAACCCTTTCCACCTTTGGCTTTTTGCCTTATTCCTCCACTCCAGATGCGTGGGCCCTTACGGGAGGCTTCCGACAGCCCACCAGGGGCTGGTCTGCCTCCTCTCACAACCCATGAAGCCCTTGGGTCGTCACACCCCTCCAGGTGGTCCCCCGGTACCCTCCGGGCACTCCCGGTACACTACTGATGAGCCCGAAACCTTTTCGGAGACCAAAATAGGACTTCCTATCTATCAATGTTTACCTCCGGATCATTCCGGAGCTCCTCGTGACGTCCAGGATCTCATCCGGGACTCTGAACAACTTTCGGTCACTAACACCTATAACTGAACTATACCGAAACGTCATCGAACCTTAAGTGTACAGACCTTGTTGGTTCGAGAACTATGTAGACATGGCCTGAGACATTCTCCGGCCAATAACCAATAGCGGGACATGGATGCCCATATTGGCTCCTACATATTCTACGAAGATCTTTATCGGTTGAACCTCTATGTCAAGGATTCAGTTAATCCCATATGTTGTTTCATTTGTCCTTCTGTTTTGTTACTTGCCCGAGATTCAATCGTCGGTATCTGTATACCTAGTTCAATCTCGTTACCGGCAAATCTTTTTAAACGTTCTGAAATACAAGATCTCGTGACCTACTCCTTAGCCACATTGCTTGCAAGGCTTGTTGTGATGTTGTATTACAGACTGGGCCCAGTCTTGATCCACGCCAACCTAATACGCACCTTCGGAGATACCTGTAGAGCACCTTATAGTCACCCAATAATGTTGCGACGTTTCATACACACAAGGTATTCCTCCGGTGTCCGGGAGTTGCATGATCTCATGGTCATAGGAACAGATACATTAACATCCAGAAAACATTAGCAATAAACTGACACGATCATATGCTATGTTCATAGTTTGGGTCTTGTCCATTACATCATTCTCCTAATGATGTGATCCCATTATCAAGTGACAACACTTGTCTATGGCTAGGAAACCTTGACCATCTTTGATCAACTAGCTAGTCAACTAGAGGCTCACTAGGGACCGTGTGTTGTCTATGTATCCACACATGTATTTGAGTTTCCAATAAATACAATTATAGCATGGATAATAAACGATTATCATGAACAAGGAAATATAATAATAACCAATTTATTATTGCCTCTAGGGCATATTTAAAACACCTCCACCATACGAGATACCCACACCTGCATCCCTAGCCAGTCCTGGTGGACTGGAGGGGACGCAACTCCGAGACTACCAATGGACACCAACGAGCTAGCCTCGGGCCCTTGGCTAGGCAAGCTCACATGATGCCATGTTCATGGTCATTGACACCAATCTATGAATAGACCCAATGCTACCACGACCACCCCCATCTAGCACCATACCCTCGAGGAGACCCGCGAGAACTTGCCGGGCCGAGCCTGACTAGTCCTACCCGAAGCATATGCTCTGGTTCGCCTCGGTTGCTGAACTCACCCGCCCAAGCATGAACCCTAGATTCGAGCCTACCGCTGGCACAAATCCAGGAAAGGAATCAGCCACCGCCAGGAATCTGCAGCTACCACGCCGCCCCGACATCACAGGCCCACACCGCCCCCTGCCCGACCCAAGGCCCCACCGCTCAGGCAGGACAGAGGCCACTAGCTCTGGCCACCACGCCCGCGAGAGGAACCGGGGCCACTTGGGCCCGCGGTGCCCGCCTGTCAAGACAACTGCCAGTGCGAGGCATGCACCACCCTTCACGTCATTCCCGGCCCGCGCAGCGAGCCGTGCCGCCAGTCAGGCCACCGGCGCCAAATCGGTTAGATCTGACCAGACGCTTGAAGTGAAGCACACCGGTTGAAAGAATTGATAAGACAACTTGATTGAGCAAAAGAATCAGCATTCCCATACAAATATGAGAACACCTCTTAGAAAAGATATGAAATCACCATTTGACATCGAAGCAACTCGAATTACCATATTCCAACAAAACAAAGGATGAGGCTTACGACCCAAGTCGGAACAAATTCATAGCAGGGATTTCGTCCGATATTTTCGTGGTATTCCACTAGATATCGAGCCCCAACCTCAGATCATGTATCTGTTGGAAGAGTATCCTTTAATTAACTACTTGAATTCCCACCTAAGAACTCACGAAATTTCTGGTCATGCAATAGGGTCGACAAATAAAAGGAGAAATTCATCACTCGACTCCTAGCATCTAACCCGTCCAGTGTATCACATCCGTCAACACATAACTAGAATCTCGGAACCTCATCTATCTCGGACCCTCGTAATCACAACGATACTAAGTATGGCGATACATCCGGACCTATCTGCACTAGTACTGGGGAAGCCAGACTCCTCTCGCCACTACTAATATTGAAGCAATTTCGAACATCCTTCGTCCTGAGATACTAAGAAATCTGAATGATAACGATGTGCTCAAGAATCCCCTGGAGCTCAACTCCCCGGAAGAAATCAATTTAGACAGGAGGCACCAAGTCAGAACTCCGTCACATCGACATCATATAGATTCCAAAAATATCCGCGTGATCCTAAAAAAGTTTAGTGAGAAGAGGAGTAGAATTAAAATTATTACGTCAAGATTCCTCACCACAGCATGGAAGAGGAGAAAAAAGAATCCCACTCTCCGATATATAACTAGACTCAAAGCAGTCTTTCAGTAGACTTGACTCGACCAAGTTCGATCAATCAAGGGGGATCCTAGGTCGGTACTGCTCTGATACCAACTTGTAACACCCAAGATACGATCATATCCTTATTTGGCGCGAGGGACTCGACAGGGATAGAAACACATCTTGTCATTTCGCAAGAATGGATATCGTTACAATTACATGTACTGAAAAGATAAGTATAAGGAGTTGGCTTACACTTGCCAGAAGCTAAATCAATATCACATCAATACAACAGTATACAATGATCATGAAGAAGAGCATAGTCCGACTACGGACGAAAACAAATGATAAAAGAACGACGTCCATCCTTGCTATCCCAGGCTTTTGGCCTACAAACCATCCTAGATCGATGAAGAAGAAGAAGAAGGAAAATTAAAATAGAACAATCATCGCGCTCAAGTCAAAATAATTTTTTGCCTATACCTGCAACTGGTCTTGTAGTAATATATGAGCCATAAGCACTCAACAATCTCATTTCCAAAGGTATCAAGATTAGCAAAGCTTAATGGGTGAGGTAAGGTTAACTGGTGAGGCTGCAACAAGCGACTAAGCATTTATTTGAGGCGGCTAACTTACGAGTACAAGAATAAGAGGGGGGATGATCTACGCACAGCGGACGTGAACTACTAATGATCAAATGAATGATCTTGAACACAAACTTACTACAGACATAACCCCACCGTGTCCTCTTCCGGATACAGAACTCAGTTGGCAAGTTTAATTTAAGTTTACTTCAAGTTGTCTAGAACTGGATGTTAAATAAAGTTTCCAAGTTTGCCACATAACCGCGGGCACAACTTTCCGAAAGATTTATCCCTACAGGTGTGCTCCAACTAGTCCATCACAAACTACCACACGCTCCGCCGGAATGACCTCGATCAGGGAAAACCCGTGATCTCCTCAGGTTCCTATTGGAAAACCTGAACCTCGAGATAGCCCAAAGTATCCTCGGAATCCCACACACGAGACGCTCCAGAAAGGTAAAACATGTTTAGCAAGGCAGTCCGGCGTGTCGACGATCCCGATAGGAGCCACGTATCTCGTTCTCACGACACGACGGATAAGCTACGCATAAGAAGGCTGGATAGAAATCCCCGAGTTGCCCCAGGTGGCCCCGCACGGTACTCTATTTTGGACCAACACCAGCAGCACTGCCCCCCCTGTATTATGTTGAATTACTCCTCGGGTTCATGACGCCCTATGTTTTTCAGTATTCACAGAATTATTATGTTGGGCAAATATAGTACGAATGTTGGGCCTTGCCACACGAGCTTTATCCCACAAAGAAAGTCAAGGGGGTCCCCATAACAACCCCAAGCATGTTAGGAGTGCTCATTTATGGAAGATAACAATGGTAGCCGAAACTAAGGCAGCAAAGGTGGAACAAAACAACAGGCGAGAAGGCCAAGCCTTCCACCTTTTACGAAGTATATAGGTGCATTAAACTAAATAGCATTAATATGGTGATATAACAAGGAACCCATGTTTTCACAACGGATAAAGGAGGAAGAATTTCTCTTTGAAATGCAAGACAAAGAACACTTGAGGTTATCCAACAAGAATCTTGAAAACACCTTGGGAATGAAGAGATCTTGAGCCGCCTAATAGAAAACTTGAACGAGGCACCGGAATAATTGAGAGACAAATGAAGAGACAACAATTGAGAACGAAAGCTGAAAGCTGAGAACTAATAAATCTTCTGAAATGATGGCCTTCGAAGGATCAAGAAAAGAAACAACTCTTAAGTGCACCGGATAGACATGGAAGGAATTACTCATGATCGAAAGCAATTGAGAGAGACACACAAGCTGAGACGAGAATCTTCAAAAAAATGGAGAAAGAATTAAGAGAACCATTTCTTCGGTCTTCCAAGCCGAGAATGATGACGAGAACACCATCAAGAATAACTAATACACTCCAGAATAAGAATATGAAAAGTCGACCCAATTTTGAAATACTTCAGATTGACCTTTAGGAAGGAATATGGCTCATGGAATTCATACTTACATCACACTTGAAAAGATTCAGAGATCTTCGGAAAAGATTAGAATAGCCAGGTAAGATCGTGCAAGAGAACGTGTGGGTTATGGGCCCAATCAAAAGAACCGTCGTTGAAACAATTGATTAGACAAGAGAGATTGCACCAGTGCAAATGAAAACTTGATGAGGTGAGACCCTCAAAATAATTGAACGGATTGAAAACATGAAACTTCTGAGAATCGTCAACATGAAACACCGGATACCCCACACAAGCGAAGATAGCAGAAGCGACAATGAAAAGAAGAAACTTGTATCAGAATTGAATCACTAAATAAAAAGGATAGAGGGCGAGGAAAAACAAAGACAACCAGGGACGGATGAGATGAAGTCCGGAAAGAAATGAGAGATTGATCTTGCAAATATTGGAGAGTATTGAAGTCACTTGAAGAGAAGCACATCGGTTGAAAGAATTGATAAGACAACTTGATTGAGCAAAAGAATAAGCATTCCCATAAAAATATGGGAACACCTTTAGAAAATATATGAAGTCGCCATTTGATATCAAAGCAACTCGAATTACCATATTCCAACAAAAAAATGATGAGGCTTATGACACAACCCGAAACAAATTCATGACACAGATTACGTCCGATATTTTCGTGGTATTCCACTAGATGTCAAATCCCGACCTCACATCATGCATCTGTTGGAAGATTGTCCTATTAGTAACTACTTGAATTACCACCTAAGAACTCTCGAAATTTTTGGTCATGCAATCGGGTCGACGGATCCAAGGGGAAATTCATCACTCAACTCCTAGAATCCAACCCGTAAAGTGTATCACATCCATCAACACATAACCAGAATCTTGGAACCTCATCTATCTTACACCCTCGTAATCACAACGATACTAAGTAAGACGATACATCCGAACCTATCTGCACCAGTACTGGGGAAGCCAGACTCCTCTCGCCACTACTAGTGTTGAAGCAATTTTGAACATCCTCCGTCCCGACATACTAAGAAATCTGAATGATAACGATGTGCTCAAGAATCCCCTGGAGCTCAATTCCCCGGAAGAAATCAAGTCAGACAGGAGGCACCAAGTCAGAACTCCGTCACATCAACATCATATTGATTCAAAAAATATTCGCGTGATCCTAAAAAAATTGAGTGTTAAGAGGAGTAGAATTAAAATTCTTACGTCAAGATTCCACATTAGGGCATGGAAGAGGAGGAAAAAAAATCCTACTCTCCGATATATATCTAGACTCAAAGTAATTTTTCACTAGACGCGACTCGGCCAAGTTCGATCAATCAGGCGGGCTCCTAGGTCGGTACTGCTCTAATACCAACTTGTAACGCCGAAGATACGATCCTATCCTTAGTTTGGTGCGGCGACACGGATAGAATCACATCTCGTCGTTTCGCCAGAACGGATATCGTTACAAGTACATGTACTGAAAAGATGAGTATAAGGAGTTGGCTTACACTCGCCACAAGCTACATCAATATCACATCAATACAACACTATAGAGTCATCATGAAGAAGAGCAGGGTCCGACTATGGACAAAAAAAAACGATAAAAGAACGACGTCCATCCTTGCTATCTCAGACTGCCGGCCTGGAACCCATCGTAGATCGATGAAGAAGAAGAAGAAGAAGAAGAAACTACAAATAGAACAATTATCGCACACACGTCAAAGTAACACTTTACCTATACCTGCAACTGGTGTTGTAGTAATCTGTGAGCCACAGGGGACTCAGCAATCTCATTTCCAAAGGTATCAAGACTATCAAAGCTTAATGGGTGAGGTAAGGTTAAGTGGTCAGGCTGCAGCAAGAATAGCTTACGAGTACAAGAATAATAGGGCGAATGATCTAAGCACAACGGAAGTGAACTACTGAGGATCAAATGAATGATTCAGAACACCTACTTACATCACACATAACCCCATTTTGTCCTCGACCGTAGAAGGAGCTCACGAAAGAAACAGTCACCGTTACGCACTCAAGTGGCAAGTTTTAAGTAAGTTTACTTCAACTTATCTAGAATCGGATGTTAAACAAAGTTTCCAAGTTTGCCACATAACCGCGGAAACGGCTTTCCGAAAGATTTAACCGTGCAGAGGTGCTCCAACTAGTCCATCAAAAACTACCACACGTTGTGCCAGAATGACCTCGATCAGGGAAAACCCTTGATCTCCTCGGGTTCCTATTGGAAAACCTCAACCTCAAGATAGCCCAAACTATCCTCGAAATCCCACACACGAGATGCTCGAGAAAGGTAAAACAAGTCCAACAAGGCTGCTCGGCGTGTAGACGAACCCGATAGGAGCCGCCTATCTCGTTCTCGGGACAGGTGTGATAGAAATCCCCAAGTTGCCCCACACAGTGCTTTGTTTTGGACAAGCACAGCAGCACTCGGCCCCCTCTATTATCTTGAATTACTCCTCGGGTTCATGATGCCCTATGTTTTTCAGTATTAACAGAATTATTATGTTGGGCAAATATAGTACCAATGTTGGGCTTTGCCAGACGAGCTTTATCCAAAATAAAAGTCAAGGGGATCCCCATAACAACCCCAAGCATGTTAGGAGCGCTCATTTATGGAAGATAACACCGGTAGTCGAAACTAAGGCAGCAAAGGTGGAACAAAACAATAGGCTAGAAGGCCAAGCCTTCCACCTTTTACGAAGTATATAGGTGCATTAAATTAAATAGCATTAATATGGTGATATAACAAGGAACCCATGTTTTCACATGGAACCAACTACACCTGCAACTAGCAACGCTAACAAAATGTTGAGCAAGTGGTAACATAGCCAAACAGTGGTTGCTGGGTTGTGGAAAAGGTTAGAGGTTTTCATGGCAATGTTGGGAGGCTGACATTTAACAGGTGGTAGGCAGCGAGACATAGTGATAGAAACGAAATAACTAGCATGGCAATGATAGTAATGGTATCTAGGGAAGTGTTCATCTTGCATGTAATCCCGCTTGGAAGAAGAACGAACCCGTGAAGCAAACGGACCGACGTAGTCGAACGGATCCTCACACTCCGAAGCGGATCGGAACTCTATCGAGACGAATCAAACCGGAAACAAGAATCAACACACGATATTCACCACGTCACATGCATGACATGATGCACAACACATATGATGCATGAACGGTTTAATTATGCAAGGCATGGCATGGCAATTCACAATAATCAAACACTACACATTAACTGAAGCTTAATATGCAACGAGTTGCATATTGACGAAACTCCACATACGAATTATTTAGTTCACTCCCATTTAGGTACACGGCAATATTAACTATTAATTAAACATGGCAAGAGGTGAAGCGTAATTAAACTACCTACCTATGCATTTTAAATAAGGTTAGAAACAACATATAGCTTCTCCGAAACGACCCCACGCAATACTTCGTAATCTATCTAGATCTGTCCTAAACGCATTTTAAGTTTCCTAAACATCAAAACAAAGTGGTTCACGTGAAACTACACGTCATTCTAATTGGTTTACATATATAGGTCAAATCCAACGGAGCTACAGTTAACTAGCTACGAATTAAACCGTTTTAGCATGGCATCACTCAAGACGAGGCAAACAGCAAGGTTAACAGTTTTGAGTATGCATGACAGTTGGAAAATATTAATCTACGCAAAATTCTACACGTTTTACATATATGACATGTTTAGATCCGTCGCACGGATTAAAAATTACGAGTGTTTTAAAATCATGCATTTTCCTAAAAATAAATTAAATCGCGGAAACTAAAAAATACTAAACGGGCCGAATCTGCTGAGCGCGATATAACTATACAGTGCAAAGGGCGGGGCTTTGGGTAGCTCACCAGAGTGGGCTCGGCCCAGTTCCCTACAGCAGGGCAAATTGGAAGGGAGCTGGGTCGGCGTGGAACTGGGGTCTCGCGTTGAGTTGCCCACGTGGGCACGAGCGAGCAGCTCGCTCTGGTCGTCATACTCCTCCCACGATGGCATGGTCAACGCAGTAAAGCGACTAGGCGGAGCGAAAACGGCACGGGGACAACTGGGATGGGCAGATCCAATTTGCCCGCATCGGATCCACGCGACGGCGACGCAAAACGGGCACGGGGCAGCGGATCCAAGGGTGGCGGCGGATCTCCATGGGCGCCATGGCAGCGATGGTTGTGGCTTACCCGCGCGCAGGCTCTGGCTGGCGGCGGGGTTGGCTTGGCAGCGATGGTCTGCAGCTGCTCGGGGACGGTGGGACGGAGGCGAGGGCGGCGCTCAGAGAGGAGCTGGTGCTCGGGGCTGATATGTCTCCAACGTATCTATAATTTTTTATGGTTCCATGCTATTATCTTGTCAAACTTTGGATGTTTTGTATGCCTTTTATATCTTTTTTGGGACTAACTTATTAACTTAGTGCCAAGTGTCAGTTCCTATTTTTTCTGTGTTTTTGACCCTTTTCAGAGAGGAATATTAAACGGAGCCCAAACGGAATAAAACCTTCGGAAAGATTTTTTTCGGAATAGAAGATACGCAGGGGGTGTGAGAACCAAGGTAGAGGCCACCAGGGGAGGCCACAAGCCCCCTAGGCGCGGCCAGGGGGGGCGTGCCTAGCAGGCTTGTGGGCCCCATGTGGCTCGTCTGCCCTACCTCTTCCGCCTATAAATTCCTGAAAAATCCAAAACTACACGAGAGATCTACGAAAATACTTTTCCGCCGCCGCAAACTTCTGTCTGCGCAAGATCCCATCTGGGGCACGTTCCGGTGCCCTGCCGGAGGGGGGATTCAGATAAGGAGGGCTTCTTCATCAACACCATGACCTCTCCGATGATGCGTGAGTAGTTCACCATCGACCTTCGGGTCCATACCTAGTAGCTAGATGGCTTCTTCTCTCTCTTGGATCTTCAAAACAAAGTTCTCCATGATCTTCATGGAGATATATCTGATGTAATCTCCTTTTGCGGTGTGTTTGTCGAGATCCGATGAATTATGGATTTATGATCAGATTATCTATGAATCTTATTTGAGTTTCTTCTGATATCTTATATGCATGATTTCATATCCTTGTAATTCTTTTCGAGTTGTGTGTTTCGTTTGAACAACTTGATCTATGATTCTTCCAATAGGAGAAGTGCTTGGTTTTGGGTTCATACCGTGTAGTGACCTATCCTAGTGAAAGAAGGGGCAACGAGGCATGCATCATGTTGTTGTCATCAAGGGTAAAAAGATGGGGTTTATATCTATTGCATGAATTTATCCCTCTACATCATGTCATCTTGCTTAAGGCGTTATTCTGTTCGTCATGAACTCAATACACTAGATGCATGCTGGATAGCAGTCGATGTGTGGAGTAATAGTTGTAGATGCAGACAGTATCGGTCTACTTGTCTCGGACGTGATGCCTATATGTATGATCATTGCCTTAGATATCGTCATGACTTTGCGCGGTTCTATCAATTGCTCGACAGTAATTCGTTCACCCACCGTAATATTTGCTATTCTGAGAGAAGCCTCTAGTGAACACTATGGCCCCCGGGTCTACTTCACATCATATTTTCTGCCTTACACTTTTACTTCGTTGCACTTTCCACCTTCAGATCTCACCTTGCAATCAATCGTGAAGGGATTGACAACCCCTTTGTAGCGTCAAGTTTGCTGTTTTTGCGCAGGTACTTTGGAAACATGGCTTGATACTCCTACTGGATTGACACCTTGGTTCTCAAAACTGAGGGAAATACTTACTGCTACTATGATGCATCACCCTTTCCTCTTCATGGGAAAAAACCAACGCAAGCTCAAGAGGTAGCAGGGGCCGGCGGGACGGGGCTGCCTTGGCCCGGTTCGGGCCCGGGGTGGGTCGGAGACGGGCTTCGCGGGCCTTGGCCGTGCTGGGAGGTAGGAAGCATCTGAATAGGCATGAAGTCGTAAAGAACTAGAGCGAGGAAAGAATAGACTGTGAGAGATCGTGCCCCGAAGATATCGGCGAACACGAAGGAGATGACTATAGTGAACCGATGTGGGAGCGAAGACGAACTGACTCAGAATATGAACCGGATAAGAGATATCTGGACGAGGAACAGCTAGAGAGACAAGGCTGACAACGAGATGACGATAACACATCGAGTCAGGCACGGAGCCAGCCCAGCGGGCCGCCCCGAGCCCTCTTCGTACACTGTAGCGATTTGGCCCTTTTGTTATAGTATTTCGCTACACTATGCATAGATTTTGGGCCTCATGCCCCGCCCCCTGGCCTGGGGCCTAGATCCGCCACTGGTCACCGCCGCTGGCAAAAGACGACGCATAAAGCCCTTCGCTAGAAGCTTGCAGTCCTGCTAGAAGCTTCGTCCACCCTCTGCCGCATCGCCGACCCATGGGGTCACCGGCTTGCCGTTGAGCCCGAACCTCGGCGAATCCGGGATTGCATCTCCAAGCCCCGTCCTTAGCCACACGACAGCTTTAGATCCACTGGGGCGGGGTCAGCATCGTCCTTCTGTTGTAGCTTTGTGTCGTCCGTGGCTGCCTTCACGAATCGCCCACGTCCCCGATTCATCAGACGCCTCGCGCATCTGTGCGGGTGGTCGTGTGACAAGAATAACGCCTGACCGCCGTTGGTTAGCTTCCACCCTCATCCTTCGCATCTCATCAGCACATTCGCCTCAAACGTCCCTCCGTGGTGGTTGATGGGTATTTGTCGTAGTGTTGACGGCCAACACAGGGTCTAGTTTTGTGCTACGACATGCCACTCTGGATCTGGACGGCATCCACCCAACCCGTTAAGCCCCCCTCTCGCATCCATCGTGCCTCCTCCCATCTCGCTCCCTCAGATCCACCTTTGGCTTCCCTTGGCCCGGATTTTCCATCCTTACGCTGGCCGATGCTTGTTGGTTCCCCACGGCAACCTAGCTGCTCTCTGCCTTGTGCAGCTGCTGGTTGGCCTCTGGTGAACGCGTTTGGAGGTTGGGAGGAGGCTAGAGAAAACTGCCCGGCGGCCGCCGGTTGACTACGCGAAGCCTATGGGCGCCGTGTTCCACCTTGGTGAAGTGCCAAACCTTGTCCTCCTCACTGGCAGGTGTAACGATGGGGAGAAAGCCCTTACCAGCTCGCACGACAATGACATCGATGACACATTCATGCCATTTCCCATGTTGGTGGCGATGTCTTCATCTCCTATATGTCGACTGAAGTTCTTGATATTCTCTGTGAGCTATCTCAAACATTCCCTCACGATGTCATTGGGTAGCCCCTCTTGCCGTCTCTCTCGTTATGTGTGCCCTTCCTATGCACTCCACCTTCGGCAATAACCACCCTCATGTGGGGATGATTTAATTATGGCATTCCTTGCGATCATGCCACTTCACCATCATAGTTACTTCTTGACACGTCCATGGGAACGTGAGCCTCCCTCGAGCACCGAACTCGCGGACCCCCCCCCCCTCGTGCATGCTCGTCGAGCCAGATCCTTTCATGTGATCCTCTTTACTCCTTCCTGGGCATTGACCACCCTTCCCCAGTGTCAGATGGCCTGGTCTTGGTAATGGCACAACTCCTTGATGTGGCCACCCATGGTCTACCCCTGTCAGTGGTTCAGGTGTTGTCTTGGTGGTGCTTCCACCTGCGTTCTTTGAAGTTTGCTGATGTGTTGTCTCCTAGCATGATGTGCTGCCTTGATAGCCTCTCTCTGCTCCTAGTGCACCATGTATGTTGTTATGCCTTAGCGACTTGGGCCCGTCTCCCACGACTCGGGCCGCCGATAGGACGTCCGCTGCTGGCCGTGACTCGGGCCGCCAACTGGACGTCCGCTGCTGGCCGCGATTCGGGCCACCGACTAGACGTCCGCAGC
Source organism: Hordeum vulgare subsp. vulgare (assembly GCF_904849725.1). Taxonomy (NCBI): domain Eukaryota; kingdom Viridiplantae; phylum Streptophyta; class Magnoliopsida; order Poales; family Poaceae; genus Hordeum; species Hordeum vulgare. The sequence goes on from NC_058519.1 coordinate 331,759,677, forward strand.
TGGTCAGGCTGGATCTCATCGGCTCCCGTCTCTTAGTCACCACTCCCGGTCCGCGCTGGTTCAGCTCGTCACTCTGGATCTTGTCGGCTCCCATCTCACAATCACCGCCCCCAGTCTGCGCTGGTTTAGCTCGTCAGGCTGGATCTCATTTGCTTTGGGTTCTGCCAGATCTTGTGGTCTTGGTCAATGTTGGATCTCGTGGTCTATCGCTAGATCCCATGACTATCTATTGGCTGCTGTTGTTGAGTGTTGTTGACTAAAAAAATTGTTACATCATGCTACATTGTTGTTCCTCGTTGTCTGGTGATTTTTGATGGCACTAACTACACCAAGTTCATTGGCTTCATCCGCATTCACATGTGTGGTTCTTTCTGGCGTGGTCCGTTGTCCGCCACGTCCGGTTCCTCCTGTGGCCCCTACTCCATCGACGCCACCGGTTCTTCCTGCAGATGCTAATCCGATTGCAAAGGATGCAGCTAAGCTTGCTGATGAGGTTGTTGTTCGTACTTATGATGAGCAGGTTTTGATTTATGAGGAGGCTCTTCAGGAGTATCATGGTGCACTATCTGTTTACACCCAGTGGCTTGATGATCATGCTCGTGCTACAGCTGTTCTCACTGCTAGTGTTCTGCCCCAGTTTGCCTGTGACTTTATGGGTCTTCCTACTGTCTTTGAGATGTGGACCCGTCTTCTTTAGCGTTATGAGCTCTCTGGTGATGCCTTATACCTCTCTGTGGGTTGTTAGGAGCATGCTCTTCAACAGGGTGACACCATTGTTGTTGATTTCTATGCACACAGTTCTGCTATCTGGCGCCAGCTTGATTCTCTCTGCAGTACTGGTTGTCGTACTTGCCCATGCTGCCAGGCCGTACATGCCAATTTGGAGTTTCATCGTCTCTGAGTTTTTGTCTCGGCTCCGTAAGGAGTTTGAGCCGCGGCGTGCTCAGTTGTTTGCTCGTGGCCGTATTTCTCTCATGGTGGCACTTTCTGAGATTCGTGATGAGGAGACTCGCTTGCGTGCTGCTGGTTTACTAGAAATTCCCTCTGTGCTTGCTACTCGAGCCCTTGCTACGCCACATGCTGCACTGACTTTGTCTCGCTCGAGTGCTCCATCGCTCTTGTGCACTCCTCCTTGCGGCTCGGGCCGCCCCCGTCCACACTGCGGCTACTGCAACCTGGATGGTCATGTTGAGTCTCAGTGCTTCCGGAAAAAGAAACACCTGCGTCAGGCGTGATCATCATCTTCAGGGACTTCGTCTACTACCTCGACATCTTCAGCCACCGCTTTGACTAAGCAGGATATTCTGAGACTTAAGCATCTGCTCGCTGTTTCAGGTTTTTCCTCGACGGGTACGGCTGGTTCTGTGAGTGATGCTTCTCGCACAGAGAAACCACCTTCTACACAGTCAGGTACATCCCCACGGGTTCTCGACTCTGGAGCTTCTTTTCATATGTCTTTTCATTCTTCCACTATGTCCTCTCTTCGATCGCTCGATTCTCCTGTTCATGTCCTCACTGCTGATGGTACTCCTCTTTCTATCGTTAGTAGAGGCAATCTTACCACTCCTTATTTTGTCCCTGATGTTGCTCATGTTCCTCGACTTACCATAAATCTGTTTTCTGCTCGTCAACTTACTCATTCTGGTTGTCGCGTCATCCCTGACGTTGACTCTTGTTCTGTCCAGGACCGTCGCACGCACACTCTGGTTGGGGCTGGCCCTCGCCACCGTGATTCTCAGGGTCTTTGGGAGTTAGACTGGCTTCATGTTCCTTCCGCTGCCACCACTATTGCCAGTTCCTCCGCATCGGTCGCCTTTGCTACCGGTTCCTTCCAGCAGTGCTATCATCGACTTGGTCATCTTTGTGGTTCTCGTTTGTCATCTTTATTTCGTCGAGGTCTTCTGGGGTCTGTCTCTGGAGATGTCTCTTTAGAATGTCAGGGTTGTCATCTTGGCAAGTAGATTCAGTTACCATATTCGCATATTGATTCAGTGTCTAAGCGTCCTTTTGATTTAGTCCAATCCGATGTATGGGGTCCGGCTCCCTTCGCTTCGAAAGGGGGTCATAAATACTATATTAATTCATAGATGATTTCTCGTTACACATGGCTTTATTTCATGACTTCTCGTAGTGAGGTCTTGTCTATTTATAAGCGTTTTGCTGCCATGGTTCACACTCAGTTCTCTTCCCCATTCGTGTGTTTCGTGCTGACTCCATCGGCGACTGTATTTCTAAGATGTTGTGTGGTGTTCTTGCTTAGCAAGGGACTCTTTCTCAGTTCTCTTGTCCTGGTGCTCACGCTCAGAATGGCGTGGCTGAGCGAAAGCATCGTCATCATCTTGAGACGGCTCGTGCATTGATGATTGCTGCCTCTCTCCCGCCTCATTTTTGGGCTGAGGCCGTCTCCACCTCCACTTATCTCATCAATCTACACCCTTCATCTGCTCTACGCGGTGGTGTTCCTTTCGAATGTCTTTTTGATCGTTCTCCTGATTATTCAATGCTTTGCTTGTTTGGTTGTGTGTGCTATGTTCTTCTTGCCCCTCGCGAATGCACCAAACTGACCGCTCAGTCTGTTCAGTGTGTCTTCTTAGGCTATAGTGATGAGCATAAGGGCTATCGTTGTTGGGATCCTGTCGGTCGTCGGATGTGTATCACTCGGGATGTGACTTTTGATGAGTCTCGTCCCTTCTACCCACGCCCATCTTCCTCGACCTTTTCAGTGGAGGATATCTCTTTCCTCACTTTTCCGGATAAAACTCTCACCCCCATCGAGCTTTTTTCTATTCGTTCTACTACCTCTGCTTCTCCAGCTCTGACCGATTTGCCACCACCATCTCCCACGGTTTCCTCCCCTTGCATGTCACCGGATTCTACACCTTCATCTGCGGCGACTTCTTCGTCTTCATCCCCCGATTCTACCTTGGCGATTCCTCCTTACATTGTTCCATCTTTTCCTCAGTGTTACACTCGTCGTTCACGTCATGTGGATGCCTCTACGGATGTGTCATCATCCTCATCTCAGCCTCCCTATGCCTTGCGTTCTTGCCCTCGTCCGCCTGTTGATTACCTTGGATTTCCCACCGCCGGTGCTGCTCTTCTTGAGCCGACTTGCTATCATCAGGCTGTTGTTCATCCTGAATGACAGTTTGCGATGGCAGAGGAGATTGCTTCTGTTGAACGCACTGGTACATGGGATCTTGTTTGCCTTCCCCCTGGTGTGTGTCCCATCACTTGTAAGTCGGCCTACAAGGTTAAGACTCGCTCCGATGGTTCTCTTCAGCATTATAAAGCTCGTATTTTGGCCCGTGGCTTTCAGTAGGAGCATGGTCGTGATTACGATGAGAATTTTGCTCCTGTGGCCCATATGACCACTGTTCGTACACTTCTTGTCGTGGCCTCTTCACGCCACTGGTATGTATCTCAGCTTTGATGTTAAGAATGTGTTTCTTAATGGTGAGCTGCGTGAGGAGGTGTACATGCAGCCACCACCTGGGCATTCTGTTCCTGATGGCATGGTTTTGCCGTCTTCGTCGCTCTCTCTATGGCCTTAAGCAAGCCCCCCGCGCCTGGTTTGAGCGATTTGCCTCTGTGGTCACTGTTGCTGGTTTTTCAGCCAGTGCCCATGATACAACATTATTTGTTCACCTTTCTCCTCGTGGTCGGACTCTTCACTGGTGATGACCCCGAGTATATTGCCTTTGTAAAGGCCCGTCTAGGTGAGCAGTTTCTTATGTCTCATCATGGATCTCATCGCTACTTTCTTGGGATTGAAGTATCTTCTACCTCTCATGGATTTTTTATATCCCAGGAAAAGTATATCCAGGATCTTCTTGCTCGTGCTTCTCTTACTAACGAGCGCATTGTTGAGACTCCCATGGAGCTCAGTGTTCACCTTCGTGATACTGATGGTGACCCCCTGCCTAACCCGATGCGTTATCATCATCTTGTTGGCAGTCTTGCCTATCTAGTTGTCACTCGTCCGGATATCGCTTATCCGGTTCATATTCTGAGTCAGTTTGTCTCTGCTCCCAGCTCGGTTCACAATAGTCACCTCCTTCGTGTTCTCTGATACCTTCGGTGCACGATCTCTCGCCGTTTATTTTTCTTCGTTCCAGTTCTTTACAACTTCAGGCCTATTTGGATGCTACGTGGGTTAGTGATCCTTCAGATCGCCGTTCACTTTCTTCTTACTGTGTTTTTCTTGGTGGTTCTCTCATTGCCTGGAAGACGAAGAAACTGACCGCAGTTTCACGTTCGAGTGCAGAGGCTGAGTTGCGAGCGATGGCCCTTTTGACGACAGAGGTGACATGGTTACGGTGGTTACTTCAGAATTTTGGTGTTTCTGTCACTACACCTACTATGCTCTTATCTGACAGCACATTGGTGTTGAAGCTTTTTATGTGCTAGCTGGTGTGCAGGATCAGGTTATTGCTCTTCAGTATGTCCCTTCGGAGTTACAATTGGCGGATTTCCTGATGAAGGCCCAGACTAGAGCGCAACATGGCTTCTATCTCTCCAAACTCAGTGTTGTTTATCCACCATGAGTTTGAGGGGGGTGTTAGAGTATATACAATATAACCATGTACCCCTTCGTATTTATCCCATTGTATAAGGGGTTTTCTGCATATAGTCCACACTTGTACATGTATATATATCGGCCTATGGCCTCATGGGAATACAAGTTGCATATTCCTAACAGATACGACCGACAACTACAAGAAAAAATAAACCGCACCCAAGCTTTCTGGGCGACCAACAACAACATCTTAAATCTTTTATTATTAGAACCAAGGAAAGATAATCAGGTGCTTAGATTCACGCTATCCGCATGAGTTCCCCCCGGTGCTTGTCCAGCAGCAGGACGAATCGCTTCAGTGTGTCCGCTTGTGCAGTATCGCAATGTACCATCCATTGCTGCAAAATCCCTTTTAGCTTGACAAGGCCGCAACCCAGGCCTCTCCATGTGCGCCCCTGGAAACAGAATTCATTTCTCAATCTCCATATACTCCATAAGGAGGCAACAATTACCAAATTAAGCACAAGCCTTTTTTTAACTTCCATAGGGAAGAAACATCATTAAAGCATTGGATTCTAATAATATGAAAACACTCGGATATTACTGACCAAATACTACCAGCATTAACACAGTCGAAGAACAGGTGTTGAATAGATTCAGCTTCATTACAAAACAAGCACGATAGATCATCCACTGTTTTCCTTTTAGCCAGATTATCCCTAGTTAAAATTTTGTTGTATAAACACAACCATAGGAAAACATGAATATTTTCAGGACACAAAGTTTTCCATAAAGTATCTCCAAAAGGAGAAATAACACCACCAAAGTTAATGCACTTGTAGAAGGATTTCACTTAATATTTACCATTAGGCTCTAGGAGCCAAACAGGTAGATCTTGGGAATCCAACAATGGGAATTTTTTAATATGCTCAATAAGTTGTTCCTAGCTTGCCATACCCTTGTGATCCACGCAACATCTAAAGGAAAGTTCAAAACTTATCCCATCCCAAACATGGGATACCGAGCATTCCTGTTGGTTGTAGATATCAAACAGCTCCCAAAAGATGACTTTGCTGGAACAATCCCCAGCCCAGGTATCATGCCAAAAACAAATATTATTACCATTACCAATTTTCCAGGAATAAAAGTTTCTGGCAGCTTGTAAAGCCCAGGAAACACTCTTCCAGAAGGGGGGCCTACATGTTGTCTAGAACAAAGTATATTTGGGCTATACACATTATATATATAAGCAATTAACTTCTTCCAATCACTATTGTTATTATCAAATAATCTTTTTCCCGATGAAGCTAGAAGGGCCATATTGTATTCCCTCACATGGGCTAAATGGTATCCCCAAACCTCAACAGTCTTTTTTCGAGGATACCAACCCCCAATGGGCTAAATGTTATTTATGTTGGTCTCCCATATTCCCCCATAAGAAGTGTGCGATTTGGGAGTCAATAGCATTGATCGGCCATTTGGGGAACTTCATCACCATCATCACATAAGCAGGAATGCTTACCATATAAGCACACAACAAAAATTATTTTACCTTTATAAGTCAGGTATCTACCCAGCCAACCAGAAATACTCTTGATAATTCTGCCAATTAATGGCTGTAAATCTTCCCTCTTTAACTTGTCATAGTGCAGAGGCACTCCCAGATATTTAATTGGAAAGGAACCTAGGTTACATCAGAAAATGTGGGCAAAGAAGTTCACCCTCTCTTCATCTACATTAAAAGTGATGAGGTCACTTTTATGAAAATTGATCTTCATACCCGATGGACTCTTGAAGCAGGATAAAATCCATTTTTTTGCTTTCTCATAAGAATCCTCTAGAAAGAGGAGAATATCATCCGCATATTGAAGACTAATTATCGCACCCGGTATGACATTTATTAACAACCCCGAAATCAGACCATGATTGGAGGATTTAGCCAGCATTTTAGAGAAAACATCAACTACTAAATTGAATAGAAGGAGGGATATAGGGACTCCTTGTTTAAGACCTTTTCCACCTATAAAATAGGGACCAGTGGCGTCGTTAATCCGCACACTAAAGGTGCCTTGGAATAGTAGTCTCTTGATCCATGAGATCCACTTGGATCCAAAACCCGTGGATTCAAGCATCCCAGATAGGAAATCCCAGCTAACCTGATCTTACGCTTTTTCATAATCAAGTTTGAGCACAAGCCCGGGGGAGTTAGATTTCTTCACCTCAAGAATCACTTCATGGGCCAGAACCACACTATCGAGGATATATGTCCCTTTGATAAAAGCAGATTGAATAGGGGAGATCAACCTGTTACTAACAGTAGACAACCTATTAGTAAGTGCCTTGGAAAATATCCTAACAACACAATTACTAAGGTTGATAGGTCTGAACTTCTTCATAATCTTGGCATCAGGCTCTTTCAGAATTAAAATGATCAGAGAAAAGTTGAGTCTATTTATCTCTAATCTACGTTCCTCAAAATCTCTCACAATCGCCATGAAGTCTGACTTAATCAGATCCCAAAAGGTCTGGTAAAAAAGAAAAGAAAGGCCATCTCGGCCTGGTGCACGATTGGCATATGAGCCAAAAATGGCCTCTTTAATTGCCTCTTCCGAGAAATTCTTTTGGAGATTCTCATTTTCATCCTCAGTAATCAATTCATTCCCCTACCAAAAAGAAGGCCCAAGATGAATATTATGCCTCTCTTCATGGCCAAACAATCCTTTATAACACAATCGTTCCATAGTGCTTGAGGGACCATCTGTACTGTAGCAAAGCTTTCTACAGCATCTCTCAGCTCAAACAGACCAACAATATCAATCCACGGCTCGGCTGAGCGAACATGAAAACCCCTATTGATTAGTAGGGCGGTAACTTCCTGTCGTACCTGGGCCACCAACTCGGTAGGAGGTGCGCGAATTACTTCGGCGATGATGAACTGTTCATGCCGGCGGTTGATGGGCTTGGTCGGTGTGATGAAGGTCCTAGGGAGGCGATCAGGGCCTCCATCGATGATGTTGTGACCCCGTGGAACGAAGCGCAGGGGATCAAGCTCGAAGTTGGCCATTGTAGTCAAAGTAGCAGGAGGAGGAGGCGTTAATGGCAGCGTCTCAGAGGGAGTCCGGGGAGATGATGGGCTTGACAAGATAAGGCGGAGGAACTGCTCGGCACACTTTGCGGTTTCTCCAAGAATAGCAGAGGTTCCTGAGATATCTGCAACAGGGGAGGTGGTGGGGCTCTTGCGTTTCCAAGCAAGACAATTATCGCGCATAAAGGAAGTGCAGTCAGGTTTGGCATGGCCCACATTGCCATAGGCAGAGCGAATCAGCGTGGCGGTGTAGTTGGAGGCGAGGTGCCCTTGAGACAAACGAATCGTGCAAGAATAAATTTCTTTAACCATGCCATTAATCAACTCATCGAAGAGCTGGTGGGCCTCCCGCGAAGATGGAATATCAGGCTGAGAACAAGATTCTGGCCCGGCAGTAGATGTCGTTGCCGAAGACCCATTAATGGGTTTGGAGAGAGGCCCACTGTCTGGGCAATCCAACGAAACAGATTCATATTGATTTGAAACCCCGCATAGCGCAGTGAGATTAGCCGAAACTGCGCCGACTGAGGAGCAGATCCCATTAATCTCGCCACTTTCCATCGGGTTACCGGATGATCCGGGATGAGATACATGCTGATGAACTGAACCAAAGGTGATGTGTGGTGAGGCTCGCGTCCACCGGAGCTCTGCCGGCGGTGGAGCATTAATAATAACACGTTCTTGTGGAGGGATCGCATAACCAGCCTTGGATAGAGTAATAAGCTCATCTTGAGAAACAGGGCATTGGTAATCTTTGCAAATGTCATATTGTCGTAGTGTTGCAAACTTTAATTTCTTGCGAGCAGAAGATCGTGACTTAAGAGAGGACTTAAGAGGTCTGGAATGATTGCCATCAGACCTAGTGTTGCTCTTCGTTTGGTTGGGCTAACAATGATCCATTCTGCATCACATTGCTTCTTCCATAACTTGAATTCTCGACGCCAATTAGGGCCACCATAACCCCATAGATGAAAGTAGCACTTAAAGCTTGAACATTTGTAAGAGCGTAAATCCAGAATGTAAAATCCAACTTGCTCGCAAGAAACCTTGAAGGAGAAAACCTAGTCCGCAACTTGGGAAACCCTCAGTTCAATGGCGGAACCTCCAATAGCTGATTCAATCGCAGCAGCGACAGATTCCTCAGAAAGGCGGAAAGCATGGCGTACAAAGGAGGTGACCATTGTGAAAGATCGACGATGTTTCATTGTATGCACCGGAAAGCCAGAGATGCGATAAACCTCATCCACGAAAGCCAAACCAGGAGAAAAATCCAGATCCAACGTGGAATCAGCCATGCATGCCATGCGCAACGACGTAAAAGAGTGTTGGGGTTCACCTGAGTTGATGAGCGGAGGACGAGGATAAAACACCGGCTAGAAGTCCACATCGCCATGGGGTTGCCGAGGTGGGAGGTGGGAGGTGGGAGTCGCCATTTCCGTTTGTCCTCTAATTTGTTTGTTTTTATATATCACTATTAATTCCCACAAGGACACCACCAGCTGTTTTCTGGGCAGATAATTGATGCCAAATAAAGTTATTATTACCCGCAATATTGTTCAAGCTGTTATTATCGATGCTCCATTTCTTGGTTTCAAAGAAACCAACAAAGTGAACTAAATTCATACTAAGGAACTCACGCAGGCGTTGAATTTTATCAGGTTGACCCAGACCCTGAATATTCCAAAAGGCACCTATCATGAAATTTTAAAAGGATGGGATAGGCTACAAAGCCTTCTAGATTGTCTCAGATTTGGGCAAGAGCTACCTAGATCAGCAGCGCCATCTACTCTAATGGCAGCACCAACGTCACCCGGGGGAGAACCCCCATCAACATTACGTGTGGGAGTGTAAAGGTTATCAGGTAAGGCGGTTTTAGGGTTAGCATCCGCAAATTCAAGACATCTAAGACTATCGCTAAGAACTAAATCTCGAATAATATCATTTTGTTCCACAAAACTATCACCCACACATAAATCAATTTTAGTCGCTTGATCAGCAAGCATATCTGCATTAGTAGTAACAAAAGATTTACTTTGGAAGGAAGCAGGAATTCCCAAGTTCTTCTTTTGTAAATATGTAGTAGATTTATCCATGATCTTGATGTTTCCTTGCTGTCTTATAGTAGGTCTGGTAGAGAGCACAGACCCCCACTTCTTAGATTGATCTGAGTACCCCTTAAGCTTCTTTTCAACCTTTGCCATCTCCATTGACTCTATCAAAGATATTTTCGCAGATCCAAGCGTTGCAGCAAGATTTTCAAGGAGGCATTCCATCTCTGGCCGGTTAACCTCATCTTCCCCTTCAGAATCAACAATTTGAAACCTCCCGAGTTGGGCAGAGCAATACTCCATGTGTGAAGAGTTATCCGTATCATCTTGTATTGGTAATATTTCAGCAGATTCGGGAAATTCTCCCACATGTGCAGAAGGTGTTTTGATCTCTGCTTCCTCAATGAATTGCTCATGAACCTCGTCACTTAGCATCATGGGGTGGAATTTAGCTGCAGAGACACAAGTCCCTTCTCCCTTGTTCCCAGAACCAAAAGGCTTTCCATTCAAAAAGTTTTCCTTATCAAGTTCATCTATAGGTTCATCAGGATCTCCTTCCATATAATCGTTACCATTATGATCAAAATCCTCATCCAGCTTGTCACTTTCTCCAATATCCAGATCAGGGTCATCATCATCACCCTCTGATCCCTCCCCAGCTTGTTCAAAACCTTCAACTGTGAAAAACAGAATGTACAATTGTTTTTCATCTCAACCAACCTCTTATATGGAATTTTGGTAGGATCTCTGCATGCTACTTTGATTCTAATTTTTTCAGAGGAACTTTTGAATATCCCTTTCCATTCCACATCTACTAGGATACCAATGCATGAGGCAATTTGAACAAAGACCTTCCAAGCACACCACCTGGGGGATACCTTCCACTTGAATCCAAACCTTAGTAAGTTCTCCAGAAGAGTCAAGCATCCCAGCCCATTCACAGATCTTAACACACACCCCATCAATAGGTAGGTCAAAACCAGGAAACTCAATGAGATCTTCTACTTTCTTCCATGGTGGGGATCTTAGCAGGAACTTCTTCTGTTCCAGCTCTCTGATCTGCCATGGCCATTCCTTCCCTTTGCAGAAAATGCCATTCAGTTGGGTAATCAAATCTGAGGCAGAAACCTCACGTTTCAGGACTTTAAGAATTGCACAATTTTTGTAATTCAGCCAATTAGATTCAGCAACTACATGAATGTCAATGTGATAGAAACCCAACCCTGTCGCTGCACTCCCAAAATACTCTATTGTAGATTGTAGCCGAGCCCAAGCAATGCAGTTATTCATATTATGGGTAACAGAACAGCTAAAGCACTTTTTTGCTTCAACGCAATTACCCACATAATGGCCCGGCCAGCTGCAATTGAAACATCCCATATCTTTGTACCTTGGATCCAAGGGCTGCACAGCTGTGACTGAGGGAGGGGCGGGAATCATGGTCGGTACAGCAATGGTGGCCGGAGCATCCTTAGCAGCAGTGCCAGAGGAAGGCATTGGAGCCGGCGGTGCCACCTTCGCTGCAGGAACAGTAGGGGGTGGCGAAGGAGCTCCCTGCACCCCTTTCTTCGGGGGAGCTTACCGTTTCTAAGGGCGTTGTTGTCCTTGATGCTCCATGGTCTTCTTCACCGCAGCCGCAAAAGAGATGGTGCCAGGTCCAATCCCCTCGCACTCAAGTTGGAATTGGGTAGGGATAGGGTCAAAATGACCAGGATGAACCACAGGGTAGCAGTCTTCAGCAGTAAAACATCAAGATCTGAACAGATCTTTCCTGATCCAGAAGAGGTGGCTACCTAGCGCGGAGCTAGGTTTTGGAGGAGGGAGAAGATGGACATGATTGGTCTGGCGGCGGGCAGGGGAGGTGATAACCCACAACTGACCATAAAATTCCGTCACCTCCTCCTCATCTCTGTCACTTGGTCTGGAAGACGCCTTTTGGTTCCTCGATTTCCTATCGACCACATACCCTCTAATGAACGACATCAGTGGAATAGTAGGCCCCAAAGTAGGCCAAACCTTATGAGAATGGCTTTCGGTATCCCCCAGAAGCAGCGTCGACATCGGCTTCAATCCTCACCGGAGTTCGGACGTTGGATAAATGGCCAACATCCGAATCCAAAACCTCACTATCAGCTACATCAATGATCCCTTGAGGAAAAATCCTCGAATCTCCACTTCTATCAACACAAACGCTCTCAACTGCACAAGCAGAGAAAGAATATTCAAACCATGTAGATCGACATACCTTACACAATCCACGTCGGACCTCGCCACAATCCCCGGGCCATGGAGGAGGTTCTCCCACCCGAGCACCCCCCCATCCCCGCGGCGTGCTCCGGGTCCACGCCCGCGGGAAATCCCACTCTGATGAGGAAATCAACACCATTGTTACACCCACAGCCCCAGCTGCTATACATATTGCACCAGTTACTAGAGCTCGTGCACGCCAATTGAATTACCAGGTACTTCCATTTGTTGGGAATACTTCTCATGTTCATGAACATATGATGCTGCCTAAGTTAGATACTTTTGTTGTGCTCGTGAATGAAGGACCTAGCATGGACAAGAAGGATATTCGTTGGAGCGGGGTCAAGCATGAAGAAGAAGGTGCACGTGCGGGAGAGAACAATGGAGCTTCCACTCGTGATTTTCGCACTTTAAAGCCACCATAAGGAGAGCATGAAGGCTTTGGACGAAATATTCAAGACGTCACTTTATAAATTTTGTCCATAGGCTATTATAGGTGTTGCGCCACCTTATTTTTGGGCCAGGCCCATGTAATTTCGAAATACCATAATATAGGCTATTTTTAGAGTCCGTATGTGTGGGGAAACCGAGTTTTGGGCTGTTTTCAGATCCCACCTCCATGGGTCACGAAAGTGAAGAACGGGGTGTTGATGATAATAAACAAGAGACACATTACATGGATGCTGACTATGCTTATAGGTATGAAAGCTTAGTTGCTCAATGTGTTTTAAGTGTGCAGGTAACACAGGCTGAGCAAAATTAGAGGCAGAACTTGTTCCATACTAAGGGAGTGGTAAAGGAACGTTCTATTCGCGTAATCATCGATGAAGGGAGTTGCAACAACTTAGCTAGCATGGAGATGGTGGCGAAGTTGTCTCTCACCACCAGACCACATCCTCATCCTTATTATATCCAGTGGTTCAACAAGAGTGGCAAGGTTAAGGTAAGACATACTGTTCGTGTGCATTTTAGCATTGCTACATATTCTGATTTTGTTGATTGTGATGTGGTACCCATGCAAGCATGCTCCATTTTACTTGATAGACCATGGCAATTTGATAAAAAATTGTACACCATGGTAGAACAAATCAGTATACTCTTGTTCATAAGGATCAAAAAATTACTTTGCTTCCTATGTCTCCTGAACATATTATGAAAGATGACATTGCTAGAGATAGTAAAACAAAACAAGACCTACATAAGAGTGAAAATCAGATTATAGCAAAGGAATTTGAGCAACACAATAAGCCTACTAAATCATCATCTAGTGTTGCCTCTAAAATAAAACTGAAGAGAGGTTGTTTACTTGCCACTAAATCTGATATTACTGATTCACTACAACAAAACAGACTTTAAGTAACACAATCATGTAACAGATTGAAATATGTGTTACAAGTGAAATTACTGTAACACGTCATTTTGTGTCCAACGAGAGGCGGTAACACATATTATGTAAGGCCTCAAAATGTGTTACAGGGATATTGTAATAGTAACATATAAATATGTGTTGGTCGAATGTGTTACATACTTTTTAAGATGGTAACATATGAATATGTGTTAGTGAAATGTGTTACGTACTTAGTAACACATAATCATGGGTGTTACATAGTGCTACATGCTTTATTATAGGGATACTAGAAAGAAATACAGTCTCACGAAATTGCATCAATCCTCAGTTTTCTTCCTCCATACCGCCCGAGATGCAGCCCTTGGGCACATGCAACAATGTTTGCGTCGAGGCTAGGACCGTTCTGTATGGCCAATCATGAACGACAGTGGTGCCAAAACTATTGGATTGTTATTAACCGCTGGTTCTTGTATCGCTGGACCTAAGCGTGCTAGAACATGTACATGTTTTTCTTTTCCTTTTTGAGGGGTGGAACATGTACCTGTGGAAGCGAAGTTCCTTTTGCTAGGTCTCTTGCTGAAGAGGGCATAGAAAACGGCCCAATACCAACTGGGTTTGGGAAATTTGTCATAAGGCGAGGAAAGAGTCATGCAATTTTTCAAAAGAAAAAATAGCCAGGCGACCATAACCATCAGCTGAGGCAAAGCGATGTGCCGACGACTGTGGCAGCGACCATGACATAGATGTGGCACCGGCAACCCTCAATTAAGCATCTTCCTCACGTCGAGCATCCTCTTCTAGAGGCTCGCTTGCGTTGGCAGCATCATGTTTGTTGTTGCATGTGCAAAACGATCAGATTACACTGGTATTTCCAAACAACATTTTTGACATCTGACTTGGATCTTAATAACTCACTCGTCGGTATTATAAATATACATCGATAAAAACCATGGTCGTTTGTACAAAACTGTTTGCATGTACAGATTAACATAATCTCAAATACGATGAGGACATGCTGTGAACCTACAACGAATAAGCCCCGATCTTGGTTGAGGCGACCGATTAGGAGCGATATCGGCCAGTCGAGTTACAATGGTTTTCTTTAACCAACATTTGAGGTCACAAGTTTTCTTTTTTTGATACGATCGGTTTTTTGAACCGTGGGTGTAGCATGCCGGTCATACTTTCAATGGGAAGCTGTCTAGGAATAATGCGATCTTGGTCATAATGAGATTTGTCAGCCGATTGTCGTTGTTCATGACAACATCAATGTGTTGCGTTCATCGTCCATGTACATGACAAGCTCGATGCTTTTTATATCAACTAGTTATCCGCAGGAAGTCATGTTATAGGTTATTTAGCACATGTCATGTAAATCAATTTTGTAAATTCATTACTATTTAGATATATCTAATTTCTCTTTCAATCAATAATAAATAAAATAGAAAATATACTTTATTTTTCAATGTCAACAACACTTTACGGAAAGAAAAATCCTACAGTTCTCCTTGGATAAAAAATAGATCTAGTTTTCCCTCCAATTGCGGATGTCCCTTGCACAAAATTTATACTTTAGCGCCTACTTTTCCCTCCCATTAACTAGAAAATGCTATATAAGATGTGTCTCAAATCCTCCACATTCAGCGCTCAGGGCGGCCGCTTCCTCGATCTCCGTCGACCACGCCCACGAAAAGGAAAACACCTCGAGAGGCAGATGTGGCGAACAGAGGCGCGACCAAGGAGGCGAACAGAGGCGCGGGAGCTCCCGGCGACGTAGGTCAGCTCCTCACCGCCATATTCCTTCTCTTTTACTTCGGGCGGATCCACCCCACACCCTCACCTTCCCACGTGGCTGCCGCCCATGTCTGTCGCCCATGGCCGTTGCCCCTGTCTGCCGTCTGATTGAGGCAGCACCGCCCACTCCTCCCTCATTGGATTTGACGGCAGCTTCTCCCCCAAGGCGCTTCTTCTCAAGCCCCATGGCCATCGTACCCAATCCCCATCCCTCTTTGATGACTGGCAGGTCAGTAGGTAGTCTGAAGGTTCGAGCATGGATCCCCAGCAGGCAGATCTAAGGTAATGTTCTTCTGATTTTGTCTGAAATAGTCAAAGACTGGTACATAGTTGTAATCAACCAAAACACTATACTTTGAAAAATATATATGCACGAGACATAGATAGCTGCCGTAAGTGGAGGTAGACAGGTTGGATTACAGTGCAGATAGAGCATAAATGCATAGTATGTAAAAGGATTTCGATATGAAGAGTGAGCACAAGGGAAAGAAGGCTGTATAACAAATTGGTAGGATCCAACATCAGGCAAAGAAAACATGTTCAGGTGGAACGATGCAGAGGACGGAAAAACAATCTTCCATAATATACGAACCCATTATGGCTCTGTTAGGTGTGTGGTTTCGGTCTGTTAGTTGTAGAAATTTGCTTCATGTCCGTTTAATGCTTGATTGGATGTGTAATTTGTTATTTCGTATGCTGTATACCGGGAGGGGCGTGCAGGGGTCAACCCCTGCCAATCGCCCTCAACGATTCGTAGCACAATGTGTATTGTGGATGCCTAATGGCCGCTGCTAATTGCATAATTAGCCTGTAGATAGACTTCTTGAGAAATATGACAGACCTTAAACCGGTTACTTAATGTTTCGTATTAAAAAGTAAAGTACTCTAGTAATTATGTGTCTTTTTATATATAGCAGTTAAAGATGAAACAAAAGACATGAACCACTATTGTGGTAAATTATTTTTCAAACCAATTGCTTCGACTTCAAGCTGCAACATTCTTGTGGAGAATTGTCATTTTTTCCTGTGCTGATTATTTCTCGCTGTACCAATGCATAAATTGAATCATTAGAATCAAATGATTGAATTAGGAATAGAGAAATGCTTAATACTTGCATCATCACATGATGATCCTATGTACTTTTGTTTTCCCTTTTGTTTAGGGAAGTAGTAAACATCATCAGGACCTAGTGCTTAACATAATCTTAGTCATCGCTTGGATAATGCTCAGTCTGCATAATCTGTACATTTTTCAACTTAAAACATGTCCTGAATCCATATGTCGACAACGTTATATCTAAGTGTGTGTGTGGTTGGACCCATGGTCTTGTACATCCTCTCTCTCTCTTTTGAGTTAACATAAGCATATAGTGCATTGATGTGCTGTGTACCTATTTGCCCTCTGCATTCACATGTATCTGTTGGCAGGTTTCATCGGTTTTGGGACACAAACTGTCCCTGTCATGTCATCAGTTAATTTGTATTTACTTGTAACGGTTTTATCGACATTTTTATATGTCTTGTGATGAAAATGTTGTCCGACCCTGAGATTGTGAGAGATGCCCATCTGTATGTGTCCAAGGAGAAGGCTGGCGATGATATTGCTTCGCCTAGCAAGCAAATTGATATTGCTCCATGTAACCATACGAATGAGAGTGTTCTCATCCAGGATGGTGGTGTCTCTACTGAAAGGGCAAGGAAACTTACCATGGGAAGGACGCAAAGTATCGCTCTTGAACCATGCCTATTACATATATGTATCTATTGTTGTCATTATTGGAATGAAAGATGTATGGTTGTTCTGCAGGACCATTGCGTACGTCAAAAAGGTTGAATACGATTCAGGTTACTGACCAATGTGATGATGAAGATGGAGACTGCAACAATGGTGAGCATTGTGCACCAGGTCATGAATCAAAAGCATTGGACGATATAGAGGGTCAAGTTCATAATCAAGGTAACGATCTATTACATTTTGTAATTCTGTTAATTGACTTGTGTATGCTCAGTATTAAAAGAATAAACCGTGGGCGTCATTTAGTTAGTAGTTTTCTTAATTAATCTTGTAGTAGATGAGGAAGTTCGCAAGCGCAAGATTAAAAAATGGATTTTGTTACAAATTTTGCTCAATTTGTTATATGAAAGTAAAGGATAAATTTAACCAAGCATCAGCAACTGAGGTGACCTTATGCATTAGACTTAATGCTGGGTCCAGTTCATTTTCTTTTTTGGGCACCTATACTGGGCTGGCATTAAAAAGACCTTGTATTGTTCTTGCGAAATATAATATCATTATCATTCAATCTAATATTGATCATAATATAAGTTGATTTCAATGTAGTTTTAAAGAGTTCAATATATCCCAACAAGCGGAATGTTGCGTATAGTATTATTACTGATCCAAGAACTAAGGCTAGTGGTATTGAGTTAAGTGTTGAATTTACCCTTGTGCGCATTCATCAACCTGTTCTTGATAATGAGGAGTTGGTAAGGGAAGTTTCTGATTGCAAGACAATTGGTGATGCTTGCTCTTCATGATACTTGATTGTTTGACCTTTAGCTTTTGTAAGTTAAAATCTTCTCTTCTACATTTTGAAAATATATTCGTGCACATTTAGTCACATATATCTAAGGCGTAATTTTATTTTACACATTTGAGAGAAGCACAATTGAGTTGCAGCCGAATTCTTGGATAAGGAAGCAAATAAAATTTGAAGATTTTAGCTACTGTTAGTCATAGTTTTACATTGATAGACTGAAGAATGTAATGTCATCCACAAGATCTTTTTCTTCGTTCCAATTGATGCAACTGCTAAGCTGTAATTTTCTCCATAGTTATGTTTTCTATGCTAAAAAAGATATGAATGACATCTTTATTGTAATGCATATGTATCATACACTCTTGTATATTTTTAATAAATATGTTCATATTTTGAATTTTTGTATGTGTTGTGCTTCAAATTCTAGATTATTTTGATGTTGCCAAATAAAAATAATATGATTAACTATTTGTGCAATTACATTTAATTTATTAAATATACTTGTATTTCATAAATTGGCTATCAAATTTTACGGTTAACAATACAAAACAAATACATTAATTGATATAGTAGTAGTGTTACCGACGATGTTACTATATTTACAAAATTTGTTACTAGAGCAGTTGATTAACTAGAAATATAGTGTTACAATATTTGGATATTATGTTACCGGTTGTGTTTTCATGTAAAAATATGTGTTACAATTTGTGTTACTATAATTACAAAAACATGTTACCATCAATGTTCTACGTTTATGGAAATATGTTACCATGGTGTTACTATAATTACAAAAATGTGTTACGAGTGTGTTTGGTAACATACAATACACATGTTACTAGAATGTAATTGTAACATGTTTTTTAATATGTGGTAACATTTACTAAGTGTGATAGTTGACACCACTTCGTAACACGGTCTAATGGAACACATTTCAAACTGTGTTACTATATGGCCTGGTAACACACTTTTGGGCCTGTAGTAACACAAGGCGGTGTTACCAAAGCTTTGTTCTGTTGTAGTGATTTGGATATTACTACATCTGTTTGCTATGCTTTCGCATGCAAAGAGGTATTATTTTCATTCGAGGACATGCCACCCTCTTTTCCTCCTGCTTTCATTAACATTTTGCAGGAGTTCGCTCACGTCTTTCCACAAGACGTGCCACCGGGATTACCACCTATTAGAGGGATTGAGCATCAGATTGACTTAATTCCCGGTGCATCTCTACCCAACCGTGCACCATACTATACCAATCCAAAGGACACGAAGGAGATTATGCGTCAATTACAAGAGCTGCTCGACAAAGGTTATATACGTGAATCTCTTAGTCCTTGCGATGTTCCTATTATTCTAGTGCTGAAACAGGATGGTACTTCGCGTATGTGTGTTGATTGTGGATGCATTAATAATATTACTATTCGTTATCGTCATCCTATTCCTAGGCTAGATGATATGCTTTATGAATTAAGTGGCTCTATAATTTTCTCCAAAGTTGATTTGCGTAGTGGATACCATCAAATTCGCATGAAATTGGGAGATGAATGGAAAACGACATTTAAAACTAAGTTTGGCTTATATGAGTGGTTAGTTATGCCTTTTGGATTGACTAATGCACCTAGCACTTTCATGAGATTAATGAATGAGGTTTTACGTGCTTTCATTGGACGATTTGTGGTAGTCTACTTTGATGATATACTGATTTATAGTAGATCTTTGGAGGAACACTTGGATCATTTGCGTGTTGTTTTTACTGCTCTACGTGATGCACGTTTGTTTGGTAACCTTGGGAAGTGCACCTTTTGCACAAACTGAGTATCTTTTCTTGGCTATGTTGTTACTCCACAGGGAATTGAAGTTGATAAAGCCAAGATTGAAGCTATTGAGAGTTGGCCGCAGCCAAAAACAGTCACACAAGTGAGGAGTTTCCTTGGACTCGTTGGGTTTATAGGCGTTTTGTGAGAGATTTCAGCACCATTGCTGCACCTCTCAATGAGCTTACAAAGAAGGATGTGCCTTATTCTTGGGGTACCGCACAGGAAGAAGTCTTCACGATTTTGAAAGATAAGTTAACACATGCTCCTTTACTCCAACTTCCTGATTTTAATAATACAGCTTGAATGTGATGTTAGTGGAATTGGATTAGGAGGTCTGTTATTACAAGATGGTAAACCTGTTGCATACTCTTCTAAAAAATTAAGTGGGCCTAGTCTGAATTATTCTACTTATGATAAGGAATTATATGCTCTTGTTCGGACTTTGGAAACATGGCAACATTATTTATGGCCCAAAGAATTTGTCATACATTCTGATCATGAATCTTTGAAACATATTAAAAGTCAAGCGAAACTTAACCGTAGTCATGCTAAATGGGTTGAATTCATTGAGCCTTTCCCGTACGTCGTTAAACACAAGAAGGGTAAAGAAAATGTTATTGTTGATGCTTTGTCTCGTGGTTATACTATGCTTTCACAACTTGACTTTAAAATATTTGGTTTGGAGACCGTCAAAGATCAATATGGGCATGATGTTGATTTCAAAGATGTGTTGGAGAATTGTAAAGAAGGGAGAACATGGAACAAGTCCATCATTAATAATGGATTTGTGTTTCGTGCTAACAAGCTATGCATTCCAGCTAGCTCCGTTCGTCTTTTGTTGTTACAGGAGGCGCATGGAGGAGGATTGATGGGACATTTTGGCATAAAGAAGACAGAGGACGTACTTGCTACACATTTCTTTTGGCCAAGGATGCGACGAGATGTTGAGCGTTTTGTTGCTCGCTGCACGACATGTCAAAAAGCTAATTCACGACTCAATCCTCATGGTTTCTATATGCATTTGCCTGTATCTAGTGTTCCTTGGGAGGATATATCTATGGACTTTGTTTTAGGTTTACCTCGAACAAAGAAGGGGAGGGATAGCATATTTGTTGTCGTGGATAAATTTTCTAAAATGGCAAACTTTATACCCTGTCATAAAACTGATGATGCTGCTAATGTGGCTGATTTGTTCTTTCGTGAAATTATTCGCTTGCATGGTGCGCTAAATACGATTGTTTCAGATCGTGATGCTAAATTTCTTAGCCACTTTTGGCGATGTTTATGGGCTAAGTTGGGGACAAAATAGCTTTTTAGTACTACATGTCACCCCCAAACTGATGGAAAAACTGAAGTAGTCAATAGATCTTTGTCTACTATGCTTAGGGTTGTTTTAAAGAACAATCTAAAACTGTGGGAATAATGCTTGCCTTATATTGAATTTGCTTATAATCGTTCGCTGCATTCTAAAGATGTGTCCTTTTGAAGTTGTGTATGGTTTCCTGCCTCGTGCACCTATTGATTTGTTACCTCTTCCATCTCCGAAGAAGGTTAATTTTGATGCTAAAGAACGTGCTGATTTGATATTAAGGATGCATGAGTTAACTAAGAAAAACATTGAGCGCATGAATGCTAAATATAAACTTGCTGGAGATAAGGTTAGAAAACATATTGTCTTTGCACCTGGAGATCTTGTTTGGTTGCATTTGCGTAAGGATTGGTTTCCTGATTTCCGCAATTCAAAGCTAATGCCGCGTGCTGATGGCCCTTTCGAAGTGTTAGAAAAAATAAATGACAATGCATATAGAATTGAGCTGCCTGCAGATTTTGTGGTTAGTCCCACTTTTAACTTTGCATATTTGAAGCCATATTTGGGTGAGGAAGACGAGCTTCCATCGAGGACGACTTCAAATCAAGAAGGGGATGATGATGAGGACATCAACACCATTGTTACACCCACAACGGCAGTTTCTATACATACTGGACGAGTTACTAGAGCATCAATGTTATGAGGACATCAACAATTGAATTACCAGGTACTTTCGTTTCTTGGGAATACTTCTAATGTTCATGAACATATGATGCTGCCTAAGTTAGATACTTTTGTTGTGCTCATGAATGAAGGACCTAGCATGGACAAGAAGGATATTCGTTGGAGCGGGATCAAGCATGAAGAAGAAGGTGCACGTGTGGGAGAGAACAATGAAGACTTGTGATTTTCGCACTTTAAAGCCACCATAAGGAGAGCATGAAGGCTTTGGACGAAATATTTAAGATGTCACTTTATAAATTTCGTCCATAGGCCATCATAGGTGTTGCGCCACCTTAGTTTTGGGCCAGGCCCATGTAATTTTGAAATACCATAATATAGGCTATTTTTAGAGTCCGTATGTGTGGGGAAACCAAGTTTAGGGCTGTTTTCGGATCCCTCCTCCATGGGTCACGAAATTGCCTCTCTATTCCTCATATATACAGCCCTTAGGGCATGGTTTAGACTTGGGTTTTGTTTAGATTACAAATTCGCCATAGCTGCAACTTCGCGTTCTTTGTTTGTGTTCTACGACCAGACAAAGACGTTACAAAACCCCACCTTCATCAATAAAACTTTCCTCTTATATTCACAATATCTTCATTGCATCTTAGTTTCTTGCTTGATCTTCGTTTGCGTGCAGGAAAATACCTTCGTGGTCAGGTTGATCGTGCTCCGGCGTGGTCAATAAGCGCTCGGATTTGGTTTAGCGATTGCTAAAGCGCGACATCCTCACACGTTCGTAGTCGGATCGTCAAAGTCGAATCTACCAAAACGATACCCACGATCTCATCGAAAGACAGGGACAACTTCGCCTCTATCACACTTAGAGGAGGAGGGGAGGGCTGACCCCGGGAGGCAGAACATCCAGAGGGATTTTGGCGAGTTGCTCGAACGACGGCGGCCTGATATTGAGTTTGGAAGGGCTCGTCGCCTTGAAGCGGCGCCATCTCGCCGCTTGCATCGGATCAGCCCATTCCGCTTCCTGGATGGCCAAGAACACCAGATCGAAGTCCTTCCCTCCATCGTCGTCGGCGAAGCGGCAGCGTTTCACGAATGTGCTGTTGCGGATGACCACGACGCAGATCTCCGGCCACGCAGCTCGATTTGGGAACCGCCCGTGTACCTCTCGGAGGACTTCCGCCCTTGCCCCCGGTGAGTGCGAATAGATTTGTGGCTGCAACTGCACCGGTTCCAGCAGCGCCTCCGGGATCGGCACCTTAATCAACATACAGAACATATGAAGGCACAAGGTACCTAGCCAGTGAGCATGTCGTGGGTTGAATTAATCTACATACAACAAAAACAACAAACACAAGGTACACAACATTGCCGGCCACAGGCACAAAGGTAGGGGGAGCGCTAAACTCGAATTCACTTACCCCGAGGAAGGACGCGAGTTCTTCTACAAACTCCTGTGGCACGCGCTTGCGCTCCCCACGCACCACCAGCTAGGTGCTGTCCCTGCCACCGACCCTGGGCAAAATTAACAGACAAGCACAAGGCGCTGTCAGCTCAGATGCGAGTAGCGACGGAACAGTCAATCGAGCGACTGGTTTGCAACGGATGGGTATGCACGTAATGGTGGTCTGGGCCGGCATCGCAGAGAGCGACGGAAGCGGTGGTTCCGCTTGCGGCTGCGGCAGCGAGGAAGTCGGAAAGCCCGCGGTTGGAGTTTGGGGAGGACGGGTCCCGGGGCTACGGGAGGGGCTGGGTGGAGAGAGGGTGGCGGAGGGCGGAGAACGGGAGGAGCGCGCGGCGGGGGCGGGAGGGGCGGAAGAGGGAGGCGGCCATGGATGGCGGCAGGATGGATCTTGGTGTTGGGAACACAATTATATTAGGCCTCGTTTGGTTAGCAGGTAAACCACTGGTTTGCCTGGGATCGGCCCAATCCACGTGGGTCGTTTCAGGCCGGGAACTGTTCCTCGTGGGTCTTATTTTGTTGTTTGGTTTGGGCCACGGTGGGGAAGATCCCGGCACAAACCACGTCGGTCCACTACATTTCACGGGGTCTAGAAAAATCGTCTCAGACGCGTGGAACTAAATTCACACGAGACGAGCGCAGAGACCTAGGGTTGACGAGGCGAAAGTGGCGGCGATGACGTGGTGCCTCCGGCCACGACAACGAGCGGTGACGCGGTGCCTCCGGCGACCACGACGGCTTCCTTCTCTTCGGTAGGTCCTCTCCTTTTTCTTGTCGATCTGCTGCATCTTTGCTTCGTCGCCGGCGCTTGACAAAATCGTCATGGGGCTCGAGTACAACTGGAGGGAGTAGGACAGAGGGAGTGAGTGAGAGATGGAGAGAGGGAGTGAGGGCGGCTGCACTGGAGAGGTCGCCAGTGTCGGCCGCGCTCTCGGGGACTAAGGGCGCCAGCTTGCTGACCATGGTGGATTGGACGGGGAAAAGGTACGAGGTCAAGATCGATCCCGGGACCGTGCTGACCGTGGTGGACTGGACCGTGCTGACCGTGGTGGACTGGACCGTGCTGACCGTGCATGTGCCCCCAGCACCATAGATCGCCTTTCCAGCAGCCTTCCCGGGCGAGATAAGAATCAGAGAGTACCTAGGTTATTTGTCAGATGAGCAACTAAACTCCGCCATCGCAGTGTACATTTAGATGCAAATGCGTTATCATTTTGTTGTAGTTTAAATATAGCAAACTCTGCCTTAAGTTAGAATGCATTATTTGGAGTGAGAAGAAACATTCGTCTCAAAGTGTGTTCATCTGTGGGGCTGTCAGAATTAGCAACTATGTTTCCTTGTTGGTAGCAACTGTCAAGTAACATTTGGAATACTGGCACTTGGGATCTAGCACATACAGTAGAAGCCTATATTTATTCAGAGAACAAAAACAACCTATTTAAAGCAGAGTTGCATAATGCACAACATCTATACGCTTTTTTTTGTGGGAGGTTGTGTCAAGTGCATACTCTTATTTACCAGTTCCAGAAGGATCACTCGTTTGATAAAGCTATAAGAGAGTGTTGTTAGCACGTGGTAGTTTATTTATTACCTACTGTTGAAAGTGTGCTGGGAGAGTAGTCCAGAAGGATCTTTTGCTGCCCACGCACTGCAGTTGCCACTCTCTATCCTGGATTCAGCAGCCATGTCAGCCAACTACACTGCGAAAAACAACGTATGGTCAACCAAAAGGAGTCAGGTTATGCAACTTGTAGTAGAATCCATTCGTTTTTGTTATGCTAATACCTACTCGAGTTACCAACAACGCATGTGAATAAGCAAGTACCAGTGCATAAGTTAGATTCAGAATGCAGGACAGGTTTGATTGAGGTATGGTCATGTGAAGAGAACAAGCTCTACTATGCAACTGTGCTAGCCGAGTTATTCAGACTATTTTTGTGCAACTAATGACATTGTACATGATGATTCAGACTGTTTGTAGTAGATTGTGTAGTACTTGAGTATCTTTGTAGCAAAATCTGATAAACTATTATCTTTTATTCTCTTTTTTGTTTTGTAGATCACTTTCTTTGTAGGTCGAGCGGGAGAGGACGAATTACCTCCGTCCTGGGATCCAGTTAAGACACCAGTTCATCATCTAGATAAGCGACATAAGCAACAACATCAAAAAAATCAAGTCAAAAATCCAGGTTTGATGCATCCAACCTTTACCCTTGTATTGATTTATGTGTGTTGCCATATATGATATGCATTACAATGATGAATTTTATAGTCCTTGATTTAAACATATTTCTCTGCATAATGTCATATATGATATGCATTACATTGATGAAAAACTGACATCCTGTTGGTTACATTTTTTTATTTGATGGATATTTAGTGGTAATATGAATTCGACAAGTGTGGATGGATAGAGGATGAGGGAGGAGGAAGATGATGATATTATGCTTTTCTTGTTGCCTGCATTGCACCTCTTGGGTCCTAGTGTACCCAAAAACCATTGGCATACATCGATACTGTCCAGCAAGGAGCACCTACGAGAAATACTTGAAGGTCACGTGATGGATTGCCGAGTCGCATTCCGTATGGAACCTGAGATCTTCAAGTCATTGGCTAACTATCTTAGACGAGAGAATCGGATGCGTGATACAAGAGTGAAGGTAGAGGAAAAACTTGGGTTCTTCTTGTACATGCTTTCACACAATGCATCATTTGAAGATCAACAACTCCAGTTCAAGTACAGCGGCGAGACATTACATCGCCATATCAAGGCATTTTTCAACATAGTCCCTGCTCTCACCTATAGGTTTCTAAAACTTCCCAATGTTCAACACACCCATCAGACGATTAGTACAAATCCACGCTTCTTCCCCTAATTCAAGGTACCTTATTAGGTATTAGCTGTGAAGTAGTTATTTTTCTCACAGATCAAAAAATCATTCTTCATCCTTTTCCTTGCAGAATTGCATTGGAGCAATCGATAGTTCCCATATCCCTATTACTATAAGAGGAGACAAAGCTACTCCATATAGGAATAGAAAGGGCACACTAAGTCACAATGTGATGTTGGCTTGCGACTTTGATTTAAATTTCACTTTCATCTCATGTGGCTGGGAGGGATCTGCAACGG
This sequence comes from Hordeum vulgare subsp. vulgare, assembly GCF_904849725.1. NCBI lineage: Eukaryota > Viridiplantae > Streptophyta > Magnoliopsida > Poales > Poaceae > Hordeum > Hordeum vulgare. Next base: position 331,785,654 of record NC_058519.1, read on the forward strand.
ATGCGAAAGTCCTTAGATCGGCTTTGAATAATGGGTTTCAAGTTCCTGAAGGAAAATTCTTCCTTGTGGATGGTGGCTATGCAAATACACCATCATTTCTTGCTCCATATCGTGGAGTTAGATATCACTTGAAAGAGTTCCAACGTGGTCAACGTCGACGAAGGAACTACAAGGAAATATTCAACCTTCGTCATGCTATATTAAGGAATTATATAGAGAGGGCTTTGGGGGTTCTAAAAAAACGATTTCCTATCCTCGAAGTTGGTACATTTCATCTCATAGAGAACCAAGTCAAGATACCGGCAGCTGTTGTGGTTTTTCATAATATCATTAGAATGCATAAAGGTGACCAGGAGTGGTTAGACAATCAGCCCAATAACATACCAGCGAGGGATTTTGTTGATCTCCCGGGAGGTGATAATCAATACCACAATGATGTGGAGTCGTTGAGTAATCAAATAGTTCATGGAGATAATGATAGAGACATGATTGCAATAAGGATGTGGGAAGATTATGTCATTTATCGCCAATAGTAGCAAGGAAGATGTGGGGAGGAGTGAGGATGTGGAAAGAGTTAGTAATCTGAACTCTTTGTTTCTTTCCATAATTGTTAGAACATGATTTTTTCATGACTAAGTTAGATAACAATGTTACTAACATTATTGTGCTCAGCAGCTATGATGTTTGGAAGAGGTTCTCCAAAGTTCGTGGCTCCGTCCAAGAAGCTGTCACCAAAAGCTTGTAGTACAAAAAGGAAAGGGACACCTCCAAAACGTTGTACCTCAAAAAGGAAAGGGGCATCTCCAAAAGCTAGAGCATCATGGACTTTTGAACAAGAGCAGACTCTAGTTGAGTTGTTTCATGAGCATAACAAACCATCATTAGTGGATACAATGGATGGTCTACTGAAGCATGGAACAAGATAAGAAGAGAAACGAATGAGAAGCATCCATATGCTTTATTCAGAAAGCTGCAAATAGAAAATAAGGAAAAGGAACTCAAATGGGACTATTGCTTCCTCAAAGAAGCAAGGATGCAAAGCGGAATATCATGGGATGACTCAAGGAGGATGGTGGTGGCTGAACCTGCATTGTGGGAAAATATTCTCATTGTAAGTTACTTCTGTCCTCAACTAGCCTTTTGTCCTCATTGTGATAAATTCTTGTGTGGCTATTCACCAATTAATTTTTTCTCTTTATAGTCATTTCCTAAAGCGAAGAAGTTCCGCTCCAACAGGGCTTCCTTTCCATTGTTTGATGCTTTAGGAGAGCTACATGATGGTGAGCTGAACTTATTTATACTGAGTTATGTAGGTTGTCACATTTATGTTTAATTGATCTCTTATGTCATTTTCCTTGTGTAGGACAAACAGCTGAAGGAACTTTGAACTTCACGTCATCTGAACCTTCTCAACATCCTATTCTTACTCAAGTTGATAATGTCGATGAGCCTTTCGAGAGAGCGAGCACATTTCTGGATATTGAAGAGAGAGTGGATGGTGATGACGATGATGATGAGATAAGCATCTCTACCCAGCAACCAGAAAAAGCAGTTGGAAAAGATCCTATGGAGGTTCAAGGTACTGTTGGTAAGCGAGTGGAGAAGGAGCCAAAGAAACACAACAAAGCTAATGTTGCAGGGATGATGGAGAGCTATATTGCCATGAAGAACAAGAAAGCTGAAGAGGAAGCTACACCAAGGGAGAGAGCCAAGGCTGATGTAGATGAGTTTTCAATCAAGAAATGCATCGCTGTGGCGAACGAAATTGAAGAGCTAACCACTGAAGAAAAAGTAGATGCCTTTGATGTTTTCATGAATGAACAAAAGAGAGAGATTTTCCTCAGCGCCGATCCATCAAGTCGCATCATGTGGTTAAGGAGGCAATTGGCTATACTAGCCTGAGTAAGGTTGAAAGGATCGATATGGTTGACTAGAGGGGGGGGTGAATAGGCAACAACCACTTTTTAATTAATCTTAACAAGTTAAGGTAAACAACATATGGGTTCACAAATAATACAACAATGGGGTGAACCCTAATGAAGCTAATAACGAGAGTTACTAAGACAAGTAAGAGATAGACGACAACATAAGCATACACAAAGTAAAGGTTAGAGATAACCACAAGTGGAACCAATGGAGACGAGGATGTGTTACCGAAGTTCCTTCCCTTTGACAGGAAGTACGTCTTCGTTGGAGCGGTGTGGCGGCACAATGCTCCCCAATAAGCCACTACGGCCACCGTATTTTCCTCACGCCCTCGCATGATGCAAGGTACCGTGATTCCACTATAGGTGCCCTTGAAGGCGGCGACCAAAACTTTACAGACAAGGTTGGGGCAAACTCCACACAAAGCTTGGAGGCTCCCAAGAAGACCACGAAGCTTCACCACAATGGAATGTGGCTTCGAGGTGACCTCAACCGTCTAGGATGATCAAACACCCAAGAGTAACAAGATCCGCAAGGGATTGGTGGGGTAATCAACTTTTCTCTCGGTGGAAGTGTGGATCTAGGCCTTCTCAACCAATCCCTAAAGAATCAACAAGTTTGATTGGCTAGGGAGAGAGATCGGGCACTTTTGAGCTTAGAGAGCAACAATGGAGCTTGGGAGAGGAAGAGATAAGGTTCCACAGCTAGAAGAACCCTTTATATAGTGGGGGGGGGGGAAATCCAACCGTTTTCCCGACTCTCTGCCCGAGTCTAGCAGTACTACCGCTGGGTGCAGCGGTACTACCGCTAGCACTCCAGCGGTACTACCACTGACTGCAGCGGTACTACCGCTGGCCCCCTGGTAGTGCATAAGAACTACCAGCGCCAAGAAAGTCTTCGTAAGAAGGTCCGTCCACGAACAACCGCTAGGCAGGCGGTACTAAGCTCCTGGAGTTGTACTACCGCCAGCTAGCGGTACTACCGCTAGGGCCAGCGGTACTTCCGCTTGGCCCAGCGGTACTACCGCTGGGGGACCATTTGCAAAGAAGAAGGAAACACAAAGGCGGGAGCCACTCCAAAGATGCAGGTAAGGGAAAATATGTGAAGTGTGCGCATGCAAAGATTGATTCCACCCAAACCTTTCCACTACGGTTCCCCTCTTGATAGTACTGCTTTCCTATGACTCAAATAAAGAGAATCGTAGAGAACGTCGGTCTTCTGTTCCACGAACGAGGGGGCGAGTCGTCTTGTGTCGTTGATGTGTGTTATCTGAAATCTTAATCACACACACGGTTAGTCCTTTGCGGTACTGTCATCAAGCACCAAAATTACTTAGGCATAAACTATGCGCCAACAATCTCCCCCTTTTTGGTGGATTGATGACAATACCGGATTTGCACATAGAATAATATGAGAACCAAAAGATAGATATATATGACAATAAGGAGCATATGACTCACAACATATGCTGGAAATAAATCTCACACAAGTTCATGTCTCACAAAATATAGCAAAATAGAAGCAAACCAAGTTCGAAGCAAAACACGAAAGATAAGCAAAGCAAAGCAAAGTTCGACTCTCAAAGCAAATCTCCTAGACTCTCTCCCCCTTTGGCACAAGACACCAAAAAGGGGCACACCTAACGCCACAGGTGGTTACTCCTCATCCTCAACATCGCCAGACTCGTCCGTACCCTCCGGATCGTCCTGCTCCTGCTCTTCCTCCTCAGCGCCAGACCACTGGTACCCTTGAGCCCGCATCCAAGTAGCCTCTGGAGTTATGTCGTCCTCTGATCCGCTGGAGATGTCAACATCAAGAGTCCTTAGGACACGCTTGTGCCTCTAACGGTTCTCCTTCTGAGCCACGTGCGTCTGGTACTGACCCTTAGCCTGCATACAGAAGAGAGTCTTCATCTTATCCTGCAGTTTGATGGCCCAAGATGGCATGGCAGAAGGGCGGGACTGACAGGCGGTTCCTCTGTCAACATCAGTCTCTGTGTCAGTGTCCATGTGCTGAGAGGAGGTTGATGGGTTGGCCCATTTATCCTCGACGCAAAGCTTGACAGGATCGTTCACAATGTAGTCAGCCTAAATGTATAACTCCTCCTGCGGATAGGTGTCTTGCCACTTCTGACGGATGTAAGCAAACAGATAGGGCCCGTAGATGGGAACCTTGCGCATCATGATGCAGTTCCAGAGCTCAGTGAACATCACATCAGAAATATCAAGAGGGGCAGACTCCTTAGTCATAGCCTCCTCAAAGAGCAGTAGCATCTCAGCCAGAGAGCCATGTACCTCGTCGAAGTTGCCAATGCGAGGAAAGAGGGTGTTGCGGAAGATCCGAGGCATGATGTCCAGATGCTTGGGGAGCATATCCTTCTTCACGTAGAGTTGCTACAATTTGTCCTTGACGGGGGCCCTGTTAGTGGAAGCTGCAGCATGAGGATGCGACCCAAGTGGAGTGTCAGCTCCCTGGAACTCAACCTTGAGGAATGCCATGAATTCACGCCAGGTACCGGTCATCTTCTGAGTCCCAGTCATCCACACCATGGAGCGCTCGTCATCAGGACAGAAGTGAACTGTGACATAGAACTGGGCAACAACATTGGGGTCAAAGTCTGTCTTGAAAGAGATGATGTCCTTGATGCCCAGTTTGTCAATCAGAGAAAGAGCATCACCAAAGTAGTCCATGTTCCGCTAAAGGTGAGCCAAGTCAATCCACTGAACGGGGACAAATTTCTTCTTGAAATAGTTGATGATATCACGATAGATCCTGAAGTGATCCCGTGTCCACACATGCTCGACATTCTTGATCACAGCCCGCACTTGGAGATAGTGGCTTTGAGTGCGGAACCGCAGAAAGTCCTTGGGGGGCATGGTGCGAACGTTGAGCCCCTTGTCCTTGTGAGTGGTCTTCTTGAAGGCCTGCTTTTTGGGTTGCAGACCTGAAGTGGCGGAACCCTCTGGATCCTCTCGATTGCGAAATTGCTTTGAATGTGTGTCCCATGGGGGGTTCGAGCGGCGAGAACCACCTGTGACACAAAACGCACAACGAAAAAGAGCGACAAAAAGGAGTCAAGGCAATGAACCAGAGAAGGCAGAAAAGTAAACACACATTGCCAAGTATGTGAAAAGAATACATAGAGAATCCTTCTGGCGGTAGTACCGCTACCCCTGGCGGTAGTACCGCTGGGGTCCTAGCAGTAGTACCGCTACCCCTGGTGGTAGTACCGCTGGGGTGCTGGCGGTAGTACCGCTACCCCTGGCGGTAGTACCGCTGGGGTTTGATTTTCAGATCTGAATTAAAAATAGACCTCATAGATATGGCTACACGGATTTTACAAGGGGCATGGGTTGTGTATGAACACTAAGAACTCCACCATAGCCCTAATCACATGAGAAACACAAGTACCATCTAAATAAGCACATGCCTAGTCAAGAGAGAGCAAGTTTTAGATCTAATCCAAACATAGTTCAAGTGCTTGATCTAAAACATGTAAATCCTAGGGCATGGCAAAATAAACAACACGATTCATAAGACCTACACTCCTCTCAAATATCTCCTTCATGCCATCCAAGAACAAGGCAAAGACATGGATCCAAACCACCAATGCTCCTAACCCTAGACCAAGAACATCAACCAAGAGAAGAAGGAGAGGAGCTTTACCGTGGTCCATTGCACTTGGAGGAGGAAGGAGAAGTGAAGCAAACCCTCCAACTCAACGGAGAGAAGGGGCTCCACGAATAGAGATCGAAATAGGAGGAGTTCGGGATTGGGGAGGGAGGAGCCGCAAGGAAGAAGAAAGAGGCAGCAAAAAAACGGGCTCCCCCTCCTTTATATAGCCCAAGGGGTACGGGCCAGCGGTAGTACCGTTGTGGTCCTGGCGGTAGTACCGCTGGCTGCAGCGGTAGTACCGCTCGGGTACTAGCGGTAGTACCGTCCCCCTGGCGGTAGTACCGCTCCCCTTGAGACGGCCCTAAAAATTTCCTAGTTAGGTCGTGGTAGATTGGGATCCTGGCGGTAGTACCGCTACCCCTGGCGGTAGTACCGCTACCCCTGGCGGTAGTACCGCTACCCCTGGCGGTAGTACCGCTGCAAATGTCACAACGGGACCTAGGAGAAGAGAAGAACGTGGGCAAATGACAAGTAAGTGAAAAAACAAGATAGCACCAGAAATATATACTGACTTGTCATTTTATATCCTTTCTTCGATATGAGAGAAAGGTGGGGGGGGGGGGGTGGTGGCCGAGGCCACCTATGTTTGAGACAAAGGTATGACACCGCGAATAATTATCCTTGGGTTCATGACCAATGCTCGTCTTTGAAGCACAAGTGCCATTTGACAATGGCTAAAGTGAAAGACTAGATCGATTTATGCATAATGGGGGGGAAGAAAAGTTCATTGAGAGAACAACACTCCCCCTATGTCCATGCCTACATCTAGACCAAGATAGAATGCAAAGTGAGGTGCAACATGCCTAGCTTCAATCCACATTACTTGAATCCATGATATTTAGCTCATGCGTTAACTCCCGGAACCATGCTTCATCTAGAGGCTTAGTGAAAATATCTGCAAGTTGCTCTTCAGTGTGGATGAAGTGAACCTCAATATCACCTAGCTTGATATGTTCACGAATGAAGTGATGACGAATATCAATATGGTTGGTTTTGCTATGTTGCACTGGGTTGAGGGAAATCTTGATAGCACTTTGATTGTCACATAGAAGAGGCACTTTGTCACAAGTGACACCGTAATCCTTTAAAGTTTGCCTCATCCATAGCAATTGTGCACAACAACTTGCAGCTGCCACATACTCAGCTTTGGTGGATGATAGAGAGACGCAATTCTGCTTCTTTGAAGACCAACTTACCAATGAGCGACCAAGGAATTGGCATCCTCCAGAAGTTGACTTCCTCTCCACACAATCTCCTGCCCAATCTGAGTCAGAATAGCCAACTAGATTCAAGTTTGCTCCTTTGGGATACCAAAGACCAAAGTTTGGGGTATGAGCCAAATATCAAAAGATTCGCTTAACAGCCATATAATGACTTTCTTTTGGTGCGGATTGAAACCACGCACATATCCCTAAACTCAACATAATATCCGATCTAGATGCACAAAGGTAAAGGAGGGATCCAATCATGGAGCAATATACCTTTTGATCCACTGCTTTACCATTGGGATCACTGTCAAGCTTGCATCTTGTTGGCATGGGGAACTTGACCGGTTTGACATCTTCGAGCTCGAACCGTTTGAGCATGTCTTGAGTGTACTAGGCTTGTTTGATGAAGGTCCCTTCTAGGCCATTAGTGCAGCAAATTCTTCAATTGAAAGGATCGATATGGTTGACTAGAGGGGGGGGGTGAATAGGCAACGACCACTTTTTAATTAATCTTAACAAGTTAAGGTAAACAACATATGGGTTCACAAATAATACACCAATGGGGTGAACCCTAATGAAGCTAATAACGTTAGTTACTAAGACAAGTAAGAGATAGACGACAACATAAGCATGCACAAGTAAAGGTTAGAGATAACCACAAGTGGAACCGATGGAGACGAGGATGTGTTACCGAAGTTCCTTCCCTTTGAGAGGAAGTACGTCTCCATTGGAGCGGTGTGGAGGCACAATGCTCCCCAATAAGCCACTAAGGCCACCGTATTCTCCTCACGCTCTCGCACGATGCAAGGTATCGTGATTCCACTATAGGTGCCCTTCAAGGTGGCGACCGAACCTTTACAAACAAGGTTGGGGAAAACTCCACACAAAGCTTGGAGGCTCCCAACAAGACCACGAAGCTTCCCCACAATGGAATGTGGCTTCGAGGTGACCTCAACCGTCTATGATGCTCAAACACCCAAGAGTCACAAGATCCGCAAGGGATTGGTGGGGGAATCAACTTTTCTCTTGGTGGAATGGTGGATCTAGGCCTTCTCAACCAATCCCTAAAGAATCAACAAGTTTGATTGGCTAGGGAGAGAGATCGGGCACTTTTGAGCTTAGAGAGCAACAATGAAGCTTGGGAGAGGAAGAGATAAGGTTCCACAGCTAGAAGAACCCTTTATATAGTGGGGGGGGGAATCCAACCGTTTTCCCCACTCTTTTCCCGAGTCTAGCGGTACTACCGCTGGCTGCAGCGGTACTACCGCTGGCCCCCTGGTAGTGCATAAGAACTACCACCGCCAAGAAAGTCTTCGCAAAAAGGTCCGTCCACGAACAACCGCTAGGCAGGCGGTACTAAGCTCCTGGAGTGGTACTACCGCTGACCAGGAGTGGTACTACCGCCAGCTAGCGATACTACCGCTGGCTGCAGCGGTACTACCGCTAGCACTCCAGCGGTACTACCGCTTGGCCCAGCGGTACTACCGCTGGGGGACCATTTGCAAAGAAGAAGGAAACACAAAGGCGAGAGCCACTCCAAAGATGCAGGTAAGGGAAAAATATGTGAAGTGTGTGCGTGCAAAGATTAATTCCACCCAAACCTTTCCACTACGGTTCTCCTCTTAATAGTACGACTTTCCTATGACTCAAATAAAGAGAATCGTGGAGAACGCCGGTCTTCTGTTCCACGAACGAGGGGGCGAGTCGTCTTGTGTCGTTGATGTGTGTTATCTGAAATCTTAATCACACACACACGGTTAGTCCTTTGCGGTACTGTCATCAAGCACCAAAATTACTTAGGCATAAACTATGCCCCAACAAAGGTATACTATAATATCTTGTATCTAGGAGTGGCACATACTATAATTTCTCTGCTTGCTTACTTATTTACTGATTTGCTCTGTTTCTGCTCTATTTCTGCTATTGGATCTAGCAGTATTTACTGATTTGCATCTAGCAGTGGCACATACTAGCATTTGCTCTGTTAATTGCTATGTGGTTCATGTTAACTTCTACTATAAGTTAATTTTTATTGCTCCATATCTTATGAAAGAAAATGGTTGTCATGCTTGCATCATTAGTCACTTACTACAACATCATTCATTCAATTAAACAGCTATGTTCAAAATAAGGATGTTATTTAACCAGCAGTTGATGTTTGAAGGCCTTGGAGTCTTGTATTTGTGAGCACTTATTGTTTGCGTTGTTATGTTTCCAAGAACAGATAGGGTTCGCCTGTTATGGTCTGCTATGTTTTATGCATGTTCCTTCCAAGCTGCAATATACTATGGCAGCTTGTGCGCCTTTGTTCTTAAGCATTGTACTCTGCTATTTAGCACATGCCTCCTTCCTAAGAAAATGGGACACGAAAGATACCTATTGCATCAACTTGCTATTGCTCAAAATTTCTAACTAACTAAATACATGTATGCAGATCTGAGCTTGCTAGCTTGATCTTGCTTGGGACATACATCTGGAGTAGATGGCGGATGTTCAAGGCGGCGTTGATGTAGTATGACATGTCTGTATCAAGTATCATATGTATGTAAGCAGGATATGTTGTCAGTAGGTCGAATTCGTCCAACACTGATGTCCAAGACTTCGCTTTATGTTTATGTTGTGTACTGATGTTTTTCTTGGAACTTGGAAGGCTTTGGTTTTATCCGCCTATGTGCCCCCTTTCAATCTATGTCCTTAGTTGAGACGATCTATCAGTAGCTGAGAGAACTTAGCTTTTATTTGCATTGTTGGAGTGGATGAGTTGGTTAATTTCTTTTATTGAGATGCTTGTGATGAATTCAAATTTTGGATGAGCTGGATGTGCCGCGCAAATGACGACGGGCGGTAATAGATATGCATGCAAACATTAAACTTCTGAGCTTCAGAATTCTCAGATAAATGTACTCAAATAATAGAGATGTTTGTTTTTATTGTTGAACCAAACCCCCCTTTTAGTTTGAGAGAACCAAATGATTTTGAAGAGAAAGGGTTTGACATGGATGAGCTATGAAGTGGATTGGTGACAGGCAGGGATCAATTCGATCCCCTAGTGGATTAGTTCCACTAGGGGATTAGTTCCCCTGGAACCAAATAAGGCCTTAAGGGGACTGCTACGCGTTCCACCTTCTCATCATTTTAAAAGATTAGCCGGTCGCGAGTCCTCGGATCCTAACGAAAAACATTTGCATCACCATCATAATTTTTTTTGCAACATACGTTAGGTTGCATAAAAGTTTTCTTCGTTTTTTTCATTATATGTACTATTAAAAAAGAAACTTTTACAATAAATGTCATGTTGCAGAAAACTTTTGCAACATAAGTGAGCTTGCACAAAAAAAATTATTCATCTTTCTGCAACATAGGTACTATGCCGGAAGAAACTTTTGCAACCAAGGCCATGTTGCAGAAAACTTTTCCAACATAGGACATGCTACATGAATTTTTTTGCAACGAAGATATTTGTTCCAGTTTTTGAAACAGAGACCAAGTTGCGGAAACTCATTATTGCGCCTACTTGCACTAGCTTCGCCGTTTTCAATTGCAACAACGCCGCTGTTGCAGAAACTCGATTGCTGATCTTTTCGAAGGATGGGGCTCGAGCTCGAGGCTGAACTGAGGAGGAGACGGAGGGCGCCGGAGTCTAGGATGCTCGCACCGGCGTCGAAGTTGTTTGGTCCAACATAGGACACGAGTCTCGTGGACGAGACGGTGGACGCGATCATAGAAATCGAACAGCCGATGGGAAGAGTTTTTCTTAAAAGTAATAGTAGAAATGCAACAGGAAATTCCAACAGTTTAGGATAATTTCCTTTCAAGCAATAGACCCGTGTTCGACTCCTCGCAGATGCAATCTATATTATTTATTTTTGGTTTTTTTCTGCACAACATGCCCAAAGTGAGGTAGACAGGTTCGCAACGTCCACGAGTTTGCTACATTTTTGTTTTTTGTTTTTTCTTAGGACATAAGCACACAATCTTTTTTCGCTTTGTACAAAACAATACATGTCATTGAAATTAACTTGTAGTTATACAAAAGTAGTTGGAGGATAGCGGAACAATCATACGTCACAAGTAGAATTTACGGAGGTGTTCAATATTCCATGAATTCTTGTCGGGCACTCCGTCTTCACTCTTTAGTCGGATTGATTCGGGCCTGGTGACTTGTTCGACTCCCAGCTGATGCAATTTTATTTATTTATTTTTGGTTTTTCTCGACGACATGCCTAGAGTCATGTAAACAACTCCGCAACGTCCACGCGTTTGCTACACTTTTGCTTTTTGGTTTTTCTTAGGACATAAGCACACAATCTTTGTCTGCTTTGTACAAAAGATAACGTCACTCAAATTAACTTGCAGTTATAAAAAAGTAGTTGGAGGGTGGCGAAACAATCACGCATCATGAGTAGAATTTACGGAGGTGTTCAATAATCCATGAATTCTTGACGGGCACTCTGTCTTCACTCTCTAGACAGATTGATTCGGGCCTACTGACTTGTACTACCTAGTAAGGGTCTTCCCACTTCGGTGTTAACTTGTTTGTTCCCTTCGAAAACGACGTGCTTCGAAGAGCAAGATCATCTTCCTTGAGCTTTCGGGCATGAACATTTTTGTTTTGGTAGCGGCGCAATGTTTGTGGGTATCGTGATGCACGTACATCAATCCGAGAATGGTTCTCCTCGAAGAGGTTGATATCATCATGTCTTCTCTGTTACTGATATGTCTCATCATAAAATTGAACCCAAGGAGAACCGTGTGCATGTTTCGTGCGGAGCACCGCTTCTGCACCATAGACAAGGGAGAGGGGTGTTTCTCTTGTCGCTCTATCCGGTATCATATTTAATGACCAAAGAACGACAGGTACTTTGTCAACCTAGCATCGTCCATAATTGTGCAGTCGGTCACAAGTTGTTGCCTTGAGGCATCGCAACACTTCGGCATTGACTCTCTGTGCTTGTGCATTGCTTCTCGAGAGTGGCGCCCTAGTTTTTACAACTTTTCTTTTCAAAAACCATTTAAAACTATTTTGGAATTTGCATTGATTTTCATTTGAATGGCTCTATGAACTTAAAAGCTTGGAAACATTTTTCATCTGTTTTCCCAAGTGAATCGAAGCTTTCAAAAACTTTCTCAAGTCATGTCATTTCCATTCAAGCCAACCCTAATTATTGTTCCAACTAAGTATTTCCTTTTGTATTAAAGGAACATTCCTTTCTGTCTTTAGTATCATATGTGAAAATATGCCAAAACCCTTCCTTGCGTAGTTCAAAAATAATTCTAGAATATTTTTTTTCTATTCTCTTCACAATAGTACTTTGTGAAGGAAGTACTATGTATCTTTGCTTCATTGCCCTCGAACTTTTTGAGCATTCTATCCTAGCCATTTTATTCTCATGCCACAATTCAACTTCATTTTTCAGCCAAACTCCCTCGGTAAATTCACAAAGCTTTGTCTAGGGAGAATCATTCTGAAGGAAGTGATAGCTAGGACCATCCAAATAAGTTGAAATTTACCAGTGCCTCACTATGACTAAATAATCCATCTCCACCAAATTTCAGCCAAATAAATCAAGCCATGTGAACACTCCATCAAGATCTAGTTTTTGGACCAACTATAAAGTTGTGAAAGAACTGTGTTCAAATCTTGTCCAAATGCTTTTTTCACCAAAGGATCCTTCCTACACGAGTACCATATTACAACATCTCAGCGCCAATGTATTCACCATTTTAACCAAGCAACTTGCCCAAGTATCTATTCAAAAACTATTTTCTACAGAATTGATCAACCAAGGCTACCCCGGCCGTTCAAGTGTCATAGGGTAGCTATCAGATGATAGGTCGATTCCCCACACAAGGTGCAGCAGACCGACGTGACCTGCATGCACCAGTGCACACAGTGGCCATGCAGATGGCATTCCATCAGCGCACTTTGCGTGACAGATCTCATCGGACAAGATGACTGTCGGAATCGTGGCTCCGCACACCCAAAAAGGTTCGAACACTCGGGTGAGCTCGCTCTCGTGCCGTGTTTTGTCTCTCAACTTCGTGGTGAATCTTCGACGGTTCGAGCTAAGACAAATAAACAAGAACACACGCGCATTTTACCCAGGTACGGGCCACCTTGCGGTGTAAAACCCTACTCCTACTTGTCTGGATTGCTTGTGGGAGAGAGAGGGTATAAGGTGGGTTCTTGCCCTAATGGAAATGATCTCCCCCTCTATGGAGGCTGGGCCTCTCTCTTATAAAGGCCCTGGTCCTCTTCCCCCAAAACACACGACGGGAAGGGTTGCCACAACGTCCATTTTGAAAGGGGACAGGACCGTGGTCCATCCTGACAAAAGTGGTCTTCGCCTCCCAAAGCTATTAGCCGTGACACACCGGTGGGCTCGGGGGAGACCTCCGTCCCACCGAGCCCCCAGCCTTGGTCCTCTTGCACGAAATGGGAAGCATTTGGGGGTTGCTTTGGGAGCCCATCGGCTGGCCCTGCTCCCTTAGCACAAAAGTGGACAGCCTCCATGTTCGTGCCCGCTGGCACCGCTCCTACACCGCATGCGCAGCCTGTGTCACCCACGTGAAGATGAAGGGTGACAAGACCCTGACTGGTCGCCTTTGACGAGCCCGCCCAGCGAGGGCCTCAGGCATGGCCTCGGGACGTGCCCTTGTAGAGAGCGGTCTCGCGCGATCCTCGACGATGATCCTCCAGCATGCATTTTCCTCGCGAAGCAAGGGCCCTAGTGAGGATATTGCTTGAAGGGCCCGCCACCAGGCCGAATCGGGCCTGCGTTACGCGTTGTGCCTGGGGCCGTAGGCCAACGGGCCTGGATACCCCTGGTTCGAAGGGCCCGACAGTAGCTGTCGGGCTTGCGTTGTGCATTACTCCACCCGATGGGAGGTGCGAAGCGACGCGGGACCCAACCGGCGATGGGCCAGGCTCAACGCGTGGCACCTGGCAGGTCGTGGGACTCTTCTCTTCCCGCAACGCTTTGGGAACCGCTCCGAGTGAGTTGATATAAAGCATGCGTGTAGCGCTGGCCATCATTGCTCTCCTTGACTAGCGCCACCCCATGCGCCTTCTTTCTCGCGTAAGACCGCTCCTGGGACCATGGCACGTGCGGAGTGGCTTGTTGGGGGAATGAGGCGACGCGAGCCATAACCGTCCATGGGCCAAGCATCTCACGTGGTGCTTGATGAAGCGTGTGTCACCTCCACTTCCCACGACGACTCGGGGACTGCGGTTGCGCCTATAAAACTGTCACACCTCAGGGGCGGAGCTGCCACCACACAGCTTCTCCCATTTGCCTTCCTCTCATGCTCTTCCGCCATTCTTTTGCAAACGTCACATTCTCCCTCCTTTTCTTCTCCCCGTCGAAAAATCTAAGAAAATTTGGAGATACTCAGAGGAAACATATTTTCCATACATTAGATTTTCAACCCCTATTTATGTTCAAAATATTTGAGAAAATCTTTGAAAACCTGTTCTGTGTGTGTTTGACATTTTGAAATATTTCTAACATGCTTCCCAAGCTATAGTTGGTGATCATGCCAAGTTTCACCTCAGCACAAGGTGGTTTAGTTCACCAAATAATCCTAAAACCTTTCTTGTCCTGAAGCAAATTGTAGCAACTCCACATAGCAAAGTTTGTCCAAATGACATGAAACTTTGCAGGAGTACTCAATACCCCAAATGACGAGACCCTGCCAAGAATTAGATTTGTGGGGATTAATTTACCCACATTCTCCTTCAATAAGGTAGAACTGTCCATTTGGGAGTCTTTTCAAGTTTACACTATCAAACTTGTCCAATAGAGCTCAAATTTGGTAGAGTATCCTACTTTTGCATAAAACCCAATCCCGTTATACTTCCAACATGAGTTGTCGAGGTGAACTACCCCAAATACATATCAAACACCTTTAGCCAAAATGGTCAAACAACACCTAACACCCTCTACACCCACTCCCTTCTCATTAAACTCTTAGTACAGGCTGCAACATCACTCCTCAACTGCACACGAGTGGCTCCTGTCTAGTTCCAACCAGTTAAGCCAAAATCACCTATTTAGTCTCTGATTCAAGGATGACAGCATCTCCCAAAGCACTTCACATTGACCAATAGTGAGTCTCTCGGCTCCTAACAGCTGAGGGGCATCGAAGCCAACCCCCGGACACGCCAGAAAGGGCCAAAGCACCCCAGAGCGCGGAAGCATGTCGTGATATGCCAAATATGCACTTTGGGCACTCTACAGGGCGCACCCGAGGCAAAGGAGGCCAGCCCAGGCCGGTTCTCACCTCCCCTCGATGTCCCTCTGCGTATCCGACCAAACCATCTGACACAGGGCATCCTCAGGGTCCCTTCTCCCCCTCTATACTGACCCAGGCGACGCGTGCCCACGCACGCCAGATTCAACCACAAGTGCGCGTCCCTGCAGCACGCGCACACTGAGCCCCTCTCCGTCTCGTTGAGTCTGTGGAGTCTCAAACCACGTCCACGAAACCATGGTATCGATCCCGAGCTCTCTCTCCCTCTCCTGCAGCCGCGGTGAAACCACTGGCGTTCCCCCGCTCGGTGCACCATTGCTGGCCTATAAATAGCCCCCCATCCACTCTAGCACCTCACCCCACTCCTCCAGACCCTCAATCGAGCCCCTATCCACTCCACTCGAGCAGGGAGAGCTTCGATGCTCGAGATCGACCGAGGCCCCGCCGCTTCGGAGCTCCATTGATCTCGAGCTATAGGCCAGCTCTCGCTTCATCTCACCTCCTCCGCGACCGTAGTGAGCTCAGGAAGCCTCTCCACCTCTTCCTCGAGGTTTTCCCTGCTCATAGCACCCATCTCCACCACCACCCGAACCATCTCTGCTGTGGCCACGTCGTCGCCGGTGACCCAGGACCTCCCCGTCGTTCATTCGACCACTAGCAGGTAGGCGACGATGCCACGGTGCCGTTCCTGCCATCTCCTGGCCACGAGGGCGTCGGAGACGCCACCGGTGTGCCTCCCCTCCCCTCTGTCCCAAGAAGGAAGATGACACCGACAGGTAGACCCCACCTGTCGGTAGTCAGCCTCTCCCCCTCTCTCCTCTCTCTGCCGCTGACTGCATGGGCTCGCACGTCAGGTTCAAACCTGACGGCGCACGCGCACCTAGGCTAGTTGGCTGGCTAACTGGCCGGCTAGCCAGTTGGGCCGGCCCAGCCACTGTCCGAGCCAGGCCAGGGTTTGAGCCCGTTTTCTTCTTACGTTTTAAATCTGTTTATAAATTATTTTTTGTAAGATTAAATATTTAATGGAATTTAAATATTTTCCACCACAATTCTTCTAAAAATATGTAGAATTTATTAGTACCATTGTACTATTTCTTGTAAAAAAACTTTTATATGTAGATTTAATTAAAATGCCTAGTTTAAATATTTTAGCTCCTGTTAATTAGGTTTTAAAAATACTTGTTTACATCAAAACCAGAGACAAACATTCTTATAACTATAGTTAATATTTTTCAAAATAGGTTAACAATTTTTAAAGTGAGTTTGTGCTCTGTTTTTGAGTGTGCTTCTTATTAGTATTATATTTATTACGACGATAGATCACTCAGCAGATATGATAATATTTGTAACTTGTTTTATGATTACCACCTAGCTTATGATGCATACCGTTACAAGTAATTGCCAATGCATACTCTTAAGAAAAAACTTTCTTTCCGCTAAGGCTCCATATTACTTATTATCGTACCAACTGCATTATCTACATCATGGATTGTTTGCGAGTACATTCAAAGTACTCACTGGCTTGCCACTGGTTATTTTATTGACTAGACATAGAGGAACCAGAGTATGGAGAAGAATTCGTCGTCGGAGATGGACACGCGAACTAGGACGCTTCCCAGTCAGAATGCCTGTTGGTTGAGGCTGATGGCATGGGTTCCCGTTTACTACCAAGTATTCCGCTAGTAGTTGTGATGGTGTGACTGGCCCTTTAGGCCCTATCTATGTAAGACTTGACCTTGATGGTGCCTTTATTGTATCTGACTTTAAATTCGGATGCAAGACTCTTGTTATTCAGTATTTGTGTGTTCAGTGAGCATTGATCAGTGGGATCACTGTACACGTGCATTCGGCGATCTCGATGCATAAGGTGGGGTCCCCACAAGGTCAGTGTGCTCAGGGCCCAACTGTAAGACACCTAAGATTCTCTACAGGCCGCCCTCATGGGTGACGAGGGCGCTAAGGAGGAGTTTCGAGTCACTTCACGCCCAAGTTGGCGAAGCCGATGATGTCATGCACGGGGCCAAGGACGATGCGGCACATGCACGGTTGATGGAGGCACAATGCGCCAAGCAGTTCCTTGAGCTTGCCCGTTGCATGACAAGTGCGCTCTGCCACTTCATTGAGGATTCCCTCGCGCTATCGTGTGCGCATGGCAACGAAGCTACCTCAAATTTTTCCTCGAGGTTGTGGAGGCGCTGGAATCGGGCGTCTCCAAGGTGGACGAAGACATTGACTCGAGTGCACGCGATCTTCTAGATAGCGTGGTGACGCGCGTCTTCTCCAACCTGTGCTGCCATGACCCCGCATTCGACCTCCCCCATGTGATGGAACCGGTGCCCACGGAGCTCCGAAGCTCCCTCGGGGACGAGGTGTGTGAGCATGTGGAGTCCCTGGTTGAGCAATTCGTCCACGCGACGCCCTCCGAGGAGAGCGACAACCTTGGTTTCGGCGCCTTCGAGAGCCATGACGAAGATAGCGCCTCCTCTGCTTTCGCTTTCCTATCCCTTTCTTGTTGCATGAAGAATCACTTGGCCCTAGGAGGGCATTAAGCATTATGTAATATATCTTTGCCTTAAGTAGGAGCTGCATTTTATGCTTGGGGTGCCTACGTTCCTTCTGCAAGGTCTTCCGTATTCCTTTGTGCATTTCTTGCACTCTAGTCGGTGAGGCCCCGTAGCACGCGAGTCCCAAGGCTCCCATCCTTGGTGCGCGACGGGGGCCTCGGGGTGATAGCTCCCTAACGCTTCTTGGTACTTGCCCTTACCTAGCTAGGTTGTTGCTCCACGTTCCCTTGGCCATCCTACCCCACGAAGCCCTCGGGGGAAACCTCTAGACGCAGCCCCACGAGGGTGCTGCAAAGCCCGTCACGACGGTTGCTTGTGTGAGCCTCGCGAGGCTGGTGCCCTCGTGATGGCCTTGTCCGCAAAACTTGGTGGTGGGCCGAGCCCAAGCCGTGGCATGTGTCACGGGGTCGCGAGCACACGTTCCTGCACTTCCCCAGGCCCACATGCCTTGTAGAGCAGCCCGCAGATGTGCGATGGGATCGCTTCACCGGGCGAGGGGAACCTAGATAGTGTGGGCCCACTTCGTCTGAGAGTCGAGCCCGACACATGGCGCACGGCGGGGAGCGGGGCACTCCCACTTCCCCATGATGCCTCGGCATCCGTCCAGTGATGACATAAAGCCTACACGCTTTGCGGGGCCATCATTGCCCCCATTAACCTTCCGCCCGCTGAATGCGTGCAAGGAGGCGCGGGTTGAACACCCACTTGGAGGCCCCATATAAGGGGAGGGCTTCCTACCCTAACTTCCTCATCCTTGCTCATCATTCTTGCTTGTCATCGCAGTAGTGATGGCACCAATGAAGAGGTCTTGTGCTGTCGAGAGGGAGAAAGTAGTGATGGGGTGAGCGGGTGCACCTCAGTCGGCGAAGGGAAGGGTCCACTCTTGTGTGACCGTCCCCGTGCGAGGCACCTCATAAGGCCCCCAAGCTCCCCACTAGCGGCTCGCACCGGCTCGAGCAGCCTTGGGAGGGTCTTTGTTCGTGGATGCGGGCGCGATGGACGAGGCAGCGGCGGACGGGGCTAGCAGCACGGCGCGGACACCCGACCTCCGAGGTAAAAGGATCGAGATGGACCTAGATGGGGGTGAATAGGTACTATTACAAAATTAATTATTTCTTAGAAATTTTAGGCAATAATGCAGAATATGAAAGTGAGCCTAACAATTGCAAGAGATGGTAGTCGTGCTATGTGTATTGAGCAAGACAACAATTAAGTAAATAGTTAAGCAGAGGTGATACAAGTAATGTAAGAAATACCGCAAAGACAAATAACCACAAGTAGACAGTTAGGGTTAGGGATAACCGCAACTCTGAGAGACAAGGATGTATGCCGATGTTCACTTCCTTGGAGGGAAGCTACGTCACGGTTTAGAGAGGTGGGTGTTACCATGAAGGGACGCCAACACCATGAAGGCTCACCCTATTCTCTCTTTGATACAACACCACGAAGGCGATTCTCAACCACTAGTGTTAGGCCTTGGGGTGCTCTCTAAACCCTAACAAACTTTCCAGGGGTAATCACAAGGAACGATTCCTCGTCGGAGTACTCCTACGGCCTAGGAGTCTCCAACCTTCAAGATTACCAAGATGCACTGCGAAAACAAGGGGGAATCAACTTTTGTTTTGGTGGATGTGTAGACCATGCACTCCTCCTTCACTCCTAAAAAGATCAAGAGCTTTGGTTGGCTAAGGAGCGAGAACTCCAAGAAATAGAGGTGTGAAAATGGTGGCGAGAGAAATGGAGTAGCTCCGTGTGCGTGGGGAAGAAGAAGGCTATTTATAGGTGGGGATCAAATCCAGCCGTTGGGGCCAGATTCCTGCCAAGCCCGAAAGTTCCGGACCCTGAAAGTTCCGGCCAGGTTTCGGACTAGATGGAGTGTTTGCACCATCTCTCGAGTGCCCCAGAAGCTGCCAGAATGGGGATGGATGTTCCGGTGCCCGGAAGTTCCGGTCGGCTCGGAAGTTCCATGAGACGGAAGTTCCGGCCATGTTTTGGCAAGGTTTCGGCATAACCAGAGAGATTGCATGAAAATTGGCAATTTCTCTAGGTCGCCCGAAAACTTCCTGGACCTTCTAGTCCCCGGAAGTTCCGACCGTCCCGGAAGCTCCGACCTAGGCAGAGACTTTGCGCTGTCAATTTGGACAAACCTTGAGAAATGATTTTGCGAGAACTTATGTGTATGTGGAGTTGATTCTGAGATAATTTTCACATGCGTCCCCTCTTAATAATGCGGTTTCCCTAAGTACTCAAGAAGGAAAGAAAACCTTTCATGGCACTCCGTCATTTTCCTTTTGTTCGAGTAGAGGGGGAGTAACCATCCATGCTTCTCTTTAATTTCGACGGTGTTGTTTACACTAGAGCATGTGGTTAGAAATACAAATGAAATTGACATAAATGTCAAAAATAATTTAGGGCAATGACGCACTTTCAATCTCCCCTTTTTGACATAGATGACAATAATGCTTTAGAGGGTAGAGACACAAAGTATGTATGCTATAGAGCAGTTTTGATGAAAGGAAATAATTGCCCCCACAGCCTATGCCTTATTTTAGATTTGTATTTGAATGTGAAAGACACAATTAGAAGTAGCTCCCCCTCACACAGTGCTACCCACACAAGAAGGACATAGGAACATGGAATGATTTACTAACCTTCATTTTTGTATGGGACGACACATATATGGGAATATTACTCAGAATATGAGATTGGACTATGAAAGAAGCCATGCAACACATGTAACCAATAAAGTGCACACACGTGGATAGAACACACATGGATATATAGTTAACGAAAACACAACGGTAAGGTTCAAATAGTAGCAAATAAGAGAAAGGGTAGGAAATAAGAGCAAAGGTTCGAATTAGAATCAACAAATGATAAAACGATGACCCCTGTCAAGAAATCCAACATCTCCCCCTTTGTCATCAAGACGAAAAAAAGGAAAAGATGAAGGATGCACTACTACAGCCCCTAGATGTAGGAATCAAGTAAGTTATCAGAGGACTAGTCAGAGGACACTGGGCCGTGAGGGCGATGAGAAGAGGCTTCATCTTGTAAGTGCATCTAGTGCCCCTTATTGATTTTGGTGGTTTAAAGACTTATAGGTTAAGAGACTGATATGTTTGTGAGTGTACACAAGCTCTATAAGTCATTGAGGAGTTTGAGTTATCCGAAGAATATCGACCCATAAAAATGTATGTCTTCGGGTGAAGACTTTGGTCTTTCCTTGAAGACTTTGATCGCGAAGAAATTGCAAAGAAATTGATATTACTCATGAAGATATTGAAGATGAGGAATTTTGTGTGTCCTGAAGAAAACACTCTGAAGACTTTGAAGTGTGAAGATTTAACCTTTCTATTTCATTTTCTTTACACTTGAGTCATAGGAACACCGTACTCTTAAAGGGGGTCGAGGTAACACCAGGGAATGATTTTCCTCATGATGCTCAACCCAACCTAAATCTACCAAAGCCTCAAAGTGAGGAATATGAGAGACATGAAGACTTTCATAGTTGAAAGTTCCGACCGTTGCCGCACCACACGCCACCTCACTTATCTTATCCACCCAACGATTATATTATTAAAGGGCATTTATGTCAAATCATGTCGGGATGCTCCGAGGCTATAAATAGCCGCCCCCAAATCCACTTGCTAGTTGGCTGCTCCGAGAGAAACTATCACTTGTCATTTAGAGCAACCCAAATTCCTCAGAGTCTTCGACACAAAATTATCAAGTGAGGAAATACCCCAAACACCGAACCCAAACCAAAAACCCAAGTGATTGAGCATCACTAAAGAAGTTGTGCCTATGTGGAAACCTTTGAGGACTGTGTATCCTCCAGACGGTTAGGAGTCATGGTCTAGAGCATCCAACAGACAATTGTGGATCGTCGAGTGACCGAGTTTGCGAGGGCTTGGAACTCTGCTTTGAAGACTTACCATGAGTGTTGGGCGAGGACTGTGTGTCCTTAGCTCAAGGAGAATACGGTAAGGATTGTGTGTCCCAGGAGTGTGTGTCCTTTGGTTTCAACACCAAGCCGCTCCGAACCAGACGTACAACTGTCACAACAGTTGGAACTAGGTCATCAGAAACTATCTTCATCGAGCTACGGGTTCTATTTCTTCAACTCTTTCATTTCCTCAATTGTATGTTGAAGACTTTCATATGTACTATTTGAAGAATTTGTCTGAAGACTTTTTGTGAATTTCCTCAACCTCAAATTCTTCACTTGAGTTAATCTTCACCTTCTTACTCTGTACTTGCAAACTGTCCAAACCGAAATCGAGTACTTTGCTGTAGACGTTTTTGCACACCCAATCTTGTACTACTTCCGCTTCACTCAGTTCATGACTAAGGACCTTCCTCACAAGGAATTTCCTGAGTGACGAAATTCTAAAAATCTCTTATTCACCCCTCTCTAGTCGATATAACCCACTTTGAATTGGTATCAGATCAAGGTACTCCCTTGTTCTGTGTGATTTTGGTTTAACCGCCTGGAGTTTTAGTTATGTCAACCGCAGGTATGATCAAGGTTACTTCAGGATGTCCTACCTCCGAAGGAAAGGACTTTCCCTACTGGAAGACCAAGATGCAGATGGATCTTCAAGCTATTGACAATGATCTTTGGTACATTGTGGAAAATGGTGTTCCCTCCATCACTGCTACTATCTGTGTCGGTGATGTGAAGAAATTCATCTGAGAAAAGGTCTGTATGGTAGAGTGAGTTCTTTGGGCTAATCTAAGCTTATCTGGGACAGGTTGTCCAAATTCAATGAGGGAGTCTCAACACAGCGAGACTCTCGTGTCGATGTTGTTTGCAATATCTTCAATCACTTCAAGAGCCTTGACAATGAAACCTGCCAAGATACCTTTGATCGCATCAGTGACATGTCAAACGAACTCCAAGCACTAGGAGCTAGAGACATCACTGACCATGAAGTTGTGAAGAAACTGCTACGATATCTTGATCCATCATTTGACACAGTAGTTCTCATAATTCAAGAACGAAGAGACTATAAGATGCTTGATCCTGCTGATATACTTGAGAGACTCAATTCTCATGAATTCCAACAAGAAGAAAAGAGAGATCTGTATGGACCAAGCTACTCAAGACCTCGTGTGCTAAAGGCTAAGGCTATTTCCTCATCTGAAGAAGAAGACTCGGATTGCCGCATTGGTGACCCTGAAGAACTTGGACAGGAACTTGCAATGACTGTGAGGAAATTACAAAAGTTCACAAAGAATGGCCAATTCGGTAAATCTTCAAGAAGAGATATGAGGAAATGAGAATCTTCATCTCAGGACTACAAGAAAAGAACCTGCCACAAATGGAAGAAATCTGGTCACTACATTGCTGATTGTCCACGCTGGGTGAAAGAATCATGGAAGAAGAAATACAAGGATGAAAGTTCTAATGACGTGAAGAAAAAGAAGAAATCTTCAAAATCCTCATCTTCAAAGTCCTTATCGCACAAGAAGACCAGCTTCAGAAAGGCTCGGGCACTCATTGGCGAGGAAATGGATTCTGAAGCAGAATCTTAGGAATGTGATGAAGAGGAAGGTTCTGAAGTAGAGTCACAGTCTGGTGTGCGAAGTCTTGCACTGGCCACCACATTCGTTAGCAAGTCAATCTTCAACCTTGAAGAAAATGACAACACAACCTACACTGATGAATATGTTGATGACTTTGTTCCAACCTATTGCTTCATGGCAAAAGGTTCAAAGGTACCAAGCCATACTTCCTCCTCTGATTCTAGTGATTGTGAACCTGATGATTATCAAAAACCCAGTTACTATTAACTTGCCAACATTGCCACTAAGAAACAAAGTAACATTGAAAAGCTTCAGAAACTGCTAGACAGAAGCGGTGATCTGCTGAATGATTAAGTGAAAAGAACTCAAGTCCTCACTGAAGATGTAAAAAGTCTTCAGTCTAGATTTGTCAGTCTTCAAGATCGTGATGGAAAACTCTTGGCTGATCATAAGAAACTTTCCTATGAATTTGTTCAAAGGAAGCTCGATCTTTAGAAGTTAAGAATGTCTCATGATGACCTTCGAATAGAAAATGATTCATTGCTTGCTCAACAGATCAGTACCGCTTAGGTTGAATTCATTCCACCATGTCTGAAATGCATCGAGCGTGAAACTGCTAACTCTTCACCAGAATCATCAAATGCTTCTATCGCTACAAATTCTTCAACTGTTCCTGTGGTATCAAATTCTTCACTTGAAGAAACCACAAATGCTACTGACGAAAATGCAGGGTTGAAGGAATTGTATGTGACATGCATATACAAAAGTCTCAAAGGGCATCAATCCCTTTGCGATGTGCTCAAAAAGCAGATTTCGAACAGAAACCCGAGGAAAGAAGGCATTGCCTTTGTGGGTACCCCGACCTATGAGTCGAGATCACCAAATGAACGTGCTTAGTGATCCCAAAGATCAATGCTCACCGAATACACATAAACTGAAAAACAAGAGTCTTACATCCTTACATACCGTTTGATACAGTTAATGACCATAGCGGTCAAGTCTTACATATATAGGGCCTTGAAGGCCAACACAGCAAACTTGACCAGTAGTGGACTTATTGGTCGAAAGTGTGAACCCATGCCATCAGACTTAACCTATAGGCATTCTGACTGGGAAGTGTCCTAGCTCGCAGGAACGTCACCAAGTTACTCTTCACCATATCCTGTTCTCTCATACCTGGTCAATGAAATAACCAGTGGCAAGCCAATGAGTACTTTGAATGTACTCGCAAATAGCCCATGACATGGATAATGCAGTCGGTACCATAATAAAATAATATGCAACCTTTGTGGAAGGCAAGCCTTAACTGAAACATATGTATGGTCAAATTCTTGTATGGATATGCATCATAAGCTACATGGTCATCATAAGAACAGGTTACAAATATCATCATATCTGCTGAGGGGTCAACACTTAGGGTTCACCCTATACGCCAAGTCATCGAACTTCACCTTATTACCTCTTTCAGATAACACTACGAACACACACACATACACACACACACACTTGGTTTACGCGGAAACGTCTAGACGTAGTTTAAGCAAGATTACCCAACTGTCCTTAACCGTGGACAAGGCTATTCGAATAGTTTTACACTTTACAGAGATTGTACGCTGTACCCAGGAGATCCGGGGAACTTCCGTGTCATCCACGAGTCGCGGTATATAACATACCCGAGGTAAGTACCCGATCATTGCCTTTCCCGTGACGACACTAGACAAAGAGTCCACTCAATTGGTACCCTGCCCACATGATGTACGTCTTACGAGCACCAACTCTGGACCGTATCATCCATGCAGGGAACAACGGTGGGCCTGGAACAAGTAAAAACGGCATAGCCGACTTACCTGGTACGACCCCATCATGAGAGTGACCACATATCACCCCCGCCACTAGTAATGTAGCCTCTTTGCTAGCACCGACCAAAGTAATCAACAAAGCCCCGTCCCATATAGAGGTATCGTGGTCGCACATGTAAGGTTGGGACGGTCCACACATCATAAATCTAATCCCATTTCCGAAACCACTCACACAAAACCTTTCCCGGTGCACCACTTCTTCACAAGTGGTCACCTAACTCAACATCGTCACCCTCGAGCATTAGTGGCACCCGATGGGGTTTTCGTAAAACCTTTGATATCAACTTTGTGTTACCCTCATCATGCACATGCTCTTTGTATCTGTAGCACTACTGTCTACTTGTCAATATATTATCAACGAGACCCTCATTGGTGGTAGGGTCATGCTCAATGCAAGTGCTTTGGAGGAACCATCGGTAACACCATGCTGGGGTGCATCGAATAACCTTAACTATATGCATCGAAATAAAGTGTTCACCTCGGCATGGATACAAATGTTTTCTCAAACATGGTCAAAGGGCTGCGTGCATTTTCTCACCTAAGTCCTCAGGGTCTTCGAGATCTTTCAGCCCAACTCTGAGTACTCAGTCTACTCCGTCAACTATAGCCGAAAACAATCATAGTAAGCCACAGAACAAGCAGAAACAAAAGTTCTATATAGATAGGAGTTTTATTTTTCTTGGACCTCTCTCGTCATAAGAAAAATACTTGAAGCTAGGATATTTGGACCATCGGGTCTTTTTGAATGGACGAAAAGAGGAATTGGTGATCCTTAAAGAAGCCTACAGAAAACATTCTGATAAAAATGAGTAGAGGCACTCATTTGACACATCATAATTTTAGAAACATTTTGGAAGTTGTTTCACTAGATTTGGAGTTGATATGAATATTCTAGGGATTTTATAACATGGGATAAATAGCAAAAGGAGTTATTTATTTAATGCAAGAGAAGCATGCCAGATACAAATGTTGACGGATGCTTCAAAAATAGTTCATGGTATAATAAGGCTGTGGAAATTGGAACCACTCCATTTGGAGTTGATATGAACCCCATGGAATTTTTGTAAGGTGGAGTTTAAAATATTCATATTGGTGTTTGAATTTTAACACCGCAGAAAGTTGCTCTCGAAAAATGTGCCATGCACATATTTAGATAGATCTTGAATTTAGGAACCTGTAGAAATTTGAATAATTAGATTTGGACTTCACATCAATTTTCGGTGGATTTTTGAAGATTCTGATAAAAGAAAAAAGGTGAAAAATGGAGGGGGTTACCCTGCGCTCTAGGCGCCACATAGCCAATGGGCCGACCCGGTTGCTCATACCGCCTAGGAGGCTCTGGTGACACCGAAGGAGTACTCTTGTGAGTACGCCTCCTTCTACGGGAGGCCGAAAGGAGCGGGGCGCCTCCACTTACGGGGCTGGGCCCGACCGTGGTTGCCGCTAACGGGCAGGGCCCGCCCACCAGGTTCAGCCCCTACCTCCACACAGGTAGACGACGACCAGGGAGAGGTGAGGCCGAAGCACCGACGCTCCATCCAAACGGCTCGGGCCAGCCCTAGTGCCGTTCCGGCCACCGTTGTGCTCGGGAGAATCTCCGGCATCTGACCAGGGGGTCAGCCTCCCGCAGTGGAGCGCCAGGGAGAGGGGCTCCTGGCCCTGGTGGAGGACGATGATGGCGAGCGTGGGCAGGGCGGCCCAGCAGGAGAGAGAGGGAGCGACGATGAGGCGAGGGTTCCGTAGAGGCTATGGGGAGCTCGACATTGGCTATGATGGAGGCAGAGCCCTGGGTGCTCGAATTGGGGAAGGGCCGCCGGTGGCTCTTCGGTCGTGGAGGTGGTTGCCAGGCAGGGGAGAAAGAAGTGGGAGGCTCAGGATTGTCCTAGGGAGAGGGGGAGAGTGGTAGGTGGCAGCAGGGCTCGGGGGAGCGACTAAAACGAAGGGGGCAGCCGAGGGAAACTTGGGAGCTCTCGGTGCTCTCTCGCATGGGGGATACACACGTCCGTGGGGCGTTTGGAGGCTAGCCAGTGTTGGGGAACAATGTTTGACGGTCAAGGGACGGACTGTGGTGCTTTGGGATACGTTGCCCTCGCTGGACCCGAGCTGCAGCAAGAGGTCAAGGTGCAGAGCACAGTTTCTGCATGCCAGGGAGGTCGTCACCACGACCACCTATGCCTATAGAGCCCTTATGACCAGTCAAAGGTGTCTGGGGTGTGGGGCATACTTGCTGGGGTGCGACTGAGGAGTTTTGTAGCTTGTGGAGCTTGTTGGACTGTGTTTTGACTGCAATTTAGTTTAAAACAGCAAACTTAAGGCTAAGAGTGAGGGCACTTACAGGAGAGATAATGGGGTGAAACCATGTCTAGTAGTCCTAGGCATGGAAGGACTACAGTTCTGTAAATTTTGAGCACGGCCATAGGTGGGTAGCTAGTACTTGTTGTACAAAGCTACATTCCAGCCGGAATTCATGTTTTAGATCTAATACTCACTTTTCCCACATGAGCATGCTATATTTAGATATGAACTAGTGCATTAGCATGCTAGAGATGCTCTGGAAGAATGCGGGGGCTTTTGCTTAAGCAGAAGTATAGCAAGAGGGGTAAAATAGTGCTGCCAAGGTAGAAATTGAAAGGTAGATACACGGAGTCGTCCTCCAATAATTCACCAGTGGCCATGGAAAGATTACTGGAGGTAAAAGGGAACTAGAGAAGGGTGTGGTAAAAATAGAAGCTCAAGGGAAATTGTGGAAGAGGCCAAAGCAACAACTTTGTTGAATGCACACAAGGTGTTTGATGGGTGTTAGGGCCACTAAATGGATTCCAATTGATATGAAACTTTACAGGATCACATAATAGATGAAAATAAGCTTGGACACCAAATTTGGGATTTTGTGGAGAAGGTTTCCAACGTAGACTTGGAAAACCCATGAAATGGGCAGAAATGACCTTCTGCTTACAAAACTGATCAAATCAATTCCAACAAATCCAATATTTGGTGTGGGGGTATTATTTGAGCATTAAAGCATGGCCAAAAAGTTTTGGGTCAATTGGAGAAACTTTATTATGTAAAGTTTCCCAAAGTCAGAAATCAACATTGAAGGTTTTTGAGGGGTTTGGGACAAGTTCATCTATTCTCCTTGATGCACCACCTGGTGTGGATGTATTATTGGAGTATCAGAATATGTCCACCAAATTTGACCGCAATTGTAGACACTTGGCAATGTAGAGTTGCTGAAATTTGGATCTGGAGAGATAGAGTTTTAGAATAATTAAGTGAACCAAATCAACTTGGATTGAGTTGATACTTGGCAAGATCATAACGTATATCATATGTGACATGTTAGAATTTTATAGGAATTTATGGATATAAATATTCCAAAAGCTTGAAATAGGTAGGGAGAGTTTTGAAGGGTTTTGCCCAATATTTTGAACATGACCATGTGTTGAAACTCCTATATATGAAATATGTATGTCCACTGAGTTTCCCAAAATTTTCTCAAATATTTTGAAAATAATAAAAATAACTTTCCTTCATAAGGGACCATTTCTAGCCTCTTAGAAAGGTATTTAAATAAAATAGTAAAATAACTATGAAAATAATAATATTGTGGTTTTGGGAATACATTTTGATAATGGATTTTACATAAAATATTTTTTGCAAAATAACTTCCCTAATTTGAGGACTTGTAATACAAATCCCAACTCACGGGGTATTGAAAGCTTAAATCAAGGAAATGCTTTTTGGTGAAAATAAGGTTTAGTAAAAACAGTTTTTGGTCCTACACAGACGACATGGTCATTAGGCAAGGGTTTGGGTCAAGGAGCTGAGTTTGGAGAGTAGCAGGAGCATTGGGTTCAAACATAAGAAATAGGCAAGCAAGCAAACATCACATCAAGCATCACAAGCATTCACAAAAATTTTAATTGGTCCTAATTTTGCGTAAGTTAATTCAGTTAGGAGAGTTAAACACAGGGTGTTGCAGCCTTCGAGAGGAAATTAAATGCCGATGGATCATACTCGAAACCTGCGCAGTACCCCAAAATCTCATGGGTTGCTGCTAAAGGCCCTCATGTTGATCCATACAATCTAACACGCTTTGCCTGTGAAATGTCCTATTCGTGTGATGAGTCATTCAACTCCAACTATAAGCTATTCAAAAATCAATCTGGTGAAGTATTTGCTGCATATGATGGAACTAAATGCAGGAATGGACCACCCCTGAGGAAAATCTGGGTTCACAAAAGTTGCTTGGTAAATCTTTAGGTGAATGTCCTCATGACATCACGAGTGAAGAACCAGAACCCCAAATAAAATTCCTCAAGTGGACCAAAGTCTTCACGAGGATCAAATTCCTCAAAAGGTCAATATTATGCTCACACTCTCTCTAATGCCTCTAATATGTAGGGAAACTACAAGGGACATGAATATGAGCGTTATTCCTCAAATCATTATGTTCATAACTCCTCAAAGAATTTCTCTCTCTATTCATTTGAGTACTCTAACCCCCTACTGTGAAAAGAAGTGCACTAGCTTCAATGCCTCCATTCTCAAATGGTGCGTGGAGGATGATGAACACTTTGCCACCCCTTCACATGTGGGTGGAGAAGAAATTGAACTAATCACTTCTACAAGCCAGGTCTCTATATGAAAGTCATCATCTAAATAATTTGCTGGAGACTTGAGGAAATTGCTTGATTGGACGCAAGCTAAAAATGATAAAATGATAACATTTTACACGTCCTCGAATTTACTGTTTATAATGAATTTCTTATTCGATGAAATTGATATCATATTGTTCAAGTCTGAAGCACATGAGATGGTAAGCTGTACTAATTCATCTGCAGGATGACAAACCCAAGAATACAGAATGGGTTCTTGACAGTGGTTGCACAAATCACATGACTGGTGACAAGAGCTTGTTGATGAATATGCCACTGACTCCATCACCATCGAAGCAAATCACTTACGCTGATAAAGTTAAAAGCAAGGTACTGGGACATGGCAAAGTGGCTATCTCCAAGGACAGGCACATGGACAAAGTCATGCTTGTCGAATCCCTTGGGTTTAACCTCATGTCAATCTCAATGCTTTGTGATCTTGATATGATTGTCATATTTGGAAAATACAGATTCGTAGTCATCATGGAATCTGACAAAGCCAAAGTCTTCGAAGGCTTTTGGAGAGGAGATTTGTATACTGTTGATTTTTCCACATGTCCTCAACCAGCCACATGCTTACTAGCAAAAACCTTAGAAGGCTAGCTATGGCATCGATGACTTGGTCATGCAGGCATGAGGAATTTGCATACACTGGCGAATAAGAAGCATGTCATAGTCATCGAATCCGTAAAATTCCTCATATACTATCTCTGCGGTGCTTGTGAGTCTGAAAAAATAACCAGATCCAAACACCCCTCGAAGACTATCATGACTACTGCTCGTCCGTTTGAATTTCTTCACATGGATCTGTTTGGACCTACTCATTATGCTACACTAACCAATGCGTCATACTTATATGGATTTGTCATCGTTGATGACTATTCTCGCTATATTTCGGTACACATCATTCTCTATAAAACTGAGGTGCAGGAAGTCTTGAAACTATTTTCCTCAAGGGCCTCGACGAACTTCGGTGTCAAGATCAAACACATCAGGAATGATAATGGGACAAAATTCAAAAATACCGGCCTTGATGATTATTTTGATGAACTTGGTATTACTCACGTATTGTCTAGTCCTTATACTCCTCAATAGAATGGCATCGTTGACCACAGGAACAGGACTCTGGTTGAAATGGCATGGACTATGCTTGAAGAATATCAGACTCCTCGTCGCTTTTGGCCTGAAGCAATCAACACTGCTTGCCACATCATCAACCGGGTATATCTTCACAAATTCCTCAAGAAAACCTCATATGAACTGCTCCCTAACAAGAAACCCAATGTAATTTATTTCAAAGTCTTCGGTGCAAGATGTTGGATTAGAGATCCTCACCATATCTCAAAGTTTGCACCTAAAGCACATGAGGGTTTTATGCTTGGTTACGGAAAGGACTCACACACCTATAGAGTCTTCAACACCTATCACAACAAGGTTGTTGAAACTCTAGATGCACGGTTGGATGAAACTAATGGCTCGCAAAGAGAGGAACTGCCTCCTGTGCCAGATAAATTTCATGAGGAAGCCATCAAGCTCAAGGCAACTGAAGATATTATTCCTACTGAGGAATAACCCCATGTTGAAGAAGTCGTCCCCAACACTGAGGTAATTCAAGCAGGTGCACCTGAGGAAAATGCTATAGATCAAATTCCTCAGCCCAAGCAAAGTCTTCAACCAGCTCAGCCAAGAATTGCAAATGAAGTGGAACTTGACAAAATCCTCAATGATATCAATGCGCCTGGTCCTCTCACTCGCTCAAAAGCTTCACATTTAGCTAACTTTTGTGGGCATTCCTCATTTGTGTCTATCACGGAACCCTCAAAACTTGCTGAAGCCTCCATGGAACCTGAGTGGATTCAAGCAATGCAAGATGAACTTCTTTAGTTCAAGCTAAATGGCGTATGGGAACTCGTCAAAAGACCAGATCCTTGAAAGCACAATATCATCGGCACCAAGTGGATCTACCGAAACAAGTAAGAGGAGGATGGTCAGGTTGTGAGGAACAAGGCATGGCTTGTAGCCAAAGTCTACACACAGGTTGAAGGAATTGACTTTGATGAGACTTTTGCACCTATTGCTAGACTTGAAGCTATTCGAATATTACTTGATTATTCTAACCATCACAATATTACTGTATATCAAATGGATGTGAAAAGTTAATTTCTCAATGGTAAGCTTGAGGAAGTAGTATATGTTGCTGAACCACCAGGTTTTGAAGACCCGAAGTATCCTGACAAAGTCTTCAACTCAAAAAGGCACTTTATGGCCTCAAGTAAGCCCCTCGGGAGTGGTATGATACATTGAAGGAATTCCTCATGAAGAAAGGCTTCAAAATCGGTTCACTTGATCCTACTCTTTTCACAAAATCCTTGTCGACGACATTATTTTTGGCTGTAGTGACAAACTTCACAGTGATGAATTTGCCTACATGATGGGTGAAGAATATCAAATGTCTATGATGGGGGAGCTGAAATTCTTCTTAGGTCTGCAAATTCGTCAACAATGCAATGACATCTTCATATCTCAGGAGAAATACATCAAGGACGTTCTAAGGAAATTCAGCATGCATGAATGTAGTTCACGTCCATTATACGTAGTTCCTCCTCCTCTCTTATTCTCGTACTCGTAAGTTAGCCACTCAAATACATGCTTAGTTGCTTGTTGCAGCCTCACCACTTAACCATACCTCACCCATTAAGTTGTGCTAGTCTTGATACCTTTGGAAATGAGATTGATGAGTCCCTATGGCTCATAGATTACTTTAACAGTAGTTGCAGGTACAGTTAAAGAGTTACTTTGACGTGAACGTGAGGATTGTTCGATTTGGAGTTTCTTCTTCTTCTTCTTCATCTATCTAGGATGGGTTCCAGGTCGGCAGCCTGGGATAGCAAGGATGGACGTCATTCTTTTATCGCTTGTTTTCATCCATAGTCGGACCCTGCTCTTCTACATGGTGATTGAATATGTTCATGTATTGATGTGATCTTTATGTAGCTTGTGGCGAGTGTAAGCCAATTCCATATACTCATCTCTTCAGTACATGTACTCATAACGATATCCATTCTTGCAAAAAGGTGAGATGCGCTTCTATCCCTGCCGAGCCCCTCATGCCAAAATGAGGATAGGACCGCATCTTGGGCGTTACAGGTTGGTATGAGAGCAGTACCAACCTAGGAGCCATAGGGATTGATCGAACTTGGGCGAGTCGAGTCTAGAAAAAAATGCTTTAAGTCTAGTTATATATCGAAGAGTAGGATTCTTTTTTTCTCCTCTTCTATGCTTTGATGAGGAATCCTGAAATAAGAATTTTCATTCTACTCCTCTTCTCACTCAAAAACAATTAGGATCACACGGATATTTTTGGAATCTATATAATGTCGATGTGATGGAGTTCTGTCTTGGTGCCTCCTGTCTAACTTCATTTCTTCCGGGGAGTTGAGTTCCAGGGGATTCTTGAGCACATCATTATCATTCATATTTCTTAGTATCTCAGGACGAAGGATGTTCAAAATTGCTTCAATACTAGTAGTGGCGAGAGGAGTCCGGCATCCCCAGTACTGGTGGAAAGAGTTCGGATGTACTGCCATACTTAGTATCATTGTGTTTTCAAGGGTCTAAGATAGATGAGTTTTCGAGATCTCTGGTTATGTGCTGACGGATGTGATAGATTGGATTGGTAGTGTAATTGCTAGGAGTTGAGTGATGGATTTTCCTCATTGTATCCGTGGACCCGATTGCATGACCATAAAATTTCGGGAGTTCTTAGGTGGGAATTCAAGTAGTTACCTATAAGACAATCTTCCAACAGATGCATGATGTGAAGTTGGGGTTTGACATGTAGTGGATACGTTTGTTCACAGTCGTCTTAAAATGGTTCTTGTTGTGTCTTAAAGAGTCCTTGTAGATTACTACGACTCGGGGACGCTTCGTATGCCATGTGCAGTGCCTTGTACATGATGGCTACTCTAGGATCGAGCCCGTACGAACCTTACCATGAAAATATCGGACGGAATCTCTGTCATGAATTTTTCATCACTTATTTTTCAAGCCGCATCCTTTGTTGGAGTATGGTAATTCAAGTTGCTCCAATATCAAGTGGTGATTTCATATCTTTTCTAAGAGGTGTTCTCATATTTTTATGGGAATGCAAATCCTTTTGCTCAATCAAGTTGTCTTTTCAATTCTTTTCAACCGGAGTTGTCATGTACATTCTTCTCCATCCGGTGTGCTTATCTTCAAGTAATTCCATCCTCTCAAATATTTGCAAGATCAATCGCTCATTTATTTCCGGAGATAGTTTCATGTGTCCCAAGTTGTCTTTGTCTTTCCCCGCCCTCCCACCTTTTCTTGAGTGATTAGATTTCATCCAAGTGCCTTTCTTTTCATGATGCTTACACTATCTTCTCTTCTATTTCGTATCCGGTGATTTATTGTGAAGATTCTAAGGAGTTGCTAGTTCATCATTCATCATTCTTGTTTTCTTCTCCGGTGGATTCATTTCAAGCTTCGGTGTTCATCATATCATTTTCATTCGTTCAATGTTTTTCCCATGTTGGAAATTCTTATTCAAACCTCTCTTGTTTATTCATCTCTCTCTATTCTGTCCGGAGTGCTGAAGATATCTCAGAAGTTTCTTGTTCTCAATACTTTCGATTATTTTAAGGTTCTCACCTCATCAAGTTTTCATTTGTACCGGTGCAATCTCTCTTTTCTAATCAATTGTTTCAACGGTGGTTTCTTTTGAGTGGGCCCATAACCCATAGGTTCTTCTCCAGGATCTTACCTAGCTCTTTTAATCTTTTCCGGAGACCCCTGATTCTCTCTAGTATGACGTAAGAATGATTTCCATCAATCATATTCCATCGTCAAGATCGATCTGAACTATTTCTCATCATTGGCTCAACTTTTTCATTATTCATTATTCTGGAACGTCTGAGTAATTCTTGATGGAGATTCTTGCCATCATTCTCATCTTGGATATCGAAGGAGTGTTTCCCTTAAATCTTTGTCCATTCTTTAAAAAATTGTTATCTCGGCTTCATGTCTTCCTCTCAATTGTTGTCAACCATGTGTATTCCTACCATATCTATCCATTGCATTTCCGAGTTGTTTTCATTTCTCGTTCCTCCAAAAGCCATCATTTCACAAGATCTCTTCTCTCTAAGCTTTCAGCTACCGTTCTCAAATTCTTCTAAACTTTTGTGTATTCGTTCGTATCTCAATTATTCTGGTGGTTCATTCAATTTTTCTGTTAGGCGCCTCTAGCTCTCTCCGTTCTCATGTATTTCTTCCATTTCTAATATCCCCATTTCTTATAATTCTTTAGGTGGATCATGATCTCTTCGTTCTCATGTATCTTCATTAATTCATGGTATTCCCATTCATTTGCAATTCTTACCAGTGGCTTTCTCAAGCATTCTCTAATCGAAGCATGCTCTCTTTGTCCTCATGTAGCCCACATCATTTGTCTTATCCTCCTTTATTCCAAATTCTTACGGGTGGTTCCTTCAAGACTTCATCAAGTGTGTGCCTTATCTATGTCTCTTTTGTCTTTTCAAGAAGAATAAGTGGTATGCTAAATCCGTTGCTTGTCATCAATTTAACTTGATGAAGGATAAGCATAACATAATTCTTATTCTTATTGTGTCTGGTGATTTCAATTATTCTTTCGGAGTGGCTCATGATATCAAATTCTTTATCCCGAGTGCTTCATCTTTGTTTTCCGTAGTTCAAGTTTTTCTCAAGTTTCTGTTCACGTAGTTCCATCTAATTCTTTGCAAGACCATAATATTATTCTTCATCATTCATTTCTTTTCATCATTCTTTCGTTCAGGA
This sequence comes from Hordeum vulgare subsp. vulgare, assembly GCF_904849725.1. NCBI lineage: Eukaryota > Viridiplantae > Streptophyta > Magnoliopsida > Poales > Poaceae > Hordeum > Hordeum vulgare. The sequence goes on from NC_058519.1 coordinate 331,821,164, forward strand.
TGTTCTTCATGGTGGTTCATCAAGGATGTAACTCTTTCTCAAGGTGTTCTTCAAGATTCTTGTGGTGGTACCTCTAGTATTCTTTATCTTGCATTTCAAAGTGCAATTCTTCTTCCTTTTCCTTTGAGGTTGTGTTATAGAATTCTTGTTAGTGGTGCAGTCTCAAAGGGAATTGCTTCAAGAATCAGATAATTAAACCCACCAATTCCTTGAATCATGAGATATTTTTAACCCATGATTTCTTCATTCAACTATCTTGGTTTGGATTTCACCTAAATGTTTTCCTATGGATTGTTGCTATCATGGTGATTATCATTGATCCATGTTCTCAATGTATCCTCTTGGTGAAGGAAGTTGTGCATGTCTTGTTGCTCCCAAGAAATCTTTCTTTCTGTTAGTGGCTGTTGTCAACTCATTATTTGAGATGGTTTTTCATAAGTCAACTTCAAGCTTGTTCTATTCATTGTTGATTTTCCAACAACACCATTCAATTCTTTTTGCAAGGATGCTTGCCAAATTCAATTGTGGTAGTAATTGTCATTTTTCGTCTTCATTCTAACTTCCCAATGATCTAGTTTCCATTCTCTTGTTCCGGAGTTGTTGTGATCTTGCTCTCTTTTATCCATTATCTAGTTCTGTCAAGATCATGTTCTTTCCTTTCTTATTGATTTAACTCGAGTGTTGTGTCTTCTTTCATGTTCTTCCTTGCATATCAATTTAGTTGGTTTGTTGTGAATCTTGTCAAGTTCTTTCCATCTATAAAATTTTGTCCTCAATTTCCTACCGAAGTGCTGCCTAAATTTCTATTTAATTCTTACTTGTTCCTCATGTCATTCTTCATCTCGATGCAACCTCTAAAAGTCATTGGTTTCACTCGTTTGTCACAGAAGCAACTAAGTTTTACCTCTTGCTCTTTCTAATCCTCATCCCTTTCATTCTTAGATCCCGGGGCGAGATCTCTTGTTAGTGTAGGAGAGCTATAATAGCCCGGAGCCGATGCTCCAGAAGATTCCCCTTCTAGTCCATTGTCATCGTGTGATTTAATTGTTTGTCGCATTCATCATGTCATCATGCCATCATGTCATCAAATTTTCTGCATCTCAAAAAAATAAAGTGCATAGATCTTTGGATCTATTTAAATTGAGGGATTCCATGATGATTCTCTTTATAACATGTCCTCCCAATATTTTAGGGAGCTACTATAAAATATTACATTAAGTGAAATCAACCAACACACTTGCATAATAAATGTTCATGCCTTTTCCACTTTAAGTTTGGTCTCGAAACCTTACCCATGATTCCTTTTGTAACCTTCCCAAGCTCTGCCATAGTTATCTTCATTTTGGACTCTTCAAAAACCTTCTCTTAGTGCAAACCTTTGGAATTAATTTAAATCTCTTCTTCATGCAACTTCTATTTTCTTGGGTCAAGCTCATTTTTGTGAGTCGAGGAAATCAACCCCCCATGCTTATAATCTTTCTCTAATGCTTTTCATTCCTCTCTTTCTTCTTCCTTGCTTATTGTTTTTTTGTTTGCCAAATGGCAGATTTGAGAGAGAGAGGCCCATTGTAGCTAGGCCAACCCATTGGACCATGGCCCAGTCAACCCTCGTGTAACCCTAGCGCCAAGGAGAGATCTCCCTCGCTCGTTTCCCTCCCGACCGCCTCAGACCCCTGTGCGACCCCCATCTCGCTCTCCTCTCGATCTCTCCTTGTAACGACCAAACCTTAAAGGATTTGAGTCTCTATGCTTTACTTTGCTAGTCCCTGGATCGACTCGCTAGCGCACACAGTATAAATGAATACCAGAGTAGCAAGTGCATCATTTATTACAATGTATGATCCAGAATTTATAAAGTATAAAAATCTGCATAGCACTTAGCTAGCTTCATTCTATCAAACATCGGAGAAGTAGCAGAATAATAACAATGAGTCCCATCATAGCCCACTCGCGATGTTGAGTGAAGACTCGCGACCCTAATGGTACCTTACTCCTCGTCCAAATATCCTGCAACATGATACGTTGTAGCCATATAGGTCAATACTTTGAATGTATTGGCAAGTTACACAGGAAGAATCATATAGCAGACCTACATGTACATGCATAGTATAATAAAGGAAGGCTCGTGGTTATTTTGCAGAAAGCTAATTTTATCCTCATAACTACCTAATAGTCAAGTTTCTAATTTGTTACTAGGACATATTTAATGTACAATTGAAGCTGGGCTCACATAGTTGATTGGATTGATGTGCAATTTTGATGAGGATGATAAATTTGGCAGATGAAAGCACTATACAAATTTCATAGCATTTGGATAAATAAAAATGATACTTCCTTCACAATGCTCTCTATTGAACTAAAAATTGGAAAAATATTGAGGGGAATAGGATACATTAAAATGAGATACAATTTGATGGAGGTAGTTTTTATGGGCAGTGTCATGCCGTGGTAAGTTGTGAGAAATTATAAAGCAATACAAAATATAGTAGCTTCACAAACTGGAAATATTACGAGAAACAAAGATTGGATTGTGAGCTTAGATGGATTGTTAGATGGGGACCAAATTTTGTGAATAGCTATGATTTGGGCATATAGAATATGTGGTAAAAATTGAGGGCAATCAAGAAAATATAAATTCCAACCTGTCAATGTACTTATACTTTGTGGCCTTGGCGACACCTATACAAGACAAGTAGGCGAAATTGTCGAGTTGTCTGCCCATTCACCTCCATTTAAGCCTATGACCTTCTTAATTTTGTCATGGAGGACCTATAATGCAGGCATAAATAGAGTTACACATGCAAGTGACCATTTTGTGCAATGGGATTATGACCTTCTTGATAGAGATGGTCAAAATTTTCAAGGATTTGGACCCTCTTAGACACCTCATGACGTTTTTCTATATTTTAGTCATAGATCTATGACCAATAAAATCGCCGTCATTATTTTTTGTCATAAACGAGCTTATTTCTTGTAGTGCACAGATCCTTCAAAACACCAACAGGTTCATTTACTCCCGAGACAGGTGATCCCGACGGCACGCAGCTGGCGTGGCAGTACGATGAGGAGAACGACTGCGTGTACGTGAACTATCCCGAAGACTGAGGCGTAGTCGTGATCGTGGGCAAGCATGCAGGATAGCAGAGTCATTTCTCATGTTTTGTAGTCCGTAGCGGAACTACCTTGTTTGGATGCGTGATGTAACTCTGATATATTTATGAGATGGCAGTTGAACCCCTTATTGTCAATATACTATTATTATGTATGTGCTATGTTACCGTGCTTGCGAAACGCTTAGATGCGCTTCTTTCCAATTCGGGGCCTCGTTCCCTAAATCGGAAAGGACCGCATCTTAGTCGTTACATGAGTTGTGCTAGTTTCTCCAAGGGGAGACTGACTGAGCTATGTACTTCAAATTCACTTTGATTCGTCCAACAATGAGGCTAGCATGAAGCCCTCTGGCGCGGTCTGTGCATGGCCATCTTTCTCGGCACCCGTCTTTTGATGGTCTACGACAACTCGGATCTTGTTGTGAACCAGGTGATGAAAGAGTAGGATATTCGGAGCCCGACCATGACTTGTCACTGCAACGCCATTAGGAAACTACAGAATAATTTTGAAGGTTTGGAGTTGCATCACGTACATCGAGCGAAAAACCAAGCGGCGGATGACTTAGCCAAAATCAGATCCACTAGGCGAGCTATACTGAAAGGCTCGTTCCTTGAAGATCTGCACACTCATATGATCAAAGAAGATCCGTTCATGGAGGAGCCCCCACAAGTAGTCGTCCCATCAGATGCAATTGAGGTTGACATCCCAGCAATGGTTGATTTAGTTCACGGGATATTGATAATAATCCCCGAGTGGACTCAATCCTACATAGTATAATTTCTAAGGCAAGAAGTTCCTGAAGAAGAAACAGAATGCTGCCAGATCGTCAATCGATCCAACGCCTTCATGGTGATGGGGGTTAGTTCTACAAGAAGAGGACCACATGAGTCACTCAGCATTCTACTTCCCATAGGAAGGGCTGCAGATCGTGCATGAGATTCACTTGGGAACTTGCGGTCACCATGCATACGCTTGGACATTGGTTGCCAAGGCCTTCCAAGCAGGTTTCTATTGGCCCCACGCCAATGAAGAAGCTAGAGACATTGTCGATTTATGTGGCGGAAGCCAGTTCTACAAGAACCCATCGCAGAAGCCTGCGTCAGCAGTGAAGACAATTCCGCTCACCTAGCCATTCACCGTTTGGGGTCTTGACATGGTTGGTCCCTTACAAACTAGGACAAGTCGATTCACCCACCTGCTAGTGGCAGTGGACAAGTTTACCAAGTGGATAGAAGCGAAGCACATAAAGAGCCTCGACTCCACGGCAACCGTCATCTTCATGAGGCAGATCATCTTCATATTTGAAGTTCCCCATGATAACAACATGGATAACGGATAGAACTTTGGCTCACATGAGTTTCACGAGTTCTTCTACACCCAAGGCACTAGGGTTAATTATGATTTTGTGTCTCACCCGCAGTTGAACACACAAGCAAAGAGATAAAATGGAATGATCGTACAAGGAATCAAGCCACGTGTCGTGAGGGACCTGAAGTATGTTGCAGGAGCTTGGGTCAAACAACTACCATCAGTATTGTGGGGCTTACGGGCGACCCCAAATCTCTCCACCAGCTCCAATCCCTTCTTCATGTTGTACGAGTCTGAAGTTGTCTTGTCGAATGGCCTTCTTCATAATTCCCCCGAGTGGAACTTTACTCCAAAGGTGAAGTCGAGGTAACGCGACAGGATAGCATGGATCTCCTGGATGAAGAAAGGGAGCAATCCCTCATGAGATCAATGCTATATGAGCAAGATTTAAGGTGCTACCACGATAGACAAGTCAGAAGGTGCACCTTTCACGAAGGCGATCTTGTCCTCTCACTGGATCAACAAAAACATCACAAGCCGGCGCCACCATGGCAAGGGCCTTTTCAATCTCCAAAGTTCTTAACAACGTAGCCTATCGTCTCTAAAACTTCTAGAAAGATACAGAAGAGCCCCAAGCTTGGAAAGCAGATCTGCTCTGCAAGTTCTTCAATTAGAACAAATAAAACCCTTTTTCATTCTTGTAATGAATTTCAAAGTGATTTTGAGGAATACAAGTTTAAGTTCGATGTACTTTGTCAAAATTTGTTAATTTTTCAATTCTTCACTCTGGTGATTTGAACTACTTACTTCCTATTGCCCCTAGTGGGTGAAATGACATAGCTGCAAACCTAAATTCGCCTAAGTTAAAAACTACTCTCGGTGAGGACATCATCCACACTCAGGGATTATCTGCGATCCAGTAATCGTCTAAGTTAAAAAACTATTCCGAGTGAGGACATCATTCACACTTGGGGGCTTAGCTGCGATCCAGTAATCGCCTAAGTTAAAAACTACTACAACTGGGAACATCATTCACACTCGTGGGCTTAGCTGCGATCCAGTAATCGCCTAAGTTAAAAAATACTCCCAGTGAGTGAGGGGGTTCCGGATTAAGGGGTCCACGGGCGGTCGGGTTATCCCTTATGGGCCAACCATGTGGGCTACTACATTGAAGACCGGAGTATATGGTAGCTTCGTAATCAAGATGGAAAGCTCCGAATACTAGGCATGCACTTCAAGTCAAGAGGACCAGTTTGGCCCGTCTATCCCCGACTAAGGCCGGTAACATGTAACCCTAGGATCCTTGTATATAAACCAGAGCTTCCTATGTATAGAGGCCGGTTATCTCATCTAGGGTTTAGCTCATACGATCTCGAGGTAGATCAACTTTCGAATCATCATTCCCCATCAATATAATAAAGCAGGACATAGGGTTTTACCTGCTCGTGAGGATCCGAACATGGGTAAAAATGGTCTCCCCTTCTCTCCTGCAACCCATTGATCCCAGGTGTAAAGTTCGGGACCCGCTACCCAAGATCTGTTGGTTCTCATGCCGACATTGGCATTTTCATTGAGAGTTCCGCTATTGGATCACTGAAAGGATTGATGGCTCGCTTGATCACTAATGATCAAATCTACAGCGGTGCCATCTTCTCCCCAAGACAGGTCCCCGCACAAGTCAGCATCACGTTGCGCGTGGACTCAACCGGTTGTCCTGGCTAGATTGAAGGTTTCATCCACAATCAGCAAATAAGGTTTGGAGACTTCGAATTATCCTCCGATTCACGGGGAAATCTGTTCCCCGCCGAAGTCACGTCCTGATTCAATGAAATTCAAAATCCTGAAGCCTTGACTCCTAGTCCCTCGTCCAGCCACAACCTCAAACCCCTTCTCATCGGAGAGTTAGCCTTGAGCTCGGAACCGGCCATTGTGTCCAGACAACAGGAAGCGGCCATTTGCCAAACTGGCAACCATTTTCAAAAAGATTGATCAGGACAACCTCTCGATGTTAAACGAGACGCTCGAGCAAATCAAGTCACTCCAAATCACAACTAACTGAAGTCTAATCTGTTCAAAGATCGGCTCCGAGGTGGATTACATGGACTTTTATGACCCACCCACTTCCCACTTGATCGGCACCGTCAAAGAATTAACCGACGCATTGGACTATGGTGCAGAAGAGCTCGAGGACATGAATGATGAGGCCTACTACTCCAACCCCGTAAACATTGGACAGTGGACCGCAACGTCTACTTATGACGTTTACATGGTATACACACCCTGTGACACAAGCGACATCACACCCAAGCAAAATGGAGACAAGCCCGTGGAGGAGCCCTCAAAGCGTTGAAAGCCGCGTAATCATGCCAAGGCAAATATGGGAAGGTGCTCCACACAAGCTACAGGGGAAACATGACCCCAGAAGACCACGGAAACCCCGAAGCTCTTGGGCAACAACCACAGGAACCGACCAATGCCGAACTCGATGACGTCAACAATTCGGATGATAATGACTACCTCCTCCCAGTCAACAACGAAGACAACCTTGAAGGTGAAGACTTCGTAATCCCCGAAGACCCCCAAGTCCAGGAGCAATTACGACATCGGCTTATAGCTACCGCTCAGACCTTGAAAGATAAGAAATGACCGCTCCAGGACGAACACGACACCATTAAAAATAGGTGGACCAAAATCCTAGCAGTCAAAAGGGTACAACACGGAGTGGCCGAGCAAAAATAAAACCTACCTGCACCGGCGCCTCCTCCCCCAGTTCGACGACAAGGCCCGAGACCACGTGTTCCCCCGATGCATGGACTAAGATCAACTTGATCGTTCGCCCCGACGGTGAGACAGAGCGGCCGGAGAAAACGAGTATAGACACGAACCTCCCAGCGGAAAAGGCAAAGAATATGAGCACCCGGGGGATAGACCTAACCCATGATACATCAGATTTGTCCACAACTGATCTATCTACGGATCCAGGAGGCACTCTCCCACTCGATGGGACGACGAACCACCTCAGGTCACTTACAAAAGCAGAGGCCGGGAATCATACGGGGCTTAACCCGGAGCCGATCTCTGGCACAGCATAGCCCGGATCAGAGGCAGCGCTCACCCATTGTGTTTCACGGGTGATGTCATGAAGGAACAATTCCCGAAGGGGTTTAAATCCGTAAACAATGTTCAATACAACAGGACAACTGACCCAGCCGTGTGGATAGAAGATTTCCTTCTCCACATCCATATGGGTAGAGGAAACGATCTCCACGCCATAAAATACTTGCCCCTAAAACTCAAAGGACCGGCGCGGCCTGACTAAACAACCTACCCAAAGAGTCCATTATAAGCTGAGAAGACCTCGAGGAGGCTTTCTTATCTAACTTCTAGGGAACATATGTTCGGCCACCGGCTTCATCTGAACGTAGTTCAAAAGGCGGTAGAATCAGCCAGAGAATTCTGGAACTGGTTCCTCACCAAGAAGAATCAAATTGTGGATTGTCCGGATGCCAAAGCAATAGCTTCTTTTAGGCACAACATCTGGGACAAATGGCTCACTAGGCAACTCGGCCAGGACAGGTCAAGAATAATGTCCACCCTTACTTCCCTCATGACCCGCTTTTGCGCGGGCGAAGATAATTGGCTAGTTTAGTGCATCCAGGCTGCGGACGAACCTGGAACCTCTGAAGTTCGGGGGTGAGGAAAGCTAGGAAAAATAAGAACAAACGCCCCCAACTTAATGGTGACGCCGATGACACAACAGTAAATGCTGGATTCCGCAGCTAAAAACCTGGACAGTGGAACAAACCCTTCAAAGGGAACAGGGATGGGCCGACTCCATGGGATAAAATCATGGAACGGCCATGCTAGGTCCACGGCACCCAAGACATTTACCTCACCATGAAGAAGGTGGTTATCAGTGATGCTCCCCTGTCAGAGATCCTGAATAACACATACGCCACTGACCGAGTGGGGAAATGGGTGATTGAGCTCCTTCCGATTGAGATAAAGTTTGAAGCCAAAAAAGCAATTAAATTTCAAACCTTGGCAGATTTCCTGGCCGAATGGATTGAACAAGAGCAACCAGTCCCAAGCCTCCCTGGGGATTGGACTATGTTCTTCGACGGATCTAAGATGCTCCATGGCTCAGAGGATGGAGTGGTCCTAGTTTCTCCAAGGGGAGACCGATTGAGATATGTACTTCAAATTCACTTTTATTCGTCCATCAATGAGGCCGAGTATGAAGCCCTCTCATGCGGTCTCCTCATGGCCATCTCACTTGGCATTCGTCTTTTGATGATCTACAGTAACTCAAACCTTGCTGTGAATAAGTTGATGAAGGAGGGGGACATTCGGAGCCCGACCATGACTTGTTATTGAAACGTCGTCAAGAAGCTGGAGAAGAATTTTGGAGGTTTGGAGTGGCATCACGTACCTCGAACCAAAAATCAAGCGGTGGATGACTTAGCCAAAATCAGAACCACTCGTTGAGATATACCGAAAGGCGCATTCCTTGAAGAACCGCGTGCCCCTACGATCAAAGAAGATCCTTTCATGGAGGAGCCCCCACAAGTAGTCGTCCCGTCAGATCCGATTGATGTTGACATCCCAGCAATGGTCGTTCTAGTTCAGGAGATATTGGTAATAATCCCGGTGGAGTCAACCCTACATAGTATAACTGCTACAACAAGAACTCGCTGAAGACAAAGTGGAAGCTCGCTAGATTGTCAATTGAGCCAAGGTCTTCACTGTGATGGGGGATCAGTTATACAAGAAGATGACCACACGAGTCACTCAATGTTGTATTTCCTAGAGAAAGGGTTGCAGATCGTGCATGAGATTCACTAGGGAACTTGCGGTCACCATGCATCTTCTCGGACATTGGTTGTCAAGGCCTCACGAGCGGGTTTCTATGGCCCCGTGCCAACGAAGTAGTTAGAGACATCGTGGATTTATATGGTGGAAGCCAATTCCACAAGAACCCATCGCACAAGCGTGCGTTAGCACCGAAGACAATTCCGGTCACCCAACCATTCGTCGTTTGGGGTCTTTACATGGTTGGTCCCTTACGAATTAGGACGAGGGATTAACCCACCTCCTAGTGGCAGTAGAAAAGTTTACCAAGTGGATAGAAGCGAAGCCCATTAAGAGCCTCGACTCAGCGGCACCCATCAGTTTCAGCAGGAAGATCATCTTCAAATTTGGAGTTCCCCATGATACCATCATGGATAAAAAGTCCAACTTTCACTCACACGAGTTTCGTGAGTTCTTCTACACCAGGGCAATCGGGTTAATTATGCTTCTATGTGTCACCCGCAATCGAACACACAAGCAAAGAGAGCAAATGGAATGATCGTACAAGGACTGAAGCCACATCTCATGAGGGAACCGAAGTATGTTGCAGGAGCCTGGGTCAAAGAACCACCATCAGCATTGTGGGGCTTAAAGACAACCCCGAATCTCTCCACTAGCTGCAATCCCTTCTTCATGGTGTACGAGTCCGAAGTTTTCTTGCCGAGTGAACTGCTTCATACCCCACCTCCCGAGTGGAACTTTACTCCAAAGGTGAAGTCGTGCTAACACAATAGGACAGTCTTGATCTCCTGGATGAAGAAAGGGAGCTACCCCTCATTAGATCAACGATATATGAGCAGGATTTAAGGCTCTAGCACGATAGACATGTCAGAGGGCACGCCTTTCAGGAAGACGAACTTGTCCTCTGACTAGATCAACAAAAACATCACAAGCCAGCACCACCATTGTAAGGGCCTTTTCAATCTCCAAAGTTCTGAACAACATAGCCTATCGGCTCTAAAACTTCTAGAAAGATGGAAAAGATCCTCGAGCTTGGAACACGGATCTGCTCCGCAAGTTCTACACATAGAACAAATAAAACCCTTTTTCATTCATGTAATGAATTTCAAAGTGATTTTGATGAATAAAAGTTTACCTTCAATGTACTTTGTAGAAAAAATTCAATTATTCATTTTTTCACTCTAGTGATTTAAACTACTTACTGTCCATTCCCCTAGTGGGTGAAACGACATAGCCGCAAACCTGACTTCGCCAAAGTTAAAAATTATTCTGAGTGAGACATCATCCACACTCGTGGGCTTAGTTGTGATCCAGTAATCGCCTAAGTCAAAAACTACTACAAATGGGAACATCATTCACACTCGCAGGCTTAGCTGCGATCCAGTAATTGCCTAAGTTAAAAATTACTCCGAGTGAGATAGTCAATGTCTCTACTCGAGTTGCCAAATGCCAACTATATTCCCTCAATGCCAACCCTCTTCCAGAACTTGAAGACATTCCGGTAGTCCATGATTTTCCGGATATTTTTCCAGAAGAACTGCCAGGAATTCCACCTGACAGGGATGTATAGTTTGATAGACCTTGTTCCGAGAACCGTTCCAATAGCCAGGAGACCTTATAAGATGGCACCCCTGGAGCTAGCCGAACTTAAGAAGCAACTAGATGAGGCCTTGAATAAAGGTTTCATTCATCCTAGCTCTTCTTCTTGGGCTTGTCCCGTCCTCTTCGTCAAGAAGAAAGACGGAACAGATCAGATGGTTGTAGATTATCGACCAGTTAACCTGGTCACCATAAAGAACAAGTATCCGCTCCCCAGGATCAACGACTTGTATGATTCGCTCGCTGGAACCTCAGTCTTCTCTAAAATGGATTTGAGGTTGGGTTACCATCAAATCAAGATCAAGAATGGGGACATTCCAAAAACGGCTTTTGTCACTTGTTATGGCCAATACGAGTACACCTTCATGTCCTTCGGTTTAACAAATGCCCCAGCTGTCGTGGATATAAGTCTGACAGTAGATGTGTAGGGTACGAAAGGATGGGCAGAGCCTTAGCTACGGCGAGGTTGTATGAGTTCAGGCCCCTCTACGGTGGAGGTAAAACCCCTACGTCTTAGTGCTCTTGGGAGCTTAGTGTTCAGTGGAATATCAGATTACAGTAAATGCCAACCCCTGCACCAGTGGGAAAGGGTGGCTTATATAGAGTGTGCTGCCCTTCACAACGGCCCGGTGGACAGGGGTGGAATAGTGGCGAATAAATGCCTACGTTACAGGTAACGTATGCCTTAAATGCTAATAATGGTGTATGAAAATGTATGACCGTTGCCCTCCTAGGAGGTTACGATGTACAGAGTGGAATCCAGTCGGTGCGTTAAATACGCTCCGAATGCTCGTCACCGACTAGATGATGGGGGAGTCCTTAGTTCAGTCGGAACAGACTAAGGGCCTTGTCCTTTATGAAGGGTAGTCCTTGGGTAGGACCTATAGGGCAGGCCTATGACCCTACCGTGGGACTATAACCCCATCATTAGTCCCCGAATGGATCGGGGTTGGAACGATGAAGTGATGCCTGGAGTACGGATCTGACTGCTATGGATGCCGTGGTTTGCCTCGATCCATTTTATCTTCTCAACCAGTGATGAGTGAATGTATCAGTGAAACGAACCGTCAGGGACCGAGTGGTTCCGCGGAATCTTTCGATGTGGCCGGTCCAACTGACAGCGGCGGATTTTCCGGGATCCTCAAATTTCGGTTGCCGCGTGCTCAGCGGGGATGACGACATCGCCATCGAGTAGTTTCTGCCACCTCGATTACCGCGCCGTTATCTTCTCCCCTAAGATCGCAGCAGCCGGTCGGGGGATAAGATTTCGGGGCCACCTGTTAGTGAATCAGTCGGAAGCTTATTTAAGTCTCTCCGGCGGGGGTATCTTGTTGCCCTGCCCTTGCTACTCGCATTCACCTCGCTCCTCCTATAGCTCCCTGCGCTCTCCAAGCCTCCTCCTTCCTCTCCTCCTCGCCAGATCTGTTGCCTTCACCATGACGAAGGGACAGACCAGCAAACCCGAGTCGCAGAAGAAGAAGAAGAAGGGGGCCGCCCCTACTCAGCATCGAGAGCGAGCACTGCCGGCGGGTTGGATCCACAGGGATTTCCTCCCTTCCACGGTGACGGCGGACGACTTGCTCGAGCTAGTGGAGCATGACATGATCGCCAACAAGTCGTGGAGGCTGCTGGCGGAGGGCAAGACGGAGCCGGCGCCGCACGAGGGGGAGCGCGTCCTGCTGCTCAGCCACGTGTTTAGGGGCGTCTCCTTGCCTCCCCACCCCTTCTTCAGAGGTATTATGAATCACTTCGGGGCGCAGCTCCATCATTTTCGTCCGAATGCGATAGCCCATCTTGCCGCATTCGTCACCCTTTGCGAGTGCTTTATTGGGTGTCCCCCCCATTGGGGGCTCTTTAAGTACATGTTCTCCGTTAGGTCCCAGGCTGTCAAAAAGCTTAGCCAGTCGGACGATAAAACACATCTCCTCCAGCTCTGCGGGGGCTTAGGCTTCCAGAAGAAAACGAAGAGTAGCTACCCCCCTCTCCAGTTGTCCGAGTCGGTTAGGAACTGGCAGTCGACCTGGTTTTATTGCCAGGACAGAGATGTGTAGGGTACGAAAGGATGGCCAGAGCCTTAGCTACGGCGAGGTTGTAGGAGTTCAGGCCCCTCTACGGTGGAGGTAAAACCCCTACTCTTAGTGCTCTTGGGAGCTTAGTGTCGAGTGGAATATCGGATTACAGTAAATGCCAACCCCTGCACCAGTGGGAAAGGGTGGCTTATATAGAGTGCGCTGCCCTTCACAACAGCCCGGTGGACAGGGTTGGAATAGTGGCGAATAAATGCCTACGTTATAGGTAACGTATGCCTTCAATTCTAATAATGGTGTATGAAAACGTATGATCGTTGCCCTCCTAGGAGGTTACGATGTACAGAGTGGAATCCAGTCGGTACGTTAAATACTCTCCGAATGCTCGTCACCGACTGGATGATGGGGGAGTCCTTCGTTCAGTCGGAACTGACTAAGGGCCTTATCCTTTATGAAGGGTAGTCCTTGGGTAGGACCTATAGGGCAGGCCTATGACCCTACCCTGGGACTATAACCCCATCATTAGTCCCCGAATGGATCGGGGTTGGAACGATGAAGTGATGCGTGGAGTACGGATCAGACTGGTATGGATGTGACTTTGGTGTTGTTTGCCACGATCCATTTTATCTTCTCAACTAGTGATCCGAGTGAATATATCAGTGAAACGAACCGTCAGGGACCGAGTGCTTCCGCAGAATCTTTTGATGTGACCGGTCCAACTAACAGCGGCGGATTTTTCAGGATCCTCAAATTTCGGTTGCCGCGCGCTCAGTGGGGATGATGACATCGCCATTGAGTAGTTTCTGCCGCCTTGATTACCGCACCATTATCTTCTCCACTAACATCGCAGCAGCCGGTCGGGGGATAAGATTTTGGGGCCACCTGTTAGTGACTCAGTCAGAAGCTTATTTAAGTCTCTCCGGCGGGGGTTTCTTGTTGCGCTGCCCTTGCTACTCGCATTCACCTCGCTCCTCCTATAGCTCCCTGCACGGTCCAAGCCTCCTCCTTCCTCTCCTCCTCGCCGGATCTGTTGCCTTCACCATGACGAAGGGACAAATTAGCAAACTCGAGTCGTAGAAGAAGAAGAAGAAGGGGCGGCCCCTGCTCAGCGGCGACAACGAGCACTGCCGGTGGGTTGGATCTAGGGGGATTTCCTCCCTTCCACGGTGACGGCGGACGACTTGCTGGAGCTAGTGGAGCACGGCATGATCGCCAACAAGTCGTGGAGGCTGCCAGCGGAGGGCGAGACGGAGCCGGCGCCGCAGGAGGGGGAGCGTGTCCTGCTGCTCAGCCACGTGTTCAGGGGCTTCTCCTTGCCTCCCCACCCCTTCTTCAGAGGTATTATGAATCACTTCGGGGCGCAGCTCCATCATTTTCCTCCGAATGCGATAACCCATCTTGCCGCATTCGTCACCCTTTGCGAGTGCTTTATTGGGTGTCCCCCCCATTGGGGCTCTTTAAGTACATATTCTCCGCTAGGTCCCAGACTGTCAAAAAGCTTAGCCAGTCGGACGATAAAACCCATCTCCTCCAGCTCTACGGGGTCTTAGGCTTCCAGGAGAAAACGAAGAGTAGCTACCCCCCACTCCAGTTGTCCGAGTCGGTTAGGAACTAGCAGTCGACCTGGTTCTATTGCCAGGACATCGCTTGTCCGAATGCCGTGACTGGGTTGCCGCCCTTTAGCCTAGACCGTCCGGCTCCTCCCAGGCAGCTTGCGCTCTCAAAGGTGGAAAATATCCAGATCCAACCTCTAGTCGACGCGCTGATAGCTATCGTCCGCAAGGGAGACACCGGCACAGATTTGCTGGAGAATTTTCTGGGTCGGCGCATCCAGCCGCTGCAAGCCCGACACCACGCCATGTGGCACTACACGGGGCCTGATGATTCCACTCGGACTCATCCGGAATGCGTGACCGGGGAGGTTGTAATAGCGTGGGTCCGCGGCATCACAGGCGCATGTGACAACCCCAGAGGAGCCCGGCGGGTGAAGCCCTTCCGCGCCGATAATCCTCCTCCGAATGAGGTGAGCACCTCTTGTCGAGTGCTTTCAGTCTTCTTAGATTTATCGCTTTTCTTGTATCACCGCCTGACGTCTGACATTGCCGACTGTGTTTTGTGCAGGAGTGGACTAACTGGTATTCTCCCGTCTCGAACGAGAATCCAGCTGAGGAAGAGGAGGGCAGCCAGGAGGGCAGCGTGGATAGCGCCGAGTACGTCTCCGACAGTGGGGAGACGGAGGACGAGACTGAAGAGGAGGAGGGAGAGGTTGGGGAGCAGAGCTCGCCACTTCCACCACCAAAGCCTCGAACTAAGCGCCGTCACGAACCCGCGGCTCCGAGTGCTCCGCCAGCTTCTCCCATGGCTCCGAGTGCTCGGAGCGTGAAGAGGACTAGGGACGCTGCTGCCGAGCCCACGGATCAGCCATCCAAGGTGGCAAAACCTAGCGGGCCCAAGCCTCGGAAAGCTTTGCCTCGGATGAGGATCGCTGTTCCAGTCGCCTCAGCGTAAGTGTCTTGTTCTCTCATCTTGCTTCAGTATCTAGTTGAACTCATGCTTATCCGTCGAGTGGATTTTACTCGACAGAGTTGCTACCTCCGCCACCTCTCAGCCGCGCCAAGGCAATGATCCCATGGACACGGATAACGCTGCCACATCCAAGCAAGGTACGCTGTCACGACTCCGAGAGTTTGTATTATTGTTTCGCAAGTGCTATCTTTAATCTTGCCCTTTTTCTATAATTTCATGTTGTTCAGTCAGGCTTCCTTCGGAGGTGATTCACCTGGAGGACGACGACCAAAGGGGGTCAGGGCCCGCTTTGGCGTCTGTCCTTGAGGTTGTCCCATCTGCTGCTGCACCCACCATGGACGTGCCGCCGACCGAGACGATGCCGCCGACTGAGACGGTGCCCCTCGCGGTGGAACCGACTGGAGCGCAACCTTGGATGCCCAAGGAGTCTTCTGTCGTGCCGGGTTCGTCGACGGTCCAGTACGACGCCCGACACCTCCCGGAAGACCAAGTGGGGGCCGCCATGGACGCCATGGTGCAGGTGGAGCTGATGGTGGGTGACGCCAAGGGAGCGTATGACTCCATCACGTCTTTGTACAAACTCCGGGAAGATATCCGAGTAAGTGCGCTAGTAAGTGTTTACTTTCCTGTTGTTACCCACTGGGGGTTTCAGTGATAGACTCGGATAGAGTAGGATGTTTTTGTAGTGGGTTCACTCCGAGTGAACCCAGTGGGTGTAGTCCCCGAGACTTCTGTCGAGTGCTTGCACCGGCAGTTGTCTTTATATGTATTTTTCATGACCTGAACAGATAAAGATGATCTGCCTGAATGGTACCAGTGGGGGCACTCCGAGTGCACCCACTGGTTGTAGTCCCTCAGAGTAGTGTTACTTAGGTCGGGTAATAATAGTCTCATAGATTTGTCTGTTTGTCATGTAGCTCAATAGGGCCGGCCTGTTCGAGCTTCATGCCAGTGGGGTCACTCTTAGTGAACCCACTGGGTGTAGTCCCCGAGACCGCTGTGGATTGCTTGCATCGGCAGGGGTCTGAAGAACTTTGAGCTTTGTTTGTTTTCCTTGTTGAATGTGTCTGATCTTCCCTTTGCGCTTATTTGGCAGAAGACTCGCGAAATGGGATCCGCGTACAATGCTCTGAAGGCTGAAAAGATTCAGCTTGCTGCGGAATTGGAGGCGGCTGTGAAAGACTTGGCTGGTGTGAAGGGGTCTCTTGCTGACCGAGAGAAGTCTTTGGAGGAGTCCCGGGAGACCAACAAGGCATTGGTGGCCTAAATTGAGAAAATGGGCAAGCAAAGAACTGAACTGATGGGTCAGATGAAGGTGATGAACAATTGGTGCATGGCGCAGGAGAAGTACGTCAGCGACTGGGCAAGGAAGATTATTGCACTGCTTGGTGGTAAGTTTTTTGCTGAGTGCTTCTTGTCTTTGGAGTTTATTCTGCGCTTACTTTTTGCTTGTCTTTTCTTGGCAGATTTTTGTCTGGACGCTGAGGCTGAAGCAGCCGACATTGAACGGTCGGTTGTTCCGAACGTTCCACTCGGTTACGAAGCCAACCGGGACATGCTCCGAGCGCATATTCGCCTTGGCAGAGTGGGACCTTTCATTGGCCGTCTCAGAGAAGTCATCGGCCGGATCGACAAGGAGTTGTGGCCCGAAGACAATTCTCGGCAAGAAATAGAAGGGTTGATGACTCGGCTGCAGGACGTCCCGAACCGAGTGCAGGCATGGAAGAAATCTGCCGCTCATTGTGGTGCGGACGTGGCGCTATCTCTGGTCCGAGTGCACTGCAAAGAAGCTCGCGAAGAAAAACTAAAGGCGGTGCAGGTCGCCAACACCAAAAGCTTTGGTTTGAATATTTCATGGAGACCTTCATCGACACAGCCACTCGCATCACAGACCGGATCGACCTTGACACCTTTGTGGAGCCTGCCAGTCCTGGTGACGCTTGAAAATCTTTATGGTGAACGCACTTTTGCCTCGGAATGCCGAGTGTTATCTATATCAAACTTTGGCCACTTCTGTTGGCCGTCACATTCGTGGTTCGGTGTGGATAAGCTTGATCCACACCGAGCCGACTGATCGTAGATCCAACTTTGAATTCGAATCGAATATTTTGCTCTTCTTTCGCCAAGTTTTTTTTTTGACACGATTTTGGCTCATGGTTTTTGTTTCGCGTTTCTTGGTGAAGCTAATGGCAAACATGTGGAGCATGTAATTGTCAGTTGTCTTCACATCCACATGAGCCTCAATGAGGGTCTGCTAAGCCTCCGAGTGGATCTCGAGGATACACTCCATGGAAGCTTTTTACTTAGGCGATTCTGGATCGCAGCTAAGTCCCCGAGTGCGGCATCTCGTGCGCACTCGGAGTGAGTTGATACTCATGTAGTTGTCAGTTGTCTTCACATCCACATGAGCCTCAATGAGGGTCTGCTAAGACTCCGAGTGGATCTCGAGGATACACTCGAAGGAAGCTTCTTACTTAGGCGATTCTGCATCGCAGCTAAGTCCCCGAGTGTGACTCTTCGTGCACACTCGGAGTGAGTTGATACTCATGTAGTTGTCAGTTGTCTTCACATCCACATGAGCTTCAATGAAGGTCTGCTAAGCCTCCGAGTGGATCTCGAGGATACACTCGAAGGAAGTTTTTTACTTAGGCGATTCTGGATCGCAGCTAAGTCCCCGAGTGCGACTTTTAGTGCGCACTCGGAGCGACTTTGTACTTAGGCGATTCTGGGTCGCAGCTAAGTCCCCGAGTGTGGCCTTTGGTGCGCACTCGGAGCGAGTTTGTACTTAGGCGATTCTGGGTCGCAACTATGTCCCCAAGTGCGGCTTTTGTTGCGCACTCAGAGCGAGTTTGTACTTAGGCGATTCTAGGTCGCAGCTAAGTCCCCGAGTGCGGCTTTTTGTGCGCACTCGGAGCGAGTTTGTACTTAGGCGATTCTAGGTCGCACCTAAGTCTCCGAGTGCGGCTTTTGGTGTGCACTCGGAGCGAGTTTGTACTTAGGCGATTCTGGGTCGCAGCTAAGTCCCGGAGTGCGACTCTGAGTGCGCACTCGGAGCGAATTTTTTAGACCGGAGTCTGCGAATGCGGAAGAATTTTGAACCTGCAAGAAATCAATCTGCTTTGTATTACTTCAATTATACTTGTTCTTTACATTGCCCCCATCGGCGGTCATGTGTAGAAGCGCTTCAGGAGATCTCCGTTCCATGCTCGCGGCTCGTCCGTTTCTCTGTCGAGGTTGTAGAGTCGATATGCTCCGTTGTGCAACACCTTAGAGGTGATGAAGGGTCCTTCCCAGGCGGGACCCAACTTGTGAGGCCTCTGCTGGTCCACTCGGAGCACCAGGTCGCCTGCTTGGAATGTGCGACTCCTGACGTGCCGCGCGTGGAATCGCCGCATATCTTGTTGATAAATTGTTGAGCGAGTCAGTGCCATCTCGCACTCTTCTTCTAGTAGATCCACTCCGTCTTGCCTGGCTTGCTCTACCTCGGCTTCGGAGAAGAGTTCGACTCGTGGAGAGTTGTGAAGCAAGTCACTCGGAAGGACTGCCTCGGCTCCATAAACGAGGAAGAACGGGGATCGCCCTGTAGATCTATTCGGAGTTGTGCGGAGGCCCCACAACACCAAAGACAGCTTGGTGACCCATGCGCCAGCGGCATGTCCAACTTCTCGCAGGAGTCGAGGCTTCAACCCTTGAAGAATAAGTCCATTCGCCCGCTCTGCTTGCCCATTTGTTTGGGGGTGCACCAGAGATGCAAAATCCACTCTGATACCTTGGCCTGTGCAAAAACCATTGAATCTGTCCGAGTCAAAGTTTGTGCCATTGTCAGTGATTATGCTGTGCGGGACTCCGAATCTGGCGATGATGTCTCTGACAAATTTGATGGTAGTAAGGGCGTCAAGCTTCTTGATGGGCTTGGCTTCAATCCACTTGGTGAACTTGTCGACTGCTACCAAGAGATGAGTGAATCCCCCTTGGCCTGTTCTGAATGGTCCGACTGTATCTAATCCCCACACGGCGAACGGCCAAACAAGAGGGATTTTCTTCAGTGCAGATGTTGGCTTGTGGTACTTGTTCGAATAGAACAGACAACCTTCGCATCGGTCGACCATATCTTTTTCCATTTCATTCGCCTGCAACCAGAAGAAACCAGCTCTAAATGCTTTGGCGACGATTGATCTTGAGGAGGCATGATGGCCGCAGGTTCCCGAGTGAATTTCTTCCAGGATTAATTGTCCCTCCTCAGGGGAGATGCATCGCTGAAGGACGCCTGAAACACTTTCCTTGTACAACTGGCCATCAATGACGGTGAAGGACTTCGACCTACGGACGATCTGCCTCGCTTGGACTTCGGCTTCTGGTAATTCTAGCCTCAGGATGTACGCAATGAACGACATAGTCCAATCGGGGATGAGAGCAAGAATCTCCATGATCAAATCAACCACAGCGGGGACCTCAACTTCAATCGGATCTGTTGAGCTCTTCGGTTGTACAGGTTCCTCTGTGAAAGGATCTTCTTTTACTGAGGGAAGGTGTAGGTGCTCGAGGCACACATCACTCGGGACCGGTCTCCGAGTGGATCCAAGTTTTGCCAATTCATCAGCTGCTTGGTTCTTCAGTCGCGGAACATGGTGGAGTTCCAGACCTTCAAACTTCTTCTCGAGCTTCCTTACTGCGTTGCAGTATGTAGTCATGGTGGGGTTCCTGACATCCCAGTCCTTCATCACTTGATTAACCACCAAATCTGAATCGCCATAGACCATCAGGCGACGGACGCCGAGTGTGATGGCCATGCGCAATCCATAAAGGAGAGCTTCATACTCTGCCTCATTGTTGGATGAATCGAAATGTATTTGCAACACATACTTAAGTTTATCACCTTTTGGCGATATGATCACTACGCCAGCGCCTGAGCCATTCAACATCTTGGACCCATCGAAGAACATAGTCCAATGAGCAGAGTAGATGTGAGTCGGTTTTTGTTGTTCTACCCATTCTGCTATGAAGTCAGCCAGAGCTTGAGACTTTATAGCTTTGTTGGCTTCGAACTTGATGTCGCAGTATAACATCTCCATAGCCCACTTCGCCACTCGGCTTGATGCGTCTCGATCGTGGAGGATTTCCGACAACAGAGCATTAGAAATGACACACACCGAGTGGTCTTGGAAATAATGAGACACCTTCTTTGCAGTCATGTAGATCCCATAAATAAGCTTTTGATAATGGGGATACCTCTGCTTGGAAGGAGTCAGGACTTCGGAGACATAATATACTAGCCACTGAACCTTGTACGCTTTGCCTTCTTCTTCGTGTTCGACTGTGAGAACAGTGCTGATGACTTGATTTGTAGCCGTGATGTACAGAAGAAGGGGTTCTTTACTGAGTGGGGCAGTAAGAACCGGCTGGGTGGAAAGCAGGGCTTTGAGGTCGTCGAATGCAATCTGGGCTTCGTCTGTCCACTCGAAAGTATCTGATTTCTTCATGAGTCGGTACAGAGGTAACGCCTTCTCGCCGAGTCGAGCGATAAACCTGCTCAAAGCCGCTAGGCAACCTGTGAGCCTTTGAACATCATGTATTCTAACCGGCCGCTCCATTCGAACGATGGTCCCGATCTTCTCGGGGTTGACATCGATCCCTCGTTCGGAAACGAAGAAACCTAGTAACTTTCCGCTAGGAACACCGAATGAACACTTGGCAGGGTTGAGCTTGATATCGTACCTATGAAGGTTGGCGAATGTTTCTGCCAAGTCAGTCAGCAGGTCGGAACCTTTGCGTGACTTGACTATGATATCGTCCATATATGCCTCCACATTTCGACCGATCTGGTCAAGGAGGCATTTTTGGATCATGCGCATAAAAGTTGCTCCTGCATTCTTCAAACCGAATGGCATAGTGATGTAGCAGAAACACCCGAATGGGGTGATGAAGGCTGTTTTGAATTCATCCGGACCATACAGACGGATCTGATGATAGCCCGAATAGGCATCAAGGAATGATAAATGCTCGCAGCTCGCAGTCGAATCAACAATTTTATCAATGCGGGGGAGCGGGAAATGATCTTTTGGGCAGACCTTATTGAGATGCTTGAAGTCGATGCACATATGGAGAGACTTGTCCTTCTTGGGCACCATGACAACATTCGCGACCCACTCGGAGTGGTGTACCTCGCGAATGAAGTTAGCTGTCAAAAGTTTAGCCACCTCCTCTCTGATTGCCTTCCTTTTGTGCAAGGCGAACCGACGCAGGCGTTCTCGGACGGGCCGAGCAGCAAGATCCACATGCAGTCGGTGCTCAGCCAACTCCCTGGGTACACCTGGCATGTTAGCGGGCTTCCATGCAAAAATGTCCCAGTTCTCACAGAGGAATTGGATGAGCTCGGCTTCCTATTTTGGATCAAGGGTGGTGGAGATGTTCGTCGGGGCGGCGGTGTCGTCCTTCGGGTGGATGCTGACTTTCTTCGTGTCGCCCGCCGACTGGAATGCGGACTCCGAAGCTGGCTTCTTCGAACACATCAAGTCAGTGGGGTCGGTTCTCTTCTTGTACTCATCCAGCTCGAGGATAGCCATCTGCTGATCGGCAATCCTCGACCCCTGCTGCAGACACTCCTCGGCCCGCTGCCGATTGCCCGTGACCGTGATCACACCTTTGGGACCCAGCATCTTCAGCTTCAAATACACGTAACATGGACGAGCCATGAAACGTGGATACGCTGGACGGCCCAGAATTGCATGGTATGGACTCTGGAAGTCCACCACCTCGAATGTCAGCTTTTCCTTACGGAAGTTCTTGTTGGAACCGAAAACGACGTCCAATGCGATCTGGCCGAGTGACTTGGCCTTTCGTCCTGGGACGACTCCATGGAACTGCATGCTGCTCTCGCTAAGTTTGGACATCGGAATGCCCATCCCCTTGAGAGTGTCGGCGTACATGATGTTCAAGCCACTGCCGCCGTCAATGAGGACTTTGCGCAGTCGGACTCCTTCCACCACCGGGTCGACGACCAGAGCTTGCCTCCCTGGGGTGGGCAAGTGAGCTGGATGATCCGACTGATCAAAGGTGATCGCAATCTGAGACCATTTGAGGAACGTGGGGTTGGTTGGGGTTGCCATGTTCACCTCCCTGTTCACCAGCTTCAATCGACTCTTGCTTTCCACGTCAGCAAAAATCATCAATGTTGGATGGACTTGGGGAAACGGATCCTCCTTGTCCTCATCATCCTGCTCGTTGTCCTTTTCATTCGGCTGCCCTTCGCTGAACCCTTGGATCAGGAGGCGACATTTCCGAGTGTTGTGCTTCGGGAATATGGCGTTGACTTCTTCGTCCATCTTCATGTGGATTGGACATGGCTGATCCAGGATGGAATTCCCGAACTGTTTCTTCTTGGGGGTGTACTGAGCTTTCCCCTTGCCCTTGAACTTGGCATTGGTAACGGCTGCTGCCTCTGCATGCGGAGTGGACGGAGCTTTGTGCTTTTGCTTCCGATTGTTGTTCCCATCTCCGTCGGCAACTGCCTTATGCTTTCCACTACGTATGTGGTCCTCTTCTTTGCCATTTGCATAGTGTGCGGCTATCTCCATCATCTTGCTCATGGAGATGTCGCCTGTCCGACCAAACTTCAGGTACAGATCTCTGTAACGCACGCCTGCGTTGAAGGCGTAGACTGCTTGGTGCTCTGCGACGTTCTCCACCATGTGGTAGAGGGTCGTCCAGCGCTGGATGAAATCGCGCAGGGGCTCAATCTGCTTCTCGACACAGTGTTGGAGCTCCACGAGACCAGCAGGGTGTTTGCACGTGCCCTCGAAAGTCCTGATGAAGACTCGGGACAGATCTGCCCAGCTGTAGATGCTTGATGGAGCCAACTGGTTCAGCCACGCTCGTGCCGAGCCGTCGAGCATCAGGGGGAGATGTTTCATGGTGACCTGGTCATCTCCGCCACCGATCTAGACCGCCACTCGGTAGTCGTCCAGCCACGTTTTTGGCTTGGATTCTCCTATGAACTTGCTGATCCCCGTCGCCAATCGGAAGTTGGTAGGGATGTCAGCTGAACGGATGGCTCGACTGAAGCACTCGGGGCCAGAGACGATGGTCCTGCTTCAACTCGGACGGTCTCTATTGTGACCATCACGGTGGGCTCGACTCCTGTCGACCTTCCTCTGGGCGATGTACCCTCTTGCGTCGGGCCTTGGATCATACGTGTTACCGACTGAACACCGATCATCGTGATGCCGGGGCCCGTAAGGCCCACCCCGCGGAGGGGTGCGTGAACGGCGACGATCTTCGGGATTCATGGAACGGCTGCCCCCTCTGCGTCCCTGATGAGAGTCGGGGCTGAAAACCGACCAATGCGTGTTCGCGTGAACAAAACTGTTGTGGATCCTGTTGTGCGACTAGGAGACCACCGAATTCTGCTGCTGCGCCGTGTGCAACAGGGCATGGATCTGCTCGATCCCTCTACTAGCCTCTGAATCAGTCGGTTGGAGAGAATCGGCTATCTTGGCAGCGGCAGCCAGGTTGAGGACGGGTGTGTGGAACACCTCGACGTTGCTCTGACGAGTGCGTCGACTGGCAGAACGGTGGTGTTGACGGTGAGAGCCGGATGATTCACCGACCTCGTGCTCGTTCCGACCAGTCCGGTGGGGACTTTCACGGGAATTGTCCATGAGAACTTCGGCTGCAGGCCCGCGACCCATGTACTTGGAAGGTAACTCAGTCGGAACTGATTCCAAGCACTGGGATGGTGGCGCGACCACAACTGACTCGAGGACCGCCACTTGAGAAGACACGCTCTGTCGCGCCTGGGCGTGTCGCACCCAACGCTGAAGCTGCGGACGGCGGGTCTGCTTGTTGCGGCACATGACGGGGGCGAAAATCGACACCGAGGCCGATTGCTGGAGGAGAAGGACGCAGCGGGCACCGGCACGGAAGTGCGTAGCCCCACGACTCGGGAGCGCCTCGACGTCGAGAGACGCATCCCGAAGCCATGCCAAATCGTCGACGATGAAGGAGAGTGCGCCGAAGAGGATCTCACGACCCATGCGTAAATCTACGCCGGACGACATGATGAAAAGATGAAGTTGCAAACTCGCCGGAAGTCGCTTAGACGCCTGCCCCACGGTGGGCGCCAACTGTCGTGGGTATAAGTCTGACAGTAGATGTGTAGGGTACGAAAGGATGGGCAGAGCCTTAGCTACGGCGAGGTTGTATGAGTTCAGGCCCCTCTACGGTGGAGGTAAAATCTCTACGTCTCAGTGCTCTTGGGAGCTTAGTGTCGAGTGGAATATCGGATTACAGTAAATGCCAACTCCTGCACCAGTGGGAAAGGGTGGCTTATATAGAGTGCGCTGCCCTTCACAACGGCCCGGTGTACAGGGGTGGAATAGTGGCGAATAAATACCTATGTTACAGGTAACGTATGCCTTAAATGCTAATAATGGTGTATGAAAACGTATGACCGTTGCCCTCCTGGGAGGTTACGATGTACAGAGTGGAATCCAGTCGGTACGTTAAATACGCTCTGAATGCTCGTCACCGACTGGATGATGGGGGAGTCCTTAGTTCAGTTGGAACTGACTAAGGGCCTTGTCCTTTATGAAGGGTAGTCCTTGCGTAGGACCTATAGGGCAGGCCTATGACCCTACCCTGGGACTATAACCCCATCACCAGCCACCTTCTCTCGTTTGATGAATTCAATCTTCATGGAGTATTTGGATAAATTCATCGTCGTATACCTGGACGATATTCTCATTTACTCGAAGAACGAACAAGAACATGCCGAGCATCTAAGACTGGTATTGATGAAACTTCTAGAGCATCGCCTTTATGCCAAGTTTTCAAAATGTGAATTTTGGTTACCAGAAGTGACCTATCTAGGCCACGTAATCTCTGGTAAGGGTATTGCTGTCAATCCCGAGAGAGTTCAAGCCGTCCTTGATTGGACTCAACCTGAATCGGTTAAGAAAGTTAGGAGTTTTCTTGGTCTAGCCAGCTATTGTCGCCGCTTTGTTTAGAATGTCTCCAAGGTTGCAAAGCCTCTAACTGAACTCCTCAAGGAAGATAAAAAGTTCGAGTCGACACCACTGTGTGAGCACAGCTTTCAGGAACTGAAAAGATGCCTGAATTCCGCACCTGTGTTGCTACCACCAGATTTTTCCAACAACTTTGTTATCTATTGCGATGCCTCGCGACAAGGATTAGGTTGCATTCTCATGGAGGATCGTCATGTGATTGCATACGCATCTCAACAGTTGCGTCCACATGGGGATAACTATCCCACACATGATCTTGAGCTTGCAGTTGTAGTCCATGCACTTAAAACCTCACGACATTACCTTCTTGGTAATCGTTCTGAAATATTCAGTGATCACCAAAGTCTGAAATATATCTTCACCCAGCCGGATTTGAATCTCAGGCAAAGACGGTGGGTTGAGTTGATCACGGATTACGACTTAGGGATAACTTACACCCTAGGGAAGGACAATGTGATGGCTGATGCACTAAGTCGTAAGTCTTATTGTAACAACCTGATGCTACAACGAGGTCAACCACATCTCTATGAGGAATTTCGGAAGTTAAATCTTCACATTGTTCCTCAAGGATTCCTTTCTAACCTGGTGGCGAAGCCTACTCTTAAGGATCAAATGTGAGCTGGCCAGAAGCGTGATAAGGGTATATCACGGATCAAGGAGTACATCATTAGCGAAAACGCTAAGGAATTCTCCATAAATTATCAAGATGTTGTGTTCTTCCAGAATCGTCTAGTGGTTCCTAAGAATCCACATCTAAGGCAGTTGATCCTTAAGGAGGCTCATGATTCTCCTCTCACCATTCATCCTGGTAGTACTAAGATGTATCAGGACCTACGCCAAAGGTTTTGGTGGACTAGGATGAAGAGAGAAATTGCTGAGTTCATTGCTAACTGCGACGTTTGTCGTCGAGTTAAGGCAAAACATAAAAGGCCTGCTGGCACCCTTCAACCTTTAGCTATTCCTGAATGGAAATGGGATAAAGTCAGTATGGATTTCATCACTGGATTTCCCAAGACCAAGAAAGGAAATAATGCTATCTTTGTGGTCATTGGCCGTCTTTCCAAAGTAGCTCATTTTCTTCCAGTTCGTGAGAGTATAACAGCTAGCCAGCTAGCAGAGTTACATATCTCTCGAATAGTGTCTCTTCATGGTGTTCCTCTGGAGATTAACTCAGACCGTGGAAGTATCTTTACTTCTGGGAAAGTTTTCAGAATGCCATGGGGACTCACTTATCTTTTAGCACTGCTTTCCATCCTCAACCAAGTGGTCAAGTAGAAAGAGTGAATCAAACCCTAGAAGATATGCTCCGAGCTTGTGTTATATCGTTCGGTATGAATTGGGAGAAGTGCCTTCCATTCGCCTAATTTGCTTATAACAATAGTTATCAATCAAGCTTGGGC
Source organism: Hordeum vulgare subsp. vulgare (assembly GCF_904849725.1). Taxonomy (NCBI): domain Eukaryota; kingdom Viridiplantae; phylum Streptophyta; class Magnoliopsida; order Poales; family Poaceae; genus Hordeum; species Hordeum vulgare. The sequence goes on from NC_058519.1 coordinate 331,847,969, forward strand.
AAAGCTCCTTTTGAAGTTCTCTATGGACGAAGATGTCGAACACCTCTTAATTGGTCAGAAACCGGAGAGAGGCAACTCTTTGGTCCGGATATGATCCAGGAGGCAAAAGAGCAAGTTTGCATTATTCGTGAAAAGTTGAAAACAACCGAGTCTCGTCAAAAGAGCCAATATGATCGTCATCATAAAGTTGTGACCTTTGAAGTTGACGAGAAGGCTTACTGATGGGGTTATAGTCCCACGGTAGGGTCATAGGTCTGCCCTATAGGTCCTATCCAAGAACTACCCTTCATAGGGGACAAGGCCCTTAGACAGTTCCGACTGAACTAAGGACGCCCCCATCATCCAGTCGGCGGCGATCCACTCGGAGCATATCTAACATACCGACTGGAATCCACTCTGTACATCGTAACCTCCCAGGAGGGCAATGGTCATACGTTTTCATACACCATAACTAGCATTTAAGGCTTACGTTACCAATAACGCCAGCGGTTACTCGCCACTACTCCACCCCTGTCCACCGGACCATTATGAAGGGCAGCACACTCGATATAAGCCGCCCTTCACCACTGGTACACGGGTTGGCACTTGTTGTAATCCCTTTATTCACTCGACACAAAGCTCCCCAGAGCACTGAGACGTAGGGCTTTTACCTCCACCATAGAGGGGCCTGAACTCATACATCCTCGTTGTAGCTAAGGCTCTGCCCATATACTTTCGTACCCCGTACTTCTACTGTCAGACTTATACCCACAACAGTTGGCGCCCACCGTGGGGCAGGCGTTTAAGCGACTTCCGGCGAGTTTGTGATTTCATCTTTTCGTCATGTCATCCGGCGGAGATCTGTGCATGGGTCATGAGATCCTCTTTGGTGCAGTCTCCTTCATCACCAACGATTCGGCATGGCTTCGGGATGCGCCCCTCGACATCGAGACGCTTCCGAGTCGCGGGGCTATGCACTTCCGGGCCAGTTCATGCGGCGTTCTTCTTCTCCAGCCATCGGCCCTGGTGTCGATCTTCGTCCCCGTCACGCGCCGCAACAAGCGATCCGGTCATTCGTGGCTCCAGCGTTGGGTGCGCCACGCCCTAGCGCGAGAAAACATGTCCTCTCAAGTGGCGGTGCTCGAATCGGTTGTGGTCCCGCGGTCATCCCAATGCTCGGAGTCAGTCCCGACTGAACTACCTTCCGAGTATCAGGGTCATGGGCCTGCAGCCGAAGTACTCATGGAGGAATTCCCATGAAAGTCGCCCCCGGACTGGTCGGAACGAGTGTGAGATCGGAGAATCATCCGGCGCTCGTCGTCAGCACCTTCGTTCTTCCAGTCGACGCACTCGCCAGAGCAACGTCGAGGTCTTCCGCACACCCATCCTCAACTTGGCTGCAGCCGTTAGGATCGTTGTTTCTCTCCAGCCGACTGATTCGGAGGCTGGTAGAGGAATCGAGCAGATCCGTGCCTTGTTACATACGGCGCAGCAGCAAAACTTGGCGGTTTCCCAGTCGCACAACAAGATCCACAACAGTTTCGTTCAAGCGAACACACATCGGTCGGTTTTCAGTCCCTGCTCTCACCAGCGACGCGGAGGGGGCAGCCGTTCCAGGGACCCGAGTTGGAATTTTCTTTCCATTCGGTCTCATCCCGAAGATCGTCGCCATTCGCGTACTCCTCCGCGGAGTGGGCCTTACGGACCCCGGCATTACGAGGATCATCGTTCGGGCGGTGGCGCACATGATCAAAGGCCTGATGCAAGAGGGTATATCACTCAGAAGAAGGTTGATAGAAGCCGAGCCCACCGTGATGGTCACGATAGAGATTGTCTGAATGGAAGCAGGACCGTTGTTTCTGTTCCCGAGTGTTTCAATCGGGCCATTCGCTCGGCTGACATCCCTCCCAACTTTCGATTGGCGACGGGAATCAGCAAATTCACAGGAGAGTCCAAACAAGAAACTTGGTTAGATGACTACAAAGTGGCGGTCCAGATCGGCGGCGGGGATGACCATGTCGCCATGAAACATCTCCCATTGATGCTCGACCTTTCGGCTCGAGCTTGGCTAAACTAGTTAGATCCATCAAGCATTTATAGTTGGGCAGATCTGTCCCGAGTCTTCATCAGCACCTTCGAGGGACGTGCAAACGCCCTGCTGGTCTCACGGAGCTTCAGCACTGTGTCCAGAAGCAAAACGAGCCCCTGCGCAATTTCATCCAGCGCTGGACAACCCTCTACCACAAGGTGGAGAATGTTACAGAACACCAAGCAGTCTGCGCCTTCAAGGCAGGCGTTCGGTACAGAGATCTATACCTGAAGTTTGGTCGGACAGGCGACATCTCCATGAGCAAGATGATGGAGATAGCCGCGCTCTATGCAAATGGCGAAGAGGAGGACCACATACGTAGCGGCAAGCATAAGTCAGTCGCCGAAGGAGATGGGAGTAGCAGTCGGAAGCAGAAACAGAAAGCCCAATCCACTCCGCAAGCAGAGGCGGCAATTGTTACAAATGCTAAGTTCAAAGGCAAGGGGAAACAACAGTACACCCCCAAGAAGAGACAGTCAGGAAATTCCATCCTAGATCAACCGTGTCCAATCCACACGAAGACGGATGAAGAAGGCAATGTCATATTGCCAAAGCATACCACTCGGCAGTGTCGCCTCCTGATCCAAGGATTCGGTGAAGACAGCCGAGTGAGAAAGACACCGAGCAAGACGATGAGGACAAGGAGGATCCGTTCCCTCAATTCCATGCAACGTTAATGATTTTTGCTGATGTAGAAAGCAAAAGTCGACTAAAGCGGGTCAACAGGGAGGTAAACATGGCAACCCCATCCACTCCCACGTTCCTCAAGTGGTCACAGAATGCAATCACTTTTGATCAGTCAGACCACCCAGCACACGTACCCACCCCAGGGAGGCAAGCTCTGGTCGTCGACCCGATGGTGGAAGGAGTTAGGCCGCGCAAAGTCCTCATGGACGGCGGCAGAGGCTTCAATATCATGTACGCCGATACTCTCAAGGGAATGGGCATTCCGATGTCCAGACTTAGCGTATGCAATTCCATGGAGTCGTCCCAGGAAGAAAGGCCAAATCACTCGGCCAGATTGCATTGGATGTCGTTTTCGGCTCTGACAAGAACTTCCGCAAAGAGAAGTGAACATTCGAGGTGGTAGACTTCCAGAGTGCATACCATGCCATTCTGGGCCGTCCGGCATACGTACGTTTCATGGCCCGTCCATGTTACGTGTATTTGAAGCTGAAGATACCTGGTCCCAAAGGCGTGATTACTGTCACAGGCAATCGGCAGCGGGCCAAAGAGTGTCTACAACAGGGGTCGAGAATTGCAGACCATCAGATGGCTGTACTCGAGTTGGATGAGTACAAGAAGACTGCCGACCCCGCCGACCTGATGCGTTCAAACAAGCCAGCTTCCGGTCTGCATTCCAGTCGGCGGGAGACATGAAGAAAGTTAGCATCCACCCGACAAATGCCACCGCCGCCCCAACAAACATCTCCACCACCCTTGATCCAAAATAGGAAGCCGAGCTCATCCGATTCCTCCGTGAGAACTGGGACATTTTTGCATGGAAGTCTGCTGACATGCCAGGTGTACCCAGGGAGTTGGCTGAGCATCGACTGCATGTGGATCCTGCCGCTCGGCCCGTCCGAGAACGCCTGCGTCGGTCCGCCGCGCACAAGAGGCAAGCAATCGGAGAGGAGGTGGATAAACTTCTGGCAGCCAACTTCATTCGCGAGGTACACCACTCCGAGTGGCTCGCTAATGTTGTCATGGTGCCCAAGAAGGACAAGTCTCTCCGTATGTGCATCGATTTCAAGCACCTTAATAAGGTCTTTCCGAAAGACCACTTCCCGCTCCCCCGCATTGATCAAATTGTTGATTCGACTGCGGGTTACAAGTGCTTGTCCTTCCTTGATGCCTATTCGGGCTATCATCAGATCCGTCTGTATGGTCCAGATGAATTAAAAACATCTTTCATCACCCTATTCGGGTGCTTCTGTTACATCACTATGCCATTCGGTTTGAAGAATGCAGGAGCAACTTTTATGCGAATGATCCAAAAATGTCTCCTAGACCAGATTGGTCGAAATGTGGAGGCATATATGGACGATATCGTAGTCAAGTCACGGAAAGGTTCCGACCAGCTGACTGACTTGGCAGAAACATTCGCCAACCTACGTAGGTACGGTATCAAGCTCAACCCAGCCAAGTGTTCATTCGGCGTTCCCAGCGGGAAGTTACTCGGTTTCTTCGTTTCTGAACGAGGGATCGATGTCAACCCCGAAAAGATCGGGACCAGTGTTTGAATGGAGCGGCCGGTAAGAGTACATGACGTACAAAAGCTCACAGGTTGCCTAGCGGCTTTGAGCAGGTTTATCGCTCGACTCAGCGAGAAGGCTTTACCTCTGTACCGACTCATGAAGAAGTCAGATACCTTCGAGTGGACAGACGAAGCCCAAATCGCATTCGACGACCTCAAAGTCCTGCTTTCCACCCAGCCGGTTCTTACTGCCCCGCTCAGTAAAGAACCCCTTCTTCTGTACATCGCGGCTACAAACCAAGTCGGCAGCACCGTTCTGACAGTCGAACGCGAAGAAGAAGGCAAAGCGTACAAGGTTCAGCGGCCAGTATATTATGTTTCCGAAGTCCTGACTCCTTCCAAGCAGAGGTATCCTCATTATCAGAAGCTTATTTATGGGATCTACATGACTGTAAAGAAGGTGGATAATTATTTCCAAGACCACTCGGTATCTCTCATATCTGATGCTCCGTTGTCGGAAATTCTCCACAATCGGGACGCATCAGGCCGAGTGGCAAAGTGGGCCATGGAGATGCTATACTGGGACATCAAGTTCGAAGCCAAGAAAGCTATAAAGTCTCAAGCTCTTGCTGACTTCATAGCAGAATGGGTAGAACAACAGCAACTGACTCACATCTACTCGGCTCATTGGACCTTGTTCTTCGATGGGTCCAAGATGTTGAATGGCTCCGGCGCCGGCGTAGTGCTCATATCCCCGAAAGGTGATAAACTCAAGTATGTGTTGCAGATCCATTTTGATTCTTCCAACAACAAAGCATAGTACGAAGCTCTCCTTTACGGGATGCGCATGGCCGTCACACTCGGCGTCCGTCGCCTGATGGTCTATGGCGACTCAGATCTAGTGGTTAATCAAGTAATGAAGGAGTGGGATGTAAGGAACCCCACCATGAATGTATACTCCAACGCAATAAGAAAGCTCGAGAAGAAGTTCGAAGGTCTGGAACTTCACCATGTTCCTCGACTGAAAAACCAAGCAGGAGATGAATTGGCAAAACTTGGATCCACGCGGAGACCTGTCCCGAGTGATGTCTTCCTCGAGCACCTAAACCTCCCCTCAGTAAAAGAAGATCCTTTTACAGAGGAGCCTATGCAACCGAAGAGCTCAACAGATCAGACTGAAGTCGAAGTTCCGGCTGTGGTTGACCTGGTCATGGAGATTCTAGCTGTCATTCCCGAATGGACTGTGCCATTGTAAGTGCATCTAGTGCCCCTTAGTGATTTTGGTGGTTTGAAGACTTATAGGTTAAGTATCTAATGTGTTTATGAGTGTACACAGGATCTATAAGTCATTGAGGAGTTTGAGATATTTGAACAATATCGACCCCTAAAAATGTATATCTTCGGTTGAAGAAATTGGTCTGAAGCTGAAGAAATGAATCGCGAGGAATCTGCGATGAAATTGATATTCCTCATGAAGATACTGATATTGAGGAATCCGGTGTGTCCTGAAGAAAATCACTTTGAATAATTTGAAGTATGAAGATTTACTCTTTCTGTTTTATTTTCTTCGCATTTGAGTAATAGGAACACCGTACTATTAAAGGGGTTCGAAGTTACACTTTGGAATGAATTTCCTCGTGATGCTCAACCCAAGCCTAATCCTACCAAAAGCCTCAAGTGAGGAATACGAGTGACATGAGGACTCTCACAGTTGAGGGTTCCGACCGTTTCGATAGCCACGCCAAGTCATTGGTCTTATCCACTCCAACGGTCATATTATTTAAGGGCATTAGTGTCAAATCATGTCGGGATGCTCCTAGGATATAAATAGCCACCCCCCACAACCATTAGCTGGTTGGGTGCTCCATTAGAAACTTACACTTGTCATAAGAGCAACCCAATTCCTCACAGTCTTCGAGAGAAATTCATCAATGAGGAAATACCGCATACACCGAAACCACAAACCAAACCTAGTGATTGAGCAACACTGAAGAAGTTGTTCCTGTGTGGGACTGAAGCCTTTTACCTTTGAGGACTGTGCATCCTCCAGACGGTTAGGCGTCATGGTCTAGAGCTTTCCAGCAGTCAATGGTGGATCGCCGGGTGACCAAGTTTGTGATGGTTTGGAAGTCTGGCCTGAAGACTTACCACGAGTGTTGGGCGAGGACTGTGTGTCCTTAGCTCAAGGAGAACATGGTAGGGACTGTGTGTCCCGGGACTGTGTGTCCTTTGGTTTCAATACCAAGCCGCTCCAAACCAGATGTACGACTGGCACATCAGTTGGAACTGGGTCATCAACGACTTTCTTCACTGAGAAATGGGTTCTAATTACTCAACTCCTTACTTTCCTCGTATTATGTGTCTATGACTCTCACTACGACTATTTGAAGAATTTTCTAAAGACTTTCTCTGAATTTCCTCAACCCCAAATTCTTCACGTCAGTTAATCCTCATCTGTATTCTGCGTGCCTGCTCACAGTGCAATCTGTTTTCACATTCTTCACTCTGAAAAACTGTTGTTGTGAAACTTTATACTTCTGATCCTTTATTGTTTCCGCTGTAAGTTAGTCATCAGTGAGGAATTTCCTCAAAAGGAATTTCCTCAGTGATCAAATTCTAAAAATCTCCTATTCACCCCCCTCCAGTCGATATAACGCACTTTCAATTGGTATCAGAGCAAGGTACTCCCTTGTTCTGTGTGATTTTGGTTTAACCACGTGGAGTTTTAGTTATGTCGACTGCATGCATGTTTAAGGTGACTGCAACATGTCCCACCTTCGAAGGAAAGAACTTTCCCTTCTAGAAGAACAAAATGCAAATGCATCTACAAGCTATTGATAATGATCTCTGGTATATTGTGGAACATGGAGTTCCCATCATCTATGCTAGTGTTTCTGCTGCTGATGTGAAGAAATTGAAGCAACTCGATTCTCAAGCGAAGAATATCATCTGTGGCTAGCTGAGCCCAGGCCAGTTTGGAAGAGTAAGTGCTTTGGGCTCTGCAACACTGATCTGGGAGAGACTATGCAAGGTAAATGAAGGAGTATCAACCCAGCGTGACTCTCGTGTTGATATTCTTCGCAATCTCTTCAATCGCTTCAAGAGACATGACAATGAAAGCTGCCAAGACACCTTTGATCGCCTCACTAACATATCAATTGAACTGCAAGCACTGGGAGCTCAAGACATCAGTGATCACGAAGTTGTGAAGAAACTGCTAAGATCTTTGGATTCTTCATTTGATAGTTTAGTTCTGATGATTCAAGAAAGACCAGACTACAAGATGCTTGATCCAGCTGATATACTCGAAAGGCTAAATACTCATGAATTCCAGCTAGAAGAAAAGAAAGATCTATATGGACCAAGCTATTCCAGACCACGTGCACTGAAGGCTAGAGCAATTTCCTCATCTGAAGAAGACGACACAAATGATATCATTGGTGACCCTAAAGAATTTGGACAGGAGCTTGCAATGCTCGTGAGGAAATTCCAGAGATTTACACGACGTGGCCAGTTCGGTAAATCTTCAAGAAGAGACATGAGGAAATCAGAATCTTCATCTGAGGACTACAAGAAACGAACCTGCCACAAGTGCAAGAAATCAGGTCATTACATTGCTGATTGTCCCCGTTGGGGAAAGGAATCAAAGAAGAAGAAATACAAGGATGACAGTTCTGATAACTCGAAGAAGAATAAGAAATCTTCAAAGCCCTCATCGCACAAGAATACTAGTTTCAGAAAGGCTCGGGCACTTATTGGCAAGGAAATGGACTCCGAGGCAAAATCAGAGGAATGTGATGAAGAAGAGGGTTCTGATGAAGACTCAGAATCCGGATAGGCCAGTCTTGCACTGGCAACCACTTTCGTGAGCAAGTCAATCTTCAATCTTGAAGAAAATGATTGCCCCATCCACACTGATGACTATGCTGATGACTTCGCTCCAACCTATTGCTTCATGGCAAAAGGTTCAAAGGTACCAAATAATGCCTCCTCCTCTGATTCAAGTGATTGTGAACCTGATGATTATAAGAAACCTAGTTACAGTAAACTTGCTATCATTGCCACTAAACAACAAACTGCCCTGGAAAAGCTTCAGAATCTGCTACATAAAAGTGATGATCTGTTGAATGATGAAATGAACCTTACCCAAATCTCACTGAAGATGTGAAAAGTCTTCAGTCTAGATTTGATAATCTTCAGGATCGTTATGATACACTCCTCACTGATCATGAGAAGCTTTCCTATGAATTTCTTCAAAGGAAACTTGATCTTGAGAAGCTGAGGATGTCTCATGATGATCTTCGTATGGAAAATGATTCACTACTGAAATTCAGAAATTTGCCGTCCGCCAAGGCGGACGGCAAAGGGGGCAACCACGGACGGCAAAGGCTTTGCCGTCTGCCCCCTTATGGCAAAGTAGACGGTAAAACAAAATCCGGCGAATAGGCTCTTTGCCGTCTGCTTTCACAAAGCGGACGGCAAAGAATCTTTGCCATGAGGGGGAAGACGGCAAAATAAATGGGACGGCATATATTGCAACGTCCACGTTAAGTGTTAACGGCAGGCCTCCTCTCTTTGCCGTCTGCCTTCCCCCCTTTGCCATGTGGGGGCTGACGGCAAAGAGGGGAGAGAGAGGGGGCAGATTCCCCCTTTGCCGTCTGCCTTCCCCCTTTTCCATGTGGGGCAGACGGCAAAGAGGGGAGACAGAGGGGGCAGATTCCCCCTTTGCCATGTGCCTTCCCCCCTTTAACATGTGGGGGCTGACGGCAAAGAGGGGAGAGAGAGGGGGCAAATTCCCCCTTTGCCATGTGCCTTGCCCCCCTTTGCCATGTGGGGGCTGACGGCAAAGAGGGGAGAGAGAGGGGGCAGATTCCCCCTTTGCCATGTGCCTTCCCCCCTTTGCCATGTGTTGGCAGACGGCAAAGAGGGGAGAGAGAGAGGGGGCAGATTCCCCCTTTGCCATGTGCCTCCCCCCCTTTGCCATGTGTTGGCAGACGGCAAAGAGGGGAACCAGCCCCTTTTTTATTTATTTTTTGATATATCCAGCATTTTTAACAATAATCAGGATATATATATATATTTGACATAAATAAATATCTTTCCGTACTCATAACCATATTAAAATAACTCTCATCCATAGTGCATACATATTATGCAAGTTACATCCGTACCAAACCATATATTACACCAGTTTCATCCACGTGCATACAAAGTTTCATATATTCATATACTACAATAGTTTCAATACAACCCATGGTACAAGAAATCATGTTCAAGCATTCCATCAACCAAGCTTCTCGTGAAGTGAAGGTAATCTGCAAAATGACAAATAAGAAAGTTAGAAAAATAATACTAGATGAAGTAGTGTGTATATAGGTTATTTCGGAGAGAAATTAGCTAAGTATAGACCATTTGGGAGCTAACTAAGCTAATTATGTCATTTAGGTGGAACCCTAGCTAACTATAGGAGAAGAGAAAGAGAAGAAGAAGTAAAAGAAGGAGGAGGAGGAGGAGAAGGAAAAGGAAGAGGAGAAGAAGAAGAAGAAAAATGAGGAGGAGGAGGAGGAGGAGGAGAAGGAAGAGGAGAAGAAGAAGAAGGAGAAGAAGGAGAAGAAGAAGGAGAAGAAGGAGAAGAAGAAGGAGAAGGAGCGGGAGCTCCTTCTCCTTCTTCTTCTCCTTCTTCTCCTTCTTCTTCTCCTTCTTCTCCTTCTTCTTCTTATCCTTTTGTCCCCTTCTTCTCATTTTTCCTCTTTCTTCTCCTTTTTCCTCTTCCTTCCTTTCATTTTCCTCTTTTTCTCTTCTTGCACCCTTCTTCGGGCTAAATTGGCTAAGAATGCCTTTTTGGAGCTAATTATGTCATTTCGAGGATAATTAGCTAAGTATAGGTCATTTTTTATTAAATAGGCCATTTTGGAGCTAACTAAGCTAATTATGTCATTTCGTAGGATAATTAGCCAATTTAGCCTTTCTTGGATAAGTCTAAGCTATGTAGAAGAAGAGATAGAGAAGAAGAAGTAAAATAAGGAGGAGGAGGAGGAGGAGGAGAAGAAGAAGGAAGAGGAGAAGAAGAAGAAAAGGAGAAGGAGAAGGAGAAGAAGAAGGAGAAGGAGAAGGATGAAGAAGGAGGAAGAAGAAGGAAAAGGAGGAGCTCGTTCTCCTTCTCCACCTTCTTCTCCTTCTCCTCCTTCTTCTTCTCCTCCTCCCTCTCCTCCTTCTTCTTCTCCTCATTTTTCCTCTTCCTTCCTTTCATTTTTCCTCTTTTTCTCTTCTTGTCCCCTTCTTCGGGCTAAATTGGTTAAGAATGCCTTTTTGGAGCTAATTATGTCATTTCGAGGATAATTAGCTAAGTATAGGTCATTTTTTATTAAATAGGCCATTTTGGAGCTAACTAAGCTAATTATGTCATTTCGTAGGATAATTAGCCAATTTAGCCTTTCTTGGATGAGTCTAAGCTACGTAGAAGAAGAGATAGAGAAGAAGAAGTAAAATAAGGAGGAGGAGGAGGAGGAGGAGAAGAAGAAGGAAGAGGAGAAGAAGAAGAAAAGAAGAAGGAGAAGGAGAAGAAGAAGGAGAAGGAGAAGGATGAAGAAGGAGGAAGAAGAAGGAGAAGGAGGAGCTCCTTCTCCTTGTCCTCCTTCTTCTCCTTCCCCTCCTTCTTCTTCTCCTCCTCCCTCTCCTCCTTCTTCTTCTCCTCATTTTTCCTCTTCCTTCCTTTCATTTTTCCTCTTTTTCTCTTCTTGTCCCCTTCTTCGGGCTAAATTGGCTAAGAATGCCTTTTTGTAGCTAATTATGTCATTTCGAGGATAATTAGCTAAGTATAGGTCATTTTTTATTAAATAGGCCATTTTGGAGCTAACTAAGCTAATTATGTCATTTCGTAGGATAATTATCCAATTTAGCCTTTCTTGGATGAGTCTAAGCTACGTAGAAGAAGAGATAGAGAAGAAGAAGTAAAATAAGGAGGAGGAGGAGGAGGAGGAGAAGAAGAAGGAAGAGAAGAAGAAGAAGAAAAGAAGAAGGAGAAGGAGAAGAAGAAGGAGAAGGAGAAGGAGGAAGAAGGAGGAAGAAGAAGGAGAAGGAGGAGCTCCTTCTCCTTCTCCTCCTTCTTCTCCTTCTTCTCCTTCTTCTTCTCCTCCTCCCTCTCCTCCTTCTTCTTCTCCTCATTTTTCCTCTTCCTTCCTTTCATTTTCCTCTTTTTCCCTTCTTGTCCCCTTCTTCGGTCTAAATTGGCTAGGAATGCCTTTTTGGAGCTAATTATGTCATTTCAAGGATAATTAGCTAAGTATAAGTCATTTTTTATTAAATAGGCCATTTTGGAGCTAACTACGCTAATTATGTCATTTCGTAGGATAATTAGCCAATTTAGCCTTTCTTGGATGAGTCTAAGCTACGTAGAAGAAGAGATAGAGAAGAAGAAGTAAAATAAGGAGGAGGAGGAGGAGGAGGAGAAGAAGAAGGAAGAGGAGAAGAAGTAGAAAAGAAGAAGGAAAAGAAGAAGGAGAAGAAGAAGGAGAAGGAGGAAGAAGGAGGAAGAAGAAGGAGAAGGAGGAGCTCCTTCTCCTTCTCCTCCTTCTTCTCCTTCTTCTCCTTCTTATTCTCCTCCTCCCTCTCCTCCTTCTTCTTCTCCTCATTTTTCCTCTTCCTTCCTTTCATTTTTCCTCTTTTTCTCTTCTTGTCCCCTTCTTCGGGCTAAATTGGCTAAGAATGCCTTTTTGGAGCTAATTATGTCATTTCGAGGATAATTAGCTAAGTATAGGTCATTTTTTATTAAATAGGCCATTTTGGAGCTAACTAAGCTAATTATGTCATTTCGTAGGATAATTAGCCAATTTAGCCTTTCTTGGATGAATCTAAGCTACGTAGAAGAAGAGATAGAGAAGAAGAAGTAAAATAACGAGGAGGAGGAGGAGAAGAAGAAGGAAGAGGAGAAGAAGAAGAAACGAAGAAGGAAAAGAAGAAGGAGAAGAAGAAGGAGAAGGAGGAAGAAGGAGGAAGAAGAAGGAGAAGGAGGAGCTCCTTCTCCTTCTCCTCCTTCTTCTCCTTCTTCTCCTTCTTCTTCTCCTCCTCCCTCTCCTCCTTCTTCTTCTCCTCATTTTTCCTCTTCCTTCCTTTCATTTTTCCTCTTTTTCTCTTCTTGTCCCCTTCTTCGGGCTAAATTGGCTAAGAATGCCTTTTTGGAGCTAATTATGTCATTTCGAGGATAATTAGCTAAGTATAGGTCATTTTTTATTAAATAGGCCATTTTGGAGCTAACTAAGCTAATTATGTCATTTCGTAGGATAATTAGCCAATTTAGCCTTTCTTGGATGAGTCTAAGCTACGTAGAAGAAGAGATAGAGAAGAAGAAGTAAAATAAGGAGGAGGAGGAGGAGGAGGAGAAGAAGAAGGAAGAGGAGAAGAAGAAGAAAAGAAGAAGGAGAAGGAGAAGAAGAAGGAGAAGGAGAAGGAGGAAGAAAGAGGAAGAAGAAGGAGAAGGAGGAGCTCCTTCTCCTTCTCCTCCTTCTTCTCCTTCTTGTTCTCCTCCTCCCTCTCCTCCTTCTTCTTCTCCTCATTTTTCTTCTTCCTTCCTTTCATTTTCCTCTTTTTCTCTTCTTGTCCCCTTCTTCGGGCTAAATTGGCTAAGAATTCCTTTTTGGAGCTAATTATGTCATTTCGAGGATAATTAGCTAAGTATAGGTCATTTTTTATTAAATAGGCCATTCTGGAGCTAACTAAGCTAATTATGTCATTTCGTAGGATAATTAGCCAATTTAGCCTTTCTTGGATAAGTCTAAGCTACGTAGAAGAAGAGATAGAGAAGAAGAAGTAAAATAAGGAGGAGGAGGAGGAGGAGGAGAAGAAGAAGGAAGAGGAGAAGAAGAAGAAAAGAAGAAGGAGAAGGAGAAGAAGAAGGAGAAGGAGAAGGAGGAAGAAGGAGGAATAAGAAGGAGAAGGAGAAGGAGGAGCTCCTTCTCCTTCTCCTCCTTCTTCTCCTTCTTCTTCTCCTCCTCCCTCTCCTCCTTCTTCTTCTCCTCATTTTTCCTCTTCCTTCCTTTCATTTTCCTCTTTTTCTCTTCTTGTCCCCTTCTTCGGGCTAAATTGGCTAAGAATGCCTTTTTGGAGCTAATTATGTCATTTCGAGGATAATTAGCTAAGTATAGGTCATTTTTTATTAAATAGGCCATTTTGGAGCTAACTAAGCAAATTATGTCATTAGATGGAAGTCTAGCTATTTTGGAGCTAACTAAGCTAATTATGTCATTAGATGGAAGTCTAGCTATTTTTTATTAAAACACTAGAAATAACATACCTAAGTTAGGGTGAAGCACGGTGGCTCTGGCTTGTTTCACCTGGAGAAGGCTGCCCTGGAGAAGGGTCGTGCGATGCGTTTCGGGACATATTCTGCACCAAACATCGTTTGCAATGTGTAATTAGCATGAGGACACTCGTAAGATCACTCCACTGAAATGAAACTCACCGTCCCCGCCACGTTAATGACTGGCATCGGCGGAGGGACTTGGCCGTTCTTCTCGCACATAGACTGTACATTTGGTTTCCACAGGTCAAACTTTTTATTTATTAATGAAACGGACATTCAAATGCAAGATTTGAAATAACATGAAGAAGAAACTTACCACGAAGAGCTCGTATATGGCCCTGGTAGACGCTTCATTCCGTGCCCTCTCCGCCTCCACCAATGCAGTCGTCCTCTCCTCCAGCTCCCTAATTTCCTTATCCTTCTCCGCCATAGCCGCCTGCATTGCCGCTCTCTCTTTCTGAATAGCAGCCTGCAACACAACTCATTGTTAGCAATGTAATCATATTGGTTCCAACGCACAACATAATGCAGAAAGATAGTTGAGTCCACTAAACTAACCTCGATGGCGAGCTCGACTGGCCGTGGACGACGTGTTATCTCCGGACAAGAGCTCATTTGGCGTGCCTTTATCTGCCGGAGAGTGCTAGGACAACGTATAAGGCCGTCTCCAATGGCGATCGAGCCATGGGGCCTCCCGTTGCCAGCTATCATCACCAGCTCTGGATCAATAGGCCCCTCGCTCGGGTTAAAGTCCTCCCCTTTCCTCGCCTTCCCGTGATCTCTGTACTTCACGAGCTTGTCGTGGGAGGAGATGTTGGTGAAGTTTTCTGGATGCTCGAGGTCAGACTCAGAGAATGCCTTGACCTTCTTGTACGAGGCAGTATGGGCCATCGCATACAGGTCGTACATCTGTGGCGCCTCCGTCTTATTGTGACGCGCCTAAAAGAGAGAGAGTAGAAAATTGTATTGGTAAAGGGCTCAAGATAGCATTAAGAATGAATTGCATGAGGCATGAAGCAAACCACATACCCAGTTCTCGCCAAATTGGATTAAGTTGACGCTCCCTTGATGGTGTGGCACGCCAGCCATTTTGCCACGCCTCTCCTTGGCGTTGTTGTGGCTGGTCTCCCACGTTTCGGAGCACCACTGGTCCAACAAGGCCTCCCAAAAATCCATCTTATCCACACACCATCTCGGGGGCACCTAAGTTAATAAAGAGAAATTTGAGTGCGTAAGAACCAAATCAAGGAAACTAACTACAAAGCCTTAATAATATGTAATTACCTTCATGTAATGCTCCTTCTCCATCTTAGCATCACGGCACTTCGCCTTATCAATCCTAATACGCCGCGTGGCATAGTAGTCTCGAACAGCCTGCACCCGAGCCTCGTGCCGAAAGTTTTGAAGTAGGCAGCGACATTCGGTTTCGATAACCTTTGCCGCGTCATCCTCGTATCCCTCCTCACACCTGTAGAAGGTCTGCAAACGAGACAACACCGATTAGTACAATAAATAGCTATGGTTAATTTATAATTGTGTGAAAGATAAATTACCCAGAACTTTCGGGTCACCATGTCCGCCCTCGTGTCACACAAAACACCGTCGATCTCCACCTCCGGTGGGGCCGGGGTACCCAAGTAGTGCTCCCAGGTCATCCCTACCTCTCGCTCCCGACCGGGCAACGTAACAAACCCTGGGAAGTTTTGACGGCAAAGAACACCAAGGACGCTGTTGGGCTTGCGGACACCCTTGGCAACAATCCAACCCCTACAGTATGACAAATTGAAGCCAAAACATTAGATATTTGAGAAAACGCGAAGGCAAAAGGTTAAATAAGAGTAATTTAACTTACTTGTCCCCATTTGGCCTAATCGACCACCTCTGCTCGGGGGTCGCTGGCACGAGCGGGAGCCCCGAACTACCACGCTGGTAGACGGTATCCCCCTCACCCAGCTCCTCGTCGCTACCAGCATGGCCAGTTGGCTCAGGCCAGGTATCCCACTGGGTCTCTTGGGACGTACCCTCATCCCTGCTGTGCTCCACAGTCGTCTGGAAGGAAGCCTCTGGGACACGAGTCTCGTGGGTCGAAGGCTCGTCGACCTGAGACTCGTCGACCCGAGGCTCGTGAACCGGAGACCGTGTAGCCTCCACCTCAGACGAATCCACCCTAGAAGTCCTCCTGTGCTCAGGTGAATCAACTTGGGGTGGTGGCGGAGACCGTGTAGCCCTACCTCTCCCGCGGCCACGTGTACCTTTAGTACAACATAAATACCAACATGAGTAATAAAATGTATATAAATACCAATATGCATACAACATGAGTACAACATAAATACCAACATGAATACAACGTGTACCTTTAGTGCCTCTCGGCTTCGCGGGTGGTCGACCTCCTCTCACGGGGGGTGCTCCTTGCATAGTAGAGAGCAACACTCTCCGAAGAGGCGAGGCAGGAATGGAAGTACCCATCCCATCACCCGCCGATGAAGAAGAAGCCGCGGCGTTCTTTCAACCCTTTCCCACCATCTTTCAACACCTGTCATGACAAAGAGTAAATGAAATTAGTACAACATAAATACCAACATGACTAATAAAAATTGAATACCTAACATGAACTCAAAATTTATATATAGTATAATAGTTGAATACCTGACATGAACCAATAACAATCGTCCTCGTCTATATATGCTTTGGGGTCAATAAATGCATCATGATCATCACTATCATCAATAAATGCATCATCATCATCACTATCTAGAAGAACATGTGGAAGGCCACCATTATGTAATTGGTCAAGAAGTGACAGGTCATCCGCAGCAGTAACCTCTTCTTGTTCCAGCTCTTCCTGTTCGGGCTCAGGGGTTAAGACGGATTCACTGTCGCTGTCTACTTCAATGTTCTGGGGTGAAGTAGAGCGGTTCTTGAAACATTTCTTGGACATACGTGTTTCTTGGAAGAATTATCCTTCATATGTGTCTGGGTTAATGTGAGGTACGTAATCCTCTTCATTGAGGGTAGGTGGTCTAAAATGTGGTGTCACTTCATAAACGACATCCCAACCTTTGAGATTTGGATCAGTTTGGCAGGCCCACGGTAGATAGAAAACTTGTGTCGCCTGTTGAGCCATAATATAGACATCGGGAACATCTAAGTGGGTGTTTTGGTTGATTTCGACTAGTCCTATATGTTCATGAGTCCTTCTAGTCTCCCTCGGCTCAAACCAATAACATTTGAAGACTACGACGGTCGATGGGTTTTCACCATAGAATAGAAGTTCATAAATTGCTTCAACCCTTCCATAATACTCGGTGTCTCCTTCGCCGATAGCAGAGACAGAACAATTTGTAGTCTTTAGGTCGGGCATAGATAGCTCTTTGCCAAAGGTACGAAAGTGATACCCGTTGATGTTGTATTTGTCAAATGAACGGACCTTATAGTCAAAACCATTAGCGACTTGTCTCAACTCGGCGTCCATAGACTCTGCATCAGCCTACAAGTTTAATACGAAAGAATGGATGCATTAGCCGCAAATTAGACCAATAAATCAAATGGGCCCTTAATGGTAATTAATTACCCTTTGTTTGAACCAAGAGATGAAACCAGGATAGTCACCTCCACGCTTTGCGAGAAGCTCATACTCTTCGACAGAATCCTTTTCGATGACCGCTCCATCCGAGAATTCGGCGACGTATCGACTATATCAAATATCCGGGAATAAGAGTAGTTCCAAGCAATTAGAAGTTGCGGAACAATAAATTACCGAGAACTTACTCGATGTACGGCCGCACTTCTGTTAGGTTGGTGAAGATATACAATGAAATGGTCCGCCATTCTTCGACATCCAACGATTTCCCTTTCGAAGCACCGGATGGTGCGAGCTTACCTTTGAATAGGCTGAGGTTGGATCGAACTTTTTCTCGATCGCCATCATTGTACCGAGGCTTCGGGTTATGCAAATGATGATTTTTGGCTTCGTAGTGTGCTGTCACGAAGTTTGCCGCCTCCTCAGTAATGAATGCCTCGGCCATCGATGCTTCAATTCTACGTTTATTTTTACACTTAGCTCGAAGCGTCTTCTGCATCCTCTTAGTTGAGTAGCACCATCGATTTTGAACGGGCCCCCCCATTCTTGCCTCGGTCGGGAGATGCAAAATCAAATGTTGCATTGGATTAAAGAAGCCCGGTGGAAAGATCTTTTCTAATTTGCAGACCAACTCCGGCGCCAACTCTTCCGTTTCATCTAGCACGCCAGGCGATAGTTCTTTCGCACAAAGAGAACGGAAGAAATAGCTCAGCTATGCCAGTACTAGCCATTCATCCTCAGGGATAAAGCCACGCAACATCACCGGCATTACCCGCTCAATCCATATGTGCCAATCATGACTCTTGAGCCCAAATATTTTCAATTTCTCAAGACTCGCTCCCCTCTTTAGATTCGCAGCATACCCATCGGGGAACATCAACCGCATTTTCACCCACAATAGCATTTCCCTCATAGCTGGCCTTTCAAGATTGAACCATGCCTTTGGCTTCGCTATGCTTTGCTTTCCTTTCCGTTGTCGCAAGGTTTGCAACGGTCTATCACATAGAGCCTCCAGGTCGATTCTAGCCTTAGGATTATCTGTTGACTTCCCCTCTATGCCGAACAATGTACCAAAAATGGCCTTCTCAATATTGTTTTCAGTGTGCATCACGTCAATGTTGTGTGGGCAAAGGAGGTCTTTGAAGTAAGGGAGATCCCATAAGCATGACTTGTGAGTCCAGGCGTGTTCCGTATTATACCCTTTGAAGTATCCTGGACGCAAAGGATCAGGCTCAAGAGCGTTTAACTGATCAAGGGTCTGTTGGCCTGTCAACGCAGCTGGTGCAGTATTTTTGACAACTCTACCTTTGATGAAATTCTTCTTGTCTTTTCTGAACTTATGGTCAGGATCCAGGAATTGTCTATGCATGTCGAAGCAATAATACTTGCGACCAGCCTGCAGCCAATGGAACTGAAGAGCTGCCTTGCATGTGGTGCACGGGAACCTTCCAGGCACACACCAGCCAGCGAATAGCGCAAACGCCGGATAATCATGCGTCGAGTACATGTACCACACATGCATTTTGAAATTTGTTTTGGTAGCCGTGTCATAGGTCTTGATCCCATTATCCCAGGCTTCTTGCAACTCATCCTTAAGCGGCTGCATGTACACATTCATATTCTTCCCCGGATAGTTGGGCCCTGGAATTATCAACGTCAGGAAAATGTTCTTTCTTTTCATAATCTCTCTGGGTGGCAAATTTAGTGGAATGACAAATACAGGCCAACAACTGTATTGTGCTGCCGTCATACCATACACATTGAACCCATCCGTGCTGATGGCAACTCTAGGTTGCCTTGGATCTTCCGATTTATCCTTATGTAATGCATCGAAGTGCCTCCACGCAAAACCATCTGAAGTGTGTACCAGCATCTTGTTCCCATCCGCATCTAGTTCGGTTCTTTTGCCCAATTTGTGCTCACCAACAACGCAAGGGCGGAGCTCGTCCAACGCACGTGGAGGTCGTCGAACAACTGCACATTGAAATTCACCCGATCAACACAAATATGATGTTTTTATAATTAACATAACTATATGACCTAACTCATAACTATGTGGGTCAGTGTCATCGGGGGTCGAAGGTCACTGGCGTCGGGGATTGGGGTCTTTTCGGTCAACAAGAGGCCGAAGAGGTGTCGGGGCTCGGGGGTTGGGGGTCAGTGGCGTCGGGGTCGGGGTAGGGGGTCGGGGGTCGAGGGTGAGTGTTGTCGGGGGTCGGGGGTCGGGGGTCGAGGGTCAGTGGCGTCGGGCGTCGGGGGTCGGGGTCAGTGGCGTCGGGGGTCGGGGTAGGGGGTCGGGGGTCGAGGGTGAGTGTTGTCGGGGGTCGGGGGTCGGGGGTCGAGTGTCAGTGGCGTCGGTCGTCGGGGATCGGGGGTCAGTGGCGTCGGGGGTTGGGGGGTCGGGGGTTCGCGTACTACGGCATCTCCTCCAACTTCATCAGCTACCTGACCGGCCCGCTCGGGGAGAGCACGGCCGCCGCCTCCGCCGTCAACGCCTGGTCCGGCGTCGTGTCCATGTTTCAAAATTTCATTGTTTTGTCCGGTGGAAGCACACACACAACAACATAGTGCTTCCCACGTCGCTGTGCTCATGAATCAGCTGGACCGGGTCGATCTTTTTTTTGGGAGGGTACCGGGTCGATCTTCGAAGATAGAATAATGTGCTCAACCCTAAACCTTTTTCTTTTCTAATGACACCACTTTTTTCTTGAAACACATCATCAGTACTCCCGAGTCAAAAAAATATATTGTTTTTTAGCCATTCCGATGAAGAGGTACTATGAGAAAAAAAAAGTGTACATAATAAGTGTCACATGTGTGACACAGAACACATCGGCGTTTTCAAACTACAAATACCATTAAATAGAAACAAAACCAAAAAAACACATCATGCTTGACAACTAATGTTATCATCCTCGTGTCATTAATTTTACCATAAACCATTAGCATATGTAGTATAACCTAACAAACTAATTACCACAAACTAATTACCATGAACCTAAAAATGACAAAAGAGAAAAAACAAAAAAAAACAGAAATAAATTTACCTAGGGAAGAAGGGCGGTGCAGGGAGGAGGGGCAGCGCAGGGAGGAGGCGCATGGAAGAGGGGTGCCGCAGGGAGGAGGGGCGGCGCAGGAGGGGCGGTGTAGGAGGGGCGGCGCCGGGAGGGGCAGGCAGGGGAGTGGGCGGCGCAGGGAGGAGGGGCGGCGCAGGGAGGAGGGGCGGCGCGGGGCAGGCGGCGGCGCGGGGCAGGGAGGAGGAGCGGCGCGGGGCAGGCGGCGGCGCGGGGCAGGGAGGAGGAGCGGCGCGGGGCAGGCGGCGGCGCGGGGCAGGGAGGAGGGGCGGCGCGGGGCAGCGGCGCAGGGCAGGCGGCGGCGCGGGGCAGGGATTCGAGCAAGGCTGCCACGCGTGTACGTGGGAATGGTTGGAGGGGGGCGGGGGTGCGCGTGTATGTGGCAAGGCTGCCGCGCCTTTGCCGTCCGCCGCGCTCCTAGGCGGACGGCAAAGGCCCCCAAGGCCGACGGCAAAGGTCCCGGGGGGAGGCACCGGGTGGGGGTTGGGTTGGTGGGCCGCCGTCCCCTTTGCCGTCCGCCGCGCTCCTAGGCGGACGGCAAAGGCCCCCAAGCAGACGGCAAAGGGGAGGGGTGGGTGGGGTTGCGTTTCGGCCTTTTTGGGGGGGGGGGGCTTTGCCGTCCGCCCTCCCTTTGCCGTCCGCGTAGGGCTTCTTTGCCGTCGGCCAGCGGACGGCAAAGAGGTGGCCGACGGCAAAATAAGCTTTTTCCATCTGCCACCTCTTTGTCGTCAGCTCTGTGACAGCTGACGGCAAAGAGTACCTTTGCCATGTGTCAGCTGACGGCAACGGCCAAGCAGACGGCAAATTTCTGAATTCCAGTAGTGATTCATTACTAGCTCAACAGATCAGTGCTGGTCAAGTTGAATTCATTCCTCCATGTCTTAAATGCATTGAACGCGAAACTGCTAATTCCTCACCAGAATCATCAAATGCTACTATTGCTACAAATTCTTCAACTGCACCTATTGTGTCTATTTCCTCACTTGAGGAAAACACAAATGTTACTAATCAAAATGCTGGGTTGAAGGAATTGTACGTGACAGGCATATACAAAAGCCTCAAAGGACATCAAACCCTTTGTCATGTACTCAAAAAGCAAAGCTTGAACAGGAATCCGAGGACAGAAGGAATTGCCTTTGAGAGGAAATTAAATGCTGATGAACCTTATTGGAATCCTGAGCAGTATCCCAAAACCTCATGGGTTGCTGCTACTGGGCCACCTTTTGATCCATCTAATCTGACTGGCTTTTCATGTGAATTATCCTATTCCTCAGATGAGTCATTTGACTCCAACTATAAACTGTTCAAAAATCAATCTGGTGAAGTATTTGCTCGATATGTTGGAACTAACTGCAGGAATGGCCCTCCCTTGAGGAAATCTGGGTTCCCAAAAGCTGTCTTGAAAATCTTCGGGTGAATGTCCTCATGACACCACCACTGAAGAATCTCAACCCCAGATCAAATTCCCCAGGAGGACCAAAGTCTTCAAGAGTATCAAAATCCTCAACTGGTCAAAACTATGCTCGTACCCGTGCTAATGCATCTAACATGCAGGGAAACTACAAGAAATATGAATATGAGCGTTACTCCTCAAATCATTATATTCATAAATCCTCAAACCAGTTCTCTGCATAGTCATATGAGTACTTTAATCCCCCTACTATTAAGAGAAGTGCATTGGCCTCAATGCCACCGTTCTCCTATGGTGCTCGCAGGATGATGAATGCTTTGCCACCCCTTTAGATGTGGGTGGTGAAGAAATCAAACTAATCACTTCTGCAGGTCAGGTCTCCAGATGAAAATCATCATCTGAAAAATTTCCTGGAGACCTGAAGAAATGCATGATAGGACGCAAACTAATGATTGATGAAATAGAAATATGTCACACGTCCTTACATTTCTGTTATGATGAAATTACTGATCTGATGAAATTAGTATCATATTCTTCAAATCGGAAGCATATGAGATGGTAAGCTGCACTAATTCATCTGCAGGATGACAAACCCAAGAATACTGAGTGGGTTCTTGATAGTGGCTGCACACATCACATGACTGGTGATCAAAGCTTACTGATGAATATGCCACTAACTCCATCACCTCTGAAGCAAATCACATATGTTGACAAAGGTAAAAGCAATGTATTGGGACTTGGCAAAGTGTCTATTTCCAAGGATAGGCATATGGACAAAGTGATGCTTGTTGAATCCCTTGGTTTTAATCTCATGTCAGTCTTGATGCTTTGTGATCTTGATATGATTGTTATCTTTGGTATATATAGATGTGTGGTCATCATGGAATCTGACAGATCCTAAGTCTTCGAAGGTGTAAGAAGAGGGGATTTGTACATTGTTGATTTCTCTACAGGTCCTCAACCAGCCACTTGCTTACTGGCAAAAACCTCAGAAGGATGGTTGTGGCACCGAAGACTAGGTCATGCAGGCATGAGGAATTTGCACACGCTCGCAAAGAAGAAGCATGTCATCGGCATCGAATCGGTCAAATTCCTCAAGGATCATCTCTGCGGTGCTTGTGAATCTGGGAAAATGAAAAGATCCAGGCACCCCTCAAAGACTATCATGACCACTACACGTCCATTCGAATTGCTTCACATGGATCTATTTGGACCTACTCACTATGCCACACTAACCAATGCAGCATCTTTATATGGCTTCGTCATAGTTGATGATTATTCCAGATATACTTGGGTGCATATCATAGTGTATAAAACTGAAGTGCAGGAAATCTTCAAACGATTTTCTTCAAGGGCCTCAACGAACTTTGGCATCAAGATCAAACATATCAGGAGTGATAATGGAACCGAGTTCAAAAACACTGGTCTTGATGATTATCTTGATGAACTTGGTATTACTCACGAATTATCTGCTCCTTATACTCCTCAGCAGAATGGTGTCGTCGAAAGGAAGAAGAGGACTCTGGTTGAAATGGCAAGAACTATGCTTGAAGAATATCAGACTCCTCGTCGCTTTTGGCCTGAAGCAATCAACACTGCATGCAATATCATCGACAGGGTATATCTTCACAAATTCCTCAAGAAACCCAATGTAAGTTATTTCAAAGTCTTCGGTGCAAAATGCTGGATTAGAGATCCTCACCATAGCTCAAAATTTGCACCTAAGGCACATGAAGGTTTTATGCTCGGTTATGGAAAGGACTCGCACACTTACAGAGTCTTCAACAACTATCACAACAAAGTTGTTAAGAATGTAGATGTGCGGTTCGATGAAACTAATGGCTCGCAAAGAGAGCAATTGCCTTCTGATCCAGATAAGCTGTCTCCTGAGGAAGCAATAAAGCTCAAACCTACTGAAGACATTGTCCCCACTAAGGAAATGGGTGAAGAAACGATCCCCATCACTGATGAAAATCAAGAAGATGCTCCTGAGGAAATTGCACGAGAACCACTTCCTCAGCCAAGACGAAATCCTCAACCAGCTCATCCGAGGATTGCAAATGAAGTAGAACTTGAGAAAACCTCAACGACATCAACGCGCCAGGTCGTCTCACTCGCTCAAAAGCTTCACACTTAGTTAACTTTTGTGGGCATTTTTCCTTTGTATCCATCACAGAACCCTCAAAAGTTGCTGAGTCTTTTCTGGAACCGGAGTGGATCCAAGCTATGCAACACAAACTTCTTCAATTCAAGCTGAATGACGTGTGGGAGCTCGTCAAACGACCAGATCCTCGCAAGCACAACATCATCGGCACCAAGTGGATTTTCCGAAACAAGCAAGATGAGGACCGTCAAGTGGTGAGGAACAAGGCATGACTTGTAGCCCAAGGCTACACCCAGGTTGAAGGAATAGATTTCGATGAAACTTTTGCACCTGTGGCTAGACTTGAAGCTATTCGAATACTACTTGCTTATGATAATCATCATTACATCATCTTATATCAAATGGATGTGAAAAGTGCATTCCTCAACGGTAAGCTTGAGGAACAAGTATATGTTGCTCGGCCCCCAGGTTTTGAGGATCCAAAGAATCTAGACAAAGTCTTCAGACTGAAAAAGGCTCTTTATGGTCTCAAGCAAGCCCCTCGGGCATGGTATGATACATTGAAGCAATTCCTCATGAAGAAAGGCTTCAAACCTAGTTCACTCGATCCAACTCTTTTCACTAAATCCTATGATAATGAGCTATTTGTGTGTCAAATATATGTCGATGATATCATATTTGGCTGTACTGACAAACGATACAGTGATGAATTTGCCTAAATGATGAGTGAAGAATATCAGATGTCCATGATGGGGGAGCTGAAATTCTTCTTAGGTCTTCAAATTCGTCAACAAAGCAATGAAATCTTCATATCACAGGAGAAATACCTCAAAGATGTTCTGAGGAAATTCGACATGCATGAATGCAAAGGTGCCAAGACTCCAATGCCTACCAACGGCCACCTCGGCACTGATGAAAATGGTAAAGATTTCGATCAGCAGGTATATCGTTCTATGATTGGTTCTTTATTGTATCTATGTGCATCTAGGCCAGATATAATGCTTAGTGTTTGCATGTGTGCACGTTTTCAAGCAAAACCGAAGGAATCACACCATAAGGCTATGAAACATATTCTTCGATACTTAGCTCACACACCAACACTAGGATTATGGTATCCCAAGGGCTCAAATCTTCATCTGGTAGGGTTTTCTGATTCTGACTATGCTGGTGACCGTGTGGATCGCAAGTCAACCTCTGGCACATGCCTTTTCCTTGGAAGATCACTAGTTTGCTGGTCCTCAAAGAAGTAGAACTGTGTATCACTCTCCACTGCCGAAGCTGAGTACATTGTTGCTGGTTCATGCTGTGCTCAATTACTATGGATGAAGCAAACCCTCAAGGACTACGGCATCAACATGAAGAATGTGCCTCTCTACTGTGACAATGAGAGTGCAATCAAGATTGCATACAACCCAATACAGCACTCGAAGACCAAGCACATCCAGATTCGTCATCATTTTCTTCGGGACCATGTCCTCAAGGGCAATATCCTCATCGACCATGTGAAGACTGATGATAAACTCGCAGATATCTTCACTAAGCCCTTGGATGAGAAAAGGTTTTGCAAGTTGCGGTGTGAGCTAAATACTTAGAATCTTCAAATGTTTTGTAAAAACATGCACATGATGAATCGATTTTCTTCAACTGATGAAGAATGTCACTCTGAATGTGAAGAAATCAACAAAGAAATTGATTCTCAGGGCCCTACGACAATTGTACGTGGCGTCTGTAATCAACATTCTAATATGGTTGGTCACGCCACCGCCCAATGTGAAATTCCTCAAGTTGATTTTCTTCAAAAGTTCCATTTCCTCAGAATGTGTTTTTCTTCAAAACAGTTGTTCTTCAGTGTGACGATTTATCACAAAATCTTCAAAAACACTTGATGACTTTCATTTGACTAGATAGACTGTGATTTCAAGTCCTCAACAACATTCACTTATAGCTATTCCTTCAAGTTGATATTTCTGCTAAGTGAATGTGATCGGACCCTACTTTCCCTCTATGGTATACTCATCCAGTCTATTCAATTCTTCATATGCGTTCTACTTGAAACTTTGTTCGAAATCCTCACTACGTCCTTGTCAGCTGATGATTTTGTAACGAAAATCCTCAAATCTTCAAAAATTGTTTCTTTAATACACAGTAACTGAATCCCACTTCCCACGATCGGATAACCACGATCTCCACTATCTCCACCGCAGTGTTCGGGAGCTACACATGTCCTGCGGAGACGTAGAGGCAGTGGCTGTTTGGTCCGAAATTTTTGCGCCAACAGTAACTGTTTGGCTATAAATATGTCCTTATCCCCCTCGGCATACTCTTCTTCGCTCCATCGCTCTCCTGCCACAGCAAACACCACCGAACCCTAGCGCCATCGTTGGTAGTCTCGTCGCCGGTGAGGAAGAGCTTCACTGCCTCGACTTCGTCCGCCACTGCCGTAGACGTCCTCTGTCGCCGGGTTAAGGGTGCATTGGACACGCGACCGAAGAGCTTCTCTACACACCTTTCTGTGTTCTTCATGCGCACCTTCCAGGGTAAATAAATCCCATTTTTACCGCAAGTTAGATCTAAAATTTTACATCTTCTATGTGAAATCTGTTTTTCCTGAAGAATCGATAAGCACTTGATTCCTCAAACACTGCCTATCACCACATCATTGATGAACTATGCTAAGCATCTAAGATTTTCATGAGATTCCTCAATTGTGTGAATTTTCGGATCTATACAACTTTGGAACCCAAGAACAATATGCTTAGGCAAATTCCTCAACCACTGGTTATATTCCTCAACTGTCAAACTTTTTCATTTTCTTCAAATCTGAGGACGCATATGACCTCTCCAAATTCCTCGCAACTATACTCTGTTCACAGGTACACACATGTCAGCTGATGAATCTCTCGTTTCTCATTACATTAACTCATTTGCACCGTTTCTGGAAGAAAATCTTCAAGTCTCATCAGAATCCTCAAGAGTTCAATCTCATCAGTAAAATCCTCATCTGAAGAAAATGGAGGATGACAGAAAACAGAAGGGAGGAAAGAAACTTGAGCAAAACACAGCTGTGGATATCCGTGAGGACATTTACTTGGACTATTGCACGCCTGATGAAAATGAGACAATGGCCAAGAGAAAGATACGGCTGCTGAAGATAGAACGCCGATGGGCGAAGGAATGGAAGGAATACAGGTTTGTGACTCCCAAGTTTGCGAAGAAATTTGCTCTGAAGCCCCCTGGCAGACGGGCCCCACTTGAGGATCATCAAGTAGCACATCCCTCAAGCCTCATGACCATTGATGACTATCCAGATGAGAAGGAAAAGCATCTGGCTAAGCTCAAGAAGCAGGCAGAAACTACAGTGAGGAACTTCAATGAATCCTCTGCTGCTGCCTCAGCTGCTGCTACTTCTTCTACCGCTGAGACCTCTGGCTCAGAAATTCCTCAAATGCAGTCTGTACCGTCAAAACCAAGGGCTCCAAAGCCTCAAGAGAAGTCTGCTCAGGCTTCAGTCACAAAACCCTCAGCACCAAAACCTTCATCACCAAAACCATCAACACCAAAACCCTCAGTATCAATCTCCCCAGCTCCAAAATCCTCAGCACCACCACCAAAGCCTAAAGAGAAACTAGTACACAAGCAAGTCATGAAGCCGATGACCGCCAGCTCCAGCTCCTCACTCCCAACTGCAACCAGCTCGGAGACAAAGTCTTCAACACCTCCTGCGAAGACTCAGGTATCTGCTGAACGTACAACTCTGCCAATCCCTAGCAAAATCTTCACCGTCCCGTCTGCATCAGAGGGCAGTGATGAATTTGATGATCAAACCCTGCAAGCAATCATCAGAAACAAGTAGGAAAGAGTAGCTCAAGCATCAGGCAGTGTCATTCCTCACGCCATGGACCCCAAGGTCCTCCTTGACTACATCAACATCTGGTACGAGGACCCAAACACTCCGTTTGATGATTTGAAACTTCCCCTTGGCATCAGCCACATGGTGACCACTTTCATCAATGAAGCCAAGTGGAAAGAACAGCATGCCAAGCAAGCCAAAGTTGCAAAGCTTGAAAAGGAGAAATTCATCAAGCAGAATCTCCTCAACTTGACTCCTGATGCACTGGTATCAACACAGGCAGAGTTGAAGAAATTGACTGACAAGTACTCCAAGCTGTCAGATCGTAAGAGTCCCAAGAGCAATTTCATCAAGCTGGCCACTAGTGCTATTGATGACTACAATAAGAAGGCAGCACCCCCAGCACCAACTTGGCAGCCCTTGATTGAGGAGCCGGCAGACGAATCTCCTCATGATGAGGAAACTCCTCAAGCTGAGGAAGTACACCAAGAACGCCGTGTGGATGAACCGGCTATTGAAGAAATCATCATGGAAACTCCAGCTGATGAATTTGCTGCACCTGATGAGACTGCCGCTGACCCAGCTGCTTCGTCAAAGCAAGCTGATGACTCTGTTCCAGCTGGTTCCTCAATACGAGCTGAAGAATCTGTCAAGACAACCCCTTCACCAAAAGCTTCAACGGTGAAGAAGATGACTCCGTATGCATCAGACGTGAAGAAAACCAGGGTTGCTGAGAAGGAATCCAAAAAGAGAAAGGCCTCCTCGGCAGAAGAAGAAACAGAGGCCAAGCGCCTCAAAGCACTTGAAGAAACTGCTCCTCTGGACCTTGTGCCCCTGAATGTCGCTCCTTCTTATGAAATGGTCATCATTGATGATCCAGCAAAAAAGGCAGATGAGGAAATAAAGGATGCCGCCTCTGAGGAACACACTGACGAGGAAATTCATATAGACGACAGTCCTCAGCCTTTCATTCCTCAGAAAGACACTGCTCAAGAATCAGCTGCACCAGCTGATGAAACTGCATCTGCCACCAAGCCTGCTGAGGAAGAACAAACTGAAAATCCTCAAACTGATGACATTCAACGCTCTGAGCAAAATCCTCAAGATGAGGAACAGGCTGACCCAACTCCTCCAACTGAGCAAGAAGAAGCTATTCCTCAGCCTGAGGCACAGCCAAAGCAAGCCCCCCAGCCTGATGCCCAGCCAGCACCATCTCCTCAACCTGAAGCACCATCTCCTCAACCTGACCAAGACAATGCATTCGTCGTGCTCAACCCAGAGACTGCCATTGTTGTCTCCCCTCCTGTTCCTCAGCAAAATCTTCAGCTAGTTCAGCGTCAGCCATTCTCCAAGCGTCCCAAGTTTCAAAAGGAAAATTTCTTTGAAGAACGCATGTACTTCATTGGAGAGAACCCCTATGACAAACCTCAAATGAGGCATCTGAAGTTTTGGCCTCGGACTCAAATGAATTACTATGCCTCTGTGCTATGTGGACGAAACAAGATATTCCAGCACATGCATATTCCTCATGTTGAACTTGAAGCAATACCATGCCTGGAGCCAGTCCTCAGTGTACTCCATGATGCTGGTTTACTACCTACGTGCTCCGACATCTCTGACTGGAACAGCGAGCTAATTCTTCAGTTCTATGCCACTCTTCATATATCCGGCAATCCTGAAGACATTAACACTTTGGTGTTTGATTGGATAACACAAAACACTCACTACAAGGCTCCTGCTACTGAAATCCTCTGAGAACTGCCTGTACCAATTCCCTCGGATGAGGTTGTGAAGCTTTATGGTGAGCGTGAGCTGCCAAATGGGATGATGGAAGTCCTCATGAAGCCTTTGGCTAAAGGAAAATCTCCAAGAACAACCTTCCTCGTCCACGAGCTCAAGTACACACCCAGGTCTGTCTACAGAATCCTCTGTAGTGTGCTCGCGCCGATCAAAGGCCATGATGATGAAGAAGATGTCGTAGGCCTCATGAAGAATATCCTCTTCAACATTATCCATGGTATTCCTTTCAACATCCATGATTTTTTCTTGAGGACTTTGGCCGACAATGCTATGTGTCCTTTTGATCACAAGATATATGCCCTATGCATCATGAGATTCATCAGGACAAGGACAGGCATCAACTTCCACGCTGATTTCCAAAACCATGTTGGTTATATGCCTCCTATCCGGGTCAACAAGAAGACTTTCGAGCCCATTGAAGGAAAAGGAAAATCAGTGATTGAAGAAGGTAGTAGGCCCCTTGATGGCCAGTTCAGAGAGCCCGAAGCTTATTCTTCATGGGATGATATAGAGACTCGTCCGGCAAGCCCCGTTCCTCCTCGCGTGATGAATACAAGAGAGCTCCTCCTCAGTCTTCACCAGAAGGTGGATCGCAATCACAAGTGGGTCAAACGCCAGTTTGGCGCCATTGTGAAAACCCTCACTGACACATAGAACTCTGTGAAGCTCAACCATCATTATCAACATGAGGTTTTTGAGCGCACCTGGGCTACACTTGAACATCTGAAGACTCAGACTGAGCTTGAAGAAATGGACTTTGAGCGAGACTTTTAATGGTCGTGGCCTCCCAAGAAGAAGTTCAGGCCTATTCCAGTTCCAGACGTTGAAGACAACTCCTTTTCTTCATTCCGCACTGCTGAAACTGATGAAGAACAGCTCGACACTGCTACCGGTCCAAGGAAGAAGACTACTCCCAAGAAGCATCATGGCTCTTCCTCAACTGCCAAGAAGTGAAGTCTTCATAGGCGTTAGTCCTCAGTTTGTCCCTTTTTGTCACTTGATGACAAAGGGGGAGAAACTTGAGAGTTAGTCTTCAAGCGGGATATTTTTGGGGCTAATGAACTATATTTAAGTTACAAACTCTTGGCTCTTCTAAAGTTTTTATGTAATGAGTTGTAACTTAAGCCCGATGGTACTCTGACGCTTTTGAACGTTTTTCTTTGCATGCTTATTCCTCAAGTTTTAATGCACGCATGCTGGAATTCGTCAGATACCATTTGTCATCATGCATTCTCATTTTCTTCATATCATATGTTACATGTATGCATGATTTACAAGACTCAGGGGGAGGTCTCCATGATATAAATCATCAATGTGCATTTGCTGTGAAAAGCAAAATCCTCAAGATATGCACAGCTTCAAGGGGAGTCTCTCTGAATCATGATTTCAAATTCCTCAAATGAGTATTTACGCTTCATATTTTTGATCCCTGTTGAAGACTTAACCTTATTGTCATCAACCACCAAAAAGGGGGAGATTTTAAGTGCATCTAGTGCCCCTTAGTGATTTTGGTGGTTTGAAGACTTATAGGTTAAGTATCTAATGTGTTTATGAGTGTGCACAGGATCTATAAGTCATTGAGGAGTTTGAGATATTTGAAGAATATCGACCCCTAAAAATGTATATCTTCGGTTGAAGAAATTGGTCTGAAGTTGAAGAAATGAATCGCGAGGAATCTGCGATGAAATTGATATTCCTCATGAAGATACTGATATTGAGGAATCCGGTGTGTCCTGAAGAAAATCACTTTGAATAATTTGAAGCATGAAGATTTACTCTTTCTGTTTTATTTTCTTCGCATTTGAGTAATAGGAACACCGTACTATTAAAGGGGGTCGAAGTTACACTTTGGAATGAATTTCCTCGTGATGCTCAACCCAAGCCTAATCCTATCAAAAGCCTCAAGTGAGGAATACGAGTGACATGAGGACTCTCACAGTTGAGGGTTCCGACCGTTTCGATAGCCACGCCAAGTCATTGGTCTTATCCAATCCAACGGTCATATTATTTAAGGGCATTAGTGTCAAATCATGTCGGGATGCTCCTAGGCTATAAATAGCCACCCCCCACAACCATTAGCTGGTTGGGTGCTCCATTAGAAACTTACACTTGTCATAAGAGCAACCCAATTCCTCAGATTCTTCGAGAGAAATTCATCAATGAGGAAATACCGCATACACCGAAACCACAAACCAAACCTAGTGATTGAGCAACACTGAAGAAGTTGTTCCTGTGTGGGACTGAAGCCTTTTACCTTTGAGGACTGTGCATCCTCCAGACGGTTAGGCGTCATGGTCTAGAGCTTTCCAGCAGTCAATGGTGGATCGCCGGGTGACCAAGTTTGTGAGGGTTTGGAAGTCTGGCCTGAAGACTTACCACGAGTGTTGGGCGAGGACTGTGTGTCCTTAGCTCAAGGAGAACACGGTAGGGACTCTGTGTCCCGGGACTGTGTGTCCCGGGACTGTGTGTCCTTTGGTTTCAATACCAAGCCGCTCCAAACCAGATGTACGACTGTCACATCAGTTGGAACTGGGTCATCAACGACTTTCTTCACTGAGAAATGGGTTCTAATTACTCAACTTCTTACTTTCCTCGTATTATGTGTCTATGACTCTCACTGCGACTATTTGAAGAATTTTCTAAAGACTTTCTCTGAATTTCCTCAACCCCAAATTCTTCACGTCAGTTAATCCTCATCTGTATTCTGCGTGCCTGCTCACAGTGCAATCTGTTTTCACATTCTTCACTCTGAAAAACTGTTGTTGTGAAACTTTATACTTCTGATCCTTTATTGTTTCCGCTGTAAGTTAGTCATCAGTGAGGAATTTCCTCAAAAGGAATTTCCTCAGTGATGAAATTCTAAAAATCTCCTATTCACCCCCCTCTAGTCGATATAGCGCACTTTCAGCCATTCATTGCGTACATCATGAGGCAAGAGTTACCGGAAGACGAGGTCCAAGCTAGGCAGATCGTTCGCAGGTCAAAGTCCTCCACCGTCATTGATGACCAGTTATAGAGAGAAAGTGTTTCAGGCGTCCTTCAACGCTTTATCTCTCTTGAGGAGGGACAGTTAATTTTGGAAGAAATTCACTTGGGAACCTGCGGCCATCATGCCTCCTTAAGGTCAATCGTCGCCAAAGCATTCAGAGCTGGTTTCTTCTGGTTGCAGGCGAATGAAATGGCAAAAGATATAGTCGACCGTTGCGAAGGTTGTCAGTTCTATTCAAACAAGTCCCACAAGCCAACGTCCGCGCTGAAGGAAATTCCCCTTTCTTGGCCATTCGTCATGTGGGGATTAGATACAGTCGGACCATTCAGATCAGGCCAAGGAGGATTCACCCATCTGCTGGTAGCAGTCGACAAATTTACCAAGTGGATTGAAGCCAAGCAAATCAAGAAGCTTGATGCCCTTACAACCATCAAATTTATCAGAGACATCATTGCCAGGTACGGGGTTCCACACAGCATAATCACCGACAATGGCACAAACTTTGACTCGGACAGGTTCAAAGGTTTTGGCGCGGGCCAAGGTATCCGAGTGGATTTTGCATCCGTTGAGCACCCCCAAACAAATGGACAAGCGGAGCGGGCGAATCGACTCATTCTTCAAGGGTTGAAGCCTCGAGTCCTACGAGAAGTTGGACATGCCGCCAACGCATGTGTCACCGATCTGCCTTTCGTGTTGTGGGGCCTCCGAACAACTCCGAATAGATCGATAGGACGATCCCCGTTTTTCCTCGTTTATGGAGCAGAGGCAGTTCTTCTGAGTGACTTGCTCCACAACTCTCCACGAGTCGAACTCTTCTCCAAAGCCGAAGCAGAGCAAGCCAGGCAAGACAGAGAAGACCTTTTAGAAGAGGAGCACGAGATGGCATTGATCCGTTCAACAATTTGTCAGCAAGATCTGCGGCGATTTCATGCGCGGTACGTCAGGAGCCGCACGTTCCAAGCAGGCGACCTGGTGCTCCGAGTGGATCAACAGAGAGCACACAAGTTGGCACCTACCTGGGAAGGACCGTTCATCATTTCTAAGGTGCTGAACAACGGAGTGTATCGACTCTACAACCTCGACAGGGAGACGGACGAGCCGCGAGCATGGAATGGAGATCTACTGAAGCGCTTCTACACATAACCGCCGACAGAGACAATGTGAAGAACAAATGTCATCAAAGTAATACAAAGCGGATTAATTTCTTGTCGATTCAAAATTCTTCCGCGTTTGTAGACTCCGGTCTAACTTGCTCCGAGTGTGCACAAAAAGTCACACTCGGGGACTTAGCTGCGACCCAGAGTCGCTTAAGTAAAAAACTTGCTCCGAGTGTGCACCAAAAGTCACACTCGGGGACTTAGCTGCGACCCAGAGTCGCCTAAGTAAAAAACTTGCTCCGAGTGTGCACCAAGAGTCACACTCGAGGACTTAGCTGCGACCCAGAGTCGCCTAAGTACAAAACTTGCTCCGAGTGTGCACCAAAAGTCACACTCGGGGACTTAGCTGCGACCCAGAGTCGCCTAAGTAAAAAACTTGCTCCGAGTGTGCACCAAGAGTCACACTCGGGGACTTAGCTACGACCTAGCGTCGCCTAAGTAAACAACTTGCTCCGAGTGTGCACTAAAAGTCACACTCGGGTACTTAGCTGCGACCCAGAGTCGCCTAAGTAAACAACTTGCTCCGAGTGTGCACCTAAAGTCACACTCGTGGACTTAGCTGCGACCCAGAGTCGCCTAAGTAAAAAACTTGCTCCGAGTGTGCACCAAAAGTCACACTCGGGGACTTAGCTGCGACCCAGAGTCGCCTAAGTAAAAAAGCTTGCTCCGAGTGTGCACCAAAAGTCACACTCGGGGACTTGGCTGCGACCCAGAGTCGCCTAAGTAAAAACCTTGCTCCGAGTGTGCACCAAAAGTCACACTCGGGGGCTTAGCTACGACCCAGAGTCGCCTAAGTAAACAACTTGCTCCGAGTGTGCACCAAAAGTCACATTCGGAGACTTAGCTGCGACCCAGAGTCGCCTAAGTAAAACAACTAACTCCGAGTGTGCACCAAAAGTCACACTCGGGGACTTAGCTGCGAACCAGAGTTCCCTAAGTAAAGAGCTTCCTCCGAGTGGGTATACAAGTTACACTCGGAGGCTTAGCTGAGTCGCCTAAACAAAAACCACGAGCCAAAATCGTGTCAAAAAAAACTCAACGAAAGAAGAGCAAAAGATCCGGTTCGAATTCAAATTGAGTTCAATGATCAGTCGGCTCGGTGTGAATCAAGTTTATCCACACAGAGCCACGAATGTACCAGCCAACAGAAGTGACCAAAGTTTAATACAGACTCCACTCGGCATACCGAGGTAAATGCGGGTTCATCATAAAGTCAATCAAGCATCGTCGGGGCTGGCAGGCTCCACGAAGGTGTCGAGGTCGATTCCATCTGCAATCCGAGTGGCCGTGTCGAGGAAGGTCTCCATGAAATCTTCAAATCGAAGCTTCTTCGTGTTGGCGACCTGCAATGTCTTCAGCTTGTCTTCACGAGCTTCCTTACAATGCACTCGGACCAGAGGCAGCGCCACGTCCGCGCCACACCGAGCGGCAGACTTCTTCCATGCTTGCACTCTGCTTGGAACATCCTCCAGTCGAATCATCAACCCCTCTATCTCATTCTGGGAGTCATCTTCAGGCCACAGCTCTTGGTCAATTCGGCCGACAACTTCTCTCAGGCGACCAATGAAAGGACCCACCTTGTTAAGGCGGGAATTCAGTCGGGGCATGTCCCGGTTAGCTTCATCACCGAGTGGAACATTCGGTTGCCCAAGCGACTGTTCGATTTACGCAGTTTCGGCTTCAACGTCCCGACAAAAATCTGCAAAGAAAAGACAGGGAGAAAATAAGCGCGGAGTGAACTCCAAAGTCAAAGAGCACTCGGCAAGCAACTTACCACCAAGCAATGCGACCATCTTCTTCGCCCAGTCGTCGACGTAGTTCTCCTGCGCTTTGCACCGAGCGTTCATTAACTTTAGCTGGCCCATCCATTCAGATCTCTGCTTCTTCATTTTTTCTACCTCGGCTAGCAGTGCCTTGTTAGTCTCCCGAGATTCCTCCAAAGATTTTTCTCGTTCAGAGAGAGCCTCCTTCATGCCAGCCATATCATTGACAGCTACCTCCAAGTCGATAGCAAGTTGAGTCTTCTCAGCCATCAGAGCATTATAGGCCGATCCCACTTCACAAGTCTTTTGTCAAAGAGACAAAAAGGGAGGATCAGCCAGATTCAACAAGGAAAAAGTCTCGACAGATATGACAAAACAATCAAACTCAAGATTCTTTAGACCCCTGCCGATGCAAGAAATCAACAGCGGTCTCGGGGACTACACCCAGTGGGTTCACTGAGAGTGACCCCACTGGTATGAAGCTCGAACAGGTCGATCCCATTGAGCTCCATAGCAAACCAACAACACTATGAGACTACACCCAATGAGTGCACTCGGCGTGCCCCCACTGGTACCATTCGGGCAGAACAGCTCTGATCTGTAGAGATTATGGAAAATACATATAAAGACAACTGCCGGTGCAAACACTCGGCAGAAGTCTCGGGGACTACACCCACTGGGTTCACTCGGATTGAACCCACTGGAAAATTAACCTACTATATCCGAGTACCTCGCCAAAACCCCCAGTGGGCACCAAGAGGAATGTAAACACTTACTAGTGCACTTACTCGGATATCATCCCGAAGCTCCAAGCTCTTCTTGTACAGGGACGCAATGGAGCCATATGCTCCCTGGGCTTCGCCCACCATCAGCTCCACTTGTACCATGGCGTCCTTGGCGGATCCTACTTGATCTTCCGGGACGCGTCGGGCAGCATAGTGAACAGTCGACGGACCCGGCATGGCAGAAGGCGCCGTAGGTATCCCGAGCTCCCTGGGCATCCCGAGCTCTGCTCCAGCCGGTTCCGCTGTGAAGGCTACCATCTCAGGCGGTGGCACGCTCACGGCGGGGTTGGCAGCAGGTTGGATAACCCCAGGGACAGATGCCAAAGCTGGTTCCGACCTCCTTTGGTCGTCGTCGTCCAGATGGATCAATTTCGAAGGAAGCCCGACTGAACAAAATAAAAATACAGAAAAAGATCAAGATCAAAGACAGCACTCGTGAAGCGGTAATACAGCTCTCGGAGTCGTGACAACGTACCTTGCTGGGACGTGGCGGCGTTATCAGTGTCCATGGGATCGTCGCCCTGACACGGTAGAGAGGTGGCAGAGGTAGCAGCTCTGTTGAGTGAAATCCATTAGACGGGTAAACATGAATTCCCAAAAAGAAGAGTCCAATCGGATACTGAAGGAAGATGGAAGAGCAAGGATACTTACGCTGAGGCGACCGGAACAACGATCCTCATCCGGGGAAAAGCTTTCCGAGGTTTAGACCCGCTGGGTTTAGCCACCGTGGACGGCTGATCCACGGGCTCGACAGAAGAATCCCTGGTTCTCTTCACACTTCGAGCACTCGGGGCCACGGGAGGAGCCGGCGGAACAGCGGGGTCATGACGGTGCTTGGTTCGGTGTTCTGGTGGTGAGGGTGACGAGCTCTGCTCTTCACTCTCCTCCTCCTCCTCTTCTGTTTCCTCCTCCGTCTCCCTACTGTCAGAGACGTACTCGGCACTACCCGTGCTACCCTCCATGCTGCCTTCTTCTTCCTCGACCGGATTCCCATTTGAGACTGCAGAATGCCAGTTCGTCCACTCCTGCACAAAACGCAGTCGGCAATGTCAGTCAGCGTGACAAGAAAAGCAATAAAACTAAGAAATTTAAAAGCACTCGACAACATGTACTCACCTCATTCGGAGGAGGATTTTGGGCAAGGAAGGCCTTCACCCGCCGAGCTCCCACGGGGTTATCACATGTGCCCGTGATGCTGCGGACCCACGCACTCACGGTCTCCTCGCTCACATCTTCAGGATGGGACCGAGTGGTATCCAAATGCCCTGTGTAATGCCACATTGTGTGGTCTCAGGCCTGCAGCGGCTGGATGCGTCGACCCAGAAAAGTCTCCAACACGTCCATGCCGGTGACTCCCTTCCGGACGACGGCTATCAACGCGTCGACCAAAGGCTGGATTTGGGTTCTTTCTCCCTTAGAGAGCGCTAGCTTCCTGGGAGGGCCCAGACGGTCTAAACTAAAGGGTGGTAACCCACTCGAAGCATTCGAGCATGCAATGTCCTGGCAATAGAACCAGGACGATTGCCAGTTCCTAACTGACTCGGATAGCTGAAGGAAGGGATAACTACTTTTCATTTTCTTCTGAAATCCTAAACCCCCGCAGAGCTGGAGGATGTGTGTCTTATCATCAGACTTGCTAGGCTTCTTAACAGTTTGAGATCTAGCGCAGAAAACATATTTGAAGAGCCCCCAGTGGGGAGGACATCCTATGAAGCACTCGCAGAGGGTGATGAATGCGGAAAGATGAGCTATCGCATTCGGTGGAAAGTGATGGAGCTGTGCCCCGAAGTAATTCATGATACCTCGGAAGAAAGTATGGGGAGGCAGGGAGAAACCTCTGGCCACGTGGCTGAGCAGCAGAACGCGCTCCCCGTCCATTGGCGCCGGCTCCATCTCGCCTTCCGGCAGCCTCCAAGACTTGTTGACGACCATGCCGTGCTCCACCAGCTCCAACACGTCGTTCTCCCTCACCGTGGAGGGGAGGAAGTCCCCTTGGATCCAGCCCGCCGGCAACGCCCGCTGCCGCCGCTGAGTGGAGGCCGCCCCCTTTTCTTCTTCTTCGCCTCAAGCTTGCTGGTCTGCCCCTTCGTCATAGCGAGGGCGACGGATCCGTAGAGGAGGAGGGGAAGGAGGTGGCTTGAGATGTGCAGGGAGTTGCGGGGGGGGGAGATCAATGGGAGGAGGATGAGCAGCGCAACAGGAAGGTCCGCCGGGAAGGCTTTAATAGGCCTCCGACTGAGTCACCTACAGGTGGGCCCAAGATCTTGTCCTCCCAACCGGCTGCGGCAAGATTAGTGGAGAAGATCGCGGCACGGTAATCGAGGAGGCGAAATCTACTCGATGGCCATGTCGTCATCCCCGCTGAGCGTGCGGCAACCGAAATTTGAGGATTCCGGAAAATCCGGCGCTGTCAGTATGACCGATCACATTGAAAGATTCCGCGGAAGCAATCGGTCCCTCACGGTTCGTTTCGCTTGCATATTCACTCGGATCACTTGCCACAAAGATAAAATAGATCGAGGCAGACAACGCTAAGATCACCTCAATACCAGTCGGCTCCAAACTCCGTACTACACTTCATCGTTCCAACCCCGATCCATCTGGGGACTAATGATGGGGTTATAGTCCGAGGGTAGGGTCATAGGTCTGCCCTATAGGTCCTACCCAAGGACTACCCTTCATAGGGGACAAGGCCCTTAGAAAGTTCCGACTGAACTAAGGACGCCCCCATCATCCAGTCGGCGGCGATCCACTCGGAGCATATCTAACGTACCGACTGGAATCCACTCTGTACATCGTAACCTCTCAGGAGGTCAATGGTCATACGTTTTCATACACCATAACTAGCATTTAAGGCTTACGTTACCAGTAACACCAGCATTTACTCGCCACTACTCCACCCCTGTCCACCGGACCATTATGAAGGGCAGCACACTCTATATAAGCCGCCCTTCACCACTGGTACACGGGTTGGCACTTGCTGTAATCCCTTTATTCACTCGACACAAAGCTCCCAGAGCACTGAGACGTAGGGCTTTTACCTCCACCGTAGAGGGGCCTGAACTCATACATCCTCGTCGTAGCTAAGGCTCTGCCCATATACTTTCGTACCCCGTACTTCTACTGTCATACTTATACCCATGACACTTACCTTCGGGTTACACCTTTGAAGGGTACCCATCGTTTCGGTATCAAGTGCAAGTTGGCTCCTCGTTATATCGGTCCTTTTCGCATTCTTGCCCAACGAGGAGAAGTTGCCTACCAATTGGAACTTCCTCCGCATCTTTCCAAGGTTCATGATGTATTCCACGTCTCGCAACCCACGCGTTGCTTTTCGGATCCTATCCGTGAAGTGGGCCACGAAACGCTTGATCTCCAGGATAACCTTTCATACCGAGAATACCCTGTTCGTATTCTAGATCTAGTTGAGCGTACCACTCGACGTAGGAACCTCAAGTTTCTTAAAGTTCAATGGTGAAATTATTCTGAAAAAGAGGCAACATGGGAAAGAGAGGATCCTCTTCGACTTGAGTATCCAGTGCTATTCCCGACGACTTCCAAATCTCGGGACGCGATTCTTTTGAGTGGGGGTGAGTTGTCACATCCCTGATCCCTATTAGAGTCTAGCAAGTTGTGCTCATGTCTTCTTCTTTGCATCCAAGAAAATGAAATGAAATCCAAAAATAAAGCAAGGAAAACCAAAGCAAAATCTAGCAACTCTCTATTCAAAATATTTTCAATTTTGGTGGCCAATTAAAAATTCCAAAATGGCCAATAGAAAAGTTCATCATTTTTGATAAATGTTGAAAACAAAATATCAGGGGTAAAATATATATTCAAAGTGCTTTTGGCATTTTATTTTAAAGTTAAAAGCTACTGAAATCAACTATATAATTGATTTCAAATATATCAAAGTTTTCAAAAATGTTGGAACTTTTATACATGTTTGGAAATATTCCAAATAACATTTCAGTATGTTTCAAACTATTTTAGGAATAGTTTGAAGCCAAAAATAAAACAAAACAAAGTTAGAAAAGAATTAACAGAAACAGAAAAGAAAGAAAATAGAAAAATGCCTACCTGTCGCCTACCTGGCCCAGGCCCAGCTGCTCCCCTGTCGTCGTCCTCGTGCCAGCAAGCAGCTGGAGGTGGCCACCGCATCCTCCGGCGCGGCCACACACCTGTGTGCTTGCCTGGCCGCCGCTTCGCGCTCGCAAGGAGGGGATAAGCCTCCCGCAGCCGTCCCCGAGCTCCTCCTCGCCTCATTCCTCCCCCGGCTCTCTCCTCTATCAGCCGCCATTAGAGCCCGAGCTAAGCACGAGCTCGCCGTCGCTCCAGCCCCTCTCCTTCTCACCTGAGCTGTGCATTAGCTTCGCCTTGGTCCCCCGAAGCTCTCCAACCAGTTGCTCGACTCCAAGAACCCTGAGACGCCGTGACGCCATCGTCATCAACCTCGGATCCCCGGAGCTCGCCGCCGTCGTTCTCCCTCCTTAAACCATCCTCGAGCCTGCTCTCGTCGCCTCTACACTCCCTGTGACCTCAGGGTGCTTTCCCCCTCATTTTCCCCTTCAATCCCGAGCTCTAGGCCCCGATTCCATTGGAGCCCGACGAGATCCACCGCGGGACCTCGTCGCCGGTAGCTCTCCGGTGATCAGCTGGTCATTCTGAGGCCACCAACAGCATTAGTGCGTCGCGTAGATGACGTAGGAGCTAAGCCCCAACCCCCAAGCATCCGGGTCAATGATCCCGATGCTGCCCGAACTCCGGCAGCCGCTGAGCTCGTCGTTGGCGCCATCTTCCGTGGTTTGAGCCCCTGGTCTTTGCAAAAATGGAGTTGCGATCGAATGGCCGATCGTCTAGTGCCCTCCGCCGTGCATTTGGTCACCAAAATAGTAAACCCGAGGCCCTCCGCCGTTCTGGAGGTCACCGGAGGCTCGCCGCCGGTGGGATTGACCCCATCGCCGGTGGAGTTGACTCCCCTGAGTCTCTGGCAAGTGGGGCCAGCCCCCTGCTTAACTAAAGTTTAGTTAAAATAAAAATAAAAATTATATTAAAATTCAAATAGTCACTGACATGTGGGTCGAGCTCTGTAAATTAGCGAATTATGTTTAAACTTACACTAAAAACTGGCCAGAGTCACTGACCAGTGGGTCCCACTTGTCAGGTTTGACTTTCAGCGGCCAGCTGGCCTGCTGATGTCATGATGATGCAATAAATCTAATTCTGGATTTAATATAATTCTAGAATAATGGCAAAACTTTCGAAATTCATAAAATTTGAATATAACTCCAAATCAGACAAATAATATATGCAAATTGATCAGAAAAATTCAATGAAGACAATGGTGCTACTTTCATGCATGAAAAATAAAGTTATGAAACAGCATGAGGTCAAATCAATTAAATGATTAAAATAAATATGCCATTTCAAATAATATTTGAATTTGGATTTCAAACCAGATGCAAACTAAGGTTTTACCAACCACATTGAAACATATCACCCTTCATTTCATGCCATGTTCATGCATCATGATTGTTGCATATGATTGATATTGATTGTATGTTGTTATTCAGTAGGCCCCGCCCCTTCGGATACGACTGATTTTCCGACGGACGGATATCACCCCTCTGTTGAGCAACAAGGCAAGCAACCATTTTTATCATCCCGATAAATCCCATATTCTTGCTCCTGGTCTTACTTATTGCATTAGGTCAAAATACCTCCAATACTTTTACCAGTTGAACCCGCTCCTTTGCATGACCTGTCCTTGTCACAATAAATAGTTGAAGCTTTCAACCTAGCATACCTGGTAGATGCTTGAGCCTTGATGTGCCATATCCTAATATGCATGCTATGCTTAGAGTTGTGTATGGTCTGTGATCTGAGTGATGAATAGGATCGTTAGAATGTGTTCAGTTAATAAAGGTTGTGTGTTGAACCTGATTTGGTAAAGGTACCGGTGAAAGGCTATGTAGGAGTACATGGCGGGTTATTTAATTAGAACCGTCCTTAGGAACTGAGTTCCGTGTATGTAATCCAAGACAAGATACTACACATGCTGGGCCCTGAAATATGACCCCGCTCGACTTATTAATCGCTTGGTACTCTGTCCAGGAGTTGCAAGTAGTTTCTGGTGTTTATAGTCATGCTGGAGGCCGTGCATAGTGCTGACCTTAGAGGTGGTCTATGATGCGGTAGGAAGTGGCACTGTGTACCAAGTGGCACCTGGATGGTGGGCTTGGGAACCCTGCTCACATCGTTTGGGGCCGTGGCGGAAACCTCGGCCGGACTCCCGTGCAGGTTACCCTTAGATAGGCGATAAACTTGGACTAGGTATTAGAGTGGTTAACGGTCGTGGCCGACTCCCTCGCTGGGCTTCCGCTTGAAGGTTGTCGAGGTGCATGACGTGCACATAGAGATAAGTGGCGAGAGCGTGAGTGAAGAAGTACACCCCTGCGGGGTTATGATCTATTCGCATAGTCGTGTCCGCGGATATGGACTACTTGCAAACATATGTTGTTCATAGACAACTATAATGGCTACTCATAAAAATGTCAAGATAAGTGTGAGTGTCATGGATGGCATTTCCGTAGGGTGACGAAATGATTCCATGATGGAGTATTGTTGTGGTGTTAGTGGACTCATGTGCGAGAAAACAAAGTTGTCAAAACTATTTAAAATGTAGTTGGTCTAGCCAAGAATCAATGTTGGCTTTGTGCGTGAAACCCCACAACTCCTTGTTGATACATTGCATGAGTAGATAGATTATCCTAAAGTCTTGTTGATTACTTTTGTACTCGTGTTTGATTAATTAATTGTTGCAGAGGATGTTAATGACTCTACTCGTGGGTTCTATCTAGACGTTGACGACGACGAGAAGCTAGTGTTCCAGCTACGATCTGGCCCTAGGTTGGGTCTGTAGATAGTTAGGCCATGTGCCTTTTACCTTTCCATCTATCTATACTCAGACAGTTTTGATCTTCCGCTGGCTTGTAAGGCTTGTTTGAATGAATTATGATGATGGATCGTGAGACTCCTACCTGTGCAATATTATGTGTGAGGGTCTTCCGAGCCTTCTAAATAAAGTTTGTATGTTTATGGTTTTGTTGTGATGCCATCGATGTATCTATGCATATTGGGTATGCCATGCATACGTGTGTTGTACTTGATATGTATGGGGTTCGAATACCTAGTCGTATGCCTTAGTAGCACTCCTTATGGGGAAAAGCCCCTTTGTGTTTCCACTGAGCCATGGTAGTTCGCTATTGCTCCGGACACATTGGTTGATCGGCATATGTCCTTCTTAGCTGTTGTGTCTGTCCCTTTGGGGAAATGTCACGCGGTGTAATGGATTCCTTGTAGCTTGCTACGACTCGTCTACACTCGC
Organism: Hordeum vulgare subsp. vulgare; assembly: GCF_904849725.1. NCBI lineage: Eukaryota > Viridiplantae > Streptophyta > Magnoliopsida > Poales > Poaceae > Hordeum > Hordeum vulgare. The sequence goes on from NC_058519.1 coordinate 331,891,435, forward strand.
TGATGACCGACACCTGCTTTACTGGGTCATGTATGTCTGTCCCTGTACGGAACTGCCGCTTGAGTTTATGACTAGACATGTCGATCTAGATTCTTTGATATTGGAATGCTAGCGACACAATTGCATACGCGAGTCAAAAGGCGCAAACGGTACCGGCTAAGGTAAGGCTGCAACCATGGGGATAACCGTGGGTGAGACCCCAAAGGGATGTGATGTGTTACAGGCTGGATTCCTATGGCTTAGGATCGGGGTCCCAACACATAGTCCATGCCAGTTCAACTGGAGTCCTGTTATTGCGTTCAACAACGCCGTTTTGTTGAGGAGTATAAGGAGAAGACAATTCGTGAGTAATACCAAGTTCATCAAGATAATCATCAAGACTAGTATTTTTGAATTATGTCCCATTATCACACCCGATGTGTTTGATCTTGACGCCGAAGTTCGCCGAGGCCCTTGAGGAAAATCGTTTGAAGACTTCCTGCACTTCATATTTATACCCAAGTATAACAAGAATAGACATCAACGATGACAAAGCCATATAAAGATGTTGCATTGGTTAGAGTAGCATAATGAGTAGGTCCAAACAGATCCATGTGAAGTAATTCAAATGGACGAGTAGTAGTCATGATAGTCTTCAAGGGTGTTAGGATATGGTCATTTTTCCACAGTCACAAGCACTGCAGAGGAATTTGACAGATTCGATGCCAATGACATGCTTCTTCTTCGCCAGTGTGTGCAAATTCCTCATGCCTACATGACCAAGTCGTTGATGCCATAGACAGCCTTCTGAGATTTTTGCTAGTAAACATGTGGCTGGTTGAGAACCTGTGGAAAAATCAACAATATACAAGTCTCCTCTCCTAAAGCCTTCGAAGACTTTGGATTCGTCAGATTCCATGATGACTAAACATCTATATTTTTTAAAGATGACAATCATATCAAGATCACAAAGCATTGAGGCTGACATAAGGTTAAACCCAAGGGATTCAACAAGCATGACTTTGTCCATGTGCCGGTCCTAGGAGATAGCCACTTTACCAAGTCCTATACCTTGCTTTTACCTTTATCTGCGTAAGTGATTTGCTTCAATGGTAATGGAGTCAATGGTATATTCATCAATAAGCTTTTATCACCGGTCGTGTGATTTGTGCAACCATTATCAAGAACCCACTTTGTATTCTTGGGTTTGTCATCTTGTAGATGAATTAGTACAACTTACCATCTCATATGCTTCAGACTTGAAGAATATGATATCAATTTCACGAGATAAGAATTATATCACAAACAGTAATTTTGAGGACATGTGAAATGTTAGTTCATTATATCATGTTTTTAGCTTGCATCCATTCAAGCAATTTCCTCAGGTCTCAAGCAAATTCTTCAGATGATGACTTTCGTTTGGAGACCTAACCTACAGAAGTGATTAGTTCGATTTCTTCACCTCCCACTTATGAAGGGGTGGCAAAGAGTTCATTATCCTACGAGCACCATATGAGAACGGAGGCAATGAAGCTAATGCACTTCTTTTCACAGTGAGGGGGGGGGGGGTTAGTGTACTCAAATGAATAGGAAGAGAAATTCTTTGAGGACTTATGAACATAACGATTTGAGGAATAATGCTCATATTCATGTCCCTTGTAGTTTCCATGCATATCAAAAGCATTTTTGCGAGCACGAGCATAATTTTGACCATTTGAGGAGTTTGATCCTCGGGAAGACTTTGGTCCGCCTAAGGAAATTGATCTAGGGTTCTGGTTCTTCACAGGTGGTGTCATGAGGACATTCACCTAAATATTTTCCAAGAAACTTTTGGGGACCCAGATTTTCCTCAGGAGTGGTCCATTCCCTACACTTAGTTCCAACATACCGAGCAAATACTTCACCAGATTGATTTTTGAACAGTTTATAGTTGGACTCAAATGACTCATCAAAGTAATAGGATATTTCACATGCAACTCGTGTTAGAGTAGATGGATCAATGGGAGGGCCTTTAGCAGCAACCCATGAGGTTTTGGGGTACTGCTCAGGTTTCTAGTATGATCCATCGGCATTGAATTTCCTCTCGAACGCAATGCCTTCTGTTCTTGGGTTCCTGTTCAGAATCTTCTTTTGAGCACATCGCAAAGTGTTTGATGCCCTTTGAGACTTTTGTATATGCCTATCACATACAATTCCTTCAATCATGAATTTTCGTCAGTAGCATTTGTGGTTTGCTCAGGTGAAGAATTTGATGCCAGAGGAACAATTGAAGAATTTGTAGCGATATAAGGATTTGATGATTCTGGTCAAGAATTAGCAGTTTCACGCTCGATGCATTTCAGACATGGTGGAATGAATTCAACCTGAGCGGTACTGATCTGTTGAGCGAGCAATGAGTCATTTTCCATTCGAAGATCATCATGAGACATTCTCAACTTCACAAGATCAAGCTTCCTTTGAAGAAATTCAGATGAAAGTTTCTCATGATCAGCCAAGAGTGTGCCATAATGATCTTGAAGACTATCAAATCTAGACTGAAGACTTTTAACATCTTAAGTGAGGACTTGAGTATAATTCATTCCATCGTTCAATAGATCATCGCTTTTGTCTAGCAGTTTCTAAAGCCTTTCAATGGCACTTTGTTGCTTAGTGGCAATGTTGGCAAGTTTATAGTAACTGGGTTTTTGATAATCATCAGGTTCACAGTCACTAGAATCAGAGGAGGATGTGTGGTTTGGTACTTTTGAACCTTTTGCCATGAAGCAATAGGTTGGAGCGAAGTCATCAGCATATTCATCAGTGCAGATGGCGTTGTCATTTTCTTCAAGGTTGAAGATTGACTTGCTGACGAATGTGGTTCCCAGTGCAAGATTTGCTACACCAGACTCTGACTCCACTTTAGAACCTCCCTCTTCATCACATTCCTCGGATTCTTCTTCAGAATCCATTTTCTTGCCAATAAGTGTCGGAGCCTTTCCGAAACTGGTCTTCTTGTTCGATGAGGACTTTGAAGATGCGAATATTGAAGATTTATTCTTTTTCTTCGAGTCATCAGAACTTTCATCCTTGTATTTCTTATTCCTTGATTCTTTCACCCAGCAAGGACAGTCAGCAATGTAGTGACCAGATTTCTTGCATTTGTGGCGGGTTCATTTCTTGTAGTCCTCAGATGAAAATTCTGATTTCCTCATATCTTTTCTTGAAGATTTTCCGAACTTACCACGCTTTCTGAACTTCTGGAATTTCCTCACGAGCATTGCAAGTTCCTGTCCAAGCTCTATAGGGTCACCAATACTGCAATCCAAGTCTTCTTCTTCAGATGAGGAAACAGCCTTAGCCTTCAGCGCACGAGGTCTTGAGTAGCTTGGTCCATACAAATCTCATTTTCTTCTTGTTGGAATTCATGAGTTTTGAATCTCTCAAGTATATCAGAAGTATCAAGCATCTTGTAGTCTCTTCATTCTTGTATCATCAATACCATTGTGTCGAATGATGGATTAAGAGATCGTAGCAGTTTCTTCACAATTTCATGGTCAGTGATGTCTCTAGCTCCCAGTGCTTGCAGTTCATTTGAGATGTTAGTGAGGCGATCAAAGGTATCTTGGCAGCTTTCATTGTCAATCCTCTTGAAGCGATTGAAGAGATTGCGAAGAACATCGACACGAAAGTCATGTTTTGTTGGGACTCCCTCATTGACTTTGGACAACCTATCCCAAATAAGCTTCGCTGTGCCCAAAGCACTAACTCTGCCATACTGACCTTTGCTCAGGTGGCCACAGATGATATTCTTCGCTTGCGAGTCAAGTAGCTTGAACTTCCTCACATCAGCGTCAGAGATAGTAGTACTGATGGAGGGAATACCATTTTCCACAATATACGAGAGATCATTGTCAATTACTTGAAGATGCATTTGCATCATGGTCTTCCAGTAAGGGAAAGTCCTTTCCTTCGAAGGTAGGACATCCTATAGTATTCTTGATCATACATATGGTCAACATAACTAAAACTCCAGGCGGTTAAACTTAAACTAAAATCATACAAAACAAGGGAATACCTTTCTTTGATACCAATTCAAAGTGTGTTATATCGACTAGAGGAGGGGTGAATAGGCGATTTTAACAATTTAATCACTGAGGAACTTCCTAGTGAGGAAGTCCTTAGTCATGAACTGACTCAAGCGGAAATAGAACCAGATCAAGAGCGCAAAAACTTCTACTGCTAAGTACTCGGCGAGATTTCAGAGATTCGGGTTGCACAGGTCACAAGTATAGGATAAGCAGGTGAAGATTAACTCAGGTGAAGAATTTGAGGTTGAGAAAATTCACAGAAAGTCTTCAGTCAAATTCTTCAAAAGTACAGATGAAAGTCTTCAACATATAATATATTGAGGAATTGAGAGAATTGAAGAAATAGAACCCGTAGCTTGATGAAGACAGTTGTTCATGACCAAGTTCCAACTGCTGTGACAGTTGTACGTCTAGTTTGGAGCGGCTTGGCATTGAAACCAAAGGACACACAGTCCTTACCATATTCTCGTTGAGATAAGGACACACAGTCCTCGCCGAACACTCATGGTAAGTCTTCAGGGCAGACTTCCAAACCCTCACAAACTCGGTCACCCGGCGATCCATAATTCACTGCTGGATGCTCTAGACCATGACGCCTAGCCGTCTGGAGGATGCATAGTCCTCAAAGGTAACAAGCGTCGGTTCCACACAAGACTAACTTATTCAGTGATGCTCAATCACTTGGGTTTTCATTTGGGTTTGGTGTTTGGGGTATTTCCTCACTTGATGATTTTCGCTCAAAGACTCTAAGGAATTCGGGTTGCTCTAAATGACTAGTGTCAGTTTCTCTCAGAGCAGCCAACCAGCTAGTGGTTGTGGGGGCAGCTATTTATAGCCTCGGAGCATCCCGACATGATTTGACATAAATGCCCTTTAATAATATGACCGTTGGGTGGATAAGATCTGTGACAGGTGGTGCGTGGCGCGGCAACGGTTGGAACTTTCACATGTGAAAGTCCTGATGTCTCTCATATTCCTCACTTTGAGGCTTGGGTAGATGTAGGTTTGGATTGAGCATCATGAGGAAATTCATTCATAGTTTTACCTCGACCCCCTTTAATAATACGGTGTTCCTATGAGTCAAGTGTAAAGAAAATGAAGCAGAAATAGTAAATCTTCAAGCTTCAAAGACTTCAGAGTGTTTCCTTCAGGACACAACGAATTCCTCATCTTCAATATCTTCATGAGGAATATAAATTTCTTTGCAATTTGTTCGCAATCAAAGTCTTCAAGGAATGACCAAAGTCTTCACCCGAAGACATACATTTTTAGGGGTCGATTTTCGTGGAATAAATCAAACTCCTCAGCGACTTATAGAGCATGTGCACACTTACAAACATATTAGTTTCTTAACCTATAAGTCTTCAAAACACCAGTGTTTCGTACTTTCTACCCGATGATATTGAGAATTAATTTCTGAGAACAAGGCAATCCGGCCACATGGTACGAACATACGAAGACAGTATGAGGGGATTATGTTATATCACGATGAAGCGCAAGAAACATCTTCTAGAAAAAATATTTCCTTTATGGGTTCCTTTCTCCGGGTTGCTACAAAGTCTCTAGGTGCGCAGTATGTTTTTCTGATTGACTCGGGTGTGTGATGGCGAGTATTGCCGATCGTTTGACCTCATTCGCTACCGACCAAGTTGTATATTAAGAATGCTAGCTTTCCGCTTCACCCGTCTGAGGTACGAATACAGGCGAATTGGTCATATCAATCACAGTGGTGCTCCCTTTACTCTCTAGCCGAATAGATCGGGAAAGTAGAGAGTAAGTGCAGGAGCGAGGCAACCCAGCTTTGCAAAGATCTTAAGTCAAATTGATGCATACCATGGAACCAATCTACTTTAAGTTGAGGTTTATATAGGACAGGCATGTTTAAACATGTCCAACTACTTTGTTACGAAGCCGCGAGGTGTTGTGCTGGGATATAGGAATTTCCATGAGTTTTCAAAAAAACACAGTGTTTGATTAAGCCGAACTCACTTGGGGGTAATATAGGAAGATCATACAAACAAAAAAAGAAATAGAAATGTTCGAAAAAGAAAGGGATAGGAATTGTAAAGATTCTAGCCTAGCGGTAGAAACATCAAAGGCGAGCCGCGTTCCATAGGTTTGGCTGCACGCGATTGTCTCCTGGAATGCACAGACGATAAGCTCCTCCCGTTAGCATTACGTCGATTATGAAGGGGCCTTCCTGTTTAGGGTGAAGTTTATGCCTCTGTTTTTCTCAGAGGCGAAGCACTAGTTCGCCCGCATTGTACGCCTTGGCCCGAACATCTCTGCTTTGATAGTGCCGAGCTTGCTGCATGTAAAATGTTGATCGGTCCCGAGCTATGTCACGCTCGCCCTCGAGGGTGTCCAAATCGTCCTGTCGATCTAGCATTGCTTCTTTTTCCTCGTACATTGATACGTCTCCAACGTATCTATAATTTTTTATTGTTCCATGGTATTATATTATCTATTTTGAATATTTTATATGCATTAATTTGTTGTTTTATATTATTTTTGGGACTAACCTGTTAATCTAGAGCCTAGTGCCAGTTTCTGTTTTTTCCACATTTTTTAGTATTGCAAATAAGGAATATTAAACAGCGTCCAAACGGAACAAAATCTCCGGAAAGATTTTTCTTGGACCAGAAGACACCCAGCAAACTTGGAGTAGGGGGCATGACATCTGCCAGGAGGCCAGAAGCCTGCAGGGCATGCCCTAGGGGGTGGCCGCGCCCCTGGCTTCTGGGCCCCCTGCAGGTCTCCTAACTGTATTCTTTGGCCTGTAAATTCCCAAATACTCCCATATTGCAAAAAAGAGCAACCCACCGCCACCGAGAGCCTTTGTTCTCGTGAGATCCAATCTGGGAGCCTTTTCTGGTACTCTGTCGGAGAGGGAATTGACCATGAAAGGCATCTACATCAACTCCATTGCCCCTCCGATGAAACGTCAGTAGTTCACCACAAACCTACGAGTCCATAGCTAGTAGCTAGATGGCTTCTTCTCTCTCTTTGATCTTCAATACCATGTTCTTCATTATCCTCATGGAGTCTATCCGATGTAATACTCTTTTGCGGTGTGTTGGTCGAGATCCGAAGAATTGTGAGTTTATGTTCAGATTATCTATGAATATTATTTGAGTCTCTTCTGAATTCTTATATGCACGATTTCATATCTTAGCAAGTCTTTTCGAGTTATTGGTTTTGTTTGACCAACCAGATTGGTAATTCTTGCAATGGGAAAATTGCTTAGTTTTGGGTTCAATCTTGCGGTGTCCTCACCGAGTGACATAGTAGGGGTAGCGAGTCACGTATTGTATTGTTTCCATCAAGGATAAAACAATGGGTTTTTCATCATATTGCATGAGTTTACCCTCTACATCATGTCATCTTACTTAATGCGTTACTCTGTTCTTCATGGACTTAATACTCTAGATGCACGTAGGAGTCGGTCGATGTCTGGAGTAATAGCAGTAGATGCAGAATCATTTTGGTCTACTTGACATGGGCGTGATGCCTATATGCATAATCATTGCCTTGGATATCTTCATAATTATTCGCTTTTCTATCAATTGCTTGACAGTAATTTGTTCACCCACCGTATTATTTTCCTTTATGAGAGAAGCCTCTAGCGAAACCTATGGCCCCCGGGTCTATTTTCCATTTTATACTTCCAGATCTATAAACCAAAAATACCAAAAATAATTTGCTGCAATTTATTTAGTTTTGTTTCCACATTCTTCATACCTATCTCTATCAGATCTCATCCTTGCAAATAACTCTGAAGGGATTGACAACCCCTTTATAACATTGGGTGCAAATGTTTGATTCTTTGTGTAGGTACTACTATTGGGGCCTTGCTTGTTCCTCCTAATGGATTGATACCTTGGTTCTCAACAAACTAAGGGGAATACTTATCTACTTTGTTGCATCACCCTTTCCTCTTCAAGGGAAAACCAAAGCAAGCTCAAAAGGTTGCAAGAAGGATATCTGGCGCCGTTGCCGGGGAGGATACATAGCCAGATGACGCCTACCAAGTACCCATCACAAACTCATCTCTTGCATTTACTTTATTTGCCATATGCCTCTTGTTCTCCTCTCCCCCACTTCTAAAATGATTTTCGTAAAATACCAAAAATATTTGCCTTTTTATTCGCCCTTTTTCTATTCGTCTTTTTGTTTGCTTGCTTGGGTGCTAGATTGCTTGCTTTGTCACGATGGCTCAAGAGAATACCATGTTATGTGATTTTTCCACTATTAATAATAATGATTTTATTAGTACTCCGATTGCTCCCGCCAGTAGTGCGAAATCTTGCCAAATTAATGCCGCTTTGCTCAATCTTATTATGAAAGAACAATTTTCTGTCCTTCCTAATGAAGATGTCGCATACCATCTAAATACTTTCGTTGAGTTATGTGATATGCAAAAAAAGAAAGATGTGGAAAATGAATTCGTGAAACTAAAGCTATTTCCTTTCTCACTCCGAGATCGTGCTAAAACTTGGTTTTCATCTTTACCTAAAAAAAGTATTGATTCATGGAATAAGTTTACAAATGTTTTTATTTCCAAGTACTTTCCACCCGCTAAGATTATCTCCCTTGGGAACGATATAATGAATTTTAAGCAACTTGATCATGAGCATGTTGCACAATCTTGGGAGAGGATGAAACTAATGATTAGGAATTTTCCCACGCATGGTTTGCCTTTATGGATGATTATGCAAAAATATATACGGAATTGAATTTTCCTTCTAGAAACCTTTTAGATTCCACCGCAGCTCGTACTTTTATGGAAATCACATTAGGAGAAGCTACTAAACTCCTAGATAATATCATGGTAAATTACTATCAATGGCATACCGAAAGATCTCCTACCAGTAAAAAAGTGCACACTATTGAAGTAATAAACACCTTGAGTGGAAAGATTCATGAATTAATGAAATTGTTTGCTAGTAAGAGCGCTCCTATTGAGCCCAATGGTATCCGTTTGTCTTCTTTGATTGGAAATAATATTGAATCTATGAATGTGAATTTTATTGGTAGGGACAATTTTGGCAATAAGCTTATAGAGTTAATTCAATCATAGGCCGTTTCCTAGTAATTCCTCTAATAATTATGGTAATTCCTACAACAATTCTTATGGAAATTATAATAATATGCCCTCTAATCTTTAGAATAATATTAAAGAATTCATTAGCTCGCAAAAAGGTTTCAATGCTATGATTGAAGAAAAATTGCTCAAGATTGATGATTTGGCTAGGAACGTTGATAAAATTTCTCTTGAAACTGATTCTTTGAAAATTATATCTATTCCACCCAAGCATGGTATTAATGAGTCCTTCAAAGCTATGAGAATCTCCATTGATGAGTGTAAGGAAAGAACCGCTAGAATACGTGGTAAGCGTGAATGGCTTGAAAAGGTGTTTTCTCGTGATAATAATGATGAAGATCTTAAAGTGATTGGTGTGACACATATTGAATCTTTGTTTTCTAGTATAAATCTTGAAAAATATGGGACTAGAGATGAGTAAACATTAGTTCAAATGCATCCCAATGATTCGGAGTTTTCAAATTTTGATGATAAGATTGACAAAAATGAGATGGAAAAGGTCAAAACTTTAAATAGCAATGAGCCCACTCTTTTGGATTTCAAGGACTTTAATTATGATAGTTTCTCTTTGATTGATTGTGTGTACTTGTTGCAGTCCATGTTGAATTGTCCGCATGCTTATAATCAAAATAAAGCTTTTACTAAACATATTGTGGATGCTACGATGAAATCTTTTAAAGAAAAATTGAGTTGGTAGTTTCTATACCTAGAAAGCTTTATGATGAGTGGGAACCTAATATTAAAATTAAAGATTATGACTGCCATGCTTTGTGTGATTTGGGTGCTAGCGTTTCCACGATACCAAAAACTTTATGTGATGTGCTAGGATTCCGTGAATTTGATGATTGCTCTTTAAATTTGCATCTAGCGGATTCTAGAATCAAGAAACCTAGAAGAAGAATTAATGATGTTATTATTGTTGCAAATAGGAATTATGTGCCCATATATTTCATTGTTCTTGATATAGATTGCAATCTCACATGTCCTATTATTCTTGGTAGACCTTTCCTTAGAACGATTGGTGCAATTATTGATATGAAAGAAGGTGATATTAGATTCCAATTTCCATTAAGGAAAGGCATGGAGTAGTTTCCTAGAAAGAAAATAAGATTACCTTATGAATCTATTATGAGAGCCACTTATGGATTGCATACCAAACATGACAATACCTAGATCTATTGCATTATGCCTAGTTAGGGGCGTTAAACAATATCACTTGTTGTGAGGCAACCCAATTTTATTTTTATGTTTTTGTTTTTGCTTCAGTTTTTGGGTGCTACACACATTATTACCTCTGTAATAATTGTGTTTCCGTGTTTTTAATTAGTGTTTGAGCCAAGTAAGATCTTCGGGATGGTCTATGGTGTTTGCAAGTTGATTTTGCTGAAAAAAGAAACTTTCGCTCTCAGTCCAGGAATTTTATAAATCCACTGGAACGTGATTTTGATCTGAATTTTTTACAAAAGTTTGAGTTATAAATTTCCTAGATCTTCCTCATTTTTAAGAAGTTCTGGAATTACATAAGTATTCCAAGTAAATTGATTGCTATAGACTGTTCTATTCTTGACATATTCTGTTTTCTTTGTGTTGTTTGCTTATTTTGATGAAGCTATGGGTTGTATCTGGCGGTATGAACCATGGAGAAGTTGGAATACACTAAATATTACATCAATATAAATAAAGAATGAGTTCACAACAGTACCTAAAGTGGTGATTTATTTTTCTTATACTAACGGCTCTCATGAGTTTTCTATTGAGTTTTGTGTTGTGAAGTTTTCAAGTTTTGGGTAAAGATTTGTAGGACTATGGAATAAGAAGTGGCTAGAGCCTAAGCTACGGGATGCCCAAGGCACCCCAAGTCATATTCAAGGATACCAAAGAGCCTAAGCTTGGGGATGCCCCGGAAGGCGTCCCCTTTTTCGTCTTCAATCCATCGGTAAATTTACTTGAGGCTATATTTTTATCCACCACATGATATGTGTTTTGCTTAGAGCGTGTTGTATGATATGAGTCTTTACTTTTTAGTTTGCCACAATTATCCTTGCTGCACACATCTTTTGAGAGAGAGACACGCTAAATCATGAATTTATTAGAATACTCTTTGTGCTTCACTTATATCTTGTGAGCTAGGCAATGTTGCTCTAGTACTTCACTTATATCATTTAGAGCACGACGGTGTTGTGTTTTATAGAAATTATTAAACTCTCGTACCTCACTTATATTATTTTGTGTGTTCTTTAAACATCATGGTAATTGGTTTAGGTTATCAATTTAGTCCTAATATAATAGGCATCCAAGAGGGATATGATAAAAACTTTCATATTAAGTGCATTGAATATGATGAGAAGTTTGATTTCTTGCATATAGTTTTGAGATGTGAAGATGGTAATATGTGAGTCATGCTAGTAAGTAATCTTGAATTATAAGAAATACTTGTGTTAAAGCTTGTGATTCCCGTAGCATGCACGTATGGTGAACCCTATCTGGTGAAGTTGGAGCATGACTTGTTTAATGATTGTCAACCTTTGTGTGGAGCTCGGGATCACGCGATGGTTAACTCCTACGAGAGGATGCGTCTCATAATTTGTTTCACTAAATAATAGGCTTTTGCAATAAGTATGTCAATTATTTTTGACTAATTTTGAGTTCAAGGATTATACGCACCCTCACCCTTCCACCTTTGCTAGCCTCTCTAGTACCGCGCAACTTTCGCAAGTACATTAAACCCACCTTCCTAAAAACATCCACTATATATTTTCTTCAAAACAGGGACCATATCTACCTATTATGGCATTTTCATAGCCATTCCGAGATATATTGTCATGCAACACCACCGTCTCGTTTTTATGACATGCACTATCACTTCCATATTGCTTACAGAGTCATACTTTGTTCTAAATATCGAGTTGTAATCTTTGAGTTGTATGTAAATAAAAGTGTGATGATTTTGCATTATTAGAGCATTGTCCCATGTGAGAAAAGGATGATGGAAGCTATGATTCCCCCACAAGTTTGGATGAGTCTCCGGACTTTACAAAAAAAAAAAATAGGCCATCGAAGTCCATAAAAAATAGAAGAGGCCAAAGAAGCCCACCAACAAAAAAATAAAAAAATGAGAAAAAAGGAAAAAAATGAGAGAAGGACAATGTTAGTATCTTTTTTCACACTTGTGCTCCAAAGTAGCACCATGTTCTTCATAGAGAGTCTCCTATTTTTTCACTTTCATATAACTAGTGGAATTACATCTTTTGCAAAACCACTTAGTTTTATTTGTTGAGCTTTCATACACTTATAGTGCATTTGTTGCATGGCAATCCCTATTCACTCACGTTAATATCTATTGATGGGCATCTCCATAGCCCGTTGATATGCCTAGCTGTCTTGCATGGCAAATATCTGTGTGTCGTATCAATGAAGTCACAGGAACCTTGCGTCGTAACTTTTTCTGATAGCCTGCGGAGAAAGAATGGGTTGCTTACACTCGAAGCTTTCTTTTGTCATTTGCAAGCTAAGTGCATAAATATCTCCTTAATGTTCCTGCTGTCGGTCACTTGTTGTATGCCACAGTGTACTCGGCTAACCTTCTTGATGAACCCTAAGTTGATAGCAGATTCCGACTTCCTTCCGTAGTATAGCGGGTTCCGAATTTTATTCATAACACACTCAACCGCGTATATGAATCATACCTTGGACTCGGAATGTACACGTCCTTGCCTTCTTGCTGATTCGATGATTGTTGCTGCGGAGGTGGTACTGATGTATGCTTGCTGCTGATAACTCATCCAGTCAGGATATCATTTTTACTCAGGTATGATATTCCTGATAAATGCAGTCTGCTGAAAATTCTATATTGTTGAGCTGAGCTTCCAAATAACTGTCTATTCATTGATTCCTTTGAGTCCAATGTTCTTGAGAAACTTCCATAATGGGAAAATAAGGTAACACCAAGGGACCAAAGAAGCAAACGACAAACACATAAAGCAGCAAGATCACACACCGGCAATATCATATTCTATAGCTATTCACAGCAATGATATGCATTCCTACTTAGGCACAAAAATCTCACAAGAACTCCGGTACTACGGTCTAACATGCTTTGGAGATGTGCACGAAGGTGAATAAATGTGTGGAAGGTAGTTGGTGTAAACAAAGCTACACCAAACAAGGCCTTACACCGGTTCCGTCTGGACAGACACGGTGGCAAGGACGAACTTAGTGATCGTGGGTCGGAACACAGGTGTCTCGACCACGTCATCATCAAGCGTACGGAAGAGAACCGTACTCGTCTAGAGAATTGATTGCAGGGAAGGATAACTATGAATATAAAGGCTTGCGGGCATCACCCTTTTTTGATAAGCAAGATCAGTAAGGGTTGCCAACGCGGCTAGAGGGATGGGCAAGATCTGGGATAGAAGCATATCTATCACCGAGACCATAGGTTGGCTGAAGAGAATGAATTGGTGTGGTACCGGTGCATTAATCCGACAACGGATCGATGCATCCAGGAACATTGGCGTCACTCCGCTGGGGTGAAGATGACACCACACCACAGAACAAGAATGCAAGCTGGAGAGCGCATCTGGTGAATCGAAACTGATGGCACCTACACTCACTAGATCCATCGCTAGTAATAAAATATCTAGTCTATATGCATGCTATGCACAATCAAATGCAACAAACAAGTGCAGCAAACCAATTGGATCCAATACTACCGGTTACTAACGCTCGCGCGGTCTAGGGCGTCCTTCAGCCAGAGCTGCTCTCATACCAGCTCCTCTGGCACCCCGAGTTAGAGGAAACCGGAACACCCCATATTCCAACCCAAGGACAAGTCTTATGGAATACGGAACCATTGGCATCGCCTTGGCGATACTACACCTACCTAAGGTAAATCCTACACTAGCAGCGGAACAACGTCGGATGTGATGAACTCCACTCCAGAGGGACTCTGGCTGGAACGCGCATCCTAGCTCACAACTCAGAGTCCTCGACAAGCAAGCAATCATGGCATGACCTGCAAACTGGCCTGACAAGCCAGGTGAGTACTTTGAATGTACTCGCAAGCTCACAACAAACATCAACATTAAGACAAGACAACATCATAGCAATCAAGATTAAGTAAAGATTTGTTATTACTAAAGGGGTAGTTGAAAAATAACTATACCAGGCTACTCTCACCATACTATGGTGATACCAACTCTTGTGATCTTACCAAGAACCTTTAATAAATATCCTCAAGACGGATACCAAGACTTGTCGCCGGCCTGATGCCCAACTATTACCATACTCAGACGAGTTCTTCCATCATTACTATCATAGCTACGGTTGACCACCTACTCAGGTCTGGTCGGGTTGTCCAATACCGTGGACACGACTATTCGAATAGGTTTGACACTCTACATAGGTTGCACACTTTACCCACATCATGGAGCACTGACCTCGTGATCCCATTCGGGTGGAACAAGATCGCTCCAACGAAACTTGTCTGACCCGTGACTCTTTCATCGTACCACCGACATTCATCTTCCCCCGGAGTCCTGCCCTAGGTGGCCCTGTGTCCTCATGACACCTGCCACCATCGTGGCGAAACTAAACTGTCCCAAACGGGGACGTGCGCACAGGACAACTCAACTGGCTCATAGGGTTATCACCGCCTACCGGGCCAAGATAGCACGCATGCATAACCCTTCCTCTTTGGAGATACCGATGAAAGAGCATGCAATGAGACCAAGTCAAGGCCGTCCTATATCGGAAAATGTGGTTTCACTGATGAGCCCGACAGGTGACTCTAGATCAACCACTAAGTTATCTTATCTCCGAATAATATCTCTCTTATAGTTGACACTCCGATGACACAGTAATCCAATGAACGATAAGCTCAAACACTACTATTGATCCACATGCATAAACTGTCGGTTGAAACCCAAAGTAATCATAGATAGTAATCTCAACATCAGGGCATCGACTAGTGTGTAAGACACTAGTCACTAACAAGCTCATGCTCAACACGATAGTCATCTATTCAAACAGTGGATACTCAGATCCGAGATTATAAACAGATGTATTTTTGATTAAAAGGTTAATTACACTATGGTATTGCAATAGGGTTAAACAAATGAGAGTTGTGGCTTGGCTGGGATGAGGGATCCACCTGGAAGAAGTGCGAGGAGCTCACGGAAGGAATCGCCGAAAACAGTTCTCTCTCAGAGGAGGGCTGTCTATGGCAAGGGCAACATGATCATTTCCATTGTGTGATCACATAGTGGAAATGATACCATCTTGACGGGCTTGACGAGACAGACGAGGGCTTTGGAATCACCAGAATCGGAGCTATGGATGAAAAGATATGAATGCGTTTCTATTAGGGACCTATCTGCAAAAAGATTATTTCCAGAGGGGTCCCTGGCAGCTCAGCGGGTCGCGCACTTTGGAAGAATATGCTTTCCCTTGGGGAAAGCGTAACTATGCCGGGACGTCTCCACTTAATCCAGCTGGCGGTGCCTCCTCTCACCGACAGGTGGGGTCGGGTCCCTCTCCTCTCTCCTCCTCGTGCCTTCTTCTTCCTTGCGACACAGGAATATAGGGGACCGGGCGCCGGTCCTTGCTGTCGCCTCGCTGCTTCGGAGGGCCGGCCGACGAGCACAGGAGATCGGGCGATCCTCGCTGCGCTAGTGGGTGGCCGCGGGGCTGGCTGAGGCTGTCCACAACGCCGACTCCATGGGGAGGCCACGACGGCCGCAGGCCGCAACGGGGCGGGCATGCCGGAGAGTTCTACCGGAGGCAAGGAGGGCGGCGGAGGCTTCGAGCAGGTCCAAGGAACGCTGCCCACTAAGAAAAATGGAGAGGCATAACTCGGGACCACACCAATTTAGGAGGGTGAGGCCGGCGACTATGGCGGCCATTGGAGAGGAGGAGGGCTCAGGGAGCTCATTAGACTAGTTGGGGAGGCCACTGGGGTGGAGGAGAGGAGGATGGTGGGATCGAGGCACGCTCGGGCTGCTTAAATAGCTGCGGTGAAAGAAACAAATAAGGACCACCAC
The DNA here is from genome assembly GCF_904849725.1 of Hordeum vulgare subsp. vulgare. Classification (NCBI taxonomy): domain Eukaryota; kingdom Viridiplantae; phylum Streptophyta; class Magnoliopsida; order Poales; family Poaceae; genus Hordeum; species Hordeum vulgare. The sequence goes on from NC_058519.1 coordinate 331,907,625, forward strand.
TGTGGCGAGCTTAGCCGCGCACTAGAGCTCTTGGGCGACGTGGCTGGCCGCTAGCGGCGTCGGGGACGGGCTAGCGAAGACTAGAGAGCTCGGGGAGGCTCCAGGAAAGCTCGAGGGACGAAAACGACATGGCTACCACTAGTGGAATAGGGCGAAGCTCGTCGCGGCGCGGTGAGGTAGAAATCAGAGGGAGAGATGGGCTCCAGGAGGAAGGGGACGACGAGGGGAAACTGCTCGACATGACTAGAGATTGAGGGAGGGAAGAAATCGACAAGGCCAAGGGCTCTATGACACAGAGCAGGGTTATTGCATGTCGGCTGCGTGGTCACCACGTGAACTGCTGCACATGGTGCACTCTGGCATGCAACACTATGTCTAGCAGATAGCCCTTCTAGAGAGGGTCCAACTGAGGTGATAGATCACCATAAGACACCAAGAATTGATGGGAAACTTCACTAGAAGTTTCGTGTAGCAGACTTGTACCTATTTCTTTGATCAACAGAGAAGAGATAAGGGCAAAGCTTTATGTCTGGGAGGTTAAGGGTAGGAAGGACTACAATCCTGTGATATTTCAGGAGCACGGGACCAATATTTGATAGGGTTGCTTTATAACTGACTAATCTGGTCTAGAACAAGGATTTTGATGTGGCACTCACATACTGGCTTGGATGGAGCTGAAACTTGGAGGAGATGAATTATTTAGGGTTATGAAGATGTTGTATATACTTCATATCATCTGGATAAACTAAAGTGATACTTCCTTCACACAACATCCTGCTGGGTAGAATCTTACACTAAAGGAATCAGCTTCTTTGCCGTCTGCCATCACAGACGGCAAAGAGTAAATCTCGGACGGCAAAGAGAATATCACAGACGGCAAAGAATCTCACGGCCGGCAAAATTTCTGCGTCATCCTACGACGACATCGTACATTCTTTGCCGTCTGTCTCCCCAAAGCGGACGGGAAAGAGCTTTGCCGTTAGCTTTTCATAGGAGCAGTCGGGAAAGTGATCGAGACGGTAGCCGACAGGCGTTGCCTCCGTTAGGGCTACGGAGGCTTTGCCGTCTGCCTCCTCCTCTTCTTTGCCGTCTGCCTCCCCCCCTATACTTTGCCATCTGCCTCCCCCCTCTTCATTGCCGTCTGCCTCCTCCTCCTCCCCCCCCCACTCTTTGTCGTCTACCTACCCTTCCCCCCTCCTCTGTGCCCTCTTCTTTGTTATTTGCTCCCCGTGGAAGCATACGGCAAAGATACTATATGGCCAGCTGCTACTGCCCAGGTTGCACAGCTGGGCGCCACATAGCACCTTTGCCGTCGGCCAGCTGACGGCAAAGGCCTTTGCCATCAGCTGGCAAACGGCAAACAGCCTATATTGTCACATTTCTGTTTATTTTTTTCTATTTCACAGCACATATACATATAATTCATAGCACATATATGATAAATAGGTCACAACACATATATGATATACATATAAAGCTCATCTATGCCATTTGTTCATCAACGTACATCCCATATATCAAAAGAACCAACACATACAAAGTTTCATCCATATATACATACATATAGTTCCACATATATTGTTCATCCATATATACTTATACATATAGTTCCACATTGTTCATCAACTCAAATAAAAATGGAAACTAAAGCACTCCAATGCCAGCTTCCATGCATGTAGTACATCCAATCTGCAAAATGGGAATAATAAAGTCAAAAGAATAAGAACAACAACATATATATGACAAATAAGCTAAACTGAAGAAGAAAGAGAAGAAGGAAGAAGAGAACAAGGAGAAGAAAAACGAGGAGGAGGAGGAGGAGGAGGGGAAGGGGAAGGAGAAGGAGAAGGAGGAGGAGAAGAAGAAAAAAAGAAGAGAATGAGAAGGAGAAGAAGGAGGAGAAGAAGCAGGAGAGAAGAAGAAGGAGAAGAAGGAGGGCTCCTTCTCCTTCTTCTCCTCGTTCTCCTTCTTCTTCTCTTGTTCTCCTCCTCCTCCTTCTTCTTCTTCTCCTTCTCCTTCTCCTTCTCTTCTTCTCTTCTTCTTCTTCTTCTTCCTTCTTTTCATTTCTCCTCTTCTCCTCTTCTTGGAGCTAAATTAGCTAACTATGTCTTTTTGGAGTTAAATGGGTTAATTATGTCATTATAGAGGAAAACAAGCTAAGTATATAATATTAATGAGCTAACCAAGGTTCTTTTGCCATTTTGAATTATAATGTCTTTTAGGATCTAAATTGGCTAATTATATCATTGTTGGGGAAATTAAGGCAAGGAGAATATGAAAGAGGAGAAGAAAGAGGAGGAGGAGGAGAAGAAGAATAAATAAATAAGAAGGAGGAGAAGGAGGAGGAGAAGGACTAGAAGGTCCTTGGCCTTCTCCTCCTCCTCCTCCTCCTTCTTCTCTTCTTCTTCTTCTTCTTCTTCTTCTTTGTTTTCATTTTTCCTATTTCTTCCCCTCTTCTCATCTTCTTGGAGCTAAATTATCTAACTATGTCTTTTTGGAGCTAAATGGGCTAATTATCCCATTTTATAGGAAAACAAGCTAAGTATATAATATTAATGAGCTAACCAAGGTTCTTATGCTATTTTGAGGTTATTATGGCATTTTGGAGCTAAATGGGCTAATTATGTCATTGTTGGGGAAATTAAGGCAAGGAGAATATGAAATAGGAGAAGAAAGAGGAGGCGGAGAAGAAGAAGAAGAAATAAAGAAGGAGGAGAAGGAGGAGGAGGAGGAGAAGGACTAGAAGGTCCTTGTCCTTCTCCTCCTTCTCCTCCTCCTCCTCCTCCTCATCCTTCTCCTTCTTCTCTTCTTCTTCTTCTTTCTTTTCATTTTTCCTATTTATTCTCCTCTTCTCCTCTTCTTGGAGCTAAATTAGCTAACTATGTCTTTTTGGAGCTAAATGGGATAATTATCACATTTTAGAGGAAAACAAGCTAAGTATGTCTATACTTATACTAATTAGGCACTCCCTAAAAAAATCCCACATTACTTAGAAATTAGGAGCCATTAATCTGGTGGGACCAAATTATTATGGTCCAGATCAACCCATCTAATACTCAGCCAATTTTTTAACTATCTCGGATGTGAAACTTACAAACCAAAATAGATACGATGCAAAAGAAATTAGATACGATGCAAAATCCCAACTTGAAAATTAAAAAAAACAATTCACGCTAGAAAGAAAAACTCCCATATCGGACTACATACGTATTGCTCCAAGGTCTCTACCTCATGCCGATCTATGCAATAATATTCGATCCCTACCCCCCCCCCCCAATTGAAACAATCATCATCAACATCCATCAATCTCTATCAACTCCGTCCATGGTCTTTCCCTCTCACGCCAAGATGCAGCAATCCAGATGCACGTGAAAGATTCTGAGTTTCCGACTACTTAACCGCAGGTGCATAAGCAATTGTTTGTTTTGTTGCTTAGATCCAATATGCTATACCAAATTTTAATCGCATTGTTATACTATGAAATTCCTATTACTGACGAACTCTATCTAGCGTCTCTGTGTGGTGGTAGCAGGAGATGTGCAATGGGCTTCTATGGTGAAGGGGTAGTGTTAAAGGATAGCTACAAGGACGAGGAGTCGACCATAGTAGTTTCTCAAAGACGGGAGTTGCCCTATCTGCATCAAACTGCTATTTTAGTGTTGGTATACCTTCTCCTTCGCTGCATGTCCCAATGGTTTGGAACGATCATGCTAGATTCGTAATCTGTTCAAACATTAAGCTGACGAAATTAAGATATTGCAGATGAAGGGGGTGTGTAGGGTGATTGCTCTCGAATCTTCCAGCGCCAATGGAACTTGGATATTTGGAAGGAATTGAAGGTGTTACATGGTCGATCACCAACAAACGGAATTAGGAGATCACACAGGAAGGGGGTCGGCGAAGCTCCTATCCCATCTGCTCAGCCGCTGGTCCTCCTAGGTGATTGTAGCTACACCATCTACCATGTCTCCCATGTTGTTGCTAGGAGGTACGTGGTTGGTCAAATACTACAGCAATGACGATGCCAGGGCCGTACATGCTTGAGGAAACACTAGGACTAATGGCTCTCCCATGGCCGTGCAAACTATCTCTCTCTAATTATTATGTTTTGTGCATACATAGGAGCAATACTACTTGCTGATCTCTTGAAGAACCATGACTGCAAGCTCTTCTGATCCTAACTCTCATCTCGCTCTATACATCTAAAAAACCACCATCTCTTCCTCTATCCATTTGCATTAAATCTATATTTGTTCCTGCTCTGTAGATTGTCCATACATACTTTCATCTCATCATGGTTGTATATAGGTTATAGTCAGCAATTTGATGCATCTTCCTGAAATCCTGATAGGTTTATTACTCATCTGGCATGTATGATTTAAGGTATGCGTGCAACAGCGTAATTATATCAGTTCATGAAGATAACACCGGTTTAGGCAGTGAACACCAAAGTTAGTATAGATGTTTCAGTTGGCTAATCCTTGAGATCCATGACAATGGCTTATCTAATCCAAATCCTCTTTCTCTGATTGTGTGGTTTGCTTAATATTTTTAGATGCGGACGCTCTGTATAGATGTGGTTGTATCTTATTGCTTTCATCTGTTGACAAAAGAGATGTGCTCCACTCCATGTTCCTGTTGAAAAAAATACATGAGTTGACACCATTAATAATCTAATCCATGGACCTCGGGTTTTCCATGTATTAATACTGGATTTACGCACATGTGTGGCACATCATTAGTCCATATATTTTTCTTAAATTTTAGACAATTTATGTAACCATATACTGTCAAATTGGCAGCAGTTCAAGTAAATACATTTTATGTGATTATTTGTCTTTACTAATACGGGTGCATGTTACGGTCTTTTTGCGGCGAACCAACTTTGGATATTTGCACATCGGATGTATGAATCCATCATGAAATATGTGCACCCAAATGGCTAACATGGAATTGCTATGTGTTTTTGTACGAACATGATATGTTATTTTAACTCCCAAGGTTATAAATACTTTTGTGTCTAAAATTACATTTAGGGAACGTTCGGACTCCCTCCGTGCCGGAGCGGAGTGGCGTCCAGTGTTAATTCAGAGAGTTTCTAAAATGCAGCTCCGCCTACTCTACTCCGCGGAGGGCTGCCGAACCGGTGCTTAGATAGATCTAGGCAACCGAATTACATTCCAAATTTTCATTCCAACTTTCACATTCTTAATTACTTCTTTGTCTTTGTGGCATTTATTAATGTGTTTATAATAAGACTATGAAGGTACTGATCAGCTCTTAGCTATATGTATGGCTTCAGTCACATTTGGGTTGTGCTTCATTTCACAAATGTTTGCATCATGCTTCCAGGCAGGGACGATTCTAGGGGGAATGAGGGGGGCTAGACCCCCCCTAACAAATAGTTTTTTCTACTATAATAATGATTGTTGTAGTCAAAAAATTTAATTTCATATGAACTTTGCCTCCTCCATGTACAAACTTGCCCCCCTATGCTTGCATGATGGCTCCGTCCCTGCTTCCAGGTTGAGGAATTTGCACGCTTATGTTAGCATCAATAAATTTTTAGTATAACTTGCTTAGACATATTTACAATGGTGTTGGAAGGGATCTCGACGATACTTCTCCGTTCATTTATTTACAATATAAATATGAGACTTCATTGTCGTTCATTTTCTGTTCATAACTGGGTTTTCATATATGTACCTGCACTTAGCTTTATTAAATGCCGGTGAAGTTCTAATTGACATATTCATTCTATATGACATATTTTATGGTGACTATTCATTGAGTTTTCTGCATCTAGATGCAATGGAGTGACCAATGTTTGAGTTAAATAATCTCATTGTAGATACAATTCTCTATATCATAGAGTTCAAAACATTTATAATTGTACAAGCTCAATATGCTAGCACGTGCAAATGCACGGTTTGACGACTAGTAATATTAATGAGCTAACCAAGGTTCTTATGCCATTTTGAGCTTATTATGGCATTTCGGAGCTAAATGGGCTAATTATGTCATTGTTGGGGAAATTAAGGCAAGAAGAATATGAAAGACGAGAAGAAAGAGGAGGAGGAGGAGAAGAAGAAGAAATAAAGAAGAAGGAGGACGAGGAAGAGAAGGACTAGAAGGTCCTTGGCCTTCTCCTCATTCTCCTCCTCCTCCTCCTCCTTCTCCTTCTTCTCCTCCTCCTTCTTCTCCTTCTCCTTCTCTTCTCTTTCCCTACTTCTTTTTGTTCTTCCTTTTCATTTCTCCTCTTCTCCTCTTCTTGGAGCTAAATTATCTAACTATGTATTTTTGGAGCTAAATGGGATAATTACCCCATTTTAGAGGAAAACAAGCTAAGTATATAATATTAATGAGCTAACCAAGGTTCTTATGCCATTTTGAGGTTATTATGGCATTTTGGAGCTAAATGGGCTAATTATGTCATTGTTGGGGAAATTAATTCAAGGAGAATATGAAATAGGAGAAGAAATAGGAGGAGGAGGAGAAGAAGAAGAAATAAAGAAGAAGGAGGAGAAGGACGAGGAGGAGGAGAAGGACTAGAAGGTCCTTGGCCTTCTCCTCCTTCTCCTTCTTCTCTTCGTCATCTTCTTCTTTCTTTTCATTTTTCCTATTTCTTCTCCTCTTCTCCTCTTCTTGGAGCTAAATTAGCTAACTATGTGTTTTTGGAGCTAAATGGGCTAATTATCTCATTTTAGAGGAAAACAAGCTAAGTATATAATATTAATGAGCTAACCAAGGTTCTTATGCCATTTTGGGCTTATTATGGCATTTTGGAGCTAAATGGGCTAATTATGTCATTGTTGGGGAAATTAAGGCAATGAGAATATGTAAGAGGAGAAGAAAGAGGAGGAGGAGGAGAAGAATAAGAAATAAAGAAGAAGGAGGAGAAGGAGGAGGAGGAGGAGAAGGACTAGAAGGTCCTTGGCCTTCTCCTCCTTCTCCTCCTCCTCCTCCTCCTCCTTCTTCTTCTCCTCCTCCTTCTTCTCCTTGTTCTTCTCTTCTCTTTCTCTTCTTCTTTTTGTTCTTCCTTTTCATTTCTCCTCTTCTCCTCTTCTTGGAGCTACATTAGCTAACTATGTCTTTTTGGAGCTAAATGGGTTATTATCCCATTTTAGAGGAAAACAAGCTAAGTATATAATATTAATGAGCTAACCAAGGTTCTTATGCCATATTGAGCTTATTATGGCATTTTGGAGCTAAATGGGTTAATTATGTCATTGTTGGGTAAATTAAGGCAAGGAGAATATGAAAGAGGAGAAGAAAGAGGAGGAGGAGGAGAATAAGAAGAAATAAAGAAGAAGGAGCACAAGGAGGAAGAGGAGGAGAAGGACTAGAAGGTCCTTGGCCTTCTCCTCCTTCTCCTCCTCCTCCTCCTCCTCCTCCTCCTCCTTCTCTTCTTCTTCTTCTTCTTTCTTTTCATTTTTCCTATTTCTTCTCCTCTTCTTGGAGCTAAATTAGCTAAATATGTATTTTTGGAGATAAATGAGCTAATTGTGTCATTGTTGGGGAAATTAAGGCAAGGAGAATATGAAAGAGGAGAAGAGAAACTTACCGTAGTGGTCATCAAGGACGAGAAACACCTGGAGAAGGGTCGTGCGATGCCGCTCGGGAGTTATTGTGCACAATAGATATTTTGAAATGTCTCAGTTAGCATGATGACACTCAATTATAAATACTAGTTTATAATGAAACTCACCGTGCCAATCAAAGAGAAGACGGGCATCGGCGGAGGGACTTGACCGCTCTTCTCGCACAGACCCTGAAGAGCGGGTCGTATTAGTTAGTAATGAAACAGACATTACACACATGATTTGGCTAATGTGAAAAAAAAACTTACCACAAAAAGCTCGTACACGGCCCGTTGACCCGCCTCATTCCGGGACCTCTCCTCCTCAATCAATCGTCCTGTGGTCCGGTCCCTCTCATCAAGAGCAGCCTGACTTGCCAATCTCTCTTTCTCAAGAGCAGCCTGGCTTGCCAATCTCTCTTTCTCAAGAGCAGCCTGGTTTGCCAATCTCTCTTTCTGAAGAGAATCCTGAAACACCATTCCTCGTTACCACAATAATGATCTATGGTGACACACATAATGAAATGGATGAAAGTGTTCTTAGTCCGTACAACTAACCTCGATGCCAAGATCGACTGGCCGTGGACGACGCATTATCTTAGGACAGCTGCTCGACTGGCGCGCCTTGATCTCCGGGAGAGTGAGTGGACAACGTATTATCCCATATCCAATGGCTATCAAGCCATGGGGCCTCCCGCCACCAGATATCATCACCAGCTCTAGATCCAAAGGTTCCTAGCTAGGGTTAAAGTCATCCCCTTTCGTAGCCTTCCCCGCGTCCCTGTATGCCACGAGCTTCTGGTGGGATGATATGTTGGTGAAGTTATTGGGATCATCCAGGTCAGACTCAGAGAATGCCTTCGCCTTCTTGTACGAGGTAGTATGGGCCATGCCATAAAGGTCGTACAAGTGTGGCATCTCCGTCTTATTGTGATGCGCCTAAAAGAGAGGAACAAAATATTAGCATGAAGAATGAATTGCATGAATCATGAAGCAAATCACATACCCAGTTTCCTCCGAACTAAAGTAAGTTGGCGCTGCCTTGATGGTGTGGCACACCAACCATTTGGCTACGCCGATCCTTCGCATTCTCGTGGACGGCTCGCGAGCTGCCTGTGCACCACTCATCAACCAACGCCTCCCAACAATCCATCTTATCCGCACACCATCTCGGAGGCACCTGTAAGTTATTAGAAAGAATTTTCAGCGCTACGCCTATGAATGAAATCAAGAAAACTACGTAGAAGGACATAAGAATAGGTAATTACCTTCTTGTATTGCTCCTTCTTCAGAAACTTTCCGCGGCAATCCTTCTTGTGCTTCTTAATACCACGCGTGGCGTAGTAATCTCGAATAGCCTGCGGTCGAGCCTCGTGGCGCAAGTTCTGTAGTAACCGCCTACACTCGGCCTCGAGAACCCTGGCCGCCTCCTCCTCATATCCATCCTCACACCTATAGAAGGTCTGCAATCAAACGTGAAAACACCGATTAGTACAATAATTAGCTATATTGTTAATTTTAGATTCTATAATGGTGTGGCACAAGACACCATCTATAATATCCTCCGGCAGGGCCTGCGCAGCCTGGTAGTGCTCCCAGGAAAATCCTAGTGTAGGAACCTGACCCTCACCAGGCAACGTGACAAACCCTCGGAAATTTGTCCGGCAAAGCACACCAAGGACGGAGTTCGGCCTGCGGACTCCAAGAGGGTGTAGCCATCCCCTTCAGTATGATAAGGTCAACGCATTAGATATTTGAACAAACTTGAAGGCAAAAGCTAAAAAAAGAGTAAATATACTTACCTATCTCCTTCAGGTTTAATCACCGGCCTCTGCTCGCGGGTAGCCGGCGAGATCGGGAGGCGTGTACTACCACGCTTGTACACGGTGGCCCCGTCCACCTGCACATCGCCCTCACTATCCGTAAGCTCATCCCCGCCATCCCCGCCCCCTGAGCCATCCGGACCCTCGGTCCAATCCGGCAACTCGGTATGATCCGGCCAGGTCTCCCATCCGGGCCTCTCCACGTCGGGTGAAGCCTCCGGAACCGTAGTCTCGTGGGCCGAATGCACCTCGACCCGAGGCTGCTCCTGGACCGGAGTCTCATGGGACGAATCCCCGTCAACACCAGGCTCCTGGAACGGAGTCCCCGTAGCCTCCTCCGCAAACGGGTCGACCATAGTAGTCCTATGCTCGGGTGAATGAGCTGGAGGTGGTGGCGAGGACGGCTCAACAGTCCTCCTGGATCTTCCGCGGCCACCACCTCTCCCTGTACCCTTCCCCTTCTTCCCTACCCGACCAACACCTCTCCCAGTGGGCAATCTCGCCGACGAAGAAGAACCCACGGGTGGTGTCGACAGACTGTCTGCCAAGGCTCTACGGAGAGATAGGGGTGGAAGGGAAGTACCACCCCTCGTGCGGGGCGCCTGGGAAGAACCCGTCGAGCGATCTGGACCAGCGCCCACCATCTTTCCACACCTGGTGACCTGCCATGATAAAGATTAAAAGAAATTAGTACAACATAAAAAAGTTGAATAAGTGACATGAATAATAAAGATTAAAATATATATAATTTAAGTTGTGAATCTTACAAACTAATAGTCATCATCAATAAATGCATTATCATCATCACTATCATGCATGTCTTCATGAATGATGTGCTCGTCGGGTTCAACAGAGTGAAGTTGTGAAAGGCCTTCCTTTAATCGTTGAAGCATTGACAGGTCATCCGCATCAGTAACCTCTATGAGTTCCAAGTCTTCTGGTTCCGGCTCAGGGCTGGAGTCAGATTCATTGTCGTTGTCTACTTCCATGTTCTTGGGTGAAGCACGGCGGTTCTTGAAATGTTTCTTCGAAAGACGTGTTTCTTGGAAGAGTTCTCCATCATATGTGTCTGGGTTAATGTGAGGTTCATAATCCTGTTCATTTGGGAGAGGTGGTCTGACATGTGGCGGCACTTCATAAACAACATACCAACCTTCCAGATTCTTATTCGTTTGGCATGCCCACGGTAGATAGAAAACTTGGGTCGCCTGTTGAGCCGTAATATAGACATCGGGAACATCTAATTGGGTGTTTGGATTGATTTCGACTAGTCCTATATGTTCATGAGTCCTTCTAGTCTTCTTCGGCTGGAACCAATAACATTTGAAGACTACGACGTTCGGTGGGTTTTCACCATAGGATTGAAGTTCATAAATTGCTCCAACTCTTCCATAATACTCGATAACACCTTCGCCGATAGCAGAGACACCACAATTTGTAGATTTCCGGTCGGGCATAGATAACTCTTTGCCAAAGGTACGAAAGAGATACCCGTTGATGTTGTATTTCTCAAATGAACGGACCTTATAGTCAAAACCATTAGTGACTTGTCTCAATTCGGCGTCTATAGACTCTGAATTAGCCTACAAGTTTAATACGAAATGATTGTTGCATTAGCCGCAAGTTAGACCAAGAAATGAAATGGTCCATTATTGATAATTACCATTTGTTTGAACCAAGAGATGAAACCGGGATAGCCGCCTCCTGTCTTTGACAGAAGCTCATACTCTTCGACGGAATCATTTTTGATCACCGCTCCATCCGAGAATTTGGTGACGTAACGGCTGTTTGAAATATCCGGGAATAAGAGCAGTTCAAATGAATTAGAAGTTACGGGAAAATGTGCCGAGAACTCACTCGATGTACGGCCGCACTTCTGTTAGGTTGTTGAAGATATACAACGAAATGTTTCGCCATTCTTCGACATCCAATGTTATTGGTTTCGAAGCACCGGCTGGTGCGAGCTTCCCTTTGAATAGGCTGAGGATGGACCCACCTTTTTTAGGGTCTGCATCATTGTGCCGAGGCTTCGGATTATGCAAATGACGATTTTTGGCTTCGTAGTGTGCTATCACAAAGTTTGCCACCTCCTCAGTAATGAATGCCTCAGCAATCGATGCTTCAATTCTACGCTTATTTTTACATTTAGCTCGAAGGGTCTTCTGCATCCTCTCAGTTACATAGCACCAACGATCTTGCACGGGCCCACCCAATCTTGCCTCGGTCGGTAGATGTAAAATCAAATGCTGCATTGGATTAAAGAAGCCCGGTGGAAATATCTTCTGTAACTTGCACAACAACTCCGGTGCAAACTCCTCCATGTCTTCTAGCACGCCAGGCGACAATTCTTTCGCACAAAGAACACGGAAGAAATAGCTCAGCTCCGCCAGTACTAGCCATTCATCCTCAAAAATAAAGCCACGTAACATCACCGGCATTACCCGCTCTAGCCAGATGTGCCAATCATGACTCTTGAGACCAAAGATTTTTAATTTTTCAACATTCGCTCCCCTCTTTAGATTCGCCGCATACCCATCGGGGAACATCAAGTGCATTTTGACCCACAAGATAATTTCCCTCATAGCTGGCCTTCCAAGATTGAACCAGGCCTTTGGCTTCGACCACTTCTACTTTCCTTTGCCTTCTCGCATGTTTTGTAACGGTCTATGACATAGTGTCTCTTGATCGACTCTAGCCTTAGTATTATCCTTTGTCTTCCCATCTGTGTCGAACAATGTACCAAAAATAGCCTCTCCGATATTCTTTTCAGTGTGCATCATGTCGATATTGTGTGGAAGAAGGAGGTCTTTGAAGTAAGGCAGATCCCAGAAGCATGGCTTGTGAGTCCACGCGTGTTTTGAATTATACCCCTTGAAATACCCTGGACGCTCTGGATCAGGCTCGAGGGCGTTTAACTGATCCAGGATCTGTTGGCCTGTGAACGCAGGTGGTGCCAAGTTTTTGACAACTTTACCTTTGGTAAAGTTCTTCTTGTCTTTTCTGAACTAATGGTCAGGATCCAGGAACTGTCTATGCAATTCAAAGCAAGAATAGTTCTGACCCTCCTGCAACCAATGAAACTGAAGAGCTGCCTTGTATTGGGCGCACGGGAACCTTCCATGCACACACCATCCAGAGAATAGCGCATAAGCTGGCAAGTCATGCATAGAGTACATGTACCACACATGCATTTTGAAGTTTTCTTTTCTAGCGGCATCGTAAGTCTTGACCCCATTATCCCAAGCTTCTTCCAATTCATCCTTAAGCGGTTGCAGGTACACATTCATATTCTTCCCCGGATAATTGGGCCCTAGAATTATCAACGTCAGAAATATGTTCTTTCTTTGCATAATCTGCCTGGGGGGGAGATTGAGTGGAATGACAAATACAGGCCAACAACTGTATTGGGTTGCCGTCATGCCGAAGGGATTAAAACCATCCGTGGCGGCGGAGGCTCGAGGATTCCTTGGATCTGCCGCTTTATCCTGATGCAATCCATCGAAATGTTTCGACGCTTCCCCATCCGGTGTGTGTACCATCATCTTATTCCCATCCGCATCTAGTTCGGTTCTTTTGCCCAATTTGTGCCATGTCATCTGTCTGGCTGTCTCTTCGACCATGAAAATACGTTGAAGTCTTGGTACGATTGGCATATACCGAAGAACACTAACTGCAATTTTGGTGTGCCTCTTCTCACCCATACCGTTGTCTACCACAAGATACCTGCAAGACTCGCAATTGGGACAATAGTCCAAGTGTGCATACTCCTTCCTAAATAAGACACATCCTTTCTCACATGCATCTATCTTCTCAAAGGGCATCTTAAGTACACGAAGTATTTTGTCCGACTGGTACAGGTTTGTAGGCATGACATGGCCTTTGGGTAGGAAGCGTCCAAATAGTGTCATCATCGCGTCGTAGCATTCTCTTCCCCAGTTGAACTGAGCCTTCAGAGCCATTACTTGTGCAATTGCATCCAGCTGACAGAGCTCAGTGTGCTCATGGAGATGACGTTTTGAAGACACCAACATTTCATAAAAGGCCTTTGCAGATTCCTCCATCTCAACTTCCCAATCCCGAGCATCATCAAAGTCTTGCATCATGTCTTCGATCCCGGTACCATGCTCGTCCGTGCGACGACGGACCACCTCTGCTCTTGTGCGTTGTATAGACTCACCATGAAATGTCCACACCGTAAAATTAGGCTTAAAACCCCTCCTCTGCAGGTGTTTAATCATTACAGCCTCTGTCGTCTTTTTATAGTTGTCGCATCCAGGACAGGGGCAATAGTTACTTTCCTGGCCATTTGCGAATGCGGCTTTCACAAATTCCTTTGTTTTTACAAACCATTCTTTCGTCATCTCTTTCTGACTAGGGTGACCGGTATACATCCACGCATGATCACTCATCTTGCGTAGCTACTAAAGACAGAAGAAATATATTTATGTATAATTTAGCATTTATATTCATCGGTTAATCAGGTTCGTCATTTTTATTACATCCAGGCAACCTACACGCTAATAGGTAAAGATAGGTCCAAATCCCACCAGAGTATGTGTAGATTGAGTTCGTTTTCCCATGCTCTGCTTCGGATCCAATGCAAAATTTTGGCAGCACCTCCCCGCTGTTCTCCTGATACACGTTTCCGCAATAAACAGAGAGGATGTGCATCCGGAGAACAACAGGGAGGCACTGACAAAATTCCGCATCGGATCCAGAGCACATCATACGGGAAAACGAACCCAATATACACATACTCGGGTTGTCCATGGATAATGTTGGACAAGTCGAAAGGATGGCGGTTATAAATATGCAAACACATGCATATTTATAGATGTCGCCCTTTCGAACGGGAGACACATACTGGTCACGCATACTGATTAATTAATTTAATTACCTAAATCTAGAAAGTTTCATCTGGAAACCGAGCCACAGTAAATGAAGGGGTGGGGAGGAGATGAAATTTGTACTGACCCACGAATGCAGGGGCGGAGCTCGTACAACGCACGGGCAGGTCTTCGCATAACAGACCTCACAACGACGAGACAACTATCACATTTAAATCCACCCGATCAACACAAATATTCTAATTATGTCATTTTAGAGGAAAACAAGTTAAGAATATAATATTCATGAGCTAACCAAGGTTTTTATGCCATTTTGTAGCTAAATGGGCTAATTATCTCATTGTTGGGGAAAATAAGGTCAGGAGAATAAGATAGAGGAGAAGAAAGAGGAGGAGGAGAAGAAGAAGAAGAAATCAAGAAGAAGAAGGAGGAGGAGGAGAAGAAGGAGGAGAAGAAGGAGGAGGAGAAGGTATTCTTCTTCTCTTCTTCTTTTCTTCTTCTCTTCTTCTTTTCTTCTTCTCCTTCTTATTTTTTTCTTCTCCTCCTCCTCTTCTTCTTCTTCTTCTTCTTATCCTCCTCCTCCTCTTCTCCTCTTCTCCTCCTCCTCCTCTTCTTCTTCTTCCTATTCTTTCTATTAAGCTAACTAACTAACTAACCTAACTAACCAAGCTAACTAAACCTATCGCTAAACCTAGATAGCACTAAACAGGAAAAAAACAGAATCTACCACTAAGTAACTCAAAAAGAATCTAGCTACCACTAAATACCAAACAATAAAAAATCAACTTCTTCTATTTCTTTCTCTTCTTCTCCTTCTTATTTTTTCTTATTCTCTTCTTCTCTTCTTCTTCTCTTTTTCTTTACTTCTTCTCCTTCTTATTTTTTCTTGTCTTCTTCTTATTCTTCTTCTTCTTCTTCTTCTTCTTCTTCTTCTTCTTCTTCTTCTTCTCCTTCTTATTTTTTTCTTCTCCTCTTCTTCTTCTTATTCTTCTTCTTCTTTTTCTTCTCCGCCTCCTACTCCTCTTCTTCTTCTCCTCTTCTCGTCCTCCTCCTCCTCCTCTTCTCCTCTTCTCCTCCTCCACCTGACTAACCAAGCTAACAAACTAACCTAACTAAAACTACTAACCTAACTAAATCTACCACTAAAACTACTAACAATAATCTAGCTACCACTAATTAACAAAACTAAACTAAATCTGTAAATTAGCAAAAAAAAAGGACTCACTGGAGGGGGGCGGCCGGGGAGGAGGAGGGTGCGGCGGTGGAGGAGACGGGGGTGGTGGCGGATGGGGTGGTGGTGGAGAAGGGGCGAGCTCCGACGGCGGTGGTGGAGGAGGAGGTCTCGGGGAGGAGGAGGGTGTCGGGACCCCGATCCTAAGCCATAGGAATCCAGCCTGTAACACATCGCATCCCTTTGTGGTCTCACGCACGGTTAACTCCACGGCTACAGCCTTACCTTAGCCGGGACCGTTTGCGTCTTTTGACTCACGTATGCAATAGTGTCGCTAGCAATCCAATGTCAAAGAACCCGGATCGACATGTCTAGTCATAAACGAGAGTGGCAGTACCACACAAGGACAGGCATACATGACCCAACAAAGCAGGTGTCGGTCATCAGCGAACGTAGACGAGTCGTAGCAAGCTACAAGGACTCCATTACGTCTCGTGACATTTCCCCAAAGAGGACAGACACAACAGCTAAGAAGGACACATGCCGGTCAACCAATGTGTCTGGAGCAGTAGCGAACTACCAAGGCTCATTGGATCACAAAGGGCATTTCCTTGTAAGGAGTGCTACCAAAGTTCACGACTAGGTAATCGAACCCCATACATATCAAGTACGACACACGTACGCATGGCATACCGATATGTATAGATACATCGATGGCATCACAACATAACCATAAACATACAACATTTATTTAAGAGGCTCGGAAGAGCCACACACATAATATTACACATTAAGGGTCTCACGACCCATAATAGCAGTCATACAAATACAAGCCAGCGGAAGAGTTATAAACTGTCTGGGTACAGACAGGGCAACTAGAAGGCACATGGCCTGACTATACTACAGAGCCGACGTAGGGCCAGATCGTAGCTGGGACACCAGCTACTCGTCGTCGTCGATGTCTACGAAGAACCCTCCATTAGGGTCATTAGCAACCTTTGCAACATTTATTAAGCAAACATGAGTACGAAGGTACTCAGCAAGACTTTAGGAGAACTAACTACCCATGCAAGGTATCAAAAGGTATTGTGGGGTTTCATGCGGAAAGCCAGCATATGACTCATGGCTAGGCACTTACATTTTTAAATAATTTTGACAACTTGATTTCTCGCACACGAGTCCACTAACACCACAACAATACACTATCGTGGAATCATTCCGTCGCCGTACGGAAATGCCGTCCACGACACTCACGCTTATCTTGGCAATTTTATGAGTAGCCGTTGAAGTTATCTATGAACAACATATGTCTCCAAGTAGTCCATATCGGCGGACGCGGCTATTCGAATAGATCATAACCCTGCAGGGGTGTACTTCGTCACACACGCTCTCGCCACTTATCGCCATGTGCACGTCATGCACCTCGGCAACCTTCAAGCGGAAGCCCGGCGAGGGAGTCGGCCACGACCGTTAACCACACTAGTACCTAGACCAGGTTTATCGCCTATCTGAGAATAACCCGTACGGAAGTCCGGCCGCGGTTTTCGACACGGCCTCAAACGATGTGTGCAGGGTTCCCAAGCCCACCATCCGGGTGCCACTTGGTACACCGTGCCACTGCCTACCGCATCACGGCCCACCTCTCAGGTCAGCACCATGCACGGCCTCCAGCATTACTATAAACACCAGAAACTACTTGCAACTCCTGGACCGAGTACTACGCGATTAATAGGCCGAGCGGGGTCATATTTCAGGGCCCAGCATGTGGTAGTATCTAGTCTTGGATTACATACACGGAACTCAGTTCCTAAGGACGGTTTCAATGAAACAACCCGCCATGTAGTCCTACACGGCCTTTCACCGGTACCTTTACCAAATCAAGTTCAACACACAACCTTTGCTCACCGAACACATTCTCACAATTCTGTTCATCTCCCACATGACAGACCATACACAACTCTAAGCATAGCATGCATAGAAGGATAAGGCACATCATAGCTCAAGCAACTATCAGGTATGCTAGGTTGCAAGGTTCGGCTATTTACTGTGACAAGGTTAGGTCATGCAAAGGAAGTGGGTTCAACTATCGTGGCAAAAGCAGTTGAAGCATTTGATCCTAATGCAACAAATAAGTGCAGGAGCAAGAACATGGGAATTATCGGGATGATCAAAAGCGTTGCTTGCCTTGTTGCTTAGAGGAGGAACGATATCCGTCAGACGGATATTCGGTGGAATCCGCGGGTGCGGAGCCTACCGAAATAAATGGTAGCATTCAATAACAATCACATGCAATCAAAATGATGCATGAGCATGGCATGAGAATGCAAGGTGATAGTTATTATAATCAATATGTATTAGGTTTAGAGTTGGTTTGATTCACATTCGAATATCAATTACAAACGGGGTATTCGGATACCGTTTTAATTGATTCGACCTGATGCTCAGATCAACTTGATGTTAACATGCATGAAATGTCATGTTATGGTACTGACTTGTAATTAGGACAGTGGTGATCATTGCAATCATAATGAAAATTGAATAATTTTGCAAATTCCATTTAAAAAGTAATTATAAGAATTGAATTATTCCTTATTCCACAATTTAGGGTTCTATAACTTTTTCAAACATAGTTGAAAATAGCATAATCAGAATCCTTGAATTTTTCTTATACTTTTTCATATATAAGTTATTTTCATTGGAGTTACAGATTAATTTCTATGATCTTTACAAGTTTTAGTAATTTCCTGGAATTATTTCTATACTGGAAATTCTAATTATTGCATCAGCATGACATCAGCAGGTCCATCTCGCCGTTGAAAGTCAAACCTGACCAGTGGGACCCACTGGTCAGTCTTTCTGGTCAATTTTAGATTAAGATTAAACTTAATTAACTGATTAAACTTGCTGGACCCACATGTCAGTGACTCAGGCCAGCCGAGATCCACCGGCGGCGAGGTCGTCCTCGCCGGCGGGGAGCCTCCGGCGACCACCAGCACGGCGGAGGGGCTCGGAAACGGCGCACAGGGGGCCAAATGATGTGCGGAGAGCACCAGAGGAACGTTACATCTCCCGCAGCTTCATTTCTGCACTTAGCCGGGGCTGATCTGGCCGGAGATGACGCCGGCGACGAGCTTGGCGGCGGCCAAGGCTCGGGCGTCATCGGGGTCTTTGAATCAGAGGGATCTACGCTCGGTTCTTAGCTCCTACGGCATCTACGCGTCGACCTGAAGCTGCTGGTGCCCTCGGAAGGACGAGCTGATCATCGGAGGGCTACCGGCGACGAGCGGCAGCGGCGGTCCTCGTCGGGCTCCGGTGAAACTAGAGCTAGAGGAGGGGATCGACGGGAAAAACTTAGGGGAAACGACCGCATGCTCACGGGGAGTGCAGAGCAGGGCTTAGACGGCTCGGGGAAGGCCTGGGGGCGACGAATCGACGGGAGAGGTTCGGCGGCCGGAGGTGGAAGACGACGGCGTTGGGGGCGATGCAGAGCTTGGGGAGACGTCAACTTCTGCAGAGATGACCAGGGCGACGAGGCGGAGCTAACAGACTACTCGGAGGCGGGATCCCATGGCTAGAGGTGCTGCGGCTCGAGCTCGAGCTCGGCTCCAATGGCGGCAGCAATGAGGAGGAAGAGATCCGGGAGGAGGGAGAGAGCCGATGCAGGGAATGGATAGGGGAGGCCTCAGGGGGCTTATCCCCGGCCTTGCCAGCGCGAGGCGGTGGCCAGGCAGGCGCACAGGTGCGTGGCCGCGCCGGAGGAGGCGGTGGCCACCTCCTGCTGCCTACTGGCGCGAGGGAGGGGACGAGCTAGGGATGGGCCGGGCCAGGGTTAGGCGACAGGTAAGGATTTCCCATTTTTTTTCTGTTTTTGTTTTTCTGTTTTGCTAACTATTGTTTTGCTAATTATTTCAGCTCCAAAACAAAAAGTAAAAACTATTTTAGACCTCCTGAAATATTGTTATAGCATTCCCAACCATTTCCAAAGTTTTCAACATTTTTGAAAATTTATAGTTTCTGATTTCAAATTTAAAACTTGAAACCAGTAGCCTTTTGAATTTATTTAAAATGCTTAAAGTGTCAAGAAAATAGTTTTCTCCAATGCTCATTTACTTTCATCATTTATCAGAAAGTTGAACATTTCTTGAGGCCATTTTGGGTTCATTGATTTGAACTAGTTTGACATTTTCTTTAATTGAAATAGTGGCTAGGGTTTTGAGTTTTTCGTTTGCCACTTTGTTGTTTTTGTTGAAACTTCTTAGATGCAAATGCAAAGAAGACATGAGCACAAGACTAACTTGCTTAAGGGTTAGGGATGTGACAACTCACCCCCACTCAAAAGAATCTCGTCCCGAGATTTAGAAGTCGTCGGGAATAACGCCGGATATTCAAGTCGGAGACGATCCTCTCTTTCCCAAGTTGCCTCCTTTTCAGAATGATTTGACCATTGAACTTTAAGAAACTTGAGGTTTCGATGTCGAGTGCTACGCTCAGCTTGATCAAGAATACGCACGGGGTATTCTCGGTATGAAAGGTTATCTTGGAGATCAAGCGTTTCGTGGTCCACTTCACGGATAGGATCCGAAAAGCAACGCCTGAGTTGCGAGACGTGGAAAACATCATGAACCTTGGAAAGATGCGGAGGAAGTTCCAACTGGTAGGCAACTTCTCCTCGTTTGGCAAGAATGCGAAAAGGACCAATGTAACGAGGAGCCAATTTGCCCTTGATACCGAATCGATGGGTACCCTTCAAAGGTGTAACCCGAAGGTAAGCCTTCTCGTCAACTTCAAAGGTCACAGCCTTATGATGACGATCATATTGGCTCTTTTGACGAGACTGGGCTGTTTTCAACTTTTCACGAATAATGCGAACCTGCTCTTCTGCATCCTGGATCATATCCGGACCAAAGAGTTGCCTCTCTCCGGTTTGTGACCAATTAAGAGGTGTTCGACATCTTCGTCCATAGAGAACTTTAAAAGGGGCTTTGCCCAAACTTGATTGATAACTATTGTTATAAGCGAATTCGGCGAATGGAAGGCACTTCTCCCAATTCATACCAAACGAAATAACACAAGCTCGGAGCATATCTTGTAGGATTTGATTCACTCTTTCTACTTGACCACTTGATTGAGGATGGAAAACAGTCCTAAAAGATAAGTGAGTCCCCATGGCATTCTGAAAAATTTCCCAGAAGCGAGAAGTAAAGATACTTCCACGGTCCGAATTAATTTCCAGGGGAACACCATGAAGAGACACTATTCGAGAGATATATAGCTCTGCTAGCTGGCTAGCTGTTATACTCTCACGAACAGGAAGAAAATGAGCCACTTTGGAAAGACGGTCAATGACCACAAAGATAGCATTATTTCCTTTCTTGGTCTTGGGAAATCCGGTAATGAAATCCATGCTAACTTTATCCCATTTCCATTCAGGAATAGCTATAGGTTGAAGGGTGCCAGCAGGCCTTTGATGTTCTTCCTTAACTCGACGACAAACGTCGCAGTTAGCAACGAACTCAGCAATTTCTCTCTTCATCCTAGTCCACCAGAACCTCTGGCGTAGGTCCTGATACATCTTAGTACTACCGGGATGAATGGTGAGAGGAGAATCATGAGACTCCTTAAGGATTAACTGCCTTAGATGTGGGTTCTTAGGAACCACTAAACGATTCTGGAAGAACACAACACCTTGATCATTCATGGAAAATTCTTTAGCGTTTCCGCTAAAAATATTCTCCTTGATCCGTGATATACCCTTGTCACGCTTTTGGCCAGCCATAATTTGATCCTTAAGAGTAGGCTTCTCCACCAGGATAGAAAGGAATCCTTGAGGAACAATATGAAGATTCAACTTCTGAAAGTCCTCATGGAGATGTGGTTGACCTTGTTGTAGCATCAAATTGTTACAATAAGATTTACGACTTAGCGCATCGGCCATAACATTGGCCTTTCCCGGGGTGTAAGTTATCCCTAAGTCGTAATCCGAGATCAACTCAACCCACCGTCTTTGCCTGAGATTCAAATCCGGCTGGGTGAAGATATATTTCAGACTTTGGTGATCAGTGAATATTTCGCAACGATTACCCAGAAGGTAATGTCGCCAGGTTTTTAGTGCATGGACCACAGCTGCAAGCTCAAGGTCATGTGTGGGATAATTATCCTCATGTGGACGCAACTGTCAAGATGCGTATGCGATCACATGACGATCTTGCATGAGAATGCAACCTAATCCTTGTCGCGAGGCGTCGCAATAGATAACAAAGTCCTTAGAGAAATCTGGTGGTAGCACCACAGGTGCGGAAGTCAGGCGTCTTTTCAGTTCCTGAAAACTATGCTCACACTGTGGTGTCCACTCGAACTTTTTATCTTTCTTGAGGAGTTCAGTTAGGGCCTTTGCAACCTTGGAGAAATTCTCGACGAAGCGGCGACAATAGCTCGCTAAACCAAGAAAACTCCTAACTTGCTTAACCGATTCAGGTTGAGTCCAATCAAGGACAGCTTGAACTCTCTCGGGATTGACAGCAATACCCTTACCAGAGATTACGTGGCCTAGATAGGTCACTTCTGGTAACCAGAATTCACATTTTGAAAATTTGGCATAAAGGCGATGCTCTCGAAGTTTCATCAATACCGGCCTTAGATGCTCGGCATGTTCTTGTTCATTCTTCGAGTAGATGAGAATATCGTCGAGGTATACCACGACGAATTTATCCAAATACTCCATGAAGATTGAGTTCATCAGCCGAGAGAAGGTGGCTGGGGCATTGGTTAAACCGAAGGACATAACGGTGTACTCATATTGGCCATAACGAGTAACAAAAGCCGTTTTTGGAATGTCCCCGTTCTTAATCTTGATTTGATGGTATCCCAAGCTCAAATCCATTTTGGAGAAGACTGAGGATCCAGCGAGCTGATCGTACAGATCGTTGATCCTGGGGAGCGGATACTTGTTCTTCATGGTGACCAGATTAACTGGTCGGTAATCTACAACCATCCGATCCGTTCCGTCTTTCTTCTTGACGAAGAGGACGGGACAAGCCCAAGGAGAAGAGCTAGGACGAATGAAACCCTTGTTCAAGGCCTCATGTAGTTGCTTTTTAAGTTCGGCTAGCTCCAGGGGTGCCATCTTATATGGTCTTCTGGCTATTGGGACAGTTCCCGGAACAAGAACTATTACAAACTCTACATCTCTGTCAGGTGGAATTCCTGGCAGTTCCTCTGGAAAAAAATCCGGAAAGTCACGGACTACCGGAATGTCTTCAAGTTCCGGAAGAGGGTTGGCATTTAGGGAATAGAGTTGGCATTTGGCAACTCGAGTGGAGACATTTACTATCTCACCCAAGGGATGGGTAAGCTGGACATTTCTAGAGTGAGTATCAATCTTGGCATAGTGAGCTGACATCCAGTCCATGCCCAAGATGATATTAATATCCGAAGATTTCAATGCTATCAATGAGGCTAGAAAAACTAGCCTGTCTACTAGAATTTCATTGTCATAGGTTATCCTAGAGGTTTGCCATTTACTACCGGGGGTTTGGACAACCAATGGAATTGGCATATCACAAAAAGACATGTTATGCAACTGTGCATAACTTTCTGAAATGAAGGAATGAGAAGACCCAGTGTCAAAAAGAACGGACGTTGGGTGATGATTAACAAGGAGCGTACCCAGCATGACGTCGGGATCCTCTGCAGCTTCTTCTGCTGACACATAGTTCACACGGCCACGTGCAGGAGTTGGCTTCACATAGAACGCTTTGCCCGACGGACTTTCCGGGTTGCTTGGCACCCACATTCTGAGGACACTCACGGGAATAGTGCCCTGGTTCTCCACACTTGTAGCATATCACCTGGTTGGCACGTGGTGCGGCATTGCTAGCTGGACCACCATAAGTTTTTGCTGGAGGGTTGGCCTGATTCGTCTGAGGCGCCATGTAGGATGGCCTCGGAGTGTATCTTGGCGGCAGAGAACTGTTTGGAACCCACAGCCTGCATTTTGGAAACGCGGAACCAGAAGACGAGCCAAAGTCACGGGAGTGCTTCCTTGTGGCTTCGAAGTCAGTATGACCAGTCTCCGCACTGATCGCCTTGTTGACTAGGGCTTGAGAACTTGCACACTCATGGAGGCGCAGGTCACGACGGAGCTCAGGGCTCAGACCCTTACGGAATCTTGCTTGCTTCTTGGCATCAGTAGACACCTCCTGTGTTGCATAGCGGGCGAGGTTACTGAACTCGCGGCTATAGGCATCCACAGACAACTTGCCCTGAGTGAAGGCACAGAACTCCTCTCTCTTTCTGTCCATCAGGCCCTCTGGAATGTGGTGCAGACGGAAAGCTGCACCGAAATCTGCCCATGTGGCCACTGGTTCAGCGGGATGCATGGCTTCAAAATTCTCCCACCACAGATTGGCGGGTCCCTCCAGGAAATACGCCTCAAAGGTCACCTTGTCGGCCTCAGACACATTCGCAGAGCGAATCTTGCGTGAGATGCTGCACAACCAGTCATCAGCGTCGAGGGGATCGACGGAATGATGAAACTTTGGAGGATTCAGCTTCACAAAGTCATTGAGGGACACTGCAGCATTCCTAGGCTGTTGAGCCGTATTCTGCTCAATACGCTCTAGCAGTCGGTTGGTCTCCCTTTTGTTTCTTTCTGTCTCAAGCATCACTTCTACCAGAGAAGGTGGGTGAGGCAGGTCTTCCTGCGACGCTTGACTACCCTCACCTTGCTCATGAGCAGGGGCACGGTTCAACCTGGTGAACACCATCCTGACAAACAAACTCATAGCTTAGACCAATATCATATCAATACTAACTATGGATTAAGAATGTACTGAACACACGGAATGCGGAAATGAATATCCGAACAGCATGGTAACAAGCAACTGCTATATATACACCATGGTTCATACACACCCTTACATAGTTCAGTACACCCTTAGCCGAAGAGCAAACTACTGAAATTGTGAAACTACTCATCAGAGGCTTACAAGCTTCCTATACATTATTTATCTAGGCCTCCGAAATTCATTTCACATTACAACCATACTTCACAAGTCACGCAGGACTGTGAAAGTACGGCTACTACCAAACTATCCTTCCGCTCACAGCTCAGGCATCCGCATAGAACATCTCATAGAGATTACGTCCATGACTTGGAAGCTCAACCTGCGGATCAGGAAACACTCTAGCCTGAGATCCCTGGGATCCATAAGGACACGGATGTGGCCTTGGTCCCCTGACTGGTGGTAAGAGGGGTCCCCGAAGAGGTGTGACTCCTCCTATAGCTGGCCAGTCAACGTGGGCCGGAACATGGGTCCTAACAGGGTTCAGCATCTCCATCTCTCCATACCCTGTCTGGACTACCGGTGCCAGCTGCGTCAAAGCTGTCCACAGACGGGCACGGGTAGCATAAAGCTCCATGCGGAGAGCACGAGCATCCCTGTCTCTGTTCTCTAGCATCTCAACAGTGGACTGCAGAAGTGGATCCTCCATAGAAGAATCAAAATAGACTCCACTGAGGTATCCCTCTTCACCAGACTGAGAGGCCGGAACAAAGCAGAACTCTGAATTCTGCAGCAGTGCATGTCTCGCTCGCATAATGGTCAGCATTGAATAGGCAGCATCCTATACTGCCATGTGAACGGTGACCCCCAACCCATAGGACCAATGGATTGGCTTCTCAGCTCTAGGGTAGTCTGGAAATACCCTAACAGTGCAGATGTACTGGCTCTGGTTGAAGTCTCGGTACTGTTCCTCCACTGTGTACTCGGGGTACCAGCGGTAACCGCACACCGACATCACCCTGACCAGCATGGCCGTATGACCCGGCACATCAATGCACCTGGTCAGACGTACCACCTGACGAGAAGGACGGCCAGGCATCTGTAAATAGATAGTAATGCAAAAAGCATTAGAGCTCCGAATGCAAAATTGGGCAGCATAACGGCTGTAAATGCTCAAGAACAAATTTTGAGACAACCCAAAAATGGAATAGCGTAACCACTCAACTATCAAGTTCAACTCTCTGATCATCAAACTTACTTCCTCCTTCCTAGGAATAAAAGAAACCCAATATCTCTCGACCCGTAGTCCTATAATCTACCGATCAGAAACACGAGCCTAGGAGAAGATGAGTAACCTAGTCTTTAATTCCCGCAGAAAAGACGAGGATGTCCAGAATAGAATAACTTGAGAAGAGAACAAGAGTCTTACGTTCCCTTCCACAAACAATTCCCTTATATATAACTAAAGCAATTCTAGACTCAACTTCGACCAGTTTGGCTTAGTAATCCTACAGTCAGTCAGGCTTTGATACCAACGCTGTCGGGACCCCGATCCTAAGCCATAGGAATCCAGCCTGTAACACATCGCATCCCTTTGTGGTCTCACGCACGGTTAACTCCACGGCTGCAGCCTTACCTTAGCCGGGACCGTTTGCGTCTTTTGACTCACGTATGCGATAGTGTCGCTAGCAATCCAATGTCAAAGAACCCGGATCAACATGTCTAGTCATAAACCAGAGTGGTAGTACCGCACAAGGACAGGCATACATGACCCAACAAAGCAGGTGTCAGTCATCAGCGAACGTAGACGAGTCATAGCAAGCTACAAGGACTTCATTACGTCGCGTGACATTTCCCCAAAGAGGACAGACACAGCAGCTAAGGACACATGCCGGTCAACCAATGTGTCCGGAGCAGTAGCGAACTACCAAGGCTCATTGGATCACAAAGGGGCATTTCCTTGTAAGGAGTGCTACCAAAGTTCACGACTAGGTAATCGAACCCCATACATATCAAGTACGACACACGTACGCATGGCATACCGATATGTATAGATACATCGATGGCATCACAACATAACCATAAACATACAACCTTTATTTAAGAGGCTCGGAAGAGCCACACACATAATATTACACATTAAGGGTCTCACGACCCATAATAGCAATCATACAAATACAAGCCAGTGGAAGAGTTATAAACTGTCTGGGTACAGACAGGGCAACTAGAAGGCACATGGCCTGACTATACTACAGAGCCGGCGTAGGGCCAGATCGTAGCTGGGACACCAGCTACTCGTCGTCGTTGATGTCTACAAAGAACCCTCCATTAGGGTCATTAGCAACCTCTGCAACATTTATTAAGCAAACATGAGTATGAAGGTACTCAGCAAGACTTTAGGAGAACTAACTACTCATGCAAGGTATCAAAAGGTATTGTGGGGTTTCATGCGGAAAGCCAGCATTTGACTCGTGGCTAGACACTTACATTTTTAAATAATTTTGACAACTTGATTTCTCGCACACGAGTCCACTAACACCACAACAATACACTATCGTGGAATCATTCCGTCGCCGTACGGAAATGCCGTCCACGACACTCACGCTTATCTTGGCAATTTTATGAGTAGCCGTTGAAGTTATCTATGAACAACATATGTCTCCAAGTAGTCCATATCCGCGGACGCGACTATTCGAATAGATCATAACCCTGCAGGGGTGTACTTCGTCACACACGCTCTCGCCACTTATCGCCATGTGCACGTCATGCACCTCGGCAACCTTCAAGCGGAAGCCCAACGAGGGAGTCGGCCACGACCGTTAACCACACTAGTACCTAGTCCAGGTTTATCGCCTATCTGAGAGTAACCCGTACGGAAGTCCGGCCGCGGTTTCCGACACGGCCTCAAACGATGTGCGCAGGGTTCCCAAGCCCACCATCCGGGTGCCACTTGGTACACCGTGCCACTGCCTACCGCATCACGGCCCACCTCGCAGGTCAGCACCATGCACGGCCTCCAGCATTACTATAAACACCAGAAACTACTTGCAACTCCTGGACCGAGTACTACGCGATTAATAGGCTGAGCGGGGTCATATTTCAGGGCCCAGCATGTGGTAGTAACTAGTATTGGATTACATACACGGAACTCGGTTCCTAAGGACGGTTCCAATGAAACAACCCGCCATGTACTCCTATACGACCTTTCACCGGTACCTTTACCAAATCAAGTTCAACACACAACCTTTGCTCACCGAACACATTCTCACAATTCTGTTCATCTCCCAGATGACAGACCATACACAACTCTAAGCATAGCATGCATAGAAGGATAAGGCACATCATAGCTCAAGCAACTATCAGGTATGCTAGATTGCAAGGTTCGGCTATTTACTGTGACAAGGTTAGGTCATGCAAAGGAAGTGGGTTCAACTATCGTGGCAAAAGCAGTTGAAGCATTCGATCCTAATGCAATAAATAAGTGCAGGAGCAAGAACATGGGAATTATCGGGATGATCAAAAGGGTTGCTTGCCTTGTTGCTCAGAGGAGGAACGATATCCGTCAGACGGATATTCGGTGGAATCCGGGGGTGCGGAGCCTACCGAAATAAATGGTAGCATTCAATAACAATCATATGCAATCAAAATGATGCATGAGCATGGCATGAGAATGCAAGGTGATAAGTTATTATAATCAATATGTATTAGGTTTAGAGTTGGTTTGATTCACATTCGAATATCAATTCCAAACGGAGTATTCGGATACCGTTTTAATTGATTCGACCTGATGCTCAGATCAACTTGATGTTAACATGCATGAAATGTCATGTTATGGTATTGACTTGTAATTAGGACAGTGGTGATCATTGCAATCATAATGAAATTTGAATAATTTTGCAAATTCCATTTAAAAAGTAATTATAAGAATTGAATTATTCCTTATTCCACAATTTAGGGTTCTGTAACTTTTTCAAGCCTAGTTGAAAATAGCATAATCAGAATCCTTGAATTTTTCTGATACTTTTTCATATATAAATTATTTTCATTGGAGTTACAGATTAATTTCCTGGAATTATTTCTATACTGGAAATTCTAATTATTGCATCAGCATGACATCAGCAGGTCCATCTGGCCGTTGAAAGTCAAACCTGACCAGTGGGACCCACTGGTCAGTCTCTCTGGTCAATTTTAGATTAAGATTAAACTTAATTAACTGATTAAACTTGCTGGACCCACATGTCAGTGACTGATTAACTTATTTGATTTACTTTTATTAGTTTTAAACTTGCCAGAGGCTGGCCCACCAGTCAGTGGCTCAGGCCAGCCGAGATCCACCGGCAGCGAGGTCGTCCTCGCCGGCGGGGAGCCTCCGGCGACCACCAGCACGGTGGAGGGGCTCGGAAACGGCGCACAGGGGGCCAAATGCTGCGCGGAGAGCACCAGAGGAACGACACATCTCCCGCAGCTTCATTTCTGCACTTAGCCGGGGCTGATCTGGCCGGAGATGACGCCGGCGACGAGCTTGGCGGTGGCCAAGGCTCGGGCGTTATCGGGGTCTTTGAATCAGAGGGATCTACGCTCGGTTCTTAGCTCCTACGGCATCTATGCGTCGACCTAAAGCTGCTGGTGCCCTCGGAAGGACGAGCTGATCATCGGAGGGCTACCGGCGACGAGCGGCAGCGGCGGTCCTCGTCGGGCTCCGGTGAAACTAGAGCTAGAGGAGGGGATCGACGGGAAAAACTTAGGGGAACGACCGCATGCTCACGGGGAGTGCACAGCAGGGCTTAGACGGCTCGGGGAAGGCCTGGGGGCGACGAATCGACGGGAGAGGTCCGGCGGCCGGAGGTGGAAGACGACGGCGTTGGGGGCGATGCAGAGCTTGGGGAGATGTCAGCTTCTGCAGAGATGACCAGGACGACGAGGCGGAGCTAATAGACTACTCGGAGGTGGGATCCCATGGCTAGAGGTGCTGCGGCTCGAGCTCGAGCTCGGCTCCAATGGCGGCAGCAATGAGGAGGAAGAGATCCCGTAGGAGGGAGAGAGCCGATGCGGGGAATGGATAGGGGAGGCCTCAGGGGGCTTATCCCCGGCCTTGCCAGCGCGAGGCGGCGGCCAGGCAGGCGCACAGGTGCGTGGCCGCGCCGGAGGAGGCGGCGGCCACCTCCTGCTGCCTATTGGCGCGAGGGAGGGGATGAGCCAGGGATGGGCCGGGCCAGGCTTAGGCGACAGGTAAGGATTTCCCAATTTTTTTCTGTTTTTGTTTTTCTGTTTTGCTAACTATTGTTTTGCTAATTATTTCAGCTCCAAAACAAAAAGTAAAAACTATTTTAGACCTCCTGAAATATTGTTATAGCATTCCCAACCATTTCCAAAGTTTTCAACATTTTTGAAAATTTATAGTTTCTGATTTCAAATTTAAAACTTGAAACCAGTAGCCTTTTGCATTTATTTAAAATGCTTAAAGTGTCAAGAAAATAGTTTTCTCCAATGCTCATTTACTTTCATGATTTATCAGAAAGTTTGAGCATTTCTTGAGGCCATTTTGGGTTCATTGATTTGAACTAGTTTGAGATTTTCTTTAATTGAAATAGTGGCTAGGGTTTTGAGTTTTTCCTTTGCCACTTTGTTGTTTTTGTTGAAACTTCTTAGATGCAAATGCAAAGAAGACATGAGCACAAGACTAACTTGCTTAAGGGTTAGGGATGTGACAGAGGGGGCGCAGGGAGGAGGGGGCGCAGGGAGGCCGGAGGAGGAGGGGGGTGGCGGCGCAGGGAGGCCGGAGGCCGGAGGAGGGAGGAGCAGGGGGCGCAGGGAGGCCGGAGGAGGAGGGGGCACAGGGAGGTCGGAGGAGGAGGGGCGGCGGCGTAGGGAGGCCGGAGGAGGGCACGGCGGCGGTGGTGGTGTCGGGGGTGAGAGAGAGGGGTGTGGGGGTGGCCGTTAGGGGTGAGAGAGAGGCGCATGGGGTGGGGCTAACGGCCGTTAGGGGCGCACCCTCTTTGCCGTCCACCTCCCGACGGCACAGAGGAGAAAACAGGACGACAATTAGGTCGTTAGGGTGGAGAGATGGGTGTGGGGTGGGCCAGCCGAGCGCTTTGCCATCTGCCGAAGTTAAGTTTGTCGTGAGCCCAGATCTTTGCCGTTAGGCTGAGTGGTGTTTGCCGTGAGCCAGCAGACGACAAAGAAGCAGCAGATGGCAAAGACCCTCTTTGCCATCAGCCTTCTCTTTGCCGTCTTGTTTCTGGTAGCTCATGGCAAAGAGGGTCTTTGCCATCAGCCAGCACACGGCAAAGAAGCAGAAGAGTGCAAAAAACTGTTTTCCAGTAGTGTTAGGAGAATTACTCGGTATAATTGGCTAACTACAATGAGCTCAAAATTGGTTCATAGAGGTTTTATAGGTAGGAGAATGTCCTGGTAAAATTTTCAAAATTGATGGAGCAACATAAAATATAGTTGCCTCACAATCCAAAATAATGACCACAGACAAAGATTTGATGCCATGGTCACATGGTTGAAGGAGTGATGCTCAAATTTGGTGGAGTCGCATTATTTGAGCATATTGAGATGATGGCAAAGATTCAACTCATTTGAACACTCCTAGCTAGCATTTGCTTCACAAAGCTTCCTCTGGATCAGAAACTTTGGATATTTGCCAAGAAATATTTACTAGCTAAAGTGAGTTGAATTTTGGCATGAGGCAATTATATGGATAGGAAACAGTGCCCACAAATTTTGAGAGCAATCCAGCAAATATAAAGGGTACTTGTTTCACAACTTGACAGATAGGGCAGAATCAAAAAAGGAATATTTGAGGAATATTTTTTAACATGGCAAGGAAAGATTTTTTCATATCTGAGGAAGATATGACCCATGATATTTATGGGGATTATTTGTGATTTTTTTTGGAAAGATAGAAATGGGGGTTGCTTCATAACCCAAGGCAAACATGATTATTCCTTTAAAAGAAAAAGGAATATTCCCAGGGGAAACAATATTGGGATTGGCTCAAGATGGAAATGACAAGGTTTTGGAATGGTTTGGGGATTGGCAAGCCATTAGGGAAGAGGAATCAAGGGTGATCCATTTAGGTTTCAAAACTATCAAGCCACAGAACAGCAGAACCAGACCAAATTCAAAAGAAAAGGAAATGGACAAAATCCAGGGTGTTACACAGAGCTTCCCCGTTGTTTCGGCGGAATCTGGCCGGAGCCGCCGCCACCACCCTTCGAGATCGAGGAGGAGGACTCTGCCTCGCCCCTCCCCGCGCCTGCGTGGGCTGGCCTCCCCACGCGGCCCAGCAACCCCGTTGACGAGCAGCCGAGGCCGGCCCGTCCCCAGCACCATAGCCGGCCTTATCCCGTTGGCCGCGGCCTGCCAAGCCCCGGAGCCGGCCAGCTCCACCTCTCCAGATCTGGCCCAGGTGCCGAAGGTGAGCTACCCCGCAATGCCCCGCCTGTGCGTATTTTGGTATCCTGCGCATGCCCAGTTTCGTCCCGATTAGGTTTTAGGTTTTTTTCCTGCGATTTTATAATTTCAAAAAATATAGATATTTAAACGCCCGTAGAATTTTACTCGTGCGTCGGATCGAGGCGAATTATATATGCATCTTGTGTAGTTTTTCGTGTAGAACGTTATTTTGCAGCTTGCATGCATGTTTGAAGTGGTTTGACGTGCCATTTGCCAAGATTTGTGTGTTGTCCTAATAAGTAATTGTTCCGTAGATATTTTTGTGCAGGTACGGTTTGCTTGAACCCGTAGATAAAATGTTCACAGTGTTCGTGACCCTTTACCATGTATTTTAGAGTAGTTGCTTGCATTTTTTGCATGTAGGAGTTGTCAATAGTTTGCTATGTTGTGTTTAGGACATAATCTCGCATATATGTGTGGCGCTAGTTTATTTTTCGAACCCCACATATTATATATGTTTTCGGGGTAGAAAAATCCATAGAATTTAACTCTGCATTTAGTTTTGCCGTCCGAGTAAGGTTGCGTGCATGATATTTTGCCATGCTGCCCTTTTAATTATTTTGTGTGAATTATTACGTGCGTGATATGCATGAGTTGTGAACTAGGGATATGCCCTTGGATATGTATGTTAGCCCCTGGTAATTTTGGTTGTAATAGAAATCCATATGTAGGTGTTGTTTGCTTGTTGCAAAGATGCTAGAAAACATTGTTGATTTGGAGATGCTAAAATATTTCTAAGTCTGAAATCTGTTATATTTTGTTGCTGTCTAGCCATGCGTTTTGCTAGTGATCTACATCTCCTTTAGGGTTGGTGCAATGGAGTTAATTGTAGTCCTTAAGATTTTCTAGCATGCTATAGATTGTAATGTAATTTGGTGCCCTATA
The DNA here is from genome assembly GCF_904849725.1 of Hordeum vulgare subsp. vulgare. Classification (NCBI taxonomy): domain Eukaryota; kingdom Viridiplantae; phylum Streptophyta; class Magnoliopsida; order Poales; family Poaceae; genus Hordeum; species Hordeum vulgare. Next base: position 331,940,177 of record NC_058519.1, read on the forward strand.
GCATATAGTTTTGCCTTCAGATCGAAAATTGCTCTGTCAATACTATTATTTTCTCTAAGTCTGAAACTGTGTGTGAGATGCCATTTTGTGAGTTCTTTCCCTAGTGATCCATACTTCCATGCTAGTTGTATTTAGTAGGGTTTTGTTGTGCATCTTGACCAGTAGTGTTATTTGAGCATTTTAGAATTATGTAGCTTGTTGTTTGGGGTGTAGAAAATGCCATGTTGCTGTTTTGGGCAGATTGTAGCTATTTCTTGTTTAGCTTGTAGTTGTTAAACCGTTGCTCCATTTTGATTGTGTCCTATATAAAACTTGTTTAGAATATCGTGTAGGTTCATATTATCTTGTTGTTTGTATGTTTTGGGATGCTTGTGACTGTCATTGCATACATATTGCAATAATGCCATCATATCTTGCGGTGTTCATATCTTTTGAACCGTAGCTCCGTTTGCAATGATATCTATGTGTAAATTGATTGGAACGACGTGTAGAATCACGTGAACCTATTTATTTGGCTGTTTAACAAATATTAATTCGTGTTAGTTCAGGTACGGACATAATTATAAATTAACGTGTGGGGTCATTTCGGAGATGCTATATGTCCTTTCCGACCTGATTTAAAATGCCTAGATGGGTAGATTAATTACGCTTCACCTCTTTCCATGTTTAACCACAATTAATATTGCTGTGTACCTAATCGGGATAGAACTAAATAATTCGTATATGGAGTTTCGCCAATATGCAACTCGTTGCATATTGAACTTCACTTAATGTGTAGTGTTTGATTGGAGTGAATTGCCATGCCATGCCTTGCATTAGACTGATCATGCATCATACGTGTTGAGCATTATGTCGTGCATGTACAGTGGTGAATATCTGTGTTCATGCTTGTTTCCGTTTTGCTTGGTCTCGATAGAGTTCCGCAAGCGTGTCAAATTGTGAGGAGCCGTTCGTCTGCTTCATGGAGTCATTCTTCTTCCAAGCGGGATCTCAGGCAAGATGATCATTTCCCCAGATACCATTACTATCATTGACATGCTAGTTTTATCATTTCTATCATTATGTCTCGATGCCTACCACATCTTAAATATCAGCCTCTCAACATTGCCATGAAAACCTTCAACATGTTCACAACCTACCAAACCTGTAAGTGCATCTAGTGCCCCTTAGTGATTTTCGTGGTTTGAAGACTTATAGGTTAAGTATCTAATGTGTTCATAAGTGTACACAGGTTCTATAAGTTGCTGAGGAGTTTGAAGTATTCGATGAATATCGAACCCTAAAAATGTATATCTTCGGTTGAAGAAATTGGTCTTCTGTTGAAGAATTGAATTGCGAGGAAATTGTGATGAAATTGATATTCGTCATGAAGATATTGAAGATGAGGAATTCAGTGTGTTCTGAAGAAAATCAATCTGAAGACTTTGAAGCATGAAGATTTATTATGTCTGTTTTATTTTCTTTAGTATTGAGTCATAGGAACACCGTACTATTAAAGGGGGTCGAGGTAACACTTCAGAATGGATTTCTTCATGATGCTCAACCTAAGCCTATCCTACTAAAAGCCTCAAGTGAGGAATATGAGAGACATGAGGAATCTCGCAGTTGAGGGTCTCGACCCTTACCACAATTCGCGCCACATCACTCATCTTATCCACACCAACGGTCATATTTAGGGCATTAATGCCAAATCATGTCGGGATGCTCCCAGGCTATAAATTCGCGCCCCCACAACCATTAGCTGGTTGGCTTCTCCGTTAGAAACTGACACTTGTCATAAGAGCAACCCAAATTCCTCAGAGTCTTCGGGAGTAAATCATCAGTGAGGAAATACCACAAACACCAAACCACAAACCAAAAACCAAGTGATTGAGCATCACTGAAGAAGTTGTTCCTATGTGGGACTGAAGCCTTTTACCTTTGAGGACTGTGCATCCTCCAGACAGTTAGGCGTCATGGTATAGAGCAATCCAGCAGTCAATTGTGGATCGCCGGGTGACCAAGTTTGTGAGGGTTTGGAAGTCTGCCCTGAAGGCTTACCACGAGTGTTGGGCGAGAACTCTGTGTTCTTAGCTGAAGGAGAATATGGTAGGGACTGTGTGTCCCGGGACTATGTGCCTTTTGGTTTCAATACCAAGCCTCTCCAAACCAGATGTACAACTCTCATAGCAGGTGGAACTGGGTCATCAACCACTGTCTTCACTGTGAAACGGGTTCTATTTATTCAACTCTTTCAATTCCTCATATTTTATGTTGAAGATTTTCACTTTCACTATTTGAAGAATTTGCTGAAGACTTTCTCTAAAAATCCTCATCCCCAAATTCTTCACGCGAGTTAATCCTCACGTGTTTTCTCTGTGCCTGCATACTGTGGAAACTGCTTTTCATATTCTTCATCATGATAACTGATGTAGTGATACTCTGCACCCCTGATCCTTTGTTCTTTCCGCTGCAAGTTAGTCATCAATGAGGAATTTCCACAAAAGGAATTTCCTCAGTGATAAAATTCTAAAAATCTCCTATTCACTCCCCCTAGTCGATATTACGCACGTTCAATTGGTATCAGAGCAAGGTACTCCCTTGTTATGTGTGATTTTGGTTTAACCACCTGGAGTGTTAGTTATGTCGACTGCAGGCATGATCAAGGTTACTAGAGGATGTCCTACTTTCGAAGGAAAGGAATTTCCTTTCTCGAAGACCAAGATGCAAATGCATCTACAAGCTATTGACAATGATCTCTCATATATAGTGGAACATGGTGTCCCTATCATCACTGCTACTGTCTCTGCCGCTGATGTGAAGAAATTCAAGCAACTTGATTCTCAAGCGAAGAATATCATCTGTGGCCATCTGAGTAAAGTTCAGTATGGTAGAGTGAGTGCTTTGGGCTATCCAAAACTTATCTGGGAAAGGCTGTCCAAAGTTAATGAAGGAGTATCAACCCAACGTAATTCTCGTGTTGATGTTCTTCGCAATCTCTTCAATCCCTTCAAGAGGCTTGACAATGAAAGTTGCCAAGATACCTTTGATCGCCTCACTGACATATCAAATGAACTGCAAGGACTGGGAGCTCGAGACATTACTGAGCACAATGTTTTGAAGAAACTACTAAGATCTTTGGATTCTTCATTTGATACCTTAGTTCTGATGATTCAAGAGAGACCAGACTACAAGATGCTTGATCCAGCTGATATACTCGAAAGACTCAATACTCATGAATTCCAACAAGAACAAAATAGAGATCTATATGGACCAAGCTATTCTAGACCACGTGCACTGAAGGCCAAAGCAATTTCCTCATCTGAAGAAGAAGACTCAGATGGTAGCATTGGTGATCCTGAAGAATTTGGACAGGAGTTTGCAATGCTCGTGAGGAAATTCCAGAAGTTTACACGACGTGGCCAGTTTGGTAAATCTTCAAGAAGAAATATGAGGAAATCAGAATCTTCATCTGAGGACTACAAGAAAAGAACCTGCCAAAAATGCAAGAAATCAGGTCACTACATTGCTGATTGTCCTCGTGGGGAAAGGAATCAAAGAAGAAGAAACACAAGGATGAAAGTTCTGATGACTCGAAGAAGAAGAAGAAATCTTCAAAATCCTCATCTTCAAAGTCCTCATCGCACAAGAAGACTAGTTTCAGAAAGGCTCGGGCACTTATTGGCATGGAAATGGATTCCCACGCAGAATCCGAGGAATGTGATGAAGAGGAGGGTTCTGATGAAGACTCATAATCTGGACATGCTAGCCCTGCACTTGCAACCACATTCGTCAGCAAGTCAATCTTCAACCTTGAATAAAATGATAACACCATCCACATTGATGACTATGCCGATGACTTCGCTCCAACCTATTGCTTCATGGCAAAAGGTTCAAAGGTACAGAATGATGCTTCCTCCTTTGATTCAAGCGACTGTGAACCTGATGATTATAAAAAACCCAGTTCAGTAAACTTGCTATCATTGCCACTAAACAACAAACTGCCCTGGAAAAGCTTCAGAAACTGCTAGACAGAAGTGATGATCTCTTGAATGATGAAATGAATATTACCCAAATCCTCACTGAAGATATGAAAAATCTTCAGTCTAGATTTGATAATGTTCAAGATCGTCATGTTACACTCCTCGCTGATCATGAGAAACTTTACTATGAATTTCTTCACAAGATGCTTGATCTTGAGAAGCTGAGGATTTCTCATGATGATCTTCGTATGGAAAATGATTCATTACTAGCTCAACAGATCAGTACTGCTCAAGCTGAATTCATTCCTCCATGTCTTAAATGCATCGAACGTGAAACTACTAATTCTTCACCAGAATCATCATATGCTTCTATTGCTACAAATTCTTGAACTGCTCCTGTAGTGTCAAATTCCTCACTTGAGGAAACCACAAATGTCACTGATGAAAATGCATGGCTGAAGGAATTGTATGTGAGAGGCATATACAAAAGTCTCAAAGGACACCAAACCCTTTGTGATGTGCTCAAAAAGAAAATCTTGAACATGAACCCGAGGAAAGCAGGAATTGACTTTGAGTGGAAATTGAATGCTGATGGATCATATTGGAAACCTGAGCAGTATCCCAGAACCTCATGGGTTGCTGCTAAAGGGCCTCCTTTTGATCCATCCAATCTAACAGGATTTTCATGTGAATTATCCTATTCCTCAGATGAGTCATTTCACTCCAACTATAAACTGTTCAAAAATCAATGTGGTGAAGTATTTGCTCGATATGTTGGAACTAACTGTACGAATGGGCCTCCCCTGAGGAAAATCTGGGTTCCCAAAAGTTGCCTTGAAAATCTTCAGGTGAATGTCCTCATGACACCACCTATGAAGAATTTGAACTCGAGATCAAATTCCTCAGGAGGACCAAAGTCTTCAAGAGGATCAAAATCCTCAACTGGTCAAAACTATGCTCGTACCCGTGCTAATGCTTCTAACATGTAGGGAAATTACAAGGAATATGAATATGAGAGTTATTCTTCAAATCATTTTGTTCATAAATCCTCAAATAAGTTCTCTGCATATTCATTTGAGTAATTTAACCCCCCGGCCCCCCTATGTCACAGCCCTAGCTTTCATTTGTTTGCCAAGCAATCATGCATGCATTATAAAAACTTTGATGTTTAAATAGGAAGTGATCAAAGCCCCAAATGTTTTGATCAATTGACAAGAAGGCAATAAAATTTAATACCTTAAATGGAACCAGAAAAATGTTCCAAAAACTTGGCAAAATTGTGACATAAGGTAAAATTGTCAAACCAAAATTCTAGGTCACATGAACTTTTTTAAAAAGGATTTTTGAGTTGACTAGATAGCTATTTGGAATGGAATTATTTTGGTTCCTTCTATTTTAAAGTTTCCAAAATGTTGAAACTTTTATGTGGCATTGGACATTATTGTCTCTGTCACCTAATAACATTTCTTGGGTTTTATATTTGGTCAAACAATTTATTTTAAATCCTAAAAGTAAATGCCAGAAAGAAATAAAAGAGAAATGAAAAAAAACAGAAAAACTTACCTATCGCCACCCTCCTGGCCCAGCCCACCAGAGGGGGGTCTCCCTGTCGTCTTCCTCCTCGTGCCAGAAGGCAGAGGAGAAGGAAGGCACGGCGCCCTTGCCACCTCCTGCTCGCAAGGAGTTCCCTCCTGCCTCCACCGCGCCAGCGCACGAGCCCGCTCCTTCCCTTATCCTCTCCACCCCCCTGCTCTTTGTCTCTCCTCTCTTTTCTGTCTCGAGTTCTTCTCGCCACCATTGCCGGCCGCCCGAGCTCGTCGCTAGCTCCACCCCGGCCACCCCTCACCTCCCTGAAAAACTCCACTCCTCCGCCTCGACAAGCTGCATCCCTCCATCATCTCCTCCGAGCACCCGAGCCCCCGTAGCATCGCCATCATCGCCATTCTTCCTCCGGCCAGTGGATCTTGTCGCTGTCGAATCGCCGGCCAGAGAGCCCCTCCAACCTCGCCGACGCCAGAAATGGAGCCCCCGTGAGCCGCTGATTCTTTCCCCTCTCCTCCCATGCTCTGCCGTGCCCCGTAGGTCTTTTCCCCACCGTGGCCGAACTCCGGCAACCGCCCCGCTCGTTGCCGGCACCTCTCTCGGCCACCCCAGCCCCAGCCGATGCTCCCGTTAGATCAGGCGCATTGCCAGCATCCCGTAGCCGTCAACCACGCTCGTTTTGGACCTCAGTAGCGCAAGATAGCACAACTCCGGCGAGCCCTCCACCGCGGCTCAGTCGCCAGCGACCTCTCTCCGGTAGCCGTCGACGTGGCCAACCCTTAGCGCTAACTAATCCTTCCCCACTCGCTGACACAGGGCCCCACGCCTGGTCAAACCTCAATTAGGGGCTGGTCAGCGCGGGGTTAGCCTCTGGGTCACTAACCAGTGGACCCCACTGGTCAGGTTGACCTGGACCCGGCTGGTTGACCTGCTAATGAAGGGATGACATCAGCCTGACGCAGTAATAGTTTCTGATTTAATTTAATTCAAGAAAATTGCTGAAAGTTGTAAAAATCATAGAAATTAAAATATAACTCTGATGGAAATAATTTATATATGAAAAAGTATCAGAAAAATGCAAGGAATCTATTGGTGGAATTTATACACATGTTTGGACATCTTAACCTTGCTGAATATGACAAATTCACAATAGGCTTATAAATGATATAATTGGATTTTGAAAATGACTTATATAGATCAAATAAACTTCTTTCAACCTATGATCACTTGCATTAGATGAAATCAGCATCATGATAACTTGCCATGCTCATGCATCATTGTGAAGCATTTGCCGTGATTAATTTCTTTCATTTGATCTGTCCATAGACCTTGCGAGATGTAGTTATCACCGGCATCGAAGAATAGCTGAGTTCTTCCGATCAACAGGCAAGCAAAACCCCTTTGAACATTCCGACAAAATCCTATTCTCTCGCTCCTGCTCTCATTTATATGCATTAGGACAAAATGATTCAATTGATAGTTGTCTTACGGTAGCTGCACCTATTCCTTTGCATGACCTGATTTTGATCACAGTAAATAGCTAAACCAATGCAACCTAGCATACCTGGTAGATGCTTGAGCCATATGTGCTTTACCCTGTTACGCTTGCTATGCTTAGGTTGAGTTTAGTCCGAGCATCGGAATGATGTAATGGAATGATCATGTCCTATTGATGAGAGTTAAAGATGTGAAACTGTTCTGGTAAAGGTAGCGATGAGAGGCCATGTAGGAGTACATGGTGGATTGTCTCATTACCGCCGCATTTAGGACCCGAGATCTTGTGTTGGTGTTCCAAGACTAGCTACTACGGCACATTGGGTTCCGGTAACTCGACCCCTCTCGGCCTATTAACTACTCTGTTCTCAGTCCAGAAGTCGCGGTAGTTCGAAACGTTCATAGGTTGTGGCACGACCTGCTAAGTGGATGAACGGCCCAGTCGGGACCGGCTTGGAGCCCTGCTCACATCGTTTGAGGCCATGTTGGAAACCTCGGCCGGACTTCCATTATGGGTTCCAACTCAGATAGGCGACTGTCTTGGGCGTGAGTCTTAGTAGGTTAACGTCCGTGGCCAACTCCCTCGCTGGGCTTCCGCTTGAAGGTTGCCGAGGTGCTGGTTTTATGTGCACTTGGCGATAAGTGGCGGAAGCATGTGTGACGAAGTACACCCCTGCAGGGTATCTATCTATTCGAATAGCCGCGTCCTCGGTTATGGACATGGTTCATAGATAACTTTAATGGTTACTCTAAAATGGTCCAAATAAGTGTGAGTGCTATGGATAGCTTTCTCGTAGGATGAAGAGAGAGGATTCATGGTGGTGTATTGATGTGGTGGTTATGTGGACTCATGTGCGCTCTCTCGTAAGGAGACGAGAGAGATAACAAAACTTTGTTGTAGAATAGGTTAGCCAAAGGTCAAAGCTGGCTTCTGTGCAATAAACCCCACAAATTCCGTTCATTGATACTTGATGCATATGTAGTTAGCACTGATGCAAGACTTGCTGAGTACCTTCGTACTCACTGTTGCTTATTCACATTTTTTGCAGAATAGACGCCGCTCTCTCTACGTTATATCTTGACGTTAACATCGATGGTTTAGTTTGGGAACCCAGACAGTGATTTGGCTCCTATGGTAGGGTCGTTGTAGCTTTTAGGCTCTTCCAGCCGCTTTTAGTAGATGTCTGTACCCAGACATGTAACTTCCGCTTGATGTTTGTATGCTCTGAATGTTGGGTCATGTGACCCCTTTAATTTGTAACATTAAACTATGTTGGCTCTTTGGAGTCTATTAAATAAATGATGTGTTGTAGAGTTATGTTGTGATGCCATGTTGTATCTACACATATCGTGCATATTGTGTGTATGTTTGCAATGCATTGGTATGTGTGGGATTCGACACCTAGTTGTGTGCCTTGAGTAGTACTCCATACCGGGAAATGCCTCTTTGTGCTTCCATCGAGCCTTGGTAGCTTGCTACTGCTCCGGACAAATTGATTGACCGGCATGTATCCTTCTTGGTTGTTGTGTCTGTCCCCACGGGGAAATGTCACGCCGTGTAATGGAATCCCTGTAGCTTGCAACGACTCGTCTACACTCGCTTATGACCGACACCTGCCTTGCTGGGTTATGTATGCCTGTCCCTGTACGGATGTGCCACTTGGGTTCATAACTAGCCATGTCGACCCAGGTTCTTTGACATATTATTGCTGGCAACATAGTCATATACGTGAGCCAAAAGACGCAAACGGTCCCGGCCAAGGTAAGGTGGCAACCGGGGTGATTACCGTGCGTGAGGCCACAAAGTGATATGATGTGTACATGCTGGAGTTGTATGGCTTAGGATAGGGGTCCCGACACCCTACTTTTAAGAGACGTGCATTAGCTTCAATGCCCCCTTTCTCATATAGTGCTCGCAGGATGATGAATGCTTTACCACCCCTTCAGATGTGGGTGGTGAAGAAATTGAAATAATCACTTCTGCAGGTTAGGTCTCCACATGAAAATCATCATCTGAAGAATTTGCTGGAGACCTGAGGAAAACGCTCGATGGGATGCAAGCCAATATTGATGAAATAGAAACATTTCACACATCCTTATAATTCTGTTAATGATGAAATTCCTATCTGATGAAATTGATATCATATTCTTCAAGTCTGAAGCATATGAGATGGTAAGTTGTACTAATTCATTTATAGGATGACAAACCCGAGAGTACTGAGTGGGTTCTTGATAGTGGCTGCACACACCACATGACTGGTGACAAAATCTTGCTGATGAATATGCCACTAACTTCATCACCTCTGAAGCAAATCACATATGCTGACAAAGGTAAAAGCAAGGTATTGGGACTTGGCAAAGTGGCTATTTCCAAGGACAGGCACATGGACAAAGTAATGCTTGTTGAATCCCTTGGATTTAACCTCATGTCAGTCTGAATGCTTTGTGATCTTGATATGATTGTTATCTTTGGAAGATATAGATGTGTTGTCATCATGGAATCTGACAGATTCAAAGTCTTCGAAGGTGTTAGAAGAGGGGATTTGTACATTGTTGATTTCTCTACAGGTCCTCAACCAGCCATTTGCCTACTATCAAAAACCTCAAAAGGGTGGCTATGGCATCGAAGACTTGGTCATGCAGGCATGAGGAATTTACACACGCTCGCGAAGAAGAAGCATGTCATCGGCATCAAATAGGTCAAATTCCTCAAGGACAACCTCTGCGGTGCTTGTGAATCTGGGAAAATGACAAAATCCAAGAACCCCTCGAAAGCCATCATGACCACTACTCGTCCATTTGAATTGCTTCATATGAATCTATTTGGACCTACTCATTATGCCACACTAACAAATGCAGCATCCTTATATGGCTTTGTCATAGTTGATGATTATTCCAGATACACATGGGTGCATATCATTTTATATAAAACTGTAGTGCAGGAAGTCTTCAAACGATTTTCTTCAAGGGCCTCGACGAACTTTGGCGTCAAGATCAAACACATCAGGAGTGATAATGGAACAGAGTTCAAAAACATTGGTCTTGATAATTATCTTGATGAACTTGGTATTACACACGAATTGTCTGCTCCTTATACTCTTCAAAAGAATGGTGTCGTCGAAAGGAAGAACAGAACTCTGGTTGAGATGGCAAGAACCATGCTTGAAGAATATCAGACTCCTCATCGCTTTTGGCTTGAAGCAATTAACATTGCATGCCATATCATCAACAGGGTATATCTTCACAAATTCCTCAAGAAAACCTCATATGAACTCCTCACAGACAAGAAACCCAATGTAAGTTATTTCAAAGTCTTCGGTGCAAAATGTTGGATTAGAGATCCTCACCATGGCTCAAAGTTTGGACCTAAGGCACATGAGGGTTTCATGCTCGGTTATGGAAAGGATTCGCACACCTACAGAGTCTTCAACACCTATCACAACAAGGTTGTTGAGACTGTAGATGTGCGGTTTGATGAAACTATTGGCTCGCAAAGAGAGCAATTGCCTCCTAATCCAGATAAGCTGTCTCCTAAGGAACCAATAAAGCTCAAAGCTACTGAAGACGTTGTTCCCACTAAGGAAGTTGATGAAGAAATCATTCCCAGCACTGATGAAAATGAAGAAGATGCTCCTGAGGAAATTGCTCCAGAACCAATTCCTCAGCCCAAACGAAATCATCAACCAGCTCATTCGAGGATTGCCAATGAAGTAGAACTTGAAAAAATCCTCGATGACATCAACGCGCCAGGTCCTCTCACTCGCTCAAAAGCTTCACACTTAGTTAACTTTTGTGGGCATTTGTCCTTTGTGTCTATCACAGAATCTTCAAAAGTTGTTGAGGCTTTCATGGAACCGGAGTGGATCCAAGCCATGCAAGACGAACTTCTTCAATTCAAGCTGTATGATGTATGGGAGCTTGTCAAACGACCAGATCCACGCAAGCACAATATCATCGGCACCAAGTGGATTTTCCGAAACAAGCAAGCTGAGGACGGTCAAGTGGTGAGGAATAAGGCACAACTTGTAGCCCAAGGCTACACACAGGTTGAAGGAATAGATTTCGATGAAACTTTTGCACCTGTTGCTAGACTTGAAGCTATTCGAATACTACTTGCTTATGCAAATCATCATAACATTATCTTATATCAAATGGATGTGAAAAGTGCATTCCTCAATGGTAAGCTTGAGGAAGAAGTATATGTTGCTCAGCCCCCAGGCTTTGAGGATCCAAAGAATCCAAACAAAGTCTTCAGACTCAAAAAGGCGCTCTATGGTCTCAAGCAAACCCCTCGGGCATGGTATGATACATTGAAGGAATTCCTCATGAAGAAAGGCTTCAAACCTGGTTCACTCGATCCAACTGTTTTCACTAAACCCTATGATAATGAACTATTTGTGTGCCAGATATATGTCGATGATATCATATTTGGCTGTACTGACAAATGTTATAGTGATGAATTTGCTTACATGATGAGTGAGGAATTTGGGATGTCTATGATGGGGGAACTGAAATCCTTCTTAGGTCTTCAAATTCGTCAACAACGAAATGTAATCTTCATATCACAGGAGAAATACCTCGAGAATGTTCTGAGGTAATTCGACATGCATGAATGCAAAGGTGCCAAGACTCCAATGCCTACCAACGGCCACCTCTGCACTGACGAAAACGGTAAAGAATTTGATCAACAGGTATATCGCTCCATGATTGGCTCTTTACTGTATTTGTGTACATCTAGGCCAGATATAATGCTTAGTGTTTGCATGTGTGCACATTTTCAAGCAAAACCGAAGGAATCACACCATAAGGCTGTGAAGCATATTCTTTGATACTTAGCTCACGCACCAACACTAGGATTATGGTACCCCAAGGGCTCAAATCTTCATGTTGTGGGATATTCTGATTCTGACTATGCTGGTGACCGTGTGGATCACAAGTCAACCTCTGGCACATGTCATTTCCTCAGAAGATCACTAGTCTGCAGGTCCTCAAAGAAGCAGAACTGCGTTTCACTCTCCACTGCCGAAGCTGAGTACATTGTTGCTGGTTCATGCTGTGCTCAATTGCTATGGATGAAGCAAACCCTCAAGGACTACGGCATCAACATGAAGAATGTGCCTCTCTACTACGACAGTGAGAGTGCAATCAAGATTGCATACAACCCAGTACAACACTAGAAGACTAAGCACATCCAGACTCATCACCATTTTCTTCGGGACCATGTCCTCAAGCGCAATATCCTCATCGACCATGTGAAGACTGACGATCAACTGGCAGATATCTTCACTAAGCCCTTGGATGAGAAAAGGTTTTGCAAGTTGCGGTGTGAGCTAAATATCTTAGAATCTTCAAATGTTTTGTAAAAACATGCACACATCCTAACACTTATGCAAAATTGATGACTTAGATGTGCAACACACGAAGAATCGATTTTATTTAACCAATGAAGAATATCACTCTTAGTGTGCGGATATCAACGAAGAAATTGATTCTCAGGGCCCTACGACAATTGTACGCGGCGTCTAAAATCAACATTCTTATATGGTGGGTCAGGCCACCACCCAACTTGAATTCCTCAAGTTGAATTTCTTCAAAGTTTATTTTCTTCAAAATTGTTATTCTTCAAACTTGTCTTTCAAAATTGAAATTCATCATCATGATGCTTTGTCACAAAATCCTCAAGTTAATCCAAATCTTCAAAAACACTTGATGATTTCCATTTTCCTAGATATATATACAGATTCTGATTTCAAATCCTCAACAACATTCACTTATAGCTATTTCTTCCATTTGATATTTCATCTAAGTGAATGTAGTCGGACCCTACTTTCCCTCAATGCTACTCTCACCCAGTCTATTCAATTATTCATATGCGTTCTACTTGAAACTTTGTTCAAAATCCTCACTGCGTCCTTGTCAGCTGATGATTTTGTAACAAAATCCTCAAAGCTTCAAAAATGATTTTTATATTGTTACACAGTAACTGAACCCCACTTCCCACGATCAGATAAGCACGATCTCCACCGCTTTAAATGGTTGCTACACGTGTCAAGCGGAGACGAAAGGACAGGGGTAGTTCGGTCTAAAAGAATCGGCCAGACAGTTTTCACCTGGGCTATAAATATGTCCTTACCCCACTCCGGTCAAAATTCTTCGTTCTCTCTCTCGACCAGCTCTCCGCTACAACAAAGCCCTAGTGCCACCGCTAGAAGTCTCGTCGCCAGCAAGGAAAAGCTTGACTGCCTCGACCTCTCCGTCGCCAAAATCACGCCAGAACCGGATCATCTTCGTTCGAAGCCGCTGTAGATATCCTCTGTTGCCGAGTTAGGGCGCATTGGACTCTCACCGAAGAGCATCTAGTGTTGCTTCCTTCTCTATTCTTCGTGCGAGCTATACAGGGTAAATATAAACCCAATTTTTACAACTCTTTCGATCCACTATTTTACCGTGGATTTGTGAAATCTGGTTTTCCTGAAGTGTCTATCAGTCTCTATTCCTCAAACACTGCTTATTCCTTAGACAAATTCCTCAACCCACTGGTCAAATTCCTCAAACTTTAAAATTTTCAATTTCATCAAATCTGAGAACGCATATGACCTCTCCAAATTCCTCGCAACTATACTTTGTTCATAGGTACGAAAATTTCAGCTGATGAATCTCTAGGTTCTCATCAACTTAACTCATTTGCAGCGTTTCTTGAAGAAAATCTACAAGTTTCATCAGAATCCTCAAGAGTTCATTTTCCTCAGCAAAAGCCTCAGCTGAAGAAAATGGAAGATGAAAGGAAGCAAAAGGGTGGAAAGAAGCTTGAACAGAACACAACCATCGATATCCCTGATGATATATACTAGGAATACTGCACACCAAATGAGCAAGAAACAATGCCCAAGAGGAAAATAAGGCTTCAAAAGATAGAACGCCGGTGGGCTAAGGAGTGGAAAGAATACAGATTCATCACTCCCAAGTACGTGAAGAAATTCGCTCTTAAGCCTCCTGGCAAACGGCCTCCTCTGGAGGATTATCAGGATGCACGCCCCTCAAGCCTCAAGGCAATTGATGACTATCCTGAGGAAAAGACAAAACATTTGTCAAAGCTTCAGAAGCAAGTAGAAGCCGTCGTGAGGAAATTTAATGAAGAATCTGCTGCTGCTACGACTGTCGCTACCTCCTTTGCAGCTGAAACTTCTAGCACGGCCATTCCTGAAGTGAAGACTGTGCCACCGAAACCAAAGGCTTCAAAGCCTCAGGAGAAAATGCTTCAAAAAGCTGCGCCAGCATCCTCACCAAAACCCTCAGCACCACCAAAGGCTTCGAAGCCTGAACACAAGCAGATTGTGAAGCAACTGTCCACTGTCTCCAGCTCCTCTGTTCCTTCTGCAACAAGCTCTGAGACAAAGTCTTCACCAACTCCAATGAAGACTAAGGTGACTGCTGGGAGAGGAACAAGACCAAGCCATGGCAAGATTACAAAAGTCCCTTCTGCATCAGAAGGCAGTGATGAATATGGTGATGAGACTCTGGAATCCATCATCAGAGACAAGTAGGAGAGGGTAGCACAAGCTTCAGGCAAATACCCAAAAGTCCTCTTGGATTACATCAATATATGGTATGAGGACCCCAACACACCTATTGATGATTTGAAGCTTCCCCCAGGCATCAGCCACATGGCTGCCACTTTCATCAACGAGGCCAAGTGGAAGGAGACGCAAACCAAACAAGCTAAGGCTGCGAAGCTCAAAAAGAGAAATTTCTCAGACAGAATCTCCTCAGCTTGACGCCTGATGCACTTGTGTCCACTCAGGCAGAATTGAAGACTTTGACGGACAAGTACACCAAGCTCTCTGATCGTCAAAGTCTCAAGAACAATTTCATCAAATTTGCTATTGATGTAGTTGATGATTACAACAATAAGGCTGCCCCTCCAGCAACACCATATCAGCCTGAGATTGAGGAACCACAAACTGCCCCTGCTGAGGAAATCCCTCAAGAAAGCCGTGCTGATGAACCGGCTATTGAGGAAATCACCAAGGAAACTCTAGCTGATGAATCTGATACAGCTGATGAAACTGCTCCGGCTGATGCTTCTAAGCTAGCTGATGACTCTGCTCCAGCTGAAGAAACTGCTTTAGCTGAGGAAACTGTCAGGACTTATATGACTCCGACTCCTGAAGAGAAAATGTCTTCAGCAAAATCTTCAAAGGTGAAGAAAATGACTCCGTCTGCATGAGACGTGAAGAAAACAAGGGCTGCTGAAAAGGAAGCTAAGAAGAGAAAAGCTTCCTCAACAGAAGAATCAACTCAGGCCAAGCGCCTCAAATCTCTTGATGAAAATGCCCCTCTAGATCCTGTGCCTCTCAACATGAATCCATCTTATGAGATGAATCCCTTTGAAAGTGAAGACAAGGAACATATCACTAATGAGGAATGAAGAATGTTGTGTCTCAGGAACACACTCATGAGGGAATTCAGATTGATGACAGTCCTTAGACCATTATTCCTCTTGAAGAACCTGCTCAAGGATCAGCTGCACCAGCTGATGAATTTGGCTCCTCCACCAATCAAACCCCTCAAGCTGAGGAAAACCAGGGTGAAAATTCTCAGCCTGAAGAAAATCCAAATCCAGAGCAAGATCCTAAACCTTAGGCTCAGGATGAAGAGATTCCTCCTCCTGAGCAAAATCCTCAACCAGCGGCCCAAGTTGATGACATTCCTCAACCAGAGCAAGATCCTCAGCCTGAAGCACAAGCAGATGAAATTCCTCATCCTGAGGAACATGCTGAAGAAAATGCCCCTGCACCAAATCTAGAGAATGCTCTAATCGTCATCAATCCAGAAACTGTGATGATTGTCTCCCCTCAAGGGAAGAAGCAAAACCTTCAGCCGATGCAGCGTCAGCCGTTCTCCAAGCGGCCAAAGTTTCAGAAGGAATCCTTCTTTAAGGAACGCATGTACTTCAGTGGAGAAAATACTTATGACAAGCCTCGCATCAGGCACCTGAAGGTTTGGATCAGGACTCAGCTCAACTACTATGAATCTGTGATGTGTGGAAGAAACAAGATTTTTCAGCACATGCATATTCCTCATGTTGAGCTTGAAGAAATTTCGTGCTTTGCCCCAGTCCTCAACGTTCTTCATGAAGCAGGACTGCTCCCTATGTGCTCTGATATCTGCGATTGGAACAACGAGATTGTTTTTCAATTCTATGCAACTCTGCACATCTCTGAAGATCCATCAGATATCAACACTTGGGTGCTGGATTGGATGACGCAGCACAAACACTTCAAGGCCCCATCAAATGAGCTGCTGCGAGAACATCGTGTGTCAACTCCCTCAAAGCAGGCCGTGAAGTTGTATGATGAACGGGAGCTGCCGAATAAGCTGATGGAAGTCCTCATGAATCCTTCGCCAAGGGGCAACCACCAAGAACAACCTTCCTGGTCCATGAGCTGAAGTATGAACCCAGGATTGTTTACAGAATCCTCTACAGTGTTCTTGCGCCAATCAAGGGTCATGATGATGAAGAAGACGTCGTAGGCATCATGAAGAATATCCTCTTCAACATCATCCATGGCATTCCCATCAACATTCAAGATTTCTTCTTGAGGACTCTGGCGGAAAATGCTATGTCCCCCTTTGACCTCAAGATGTACGCTCCATGGATCATGGGATTCATCAGACGAAGGTCAGGCATCAACTATCACGCTAATTTCAATAATCACCAAGGATATATGCCTCCACTAAGGGTCAACAAGAAGACTTTCGAGACTGTTGAAGGAAAAGACAAGTCTGTGATTGATGAAGGCAGTCGGCCTCTTGATGGCCAGTTCCAAGAGCCAGATGCATATTCCTAATGGGATGACACTGAAACCCATTCACCAAGTCATGTTGCTCCAAGGGTGATGTATACCAGAGAGCTTCTTCTCAGTCTTCACCAAAAGGTTGATCGCAATCACATGTGGGTCAAATGCCAGTTAAGCGCCATTGTGAAAACCCTCAATGAGACCCAGAATGCCGTGAAGCTTAATCATCATTATCTTCATGAGGTTTTTGATCGCACCTGGGCCACACTGGCTCATTTGAAGACTCCAGCAGAACTTGGAGAATTGCAGTTTGCACAGGACTTCGACTGGTCATTTCCGCCAAAGAAGAAATTCAGGCCAATTCCAGTTCTGGACCTTGAGGACAGTTCGTTTTCTTCATTCCGCACTGCAGAATCAGATGAAGGCCAACAAGACACTGCCACTGGTCCAAGGAGGAAGTCTGCTCCCAAGAATCCTCACGCGTCTTCCTCAACTGCCGAGAAGTGAAAGTCTTCATGGGGCGTTAGTCCTCAGTTTTGTCCCTTTTCATCACTTGATGACAAAGGGGGAGAAATCTGAGAGTTAGTCTTCACGCGGGATATATTTTGGGACTTATGAACTTTATTTAAGTTACAAACTCTTGGCTCTTCTGAAGTGTTTTATGTAATGAGTTGTAACTTAAGCCTGGCGGTACTCTGGCGCTTTTGAACGTTTTTCTTCGCATGCTTATTCCTCAAAATATTAATGCACGCATGTTGGAATTCGCCAGATACCATTTCTCATCATGCATTCTCAATTTCTTCATACTATATGTCATATGTATGCATGATTTACAAGACTTAGGGGGAGATCTCCATGATATAAATCATCAATGTGCATTTGCTGTGAAAAGCAAAATCACAAGATAGGCAAATCTTCAGGGGGAGTCTCTCTGAATCTTGATTTCAAATTCCTCAAATGAGTATTTACACTTCATATTTTTATCCCCGTTGAAGACTTAACCTAATTGTCATCAACTACCAAAAAGGGGGAGATTGTAAGTGCATCTAGTGCCCCTTAGTGATTTTGGTGGTTTGAAGACTTATAGGTTAAGTATCTAATGTGTTCATGAGTCTATACAAGATCTATAAGTCCCTGATGAGTTTGAAATATTCGATGAATATCGACCCCTAAAAATATATATCTTCGGCTGAAGAAATTGGTCTGAAGCTGAAGAATTGAATCAAGAAGAAATTGTGATGAAATTGATATTCCTCATGAAGAAATTTAAGATTAGGAATTCGGTGTGTCCTGAAGAAAATAAATCTGAAGATTTTGAAGCATGAACATTTATTCTGTCTGTTTTATTTTCTTCACTTTTGAGTAATAGGAACACCGAACTGTTAAAGGAGGTCAAAGTAACACGTGAGAATGAATTTTCTCATGATGCTCAACCCAAGCATAATCCTACCAAAAGCCTCAAGTGAGGAATATGAGAGACATGAGGATTCTCACAGTTGAGGGTCCCGACCGTTACCGCAAGTTGCGCCACATCACTGATCTTATCCACACCAATGGTCATATTATTTAAGGGCATTAATGTCAAATCATGTCGGGATGCTCCCAGGCTATAAATAGCCGCCCCCCACAACCATTAGCTGGTTGGCTGCTCCGTTGAAAATTGACACTTGTCATAAGAGCGACCCAAATTCCTTAGAGTCTTCGATTGTAATTTATCACTGAGGAAATACCCCAAACACCAAACCACAAACTGAAAACCAAGTGATTGAGCATCACTGAAGAAGTTGTTCCTGTGTGGGACTGAAGCCTTTTACCTTTGAGGACTGTGCATCCTCCAGACGGTTAGGCGTCATGGTCTAGAGCAATCCAGCAGTCAATTGTGGATAGCGAGGTGACCAAGTTTGTGAGGGTTTGGAAGTCTGCCCTGAAGACTTACCACGAGTGTTGGGCGAGGACTCTGTGTTCTTAGCCCAAGGAGAATACGGTAGGGACTGTGTGTCCTGGGACTATGTGTCTTTTGGTTTCAATATCAAGCCGCTCCAAACCAGATGTACAACTGTCACAGCAGTTGGAACTGGGTCATCAACCACTCTCTTGATTGTGAAACGGGTTCTATTTCTTCAACTCTTTAAATTCCTCATATTGTATGTTGATGATTTTCACTGTCACTATTTGAAGAATTTGCTGAAGACTTTCTATGAAATTCCTCAACCCCAAATTCTTCATGCGAGTTAATCCTCATCTGTTTTCTCCGTGCCTGCATACTCTGCAAGCTGTTTTTCATATTCTTCACCTTGAAAAGTGTAGTAGTGATACTTTGCACTCCTGATTCTTTTTTGTTTCCGCTGCAAGTTAGTCATCAGTGAGGAATTTTATCAAAAGGAATTTCCTGTCACGCCCAAGATACGACCCTATCCTCAATTTGGCACGAAGGCCTCGTCAGGGATAGAAGCGCATCTCGTCGTGTCGCAAGAATGGATATCGTTAGAAGTACATGTACTGAAAATATGAGATATATATAGAATTGGCTTACACTCGCCCCAAGCTACATCAGAATCACAGCAGTACAATACATAATCATCATGAAGAAGAGCAGGGTCCGACTACGGACGAAAACAAACTAGAAAAGAAGAACGGCGTCCGTCCTTGCTATCCCAGGCTGCTGGCCTGGAACCCATCCTAGATCGATGAAGAAGAAGAAGAAGAAGCAACTCCAAATGAACAATCAACGCGCTTGCGTCAAGTAACCTTTACCTGTACCTGCAACTGGTGTTGTAGTAATCTGTGAGCCACACGGGACTCAGCAATCTCATTTCGAAAGGTATCAAGACTAGCAAAGCTTACTGGGTGAGGTATGGTTAAGTGGTGAGGTTGCAGCAGCGGCTAAGCATATATTTGGTGGCTAAACTTACGAGTACAAGAAATAAGAGGGGGAAGATCTATTTATAGCGGACCTAAACTACTAATGATCAAATGAATGATCCTGAACACCTACCTACGTCAGACATAACCCCACCGTGTCCTTGATCGGAGAAGGAACTCACGAAAGAGACAGTCACGGTTACGAGCACGGTTGGCAAGTTTTAGTTAAGTTATCTTCAAGTTATCTAGAACTAGTGTTAAACAAAGTTTCCATGTTTCCACATAACCGTGGGCATGACTTTTCGAAAGATTTAACCCTGCAGGGGTGCTCCAACTAGTCCATCACAAATTACCACAAGCCGCATAGAAATCCTCAATCACGAAGCTCGCGATCTCGACGGATTCCCTAGTTGAAAACCTCAACTCTGAGGTTACCCAAAGCATCACCGGAATCCCGATGCACAAGATATCTCGTCAAAGGTAAAACTAATCCAGCAAGGCCGCCCGACGTGTCGACGAACCCGATAGGAGCCGCGTATCTCGTTCTCAGGACACGACGGATGGAACTAGCTACGAGTGCCAAACCTCGAGTTTCCTCGCGGTGGCCCCGCCGGCAGACCGTTTGGGACCAACACCATCAGCACTGGCCCCCCCTGTTTATGTAAAAATTACTCCTCGGGTAGCGCTAACTCCCTATGCATTTCAGCGTTAACAAAATTATTATGTTGGGGAAATGTAGAACGAAAGTTGGGCCTTGCCAGACCAGCTTTACTCGAAAACGAATTATCAAGGGGGTCCCCATAACAACCCCGATCGTGTTAGGAGCGCTCAATTATGGAACATAACACCGGTAGCCGAAACTAAGGGGGCAAAGGTGGAACAAAACACCAGGCTAGAAAGGCCGAGCCTTCCACCTTTTACCAAGTATATAGGTGCATTAAATTAAATAGCATTAAATAGGGTGATATGACAAGGAACCCATGTTTCCACATGGAAGCAACTGCACCTGCAACTAGCAACGCTAACAACATGGTTAAGCAAGCGGTGACATGGCCAATCAGTGGTTTGCTAGGTTGAACAGGTTAAAAGTTTTCATGGCATTGTTGAGAGGCTGATACTTAACATGTGGTAGGCAACGAGACATAACGATAGAAATGGTAAAACTAGCATGGCAATGATAGTAATGGTATCTAGGGAAATGGTCATCTTGCCTGAGATCCCGCTTGGAAGAAGAACGACTCCGTGAAGCAGACGAACCGACGTAGTCGAACGGGTCCTCACAATCCGACAGGCTGCGGAACTTTATCGAGATGAAGCAAACTGGAAACACAAATCAACACACGGAATTCACCACACGATCCACAACACAAATGATGCATGATCAGCTGAACACATGCAGGACATGGCCTGACAATTCACACAATCAAACACTACACGTTAAGTGAAGTTCAATATGCAACGAGTTGCATATTGACGAAACTCCATGTTTAATTATTTAGTCCTAACCCGAGTGGAGACACGGCAATATTAAATGTTGTTAAACAAGGCAAGAGGTGAAGCATAATTAAACTACCTATCTAGGCATTTTAAATGAGGTTGGAAATGACTTATAGCACCTCCGAAACGACCTCATACGTTAATTTACAATTCTGTCCAGATATGAACTAACACATTTCATTAGTTGTTAAACATCAAAAAAAATAGTTTCACGTGATTCTACGCATCGTTACAAGCAATTTACACATAGAGATCATCTCCAACGGAGCTAGGGGTCAAAAGATACAAGCACCGCAAGATATGATGGCATGAATGCAATATGTATGCAACGACGGCCACGAGCACTTCAAAAGATACAACTAGAAAGATAAAATGAAACCACACGAGATTCTAAGAAAGTTTCATATAGGACACGATCAAAACGGAGCTACGGTTCAAAAACTACAAGCAAAACAAGAAATGACTACAATCTGCCAAAATCAGCCACATAGCATTTTCAACACCCCACAACTACGAGCTATACAACTCAAATATAATCAACCAAGGCATGAAACGAAAGAGGGCAACAAGCCCTACAACAAACAACTAACAACAACTAGCATGGAATCATGGATCACTAGGGAAAGAAGTCACAAAATTGCATCTCACACACTATTTCAGACTTAGTGAAAATAACACCTCATGAAAGTGCAGTTTTCGATCTGAAGCCATATTGACAGCAGAAAAACCTATAGCTATAGGACTCCAAATGGCATGAAAATTCACAGCAAGCTAGAGAATCACAAGGTCTACAACTTACTCCATTGCACCAACCTCAAAAGAGCTACAGATCACAAGATACAAGCAAGACAAGACAGCAACAAAATATAACAGATCTCAGACTTAGAAATATTTCAGCATGTGTAAAACTTCACTATTTCTAGCAACCTGAGAGCACGCAAACCACACCTCAACATGCATTTCTATTGCAACAAAAAATACCAGGGGCTAGACTAAACATCAAAGAACAACTCCCTAGTTGACAACTTAATCAAATGAAGCACGGAATAAATCCTACAAAATAGACAAGAGGGCAACACGGCAAAATATCGCGCGAACTAACTTGCTCAAAAGCTAAAACTAATTGCACAGAAAAATCCTACCAAAAACATATAAAATATGTGGGGTTGCGCAACAAAAATATTGCCACACGTAAATGCGAGAAAATAACCTATTCATGAAAAAATAAACTAGAGACAATCCCTACATGCAAAAATACCAATGACTACTCTAAAATACATGGAAAAGTGGTTCCTAAAACATGAGTATTTCTACTACGGCATTCGAGCAATCCGGTCTTGCGTGAAAAATAAATACGGGACGAAACCTATTGGAACAGCACACGTTTCTAGGCATGCGGCATGCTAAACGAGATCAAACAAACATGGAAGTTATAAATTCGGATTGTACGCGAAATTCTACACCAAAACAATATATTACACGTCTCGATCCGAGTAACGGAATAAAAATTGCACGCGTTCTAAAATACGTCTATATTCTGGAATTTTAACTAATTCCGAAAATAACCTAAAAAGAAAAATAACTAGCGGGCCTAAACTAATTACTAATGGGCTATAGGGGCATGGGCGCAATATAACTAAACTACATGCGGGCACGGAATAGACGAGGGGAGGCCTCACCTGAGCAGGCCATGGCCCGGATGCGAGGAAGAGGCCGAGTCCTGGGGCTTGGTGACCCTGGGTCGGCCTGGTGCAGCGAGGAAGAGGCCTCGGCCTGGCTCGGGCAAGCCGGGCCTGGGGCGCGGCCCAGCCGCAGCGCTGGAGGAGGCGAGGCGAGACCCGATCCAGGGACGCTGCCTTCGTCTCCAAGCTCTCGCGTAGGGAGCCGACAGCGCTGGAGGAGGCGGCTGCCCTTGGGGTTCTTGACACCCGGGAACGACAGGACGGCAAGGGGGCGAATGGATCCGAGCACAGCTCGCCGGATCTGTCCGGAGACGGGGTTGGCGTCGTGCATCACGGCTGCCGGCAGCGGCACAACGGCCTCCATGGTTCCTCCACAAGGAGACGGAGGGATTCCATGAGGGAGAGGGGGCACAGAGGAAGGAGGAGGCAGAGGGAGGGCATGGCGCGCGGTGACCTGCGCGCTTGGATTGCCGATGAAGGGTGTGGGGGCCACGCGAGGGGAGCTCGGCCTCCTCCGCTTGGGCACGGGGCTGCGGTGCTGCTGTTGCATGGAGGATGCGGCACTGCGAACACCCGGACGTGTCCGGTTGGTGGAAATTTGGAGCTAGGCACAGATTTTGAGGAGAGGGGAGAGGGGCTGTCTAAAAACTCATCTAGGGGTCTATTTATAGGCAAATGGGGGCTAGGTTTACCGGAATTCCGTTCTGGATCCAACCGCACGGACGGATTCGACTAATTCCGAACGCGTGACGGACGAGTGGCTGTGTAGAGTATGTATCCGGAGACGAGAGGGAAAGCGGGCGGCGCGGCAACGATTTTTAAAACACCGACAAACGTCCAACGGTAGACCGAATACGGTGCCGCTACGGTCAACCGTTCGGGTACCAGACGAACCCCGATTGTCACGAAGTTCGACAGGTGGCCTAGCTATATCTAATTACGTACGCAGGCCAAGTTTCACCCCGATCAGAGAAAGTTTTCAACACACTTTAAAAACAGGGTTTTGACGATGCCGCGGGCGCGTGCGTGTGAGGTCGGGCTCAGAACGGACAACGACAGGAACCGGCAACTACCAACAGATGCAACTTTTGAAAACTAGTGGCAACGGGGTGCCGATGCAATGCAGATGATGCGCATGATGTGATGATGATGCGACAAATAAAGATAACCACACGACAAAAACGGAATAAAGGGGGAATCTTCTGGGGCGTCGGCCTCGGGCTGTCACATTTCCTGAGTGATGAAATTCTAAAAATCTACTATTCACCCCCCTCTAGTCGATATAACGCACTTTCACGTTACAAGTTGGTATCAGAGCAGTACCGACCTAGGAGCCCCCTTGATTAATCAAACTTGGCCGAGTCGAGTCTAGTAAAAATTACTTTGAGTCTAGTTATATATTGGGGACTAGGATTCTTTTTTCTCCTCTTCTATGCTCTGGTGAGTAATCTTGATGTAATAATTTAATTCTACTCATGTTCTCGTTCAAATTCTTTTTAGGATCACGCGGATATTTTTGGAATCTATATGATGTCGATGTGATGGAGTTTTGTCTTGGTGCCCCTGTCTGACTTGATTTCTTTCGGGGAATTGAGCTCCAGGGGATTCTCGAGCACATCGTTATCATTCAGATTTCTTAGTATCTCAGGACGAAGGATGTTCGAAATTGCTTCAATACTAGTAGTGGCGAGAGGAGTCCGGCTTCCCCAGTACTAGTGTAGATAGATCCGGATGTATCGCCATACTTAGTATCATTGTGATTATGAGTGTCTGAGATAGATGAGGTTCCAAGATTCTGGTTATGTGTTGACGGATGTGATACACTAGACGGGTTAGATGCTAGGAGTTGAGTGAAATTTCTCCTTGTATCCGTGGACCAGATTGCATGACTAGAAATTTCGGGACTTCTTAGGTGGGAATTCAAGTAGTTACTTATAGGACAATCTTCCAACAAATGCATGATGTGAGGTTGGGGTTCGACATCTAGTGGATTCGTTTGTTCACGGTCGTCTAACAGCGGTTCTCATTGTGTCTTAAAGAGTCCTTGTAGCTTGCTACGACTCGGGGTCGCTTCGTATGTCATGTGCACTGCCCTGTACATAATGTCTACTGTACGATCGAGCCCGTGCGATCCTGTCCACGAAAATATCGGACGGAATCTTTGTCATGAGTTTGTTCTGGCTTGTTTCGTAAGCCTCATCCTTGTTTTTTGTTGGAGTATGGTAATTCGAGTTGATTTGATGTCAAATGGTGATTTCTAATCTTTTCCAAGAGGTGTTCTCATATTTTTATGGGAATGCAAATTCTTATGCTCAATCTAGTTGTCTTTTCAATTCTTTCAACCGGAGTCATCATGTCAATTCTTTTTCAATTAATGTGCTTCTCTTCAAGTCAATCCTATCCTTTTCAAATTTTGCAAGTTCAATCTCTCATCTCTTTCCGGAATTCATCTCATATGTCCCAAGTTGTCTTTGTTTTTCCTTGCCCTCCCACCCTTTTTTCTCCAGTGATTTAATTATCGTCCAAGTGCCTTTCTATTCATCAATGCTTCTGCTCTCTTTTCTTCGGTGGCGTATCCGGTGATTCATTGTGAACATTCTCAGGAGCTTCGTGTTCATCTTTATTTATTCTTGTCATCTTTTTCGGTGAATTCAACTCAGTTATCTGTGTCATCATATCTTTTTCATCTTTTAAATTCTTTCCTGTGTTGGAAATTCTCATGAGCCTATCTTGTATATTCGTTCCTCTCTTTTCTATTCGGAGTGTTGAACATATCTCAGAAGTTTCTTGTTTTCAATACATTCTATTATTTCGAGGGCCTCACCTCATCTAGTTTTCATTTGTACTGGTGCAATATCTCTCTTCCTGAGCAATCTTTTCAATGGTGGTTTCTTTGAGTGGGCCCATAACCCACAGGTTTTTCCCAGGATCTTATTTGTCTCTTCTAATCTTTTCCGGAGATCTCTAATTCTTTTCAACTATGACGTAAGTATGAATTTCATCAGTCATATTCCTTCTTCAAGATCGTTTCAAATTTATTTTCGTCATTGGCTCAACTTATTTGTGTTCTTATTCCGGAGTGTCTCATTAATTCTTGATGTTGCTCTTGCCATGTTTTTAGTTTGGAGGACCGAAGGAGTATTTCTCTCAAATCTTAGTCCATTCTCTTGAAGATTCATCAGTTTAGGTTTGTGTTATCATCTTGAATTATTCCCAATCATGAGAATCCCTTGCTTGCTATCCGATGCTTTTAAGAGTTGTTTTCATTTCTTGATCCTCCAAAGGCCATCGTTTTAGAAGATTTCCTTGTTCTCAGCTTTCAGCTTTCGTTCTCAAATTCTTCTCAATTGTTGTCTCTTCGTTCGTTTCTCAATTATTCTGGTGCCTTGTTCAAGTTTTTCTCTCAAGTGGCTCAAGATCTCTTCATTCTCTAGGTATTATTCAAGATTCTTGTGGTAGTAGTTCTCATTTTCTTCTTCGTTCCTTCTTGCCAAGAGCTAGTTTCTATTCCTTCTAACGGAGGCTTTGTGATGCTGCTCTCTTCAATCTATCATTTTGTCTTTTCAAGAGCATTTTGTCCCTTCTTTAATTTAGTTAGTTTGTGTGAATTATTGTTTGTTTCTCATATCATTCTTTAACCTCTTTGCAACCATCAAGGATCGTTTGTTTCACTCGTTTTTCAGAAGCAACTAAGTTTTACCTATTGCTCTTGCTCTTTCTCTTCCCCTTTCATTCTTGGATCTCGGGTCAAGATCCTCTTGTAGTGTAGGAGAGTTGTGACAGCCCGAGACCGACGCTCCAGAAGATTCCCCTTTTTCTCCGTTCTCGTCATGTGCTTCGTTTGTCTGTCGCATTCATCATCGCATCATGCACATCATCTCAATTTCATCGGACTGCGTTGCCGCCAGTTTTCAAAACTTGCATCCGTTATTAGTTGTCGGTTCTCTATGTTCTCGTCGTTGCCCGTTTTGAGCCCGACCACACTCGCACGTGCCCGCGGCATCGTCAAAACCTTGTTTTTAAAAGTGTGTATAAAATATTCTTGGATTGGGTTGAAACTTGGCGTGTGCTCTTATTTTGATATAGGTAGGCCGCCTACCAATTTTCGTTGCAATCGGAGTTCGTCGGGTACCTGAACGGTCGACCGTAGCGGCACCGTCTTCGGTTTATCGTCACACGTTTTCAGTTTTAAAATATCGTTGTTGGGTCGCCCGTTTCCCCTCTCTTATCTTAACCCGTCTAGGTTTACACAGCCGCCTAGCCCATCTAATCCATTCCCGCGTCCGTGGTCGTCCGATCACAATCCCATGGTCGAATACGGAGCTGGATTCGGATAACCCTAGCCCCTTCCTATAAATATATGTCCTCCGTGCCTATTTTAGCCAAACCCTAGCTGCCTAGGGATCCGCGCCATCGCCAGCCGCCTCCCACCTCTCTCCCGCAGCCACCTGGCGCCATGCTTCCTCCCTCCAGTGCCAGACCCGCCAGGCGCATCACAGGCCCTCCCCGGGCCCAATCGCGCCGCCGCTCGCCTGTAGCCGCCCCGAGCCACCCCTGATTCGCTCCCGTCGCTGCTGCTCCTGATCTGGTTCGGAGGAAGCTCGTCCCCCGCGCCTCCGATGAGTTGTTGTCGTCCGCGACCTCTCATGCCAGCCCGCCGTCGCGCCTTCCCTCTCCATCATCTCTCTTTTTCCCTCTCTCGTCTAACCTCTCTCTCTCCTGTTCTTTGTCTATGGTACGAGCCCCGTTGGAAGGCCCCGAAGCTTGTCACCGGCGGGAATGGGTCCAACCCCTTGGATCCGGCGAGATCCGCCCCCTGCCTGAGCTTCCTCGTTGTTTCGTCAGAATCTGGCTGGAGTCGCTGCCGCCGCCCTGCCTGCCTCGATCCAGTCGGAACCCAGGAGGAGGACTCAGCCTCGCCCCTCCCGTCGCCTGCGTGGGCCGGCCTCTCCACGCGGCCCAGCAACCCCGTTGACCAGCAGCCGAGGCCGGCCCGTCTCCAGTGCCCTAGTCGACCTCCTCCCATGGGCCGCAGCCTGCCAAGCCCCGGAGCCGGCCAGCTCCACCTCTCCAGATCCGGCCCAGGTGCCCAAGGCTGAGCCGCCCCGCAATGCCCCCCCTGTGCGTGTTTTGCTATCCTGCGCATGCCTAGTTTCGGCCCGATTAGGTTTCAGGTTTTTTGCTTGCGATTTTAAATTTTTAGGAAATATAGATATTTATACGCCCGTAGAATTTTACTCGTGCTTCAAATCGCGGCGAATTATATATGCATCTTGTGTAGTTCTTCGCGTAGAACGTTATTTTGCAGTTTGCATGCATGTTTGAAGTGGTTTGACCTCCTATTTGCCTAGATTTGCGTGTTGTCCTAATTAGTAATTATTGCATAGATATTTTTGTGCGTGTACGGATTGCTTGAATCCTGTAGATAAAATGTTCAAGGTGTTCGTGACCCTTTGCCATGTAATTTAGAGTAGTTGCTTGCATTTTTTGCATGTAGGAGTTGTCAATAGCTTGCTATGTCGTGTTTAGGACATATTCTCGCATATATGTGTGGCGCTAGTTTATTTTTCGAACCCCTCATATTATATATGTTTTCGGGGTAGAAAAACCCATAGAATTTAACTGTGCATTTAGTTTTTCCGTTCGAATAAGTTTGCGTGCATGATATTTTGCCATGTTGACCTTTTGTTTATTTTGTGAGAATTATTCCGTGCATGATATGCATGAGTTGTGAACTAGGGATATGCCCTTGGATATGTATGCTAACCCTGGTAATTTTGGTTGTAATTGAAATCCATGTGTAGGTGTTGTTTGCTTGTTGCCAACATGCTAGAAAATAGTGCTGATTTGGAGATGCTGAAATATTTCTAAGTCTGAAATCTGTTATATTTTGTTGCTTTCTTGCCATGAGTTTTGCTAGTGATCTACATCTCCTTTGGGGTTGGTGCAATGGAGTTAATTGTAGTCCTTAAGATTCTCTAGCATGCTATAGATTGTAATGTAATTTGGTGCCCTAGAGCATATAGTTTTGCTGCTGCCAATATGCCTTCAGATCGAAAACTCCTCTGCCAATACTGTTATTTTCTCTAAGTGTGAAACTGTGTGTGAGATGCCATTTTGTGAGTTCTTTTCCTAGTGATGCATGCTTCCATGCTAGTTGTATTTAGTAGGGTGTTGTTGTGCATCTTGAACAGTACTGTCGCATGCCTTGTTTGAGCATTTTAGAATTATGTAGCTTGTTGTTTTGGGGTGTAGAAAATGCCATGTTGCTATTTTGGGCAGATTGTAGCTATTTCTTGTTTAGCTTGTAGTTGTTAAACCGTTGTTACGTTTTGATCGTGTCCTATATGAAACTTGTTTCAAATCTCGTGTAGGTTCATATTATCTTGTTGTTTCTATGTTTTGGGATGCCTGTGACTGTCATTGCGTACATATTGCATTAATGCCATCATATCTTGCGGTGTTCGTATCTTTTGAACCGTAGGTCTGTTTGCAATGATATCTATGTGTAAATTGATTGGAACGACACGTAGAATCACGTGAAACTATTTATTTGGATGTTTAACAAATATGTTAGCTCAGGTATAGACAGAATTATAAATTAACGTCTAGGGTCATTTCGTAGATGATATATGTGGTTTTTGACCTTATTTAAAATGCCTAGATAGGTAGATTAATTATGCTTCACCTCTTGCCATGTTTAACCACAATTAATATTGTCGTGTATCTAATCGGGATAGAACTAAATAATTCGTATGTGGAGTTTCGCCAATATGCAACTCGTTGCATATTGAACTTCACTTAATGTGTAGTGTTTGATTGGAGTGCATTATATTTGTTAAGAATTATGTCGTGCATGTGATGTGGTGAATATCTGTGTTGATATTTGTTTCTGGTTTGCTTCGTCTCGATAGAGTTCCGCAAGCGTGTCGGATTGTGAGGACCTGTTCGACTACTTCGGTTCGTCTACTTCACGGAGTCATTCTTCTTCCAAGCGGGATCTCAGGCAAGATGATCATTTACCTAGATACCATTACTATCATTGCCATGCTAGTTTTATCGTGTATATTGTTATGTCTCTCTGCCTACTACCTGTTAAATATCAGCCTCTCAACATTGCCATGAAAACCTTCAACATGTTCACAACCTAGCAAACCACTGATTGCCTATGTTACCGCTTGCTTAACCATGTGTTAGCGTTGCTAGTTGTTGGTGCAGTTGCTTCCATGTTAAAACATGGGTTCCTTGTTATAACAACCTATTAATTGCTATTTAATTTAATGCACCTATATACTTGGTAAAAGGTGGGAGGCTGAGCCTTTTAGCCTTGTGTTTGGTCCACCTTTGCCCCCTTAGTTTCGGCTACCGGTGTTATGTTCCATAAATGAGCGCTCCTAACATGCTCGGGGTTGTTATGGGGACCCCCTAGATTCTCCTTTGGAATAAAGATCGTCTGGCAAGGCCTAACATTGGTGCTATATTTTCCCAACATAATAATTATGTTAATGCTGAAAAACATAGGAAGTTTGCGCTACCCGAGGAGTAATTCAACATAATACAGGGAGGCCTAGTGCTGAGGGTTCTGGTCCGAAACAGAACAACTTATTAACGCTACCCGAGGAAACTCGGCGTTTGGTGTGGTAACCATCGCTCATCCGTCGTGTCCTGACAACGAGATACGCGGCTCCTATCGGGATTGTCGACACGCCGGGTGGCCTTGCTGCACTTGTTTTACCTTTCTCGAGCGTCTTGTGCGAGGGATTCCAAGGATGCTTTGAGCTAACTCGAGTTTGAGGTTTGCCAATAGGAACCCGAGGAGATCACAACTTTCCCTGATCGAGGTCATTCCGTCGTAGCGTGTGGTAGTTTGTGATGGACTAGTTGGAGCACCCCTGCAGGGTTAAATCTTTTGGAAAGCCGTGCCCGCGGTTATGTGGCAATGTGGAAACTTTGTTTAACATCCGATTCTAGATAACTTGAAGTTAACTTAATTAAAATATGCCAACTAAGTGCGTAACCGTGACTCTCTCTTTCGTGACCTCCTTCTCCGATCGAGGACAAGGTGGGGTAATGTCTGACGTAAGTAGGTGTTGAGGATCATTCATTTGATCATCACTAGTTCACGTCCGTTATGCGTAGATCTTCCCCCTCTTCTATTCTTGTACTGGTAAGTTATTCACCTCAAATAAATGCTTAGTCGCTTGCTGCAACCTCACCAGTTAACCATACCTCACCCATTAAGCTTGCTAGTCTTGATACCTTTGGAAATGAGAATGTTGAGTACCTCTGGCTCACGGATTACTACAATACCAATTGAAGGTACACGTAAAGGGTTACTTGACGCGAGCGCATTGATTGTTCATTTGGAGTTTCTTCTTCTTCTTCAACAATCTAGGATGGGTTCCAGGCCGGCAGCCTGTGATAGCAAGGATGGACGTCGTTCTTTTCTCGTTTGTTTTCGTCCGTAGTCGGACGCTGCTCTTCTTCGTGATATTTATGTATTGTACTGATGTGACTCTGATGTAGCTTGTGGCAAGTGTAAGCCTATTCCATATACTCTTCTTTTCAGTACATGTACTTGTAACGATATCCATTCTTGCAAAACGACGAGATGCGCTTCTATCCCTGTCGAGGCCCTCACACCAAAATAAGGATATGGTCGCATCTTGGGTGTTACACTCCGTCCCTCATTAGTACCCCTAGTACTATTATGACGATCGTTCCCTCGAAAGCGTCTTGTGCCGACCAGGCCCTTCATGGGTTTCGCTGACGGCTCCACCATCACGCTAGGGGAAGTTTGCCTCCCCGTCACTTTTGGCACCCGCAAGAACTACCACACGTAGCTCATCAACTTCGACGTGGTGCACATCGGCCTTCCCTTAAACGCCATTTTGGGCTCACCGGCGGTCGCCATGTTCATGGTCGTGACCCATCATGCCTAGGACCTTATCAAGGTGCCCGGCTGCAGCAGCACCATCACACCCTCGAGCGTGCCTACAAGGACGCCACCACTTCATAACGCGCTGACAAGGCATACTTGGGCCTGCCGAGGAAGCACCCACAAAGAATAAGCCCCTGCTCCATCAAGAGCGGACCAGGTCCAAGATGGCATCACTAGATGGGGACAGCGCAGGCCCCTCCCGTGCCATCACAAATGCCCCTCCCAAAAAAGGAAGTTGACTCGTCACCTTCCTCCGGGCAAGCCCTGGTGTGTCGTCATGGATAGCATCATGCATGCCCAACCTGCAGAGGGAGGTGATCGAGCATCATTTGACTGTGTGCCAGAGTGCACGACCCGTCAGCAAGCCCCAAGATGCAGGAATCTCCCATGAAGCTCCCCGTCAAAGGTGGATCGTCAGCTCCACCGCCACCTCCAAGCCATGCGGCAGAAGGCGCATGTCTATCGACTCCATCTCCCTCACCAGGCTCGCCTCGCGAGGCCCTTCTCTCCTCAACCCCGTCATGTGTGTGCCCTTCGGCCTGGAGAACACTTCAGCCACATTTGCGGGGCTGATACGCATGAGCCTGGAGTCCCGCATCACGGATTTGGTTAACAATTGTCGACTGGACCACCACGACCCCATGATTAATGGTGGACGATGTTCGGGTACAAAACACATGCAATGCCCTCCATCGCAATAAGTTCTATCTGTGCTCCATGGATACGAGCGTCGGAGTTGTACACGCTTCGGGGCTCTCTCTATACATGTTGCCTTCAGCACGTGAGAGTCCCTTCCCTCTCTCATGGAAGCACCATGCTCAGCGCTGGCGGATACCCCATATTCATACATGGCGGACCTTTTGACAATGAGGGCGCTTTTCAGTGGCACCAACCTCAGGCTGACCCATGTATGTCATGGAAGAGTTTCTGACATTATTTGAGGGGCGCCTTTTGGCCGCACCATCAAGCTGACCCGTTTCGAACACAGCGGCGTATATATTTGTGTTATGTAATGAACTTTCTTCCTGCATCAATAAAGCTTGTTTCCGTCAAACTCCATGTGTGCCTGCAGCTGGCTATGCCTCAAGACTGGTACGCACTCGTGATATCCACCATGTCTGTCATGTGAGCGGGGGCTTGGAACGGTGCTTGTGCTCGGATCAGTCCTTGCAACGCTGCAAAACCCAGGTGATTGAGATCTCGCTCGTGGGCCTGCTCTCGTGTACGTCACCTCACTAGGTCCTTGGTGCCCTCATCTCCTTGCGTGACACCCATAGACGACCCAACGAGCTCCCCCCACTTTATTACTTGGCAAATTCCCTGGTGAGGCCTCGTGAGCAGTGTCCGGGAGACGGAAGGCTTCACGAGGGACTCCACCTCACGAGTCGCTCCCTTTAGAGGGCTCGCTCGCTCCAAGCCCACATCCCCAAGAAGCTAAGTATAAACACGTCCCTCGGGATTTCTTCCTCTCGCTTCCTCCCTAGGCATCCCAATTTCCTTGGCACGATCCATCTGAGCTTCAAGGGGGCACCCTAAGCATCATGCATCAGGGTCTCCTACTACCCCTAAGATCCCTACATCCTTTGGCCTTGCTAGGCCCTCGCTTCACGCATGCCAGCCATGGTGTAGCCCACCTCGGGGGCTGGGGCCCAGCAACGTAGGACACAAAGGTAATGTAAAATCAAGAAGGAAACCCTGGAGGGACAACAAAATCAAATTAAACGCATCAAACGTTGAGTACTTAAAGCAGAAGTTCCCTACGAATGACTTTAGAACCCCATGGGGTCGGGTGGTTCATGGTGCAACAGAACAAGGAGGATAATATGTCAAACAGAGGAGGCGTCGCCCTCGTTATCGTCACTCGTGAGGACCCCTCCAAGTCTGTTGTTCTCTTCGGAGAGATCAACCTGCACGAATCGCCAATCAAGGAGTCCACGTCCCAGCACAACTCATCCATGAGCGAGCCCAGGAGCACCATAGGCACTGGCTCCACAACAAGGGAGAAGTCAAAGAGGGAGTAGTGGCGGCCAAGGTTGGAGAAGACGTGCGTCATCGTGCAATGTAGGATGTCATGGGTGCCTCCCTCGATGTCTTTGTCCACCATGGAGACTCCTGCCTCCAGCGCCTCCACCACCTTGGTGAAGAAGTCGAGATAGCCCATGTCGGAGTTCGCATGGGGCAACGTCGGGACGTCCTCGATGAAGTGGTTGAGCGCATAGCTGGCACGCTTGCCGAGACCCAAGAATAGCTTAGTGTGTTGCACTTGCATCGTCCACGCATGCACCTCGTCGTCCTGGCCCTCTGCACGATGTCAGCGGCCTTGCCAACCTTCACCTCGAGCAACGCAAACTCCACTTCGACATCTCCTTTGCCCCCGTGGGTGGCCTAGAGGTCATCCTTGGCATCGTGGAGCTGGGCCTTGAGCTTGCCGACCTCCTTCTGGATCTAATCGCGCTTGAGCTACAAGCGGGATTCTTGCAACTCCTCCATAGTGGCCTCCCGTTGCGTGGTAACCCTTGCATCAGCCTCAACATTGGTCGCGGCCTCCCTCCTCTCGAGCTTGACGTCCATCGTGGTGCGAGCTGCCTCGAAGGCAGCCCCATCAATGAGAACCTAGCCTTCGAGAGTCAAGAGGCGCTCGCGCTCCACCTCCTGGTCGAAGACGGTCCGAGCATCCTCTCCCTCCAGAAGTTCCACGTTAGCCTCTTCGCCGATGATGGCATCCTACCTATGGTCCAGTTCACCCTCGCAAGCGGCATAGTGCTACTCGCGCGCGGCGGCAGCATCCTCGCGTGCCTGGAGCTCCTGCTCGCAGAGGGCACTCTGCTCCTCCGCTCTGCGGGTGTGGGATTCGGCATCCATGAGCCGTTCTCCCTCTTGTGCTCATTGATTCTGATTCTTGTGCATGAGTTTTCGCCCATTATTTGTCCATGAATTGCAATGTCTCCAACCAAAAAATGAATCTTGTAGCATAGACGAACAAAAAATAGGGTTAGTTCCCCACTTTGTGCGTCTCGGATTCACCGAGTGTACTGGGATATGTGTCATCGATTCCTGAATTAGGGTTTCTGAGAACCATCTCCGGAGAACCGAGTTTCACTTTTTGGTTCTACCAAAAAGTTTGGCCAAGTTCCTGTTGATGAGACGGTTAGTCTCGGAGGCTCCGATTTTTCTTTCTCTATGGAATCGAAACACACATAGCTGATACTTAATACTAAAGTTTTGAGTTCAATTTTTTGAGAATTTCTGTGTTTTGTGATGGTCATCCATTCCTACTCTTCTATAACTATTCACAAGGTCAGCTTGTCAGCTTGTGAACATGTCAGGGTCTGAAGATAGTCAGAATGCTTACAGAGAGCACAACATGGAAGTGGACTCATGCACTAGTTCCGAGAAGTCTGATTCTGATCCAAGCACTCCCACCTCTCATGATATGCCTAAGGCACCTACCACGTCCAGGAAGAGGTTGAACTCACACTAATAAGATGTTGAATTCATTCCTGAGGAAAGAACTTCTCACAAGAAGAAGGAGAAGGCCACAGTCAAGAAAACTGTGAGAAAGGAATATGCCAGTTCAGATGATGTGAGAGCTCCAAAGACTGCCAAGAAATGATTGAAACTTTCCCTTCAGAACACATCCTCCAAGCTCACCAAGAAACTAGGACAGAAGAGATCCAGGAAGAGGATTGTGCATGTTGTCGGAAGGCCATCCTCTATGTATGAAAATCTAGCAGAAGCTGCTAAAGAAGAAGATGAAGAGGTACCTACTAATGCACCTCCTTCCAAGAAGAACAAGCTGGTGGGAGATGATATGCCTAGCAAGCCTGCAACTAAGTCTAAGACTAATGCTCCCAAAGCTAAAAATCTTGTAGCTCCTAAGTGTTTGAAATATACCCTAGAGGCAATAATAAAATGGTTATTATCATATTTCCTTGTTCATGATAATCGTCTATTGTTCATGCTACAATTGTATTAACAGGAAACAGTAATACATGTGTGAATAAATAAATCACAATGTGTCCCTAGCAAGCCTCTAGATTGGCTAGCTCATTGATCAATAGATTATCATGGTTTCCTGATCATGGACATTGGATGTCATTGATAACGGGATCACATCATTGGGAGAATGATGTCATGGACAAGACCCATTCCTAAGCATAGCACTAGATCGTATTGTTCGTATGCTAAAGCTTTTCTAGTGTCAACTGTCTTTTCCTTCGATCGTGAGATTGTGCAACTCCTAGATACCGTAGGAGTGCTTTGGGTGTATCAAACATTACAACGTAACTGGGTGACTATAAAGGTGCACTACGGGTATCTCCGAAAGTGTGTGTTGGGTTGGCACGAATCGAGATCGGGATTTGTCACTCCGTGTGACGGAGAGGTATCTCTGGTCCCACTTGGTAGAACATCATCATAATGATCTCAGTGTGACTAAGGAGTTAGTCACGGGATGATGTGGTATGGAACGAGTAAAGATACTTACCGGTAACGAGATTGAACAAGGTATAGGTATACCGACGATCGAATCTCGGGCAAGTTCTATACCGATAGGCAAAGGGAATTGTACACGGGATTGATTGAATCCTTGACATCGTGGTTCATCCGATGAGATCATCGTGGAACATGTGGGAGCCACCATGGGTATCTAGATCCAACTGATGGTTATTGGCCGGAGAGTGTCTCGGTCATGTCTGCATGATTCCCGAACCTGTAGGGTCCACACACTTAAGGTTCGATGACGCTAGGGTTATAGGGAATTGTTATACGAGGTTACCGAAGGTTGTTCGGAGTCCAGGATGAGATCCCGGACGTCACGAGGAGCTCCCGAATGGTCCGGAGGTAAAGATTGATATATAGGACGGATGGGTTTGGACGTCGGAAATGTTTCGGGCACCACCGACAAAGTGTCGGGACCACCGGAAGGGTTCCGGAGGCCCACCGGGAGGGGCCACAAGCCCCAGAAGGCTACATGGGCCAAGTGCTGGAGGGAACCAGCCCCTAGGTGGGCTGGTGCACCCCCCCCCCCCACACTCAGCCCAAGCGCACCAGAGAGGGAGGGAGGGGAAATCCTAGGCGCTGGTGGGCCTAAGGCCCACCTAGGGGTGCGTCACCCCCCTCTCCTCCCTGGCCGCCGCCCCCCTCTCCCATCTAGGGCTGCCGCCCCCCCTCAAAGGGGAAACCCTAAAGGGGGTGCCACCTCTCCCTTCCCCCTATATATAGTGGGGGTTTTGGCCTTTGGAGATACGGTTTTCCATCTCTCGCTCGGCACAGCCCTGCTCTTCTTCTTCCTCCTCTCCCACGGTGCTTGGCGAAGCCCTGCCGGGAGACCTCGTATCTCCATAGACACCACGCCGTTGTGCTTCCGGAGGTCTTCCCCAACCTATCCCTCCTCCTTGCTGGATCAAGGTGCGGGAGACGTCACCGGGATGCACGTGTGTTGAACGTGGAGGAGACGTGGTTCGACACTAGATCGGAATCACACCACGATCTGAATCTCCGCGAGTACGACTCTATCAACCGTGTTCTAGCAACGCTTCCGCTTAGCGATCTTCAATGGTATGAAGATGCACTCACCCCTCTCTCATTGCTGGTATGTCCATAGGAAGATCTGAATATGGCGTAGGAAAATGTTGAATTTATCCTACGTTTCACCAACAGTGGCATCAGAGCCAGGTTTTCTATGCATAGATTCTATGCACGAGTAGAACACAAAAGGTTGTGGCGCTGATTTTTCAATTGCTTTCCTCTACTAGTCTTATTTTTTTCCGGCGGTATTTTGGGATGAAGCAGCCCGGACCGACCTTACATGTACGCTTACGTGAGACAGGTTCCACCGGCCAAAATGCACACCGTGCATAAAGGTGTCTAGCGGGTGTCTGTCTCTCCCACTCTAGTCGGATTGGATTTGATGAAACGGGTCCTTATGAAGGGTAAATAGCTTTGGCATATCATCGTTCTGGCTCTCACGTAGTTAAGTAGGCGTTCTTGCTGGAAACCCAAATCAGCCACGTAAAACTTGCAACAACAATTAGAGGACGTCTAACTTGTTTTTGCAGGGTTTGACATGTGATGTGATATGGCCAAAGTTGTGATGTTACATGTGTGATCTATGACATGATCATGTTATTGTAATAGTATTCACGACTTACATGTCGATGAGTATGACAATCGAGAGGAGCCATAGGAGTTGTCTTAATTTATTGTAGTAGTGGTAGTAGTAGTTGGCATGACAACTTCATGGAGACACGATGATGGAGATCATGATGATGGGATCATAGTGTCATGCCGGTGACAATGTTGATCATGCGATTCCTGAAGATGGAGATCGAAGGAGCAAAGATGATAATGGCCATATCATGTCACTATATGATTGGATGTGATGTTTACCATGTTTTTCATCTTATTGCTTAGAACGACGGTAGCATAATAGATCCCTCATAAAATTTAGAGAATGTATTCCACTAAGTGTGCACCTTTGCGAAGGATCGTTGTCTCGAAGAACCACGTGATGATCGGGTGTGATAGATTCTAACGCTCGCATAGAACGGGTGTAAGCCAGATTTACACACGAGAAACACTTAGGTTGACTCGACGAGCTTAGCATGTACAGACATGACATCGAATACAAGAGACCGAAAGGCCGAACATGAGTCGTATGGTTGAATACGATCAACATGAAGTTGCTCACCATGACGACTAGTCCGTCTCACGTGATGATCGGACATGGGTTAGTCAACATGGATCATGTATCACTTAGATGACTAGAGGGATGTCGATTTAAGTGGTAGTTCACACTTAATTTGATTGAATGAACTTAATTGTCGTGAACTTAGTCTAAAAGTTGTCTTTACAAATATTTTAGATCCAATTGCTGACACACGTGTCAACCTCAATTTCAACGCATTCCTAGAGAAGAACAAGCTGAAAGATGATGGTAGGAACTATGCGGACTGGGTCCGCAACTTTAAGCTCATCCTCGAAGCAGCTAAAAAGTTTTATGTCCTTAATGCACCGCTAGGTGACCCTCCTGCTGGTTAGGTGTGGCATGTTATACAGTTTGGAAACGGGGCTCCAAAGGCATTTTGAGCAACACGGGGCATATGAGATGTTCCAGGACCTGAAACTAGTTTTTCAAGCTCATGCCCGTGTCGAGAGATATGAAGTTTCCGACAAGTTCTTTACTTGTAAGATGGAGGAGAACTGTTCTGTTAGTGAGCATATACTCAGAATGTCTGGGTTACACGGTCGTCTGACTTCGCTTGGAGTCGAACTTCCGGATGACGCTGTAATTGACAGAATTCTCCAGTCTCTCCCACCAAGCTATAAGGGCTTTGTGCTGAAGTACAACATGCAAGGGACGGAAAAAAACATTCCCGAGTTGTACTCGATGCTGAAATCTGCACAAATAGAAATCAAGAAAGAGCATCAAGTGTTGATGGTCAATAAGACCATCGGTTTTAAGAAAGGCAAGGGTAAGAAGAACTTAAAGAAAGACGACAAAGTCGTTGCCGCGCCCGGTAAGCCAGATACTGGGAAGAAGAAAAAGAATGGACCCGAGCCTGAGACTGAGTGCTTCTATTGCAAGGGAAAAGGTCACTGGAAGCGGAACTGCCCCAAGTACTTAGCGGACAAGAAGGCCGGCAATGTTAAAGGTATATATGATATACATGTTATTGATGTGTACCTTACCAGCGCTCGTAGTAGCTCCTGGGTATTTGATACCGGTGTTGATGCTCACATTTGCAACTCAAAGAAGGAACTGCGGAATAAGGGGAGACTGGCCAAGGACGAGGTGACGATGCGCGTCGGGAATGGCTCCAAGGTCGATGTGATCGTCGTCGGCATGCTGCCTCTACATCTACCATCGGAATTAGTTTTAAACCTTAATAATTGTTATTTAGTACCAGCTTTGAGCATGAATATTGTATCAGGGTCTTGCTTAATGCGAGACGGCTACTCATTTAAGTCAGAGAATAATGGTTGTTCTATTTATATGAGTGAGATGTTTTATGGTCATGCTCCGCTGGTGAAAGGTTTATTCTTGAAGAATCTCGATCGTGATGTTACACATATTCATAGTGTCAGTACCAAAAGATGTAAAGTTGATAATGATAGTCCCACATACTTGTGGCACTGCCGCCTTGGTCATATCGGTCTTAAGCGCATGAAGAAGCTCCATACTGATGGAATATTAGAGTCTCTTGACTTCGAATCATTTGACAGATGCGAACCGTGCCTCATGGGCAAGATGACTAAGACTCCATTCTCATGAATAATGGAGAGAGCGACCGACTTATTGGAAATAATACATACTGATGAGTGTGGTCCAATGAACGTTGAAGCTCACGCTGGCTACCTTTATGTTCTCACTCTCACCGATGATTTGAGTAGGTATGGGTATATCTACTTGATGAAGCAGAAATCTGAGACGTTTGAAAAGTTCAAGGAATTTCAGAGTGAGGTTGAGAATCAACGTGACAGAAAAATTAAGTGTCTACGATCTGATCATGGAGGAGAATATTTGAGTCACGAGATTGGCACACACCTAAGGAAGTGTGGAATTGTTTCACAACTGACGCCGCGTGGCACACCGCAACGCAACGGAGTGTCTGAATGTCGTAATCACACTTTATT
The DNA here is from genome assembly GCF_904849725.1 of Hordeum vulgare subsp. vulgare. Taxonomy (NCBI): domain Eukaryota; kingdom Viridiplantae; phylum Streptophyta; class Magnoliopsida; order Poales; family Poaceae; genus Hordeum; species Hordeum vulgare. The sequence goes on from NC_058519.1 coordinate 331,980,594, forward strand.
AGATATGGTACGATCTATGATGTCTCTTACCGACTTACCGCTATCATTTTGGGGACACGCATTAGATACTGCAGCATTCACTTTAAATAGGGCACCGTCTAAATCCGTTGAGACGACACCTATGAACTATGGTTTGGCAACAAACCTAAGTTGTCGTTTCTTAAAGTTTGGGGATGCGATGCTTATGTGAAGAAACTTCAACCAGAAAATCTCGAACCCAAAGCGAAGAAATGCGTATTCATAGGATACCGTAAGGAAACTATTGGGTATACCTTCTATCTTAGATCCAAAGTTAAAACCTTTGTTGCCAAGAACGGATCCTTTCTAGAGAAAGAGTTTCTCTCGAAAGAAGTAAGTGGGAGGAAAGTAGAACTTGATGAGGTAATTACACTCCCTCTCAAACCGAAGAGTAGCGCAGTGCTGGAAATTGTTCGTGTGGCGCCTACGGTAACTGAAGAGGAAGTTAATGATGATGATCATGAAGCTTCGCATCAAGTTACTACTGAACCACGAAGGTCCACAAGCGTACGATCCACACCAGAGTGGTACGCCAACCCTGTGATGGAAATCATGTTGTTAGACAACGGTGAACCTTCGAACTATGAAGAAGCAATGCGGGCCCGGATTCCAACAAATGGCTTGAGGCTATGAAATCCGAGATAGGATCCATGTATGAGAACAAAGTATGGGCTTTGGTGGACTTGCCCGATGATCGGCAAGCCATAGAAAATAAATGGATCTATAAGAAGAAGACTGATGCAAACGGTAATGTGGCCGTTTACAAAGCTCGACTTGTCGCAAAGGGTTTTCGACAAATTCAAGGAGTTGACTACGATGAGACTTTATCCCCTGTAGCGAAGCTGAAGTCAGTCTGAATCATGTTAGCAATTGCCGCTTTTCATGATTATGAAATTTGGCAAATGGACGTCAAGACAACGTTCCTTAACGGGTATCTTAAGGAATAGTTGTATATGATGCAACCAGAAGGTTTTGTCAACCCTAAGAGTGCAAACAAGGTATGCAAGATCCAGCGCTCCATCTATGGGCTGGTGCAAGCATCTCGGAGTTGGAACATTCGCTTTAATGAGGTGATTAAAGCGTTTGGGTTCATACAGGTTTATGGAGAAGCCTTTTTGTACAAGAGAGCGAGTGGGAGCTCAGTAGCTTTCCTCATACTATATGTGGATGACATATTATTGATGGGGAATAATATAGAGTTTTTGGAGAGCATAAAGGCCTATTTGAACAAGAGTTTTTCAATGAAGGACCTTGGAGAAGCTACATACATGTTAGGCATCAAGATCTATAGAGATAGATCGAGACGCCTCATAGGTCTTTTACAAAGTACATACCTTGACAAGATATTGAAGAAGTTCAATATGGAAAACTCAAAGAAGGGGTTCTTGCCAGTTTTGCAAGGTATGAGATTGAGTAAGACTCAGTCACCGACCACGGCAGCAGATAGAGAGAAGATGAGTATTGTCCCCTACGCTTCAGCTGTAGGTTCCCTAATGTATGCCATGCTGTGTACTAGAACTGATATAAACCTTGACATAAGTTTGTTAGGGAGGTGCCAAAGTGATCCCGGTATGGAACACTGGACAGCGGTCAAGAATATCCTTAAGTACCTGAAGAGGACTAAGAATATCTCGTTGATGGAAGTGACGAAGAGCTCGTCGTAAAGGGTTACATTGATGCTAGATTCGACACAGATCCCGATGACTCTAAGTCATAGACCAGACACGTGTACGTTTTGAATGGCGGGGCAGTGAGCTGGTGCAGTAGCAAGCAAGAAGTCGTGGCAGCATCTACATGTGAAGCGGAGTACATAGCTGCTTCAGAAGCATCTCATGAAGGGATTTGGATGAAGGAGCTCATCACCGACCTTGGAGTGGTCCCAAGCGCGTCGGGTCCGATGACACTCTTTTGTGAGAACACTGGGGCCATTGCCATAGCCAAAGAGCCTAGGTTTCACTGGAAGACCAAGCACATCAAACGCCGCTACAACTCCATCCAGGACCATGTCCAGAGTGGAGTAATAAATATTTGTAAAGTGCACACGGGTCTGAATAATGCAGACCCGTTGACTAAACCTCTTCCTCGAGCAAAACATGATAAAAACACAATGCTTTGGGTGTTCCATACATCAGAATGTAACTAGATTATTGACTCTAGTGCAAGTGGTAGACTGTTGGAAATATGCCCATAGGCAATAATAAAATGGTTATTATCATATTTCCTTGTTCATGATAATCGTCTATTGTTCATGCTATAATTGTATTAACAGGAAACATTAATACATGTGTGAATAAATAGATCACAATGTGTCCCTAGCAAGCCTCTAGGTTGGCTAGGTCGTTGATCAATAGATGATCATGGTTTCCTAATCATGGACATTGGATGTCATTGATAACGGGATCACATCATTGGGAGAATGATGTAATGGACAAGACTCATTCCTAAGCATAGCACTAGATCGTATTGTTCATATGCTAAAGCTTTTCTAATGTCAAGTGTATTTTCCTTTGATAGTGAGATTGTGCAACTCCCAGATACCGTAGGAGTGCTTTGGGTGTATCAAACGTCACAACGTAACTGGGTGACTATAAAGGTGCACTACGGGTATCTCCGAAAGTGTCTTTTGGGTTTGCACGAATCAAGATCGGGATTTGTCACTCCGTGTGACGGAGAGGTATCTATGGACCCACTCGCTAGAACATCATCATAATGAGCTCAGTGTGACTAAGGAGTTAGTCACGGGATGATGTGCTATGAAACGAGTAAATAGACTTACCGGTAACGAGATTGAACAAGGTATAGGTATACCGACGATCGAATATCGGGCAAGTTCTATACCGACAGGCAAAGGGAATTGTATACGGGATTGATTGAATCCTTGACATCGTGGTTCATCTGATGAGATCATCGTGGAAAATGTGGGAGCCACCATGGGTATCCGGATCCCGCTAGTGGTTATTGGCCGGAGAGTGTCTCGGTCATGTCTCCATGATTCCCGAACCCGTAGGGTCTACACACTTAAGGTTCGATGACCCTAGGGTTATAGGGAATTGTTATACGAGGTTACCGAAGGTTGTTCGGAGTCCCGGATGAGATCTCGGACATCACGAAGAGCTCCGGAATGGTCGGGAGGTAAAGATTGATATATAGGATGGATGGGTTTGGACGCCGGAAATGTTTCGGGCACCACCAGCAAAGTACCGGGACCATCGGAAGGGTTCCGGAGGCCCACCGGGAGGGGCCACAAGCCCCGGAAGGCTACATGGGCCAAGTGCGGGAGGGAACCAGCCCCTGGGTGGGCTGGTGCACCCCCCCCCCCACACACACTCAGCCCAGGAGCACCAGAGAGGGAGGGGGGGTAACCCTTGGCGCTGGTGGGCCTAAGGCCCACCTAGGGGTGTGCCACCCCCCTCTCCTCCCTGGCCGCCCCCTTCTCCTATCTTGGGCTTCCGCCCCCCCCTCAAAGGGGAAACACTAAAGGGGGCACCACCCCTCCCTTCCCTCTATATATAGTGGGGTTTTTGGCCTTTGGAGATACGATTTTCCATCTCTCTCTCGGCGCATCCTTGCTCTTCTTCTTCCTCCTCTCCCATGGCGAAGCCCTGCCGGGAGACCTCGTCTCTCCACCGACACCACGCCGTCGTGCTGCTGGATATCTTCCCCAACCTCTCCCTCCTCCTTGCTGGATCAAGGTGGAGGAGACGTCACCGGGCTGCACGTGTGTTGAACGCGGAGGTGCCGTGGTTCGGCACTAGATCGGAATCACACAGCGATCTGAATCGCCGCGAGTATGACTCCATCAACCGCGTTCTAGCAACGCTTCCGCTTAGAGATCTTCAAAGGTATGAATATGCACTCACCCCTCTCTCGTTGTTGGTCTCTCCATAGGAAGATCTGAATATGGCGTAGGAAAATTTTGAATTTATGCTACATTTCCCAACACTAAGGCCAAGAGGACTACAAGAGATATTCCTGCACCACACAAGAACAAGGGATCTGCATCCACAGATGTTGCTGCAGAATAAGAGGTATATCATATTGTTTTGGGGAAGCTGAGACCTCACGTGCCAGAGCACAACAATGAACACCTAGTGGCAAGGTATAGGAAAGAAAGAAGGGATCACGGGCTCAGAAAGTGTCTACACCACCACCTCCGAGGACATCTACTAAAGCCTTCGTCAATGCTCTCCTGTCGACTCCATCAACAGCTACTTGAGGAGATTGGCCCAGAGCGATGCTTAGTTCTAGACCTTTGAACTTTTTGGTAACTTGTTGCCAAAGAGGGAAAAGTGTATAGATCAATAGGGCTGAGAGAGAGAGAGAGAGCGTGTGTTGTTTTTATTACACTCTTCGGTTTTCAAAACATTTGGTTATTTGGATGTATTTACTTTGTGTATGATCTTACACTTTGATTATTGATCCTGCTATTTCATACCTTCGAGTTGTCTACATGATGATCATTCACTTATTTGTTTGGTGTTATGTGCATTACTATTCATTCATATCATTTCTGCACACCACCAAGATGTATGTGACATGGAAGAGTGACCCATGCTCCTAATCGATTGTGCGTTTGCATTCAAACGCAAATTTAAAATAAGGGACAAATTTAGGGGAGCTCTTGCTTATGACATACTTCTCAAAGCGACGATGCTAATCATTATTATATCTTTTTTAAGCTTTTATCTATATGTTGTCATCAATTACCAAAATGGGGGAGACTGAAAGCACAACTTCTCCCTAAGGTGGTTTTAGTAATTAATAACAACATATGTGTCATTGAACTAGCGATTCTATCTAGTATATTTTAGAAAAGTTCAAAGATGCATTGGCTAAGGATTGTAAGGAGAACCCCTGGATGCAAGGAACATCTATTGGCAATAAGCTTCAAGACTCTACATTTTATATTTTGTGAGAAATCACATTTGAGTCTATAAGAAAACCAATACTATTAAAAGGGGATGAGGTGACTATGAAGATCTAGTTGCTTAAGTGCTTAGAGATATCCACCAAAAATACTCATGAAAATTCCCCCACTAAATTCTTTGTCCAAGACCTATACATTAAAATTGCTGCCACCAACTTTATCCACTCGGCCATACCGATTTCATCTAAGACAGAACCTATGCCAAAATCCTAGCATCTCGGTGCGACCAACATTCCATTCGGTGCCACCGAAATGAGTGACCAACTTTGTGGTTAGCCATTTTCAAGAATGAGAATTCCTGAGTTTTGGAAATCGGTCTCTCCGAGATTTGGAAACTACCCTAGGGCACCCTTATCGGTACCACCGAGATTTTGCACTAGTCGGTGCCACCGAGTTTCACTTTGATTTCATCTAGTTGGGTTTTAATGGATGGATTTTTGGAGATGCATATATATACCCATCCACCACCACTTCTTCGTAGAGGAAGCACAGAGAACACTCATACACTTACCATATCTATTTTTCTAAGAAAGAGCCACCTACTCATGTGTTGAGATCAAGATAGTCCAATCCTACCATATGATTATTGATTTCTAGACTTCCCAAATTGCTTTCCACCCAATCAATTTATTCTACCCAAGCCGAATCTATGAGAGAGTGATTGAGTGTTGAGTGTTGGTGTCAAAACCGGTGGGTCTCGGCTGGGGATCCTGAGTTGGGGACCTTGGATAAATGGGTTGCAGGGGACGAAGGAGATAGTGTTTACCCAGGTTCGGGCCCTCTTGAGGAGGTAAAACCCTATGTCCTGCTTGATTATATTGATGCGTATGAGGATTAAAGAGTTGATCTACCTCTAGATCATTTGAGCTAAAACCCTAGATGAGTCAAACCTGCCTATGTGTATGAAACCCTTTGGTTTATATAGACACGAGGGGTTCCTAGGGCTACATACAGCCCACCTCCAGTCGGGGAGAGATGCCCCGATCTAGCCTACTCATCTTGGATGACAAGCAAGTCTTCGGAGCTTTCCTTCTTGAACAAGAGATCGTCACGTAGTCCTACCTTCAATAATACGACCCATTAGGTCGGCCTCTAAGAGATGGGCTGACCATCAAAGGACCCCTTAGTCCAGGACTCCCTCAGTAGCCCCCGAACTAGCATCAAACGTTGATTTACATGGTTTTCAGCAGCTCCTTATATCCAGAGTAATCGGGTTGCAAGGAGAGTTCCTCTATCCCTTCTGATTTGTAGAATGACGATCTAGTTATTGACCGGTTCTCGATTATCAAAGTGTCGTGGGACCCACGACACCTAACCTTTCCTCTTGAATATTGATATCGGCACTCTACTCATATGTGCATTAATGAACACAGGCAATCCAGCAGTCCCTCACGGAACCGCTCCTTGTAACCGAGGGAGAAAAACACTCTTTATAAACAGATCAAATCCATTCTTGGATGACAATCACCCTTCACTCACCACCAAGAAACCCTAAAGCTCCAGCGCCCAGAGCCATGGCGGGTTCCTCCTCATGACTCTTTGGCCCCCTCCCGGGAGATTGGGCAAGCTACTCTATTTCCCTGCTCCAGTTGTGCAACCTCGAAGTACAAGGGCATATTCCCACGTCGGATCTTTCACCCACTCACGCTGGATTGACCTCCGCAAATGGCAAGGCCTTTGGAGAGAATTTCCCTATCTCGCAAAATGGTAAAATGATCTGCTTTGTCTCTTTCCTGCTGCGAGGTCTCGGCTTTCTGATCCACCCCTTCCTGTGGGGCTTAGTGGAATTCTACGGGATACAACTTCATAACCTCAGCCCTGGCTCAATCCTTCACATCTCGGGCTTCGTAGCCTTGTGCGAGATGTTCTTGGGCTGCGAGTCCCACTTCGACGTATGGAGGATATACTTCTGCCTCGTTCCCCGTACTAGGGGAACATCAATTCGGGAAGTGTGCACAACCGAAGTGTGGCATATAGCCGTTAACAAATACCTGGTCGGGACTCCAAAGAAGGAAACCAACAAGTTGTATTTGGAATGGTTTCATATTGAGGACATTCCCTTATTCGACCCAGTACGAAGTGGTCTTCCCGAATACTCTGAGGTCCCCTTAAAGAAGCAGTTCAGCTTGCGGCCGGTGAGTTCCTCCCAAGAAGAGAGCTCCAAAGTAAAATTCCTAGCCACCAAGGTGAGGTTACTTGCTCATAGCGGGCTGACCATCATTAAGGTGATGGCTACATCAATTACCCGATGCGTCCAACCACTTGAATAGTGCACGCACCCCTTGTGGCGCTATAACGGAACAAGCGACACTACCCGTTCTAGACAACACAGACCAGACAATCAAGAAGCTTTAGCAGTTATTTTGGTCGACCTCTTCAAGGGAGAAAAAATAAGATTTTGACCGCCTCGGCATCAGGGACGGATTATCATATTATAATCCAATTGAATGGGTAAGCGTGATCATGTTCTCGTAGTTCGGATGCTTATACTTGATTTTACAAATTAATAACCCATTGTTCTCCTTAATATACTTGGATGCGTTGGATTGAGACGGTCAACTGTACCACCCCTCAGCCCAAGAATTACTCCCGTCACGATGACCCCAGATTCCATGAGGATTCGGAGATTTCAATCGGCTTTGAGAATGGAGTATATTATCAAGAAAGTGTCGACAAACTCAAGGTGGCCCTTCAAGATGACAACCCTCGGCCTCTGCCATTTTCTGCAGCGAACGAAAGGAAAACAAACACTCAAAGAGGGGACATACCTCCCGTCGTCCCAAATGTTCCAGTATCCAACCCCAAGGGTCGTTGGTCCACGCGCCGAACTCCGTACTGAGCAATATAGACCGAGGCCGTGTAGAACGAGAATAGGATTCTCGACAAGGGGCAACGATGGAAAATATGTCGGCCGCCCCTTCTACCAATAGGTATACATATCAATTGCTCCCATTTTACTATAATGATTTCCTTGAATGTGCATGACCCTTAGCAGAAATATTCAGTAGACGTGTGCAACCTCCTTCATCTAAAGATGTTGTCGAAGTGTACGACAGTCATCAAAACCTGAGTTCTTTGGCTAATGTGAGAGCTTCGAATACGGACCTACTCCCTGATGACCCCAAAGAGTTTTCGGCAACTAATTCCGAAGCCAAAAGCTTGATGAATCATTGGTGATGAAAAGAATCCTTGTGTCACCCTGTTTTTCTCAACAAGAGCTTAACATTGTCAGCTCAGCATACGCATGCCATGGGGCTCCAAGAGCTAGACTCGAGGAAGCAACCAAGCTGATGTCTTCCCATCTGTAGGTAAGTGATTGGTTTTTGATAACCTAACATAAGTTCGGACCCACTATCCCTCGAGCCTTAATTTGCTCGGGATGACTGAGTTAAGGGTCGATATAATAATTTGCCACCATGCAGGCTCTAAAGCAGGAGGACGAAAAAATGTCCAAAGATTTCAAATTAAGCTAGGCTGAATTGCAAGCCAGCAAGGCCGAACTGGATGAGGTGAAGAAATTCATCGGAGAAGCACAAAGTGAGTAAAATTATTTGAAATGTACTGAATTCTAAATGGATTTCCTTTATAATAAAGAACTTTGTCATAGCAGGCGAATCTATAGGACAATTGCAAAAATATTTAGATGCATCCCGAGATTCTGTGAGGTATGTTGAATCCCAGCTTGAAGTTGGTCATCGCATGTTAAAGAGATGTCTTGAGGAAAATAACCAACTCAAGGAGGGGAATACAAGGCAAGCCGAAGAAATTGAGAATTTGGAAGCTCAATTGGTGCAAAACCATGAAGAGAATCAGAAATTCGAGGGCAGCATATTCCGTAACTAAAATTCTGACCTCGAATGTGATAAGTCACTTTTTGTTCTGTTGATCGTAAAAAACGCTCAATTCCCTTTGATCAGGTCTCTTGACTGGACGTCCCAAGGAAGAAGTTAGCTCTTTTTTTTGGGGGGGCTATTTATAGATTTATCCCTTGTGAATGATCAAGCTCGAAAATCTATGACGAGCATGATTAAAGCTTTACAGCCAAATGAAAATCCTCCAAAAGGAATGGCCAATCTTGCCGAGCGGTTCAAAGGAGTCCGTAGTAGCTATAAGCTGTGGAATACTTCGGCTTGCCGCCAAGGATCTAGGGGGGCGTGGACTATGGTGAAGACCCATTTTACCTAGCTGAATCTTGAGCACATGGCCCAGGATTGGCCGGCAGGGCCGGATGGCAAAGAGATTGCTCTTCACGTGGTTTATGACTAAGTGATGCATGCCGCCCATCTTTCACAAGAAGATTGCACCTTAGATGTTATAATAGATTAGCTCTACCAATCGCCTAATGCGTGATTATATGTAATTTTGTATTCATGTATCGAGACATTTCCTTCCGTTCTAGAAAACTCTATCATTAACCGGCCATCAGCTTCTACCTCCCCTGTTAATAACTAGGCAGTGTTTTGTACTATGTATCATGTGGTAGCATGAACTGATTTTCGAGAACCAGGCAATCCGACCATGTGGTGAAAATAGACAAAGTGCACACAGTCTTATTATATTATATTATGATGAGACGTAAGAAACATCTTCCAAAGAAAATAGTTCCTCGATGGGTTCCTTTCTTCGGTCTACTACATAAAAAGTAGATGTTATAGCTATGTGTCCTTGAAGTGTGCATAGGTGCTATTTTGGGATGAATGATTCCCTTTTGTGGCAAAGTTTTCTGATTATATGAACCTCATTCGCAGCCGACCAAGTTGTATCTTACGAAACGCTATATTTTGGCTTCACCTGTCTGAGGTACGTATCCCGATGAACCGGACGTAACAATCGTAGAGGTGCTCCCTTTACCCCCTAGCCGAACATTCGGGAACGTAGAGGTAAGCACAGGAGCAAGGCAACCCAACATTGCAAGAACCTTAAGTCCAATTGATGCATATAATGGCATAAATCGATGTTCGGTCGAGGCATATAGTAGATAAAGATCTAGGAGAAATAAATACTTTGATCGGCTTCCTTATAGAAGCCCTCGGTTGCTATCGGGTTTAGACATTCTATTTATCGTGAATGTGTTAGGATAAACGCTTGAAGCAGTTCGGTTGATCTGAACATATCCTCCGGAAATTTAAGTGATCCTACAAAAGTAAAACAAGAAAAACTTGAAAAAGGAAAAAATGTAAGTATATAAAGAAGGTAGCGACATTGGTGTAGCCATAGAAATGCCGAAGGCGAGCTGCATTCCTTGGGTTTGGCTCGAGGCGATTATCCTCTAGGTTGCGTAGGTGATAAGCTCCTCCTCTCAGGACTTCAACAATTATGAAAGGGCCCTCCCATTTAGGGTTAAGTTTATGCCTCTGCTTCTCTGGGAGGCGTAGAACGAGTGCACCAACGTTGTTTGCCTTTACCCAAACTTCTTTACTTTGATAGCGTCGATCCTGCTGTTGATAAAAACTAGACCAGGCCTGAACTACATTGTGCTCGCCTTCAAATGTGTCTAAGTCACCTAGTCGATCTAGCTCGGCCTCTCTTTCCTCGTACATGCGCACTCGAGGCGCATCATGGATGATATCACAAGGGAGGACCGCTTCAGACCCATAAACCATGAAAAATAGTGTGTACCCTATTGAACAATTCAGGGAGGTACGTAGGCCCCATGGTATGGAGTCGAGCTCCTCCACCTAGTGGCACTCGCATTTTGCATGGTATTGGACCAACTGAGGTTTGACATGACTCATAATAGGCCCATGGGCTCATTCGACTTGTCCATTGGTCTGGGGTGATATACTAAGGCATAACCGAGCTTAATGCCCAAGTTTTCACACAAATCTTTGACCTTGTGCGCGGTAAAATTGGATCCATTATCCGTTATTATGTTGTCTGGGACACCATAACATTGTATGACACCGGATATGAATTCAATCATCGGCTTTGCATTGGCGGAGCTTACAGGCTTTGCTTCGATCCATTTGGTGAACTTGTCTACCATAACCAGGAGGTTTTGCAAAAAGTTGACACCCCACACAACGCTGAATGAGTGTGTGGGCATCCTCTCGGGCTATGGGCAAGAAAAAACCAGCTCGAAGAGCCTTGCTGACCAGGGCCCATGCAGCTTCATAGTGGCCGCCCATACCGTCATGTACTTCGGCCAAAAGTTGTCTCCCTTCTTCTTCGGAGAGGCGCTGCTGGAGGACTCTTGTGGTGTTTTTCTTATATAGCTCACTGATACGTCCATTTCACATCATGCTTTCATGTTGATATTTATCACTTTATGGACTGTTATTATACTTTGTGGAACCATACTTATGCCTTTTCTCTCTTATTCTGCAAGGTTTGTTTGAAGAGGGAGAATACTGGCAACTGGAATTTTGGACTCGAAAAGGAGCAAGTCTGAGTCCTCTATTCTGCGCAACTCTAAATGCCCTGAAAATCAATGTGGATTTTTTTGCGAATTTATAAAAAATACTATGCGAGAGAAGTGTCAGAGGGGAGCTGCCCGGGGCCCACAAGCCTGGTTGCAGCGGCCTACCCCCCTGGCCGCAGCAACAGGGCTTGTGGGCACCCTAGTGGCCCACTGGCCCCCCTCTTTTGCTATATGAAGGGTTTCGTCCGAGAAAAAATCAGGGTGGAGCTTTTTCGTGGATTCGCCGCCGCCACGAGGCGAAACTTGAGCCGATCCAATCTAGAGCTCCGGCAGGACGATCCTGCCAGGGAAACTTTCCTCCCGGAGGGGGAAATCGTCGCCTTCGTCATCACCAACACTCCTCTCGTCGGAGGGAGTCATCTTCATCAACATCTTCATCAGCACCATCTCCTCTTCAATCCCCAGTTCATCTCTTGTAACCAATCTCCGTCTCGTGACTCCGATTGGTACTTGTAAGGTTCCTAGTAGTGTTGATTACTCTTTGTAGTTGATGCTAGTTCAATTACTTGGTGGAAGAATTTATGTTCAGATCCTTCATGCTACTCATTAAACCTCTGATCATGATTATGATTATGCTTTGTGAGTAGTTACTTTTGTTCCTGAGGACATGGGATAAGTCATGCTGATAATAGTCATGTGAATTTGATATTCGCTCGGTATTTTGATATGATGTATGTTGTTTTTCCTCTAGTGGTGTTATGTGAACGTCGACTACATAACACTTCACCATATTTAGGCCTAGAGGAAGGCATGGAGGAGTAGTAAGTAGATGATGGGTTGCTAGAGTGACAGAAGCTTAAACCCCAGTCTATGCGTTGCTTCGTAAGGGGTTGATTTGGATCCACTAGTTTAATGCTATGGTTAGACGTTGTCTTAATTCTTCTTTCGTAGTTGCGGATGCTTGCGAGAGGGGTTAATTATAAGTGGGATGCTTGTCCAAGTAAGGGCAGTACCCAAGCGCCGGTCCACCCACATATCAAACTATCAAAGTAACGAACGCAAATCACATGAACATGATGAAACTAGCATGACAGAAATTCCCATGTGTCCTCGGGAGCATTTTTACTCCTATAAGACTTTGTTCAGGCTTGTCCCTTGCTACGAAAGGGATTGGGCCACTTTGCTGCACTGTTGCTACTACATGTCACTTGTTACTTTTCGCTTGCTACATTTCACCTCACTACACCATCACTTGTTACCGCTACTTTGAGTGCTTGCAGTTATTACCTTGCTGAAAACCATTTATTAGAGCATTCTCCTCCTCGTTTGGTTCGACACTCTTACTTATCGAAAGGACTACGATTGATCCCCTATACTTGTGGGTCATCAAGACTCTTTTCTAGCTCCGTTTCCGGGGAGGAAAGCGCCTTTGGTAAGTGGAATTTGGTAAGGAAACATTTATATACTCTGCTGAAATTTATTGTCACTTGTCACTATGGAAACTGTTCCTTTGAGGAGTTTGTTCGGGGTATCTTCACCACGAACGGAAGCATGAGGAGTTTCTCCTCAACCTGAGGTACCTACTGAAAATATCTTTTATGAAATTCCTTCGGGTATGCTTGAGAAGTTGCTGGCTAATCCATTTACACGAGATGGATCTTCACATCCGCACTTGCATCTAATCTATGTAGATGAAGTGTGTGGTTTATTTAAGCTTACAGGTTTGTCCGAGGATGAGGTAAAGAAGAAAGTCTTTCCTTTATCTTTGAAGGATAAGACGTTGACATGGTACAGGCTATGTGATGATACTGGATGATGGGACTACAATCGGTTGAAATTGGAATTTCATCAAAAGTTTTATCCTATGCATTTAGTACATCGTGATCGGAATTATATTTATAACTTTTGGCCTCGTGACAGGGAAAGCATAGCTCAAGCTTGGGGGAGGCTTAAATCAATGCTATATTCATGCCCCAATCATGAGCTCTCGAGAGAAATTATCACTCAAAACTTTTATGCTCGGCTTTCTCATGAAGATCGTACCATGCTTGACACTTCTTGTACCGGTTCTTTTATGAAGAAGGATATTGACCACAAGTGAAATTTATTGGAAAGAATCAAACGTAACTCTGAAGATTGGGAGCTTGAAGAAGGTAAGGAGTCAGGTATGAATTTCCAGTTTGATTGCGTTAAATCTTTTGTTGAAACAAACACTTCTAGAGATTTTAGCGCTAAGTATGGACTTGACTCTGAGATAGTAGCTTCTCTATGTGAATCTTTTGCTGCTCATGTTGATCTTCCCAAAGTAAAGTGGTTTAAGTATCATCCGCCTGTAGAAGTCAACATAGTTAAACCTAATCTAGTTGAAGAGAGGGTCGTTTCCTTTAGTGATCCTATTGTTCCTTGTGCTTACTCTGAGAAACCACCTTACCCTGCTAGGAAAAAGGATTATTCTAACGCTCCAACTATGATACGTAGGGGTTACATTAGACCACTTGCACCCCATGAGGAAATTTGAGTTGAACCTAGTGTTGCTATTATCAAAGATCTCTTAGCCGAAGATATAGATGGGCATGTTATCAAATTCTGTGAGGACTACGCTAGAATAGCTAAACCTCACGCGAAAGACAAATACGGACCTGTAGTTGGCCTGCCCGTTGTTTTTGTCAAGATAGGAGATCACCGTTATCATGGTTTATGTGATATGGGTGCTAGTGTTAGTGCAATACCCCGGTCCCTATATGATGAAATCAAAGATGAGATTGCACCTGCTGAGTTAGAACCCATTGATGTCACTATTATGCTAGCTAATAGAGACACTATCTGCCCTCTTGGAATTGTGAGAGACGTAGAAGTGTTGTGTGGTAAGACGAAGTATCCTACTGATTTCCCTGTCCTTGCTACTGCACAAGATAGCTTTTGTCCCATCATATTTGGTAGACCCTTTCTCAACACTGTCAATGCTCACATTGATTGCATTAAACAGACTGTCACTGTTAGTTTCGAGGGTGTGTCTCATGAATTTAACTTCTCCAAGTTTGGAAGACAACCCCATGAAAAAGAGTCGTCTGGTAGAGACGAAATCATTGCTCTTGCCTCTATTGCCGTACCTCCTACGGATCCTTTGGAGAAATATCTTCTTGAGCATGAAAATGATATGCATATGGATGAAAGAGATGAGATAGATAAAATTGTCGTAGAACAATATCCTATTCTCAAGAATAATCTGCCTGTTGAATTGCTTGGGGATCCTCCCCCACCAAAGGGTGATCCTGTGTTCGAGCTAAAACAGTTACCAGATACACATAAGTATGCCTATCTTGATGAGAAGGAGATATATCATGTTATTATTAATGCTCACCTCTCGAATCACGAAGAGAAGAAGTTATTAAAAACTTTGACGAAGCACCGTGCTGCTATTGGATATACTCTTGATGATCTTAAGGGTATTAGTCCCACTCTATGTTAGCACAAGATTAAAACCGATCATGATTCTAAGCCAGTTGCTGATCATCAATGGAGATTAAATCCAAGGATGAAAGAGGTCGTGAGAAAAGAAATATTAAAGCTTCTGGAAGCAGGAATCATTTATCCTGTTGCTCATAGTGATTGGGTAAGTCCAGTACATTGCGTACCTAAGAAGGGAGGTATCACCATCGTTCCTAATGATAAGAATGAAATAATCCCACAGAGGATTATTACTGGCTATAGGATGCTGATAGACTTTCGGAAACTGAACAAGGCAACCAGGAAAGATCACCATCCTTTGTCGTTTATCGACCAGATGCTAGAAAGGCTATCTAAACACACACACTTCTGCTTTCTAGATGGTTATTCAGGTTTCTCGCAAATACCTGTTGCACAATCTTATCAGGAGAAAACCACTTTCACCTGCCCCTTCGGTACCTTTGCTTATAGACGTATGCCTTTTGGCTTGTACAATGCACTTGCACCTTTCAAAGATGTATGATGGCTATATTCTCTGACTTCTGTGAAAAGATTGTTGAGGTTTTTGTGGATGATTTCTCCATTTATGGTTCTTCCTTTGACGATTGCCTCAGCAACCTTGATCGAGTCTTACAGAGATGCAAAGATACCAACCTCGTCTTGAACTGGGAGAAATGCCACTTCATGGTTAATGAAGGCATCGTCTTAGGACACAAAGTCTCTGAGAAAGGCATTGAAGTTGATAAGGCTAAGGTTGATGCAATTGAGAAAATGCCTTGCCCCACAGATATCAGAGGTATATGAAGTTTCCTAGGTCATGCTGGTTTCTATAGAAGGTTCATTAAAGACTTCTCTAAGATTTCTAGGCCTCTTACCAACCTCTTGCAGAAGGATGTTCCTTTTGTTTTTTATGAGGATTGTGAGGAAGCTTTCGGAATACTTAAGAAGGCCTTGATAACCGCACCTATTGTTCAACCACCTGATTGGAACTTGCCCTTTGAAATCATGTGCGATGCTAGTGATTATGTTGTTGGTGCTGTTCTAGGACAAAGAGTTGACAAGAAGTTGAATGTCATTCACTACGCTAGTAAAACTCTAGACAGTGCCCAAAGAAACTATGCCACTACGGAGAAGGAGTTTTTAGCAGTCGTGTTTGCATGTGAAAATTTCAGATCTTATATAGTTGACTCCAAAGTCACTATTCACTCTGATCATGCTGCTATTAAGTACCTTATGGAGAAGAAGGACACTAAGCCTAGGCTAATAAGATTGGTTCTCCTGCTACAGGAATTTGATTTGCACGTTGTTGACCGAAAGGGTGCTGATAACCCTGTAGAAGGTAACTTGTCTAGGCTAGAGAATGTCCTTGATGACCCACGACCTATTGATGACAGCTTTCCTGATGAGCAATTGAATGTCATCCACACTTGACATAGTGCATCGTGGTATGCTGATTACGCAAACTATATCGTAGCCAAATACATACCACCCAGTTTCACCTACCAGCAAAACAAGAAATTCTTCTTTGATTTGAGAAACTACTTTTGGGATGATCCTCACCTTTATAAGGAAGGAGTAGATGGTGTTATTAGATGTTGTGTGCCTGAACATGAACAGGGACAGATCCTGCAGAAGTGTCATTCCGAGGCCTACGGAGGATACCATGCTGGAGACAGAACTTCTCATAAGGTATTGCAATCAGGTTTCTATTGGCCCACTCTCTTCAAGGATGCCCGTAAGTTTGTCTTGTCTTGTGACGAATGCCAAAGAATAGGGAATATCAGTAAGCATCAGGAAATGCCTATGAACTATTCAATTGTCAGTGAACCATTTGATGTCTCGGGCTTTGATTATATGGGACCTTTCCTGAGTTCCAATGGGTATACTCACATCTTAGTTGTTGTGGATTATGTCACTAAGTGGGTAGAAGCTATCCCCACTAAAAATGCTGATCACCACACCTCTATTAAGATGCTTAAAGAAGTCATTTTCCCAAGATTTGGAGTCCCTAGATATCTGATGACTCATGGCGGTTCACACTTCATTCATGGTTTTTTCCGTAAGATCCTCGCTAAGTATGATGTCAACCATAGAGTTGCATATCCTTATCATCCTTAGTCTAGTGGTCAAGTGGAGTTGAGTAATAGGGAGATCAAATTGATCTTACAAAAGACCGTCAATAGATCTCGAAAGAATTGGTCTAGCAAACTTGACGATGCACTATGGGCTTATAGGACTGCTTATAAGAATCCCATGGGAAAGTCGCCGTATAAAATGGTTTACGGTAAAGCCTGTCATTTACCTCTTGAGTTGGAACACAAAGCTCATTGGGCAATCAAAGAGCTCAACTTTGATTTCAAACTTGCTGGTGAGAAGCGGTTGTTTGATATCAGCTCATTAGATGAATGGAGGGCCAGGAATATGAGAATGCCAAGTTGTTCAAGGAAAAGGTTAAGACATGGCATGATAAAAGAATACAAAAACGAGAGTTCAATGTAGGTGATTATGTCCTGCTATACAATTCTCGTTTAAGATTCTTCGCAGGCAAGCTTCTCTCTAAATGGGAAGGTCCCTACGTTGTCGAGGAAGTATATCGTTCCGGTGCTATCAAAATCAATAACACGAAAGGTAATTTTCCTAGAGTGGTAAATGGGCAAAGAATCAAGCATTACATCTCTGGTACTCCCATAAATTTTAAGACCAATATCATCAATATCATAACTCCAGAGGAGTACATAAGGGATGTTTATCAGCCTGTTTAAGACCCTGAAAACGAATAGGTATGTGTTTCGGTAAGTAATTGGACTCCGAAACTTTTCCAATAGGAAATTTTCTCCGTTTTTTAATTTATGGAAAATTAGAAAAATAAAAAGCAGTCCGAAGAGGGCACGAGGCGGCCACAAGCTTGGTTTCCGCAGCCTCCCCCCTGGTCGCCGTAACAGGGCTTGTGGGCACCTCATGTGGCTCCCGGACTTCGTTTTCTTGCGGAGCACTTCTTCTGGTCCAGAAAAAATCATTATATATACGCCCGAGGGTTTTGATCTCCGTATCGCGCAGTTTTCCTCTGTTTTCGTTTCGAGCCTGTTTATCCCGCAGATCTAGATCTATGGGGACTTGGAACCATATGGCTGGACCAGTGACGAGGAAGAGGACTATGATCCCAAGGGGAAGGAACAAACGAGTTCCGATGAAGAGGAGGCTCATCTACCTCAACCTGGACGCACTCATGTGGAGTTCAAGAAGTCAAGCCTTCCTGACCAAAGGGAGAAGCCTAAGACCTTGTTTATCCCTTCTCATTTATTGCAGGAGAGTAAGCAAGAACTTTGCCATAGAGTGTTGAAACTTGAGGAGGAAAATGACGATCTGAGGGAGCAGAACTTTATGCTCAAGAGGAAATTAGACAAGCTCAAGACTGCTTCAACTACTCCACCACCATCACCGCCAAAGGAAGACAACTAAGCATTGGTATGGGCAACTTCCCTGGCTTATGCCAAGCTTGGGGGAGTTCCCTTGGTATTGTATCATCTTTATATGTCTTTCTTTTACCTTTGTTTTAGTTCTTTCCTTGTCAGTTTTATTTCTTCTCTTAATGGAATAAGTCTTTAGTGTTTAGTTTGAGTCTTTTTCCTTGTGTCTCCCCCGATGTATTCGAGCTTGCGAGCTATATAATAAAGAGTATCTTAGTCAAGGGCTTTGCTTTGTGCCATGATCAAAAGTATGAAAAGAACGATAGCAGGAAAGATCATGAGATGATCTTATGGAAAGTGATAGCTTCACATATGACAAGTATGATGATTGAAACTTATTGAGAGTAGACCAACATAGACCTCTGTCATTATTGCAATTAATAAGAGGTAATAAGGAAAGAGAGGTTCACATACAAACATATCATCTTAGACACTTTCTTTAATTGTGAGCACTCACCAAACTATTACATGCTTAGAAGTAGATGTTGGACAAGGAAGACAACATAATGAATTGTGTTTGCTTAGTTCCGAACAATGTTATATGATTAGAGATCCCTTAGCATGTGACGATTGCTTCCACCTCATATTAGCCAAAACTCCCGCACCAAGTAGATATACTACTTGTGCATCCATAAACCTTCAACCCAGTTTTGCCATGAGTGTCAACCATACCTACCTATGGATTGAATAAGATCCCTCAAGTAAGTTGTCATCGGTGCAAGCAATAAAAATTGCTCTCTGATATGTATGATATAGTTGTGTGTGGAAAATAAGCTTTGTACGAACCTGTGATGAGGAGGACATAAAAGCGTCAGACTTCATAATAAAGTTCTTTATCACAGGAGGCAATATAAAGTGGCGTTCCTCCGCACTAAGAGGACACGCATCCAAACCTCAAAAGCGCATGACAACCTCTGCTTCCCTCTACGAAGGGCCTATCTTGTACCTTTACTTTTTGCCTTTGTAAGAGTCATGGTGATCTTCACCAATTCCTTATTTAGCCTTTTTCTTGGTGAACATCATATGCTTGGGAAAGATCTATATTCATATATCAACTTGGAGCTGAGTACTTATGCTTTATTATTGTTGACTTTACCCTTGAGATAAATGGTTGGGAGGCAAAATTATAAGCCCCTATCTTCCTCTGTGTCCAATTGAAACTTTGATACCATGAGTACCATGTGAGTTGTAACAATTGTGGAAAACAAAAGAGATGATTGAGTATGTGGATTTGCTTTGCAAGCTCTTATTTAACTCTTTCTGATAATATGATAAATTGCAATTGCTTCAATGACTATGGACTGTTGTTGGCTACTTCTCGGTAAGGTTTTTGTTTCATACTTTGCTTTGTGAAGGATTTGTAACTTTCCCATAAGAATCTCTATGATGTATTGTTGTTCTATGTGTGATCATGATGCCCTCATGTCCGTATTATGTTTTATCGACACCTTCATCCCAAAACATGTGGACATGTTTTGGGTCTTGTTTTTCGCTTGAGGACAAGCGAGGTCTAAGCTTGGGGGAGTTGATACGTCTATTTTGCATCATGCTTTCATGTTGATATTTATCGCTTTATGGACTGTTATTATACTTTGTGGAACCATACTAATGCCTTTTCTCTCTTATTTTGCAAGGTTTAGTTGAAGAGGGAGAATACGGGCAGCTGGAATTCTGGACTGGAAAAGGAGAAAGTCTGAGTCCTCTATTCTACGCAACTCCAAATGCCCTAAAAATCAACGTGGATTTTTTGGGAATTTATAAAAAATACTAGGCGAAAGAAGTGTCAGAGGGGAGCTACCAGGGGCCCACAAGCCTGGTTGTCGCGGCCAACCCCCCTGGCCGCGGCAACAGGGCTTGAGGGCACCCTGGTGGCCCACTGGCCCCCCTCTTTTGCTATATGAAGGGTTTCGTCCGAGAAAAAATCAGTGTGGAGCTTTTTCGTGGATTCACCGCCGCCACAAGGCGGAATTTGAGCAGATCCAATCTAGAGCTCCGGCAGGGGAAACTTCCCTCCCGAAGGGGGAAATCATCGCCTTCGTCATCACCAACACTCCTCTCGTCGGAGGGGAGTCATCTTCATCAACATCTTCATCAGCACCATCTCCTCTCCAATCCCTAGTTCATCTCTTGTAACCAATCTCCGTCTCGCGACTTAGATTTGTACTTGTAAGGTTGCTAGTAGTGTTGATTACTCTTTGTAGTTGATGCTAGTTGGATTACTTGGTGGAAGAGTTTATGTTCAGATCCTTGATGCTACTCATTACACCTGTGATCCTGATTATGATTATGCTTTGTGAGTAGTTACTTTTGTTCCTGAGGACATGGGATAAGTCATGCTGATAATGGTCATGTGAATTTGATATTCGTTCGGTATTTTGATATGTTGTAGGTTGTTTTTCCTCTAGGGGTGTTATGTGAACGTCGACTACATAACACTTCACCATATTTGGGCCTAGAGGAAGGCATTGGGGAGTAGTAAGTAGATGATGGGTTTCTAGAGTGACAGAAGCTTAAACCCCAGTCTATGCGGTGCTTCGTAAGGGGCTGATTTGGATCCACTAGTTTAATGCTATGGTTAGACGTTGTCTTAATTCTTCTTTCGTAGTTGCGGATGCTTGCGAGAGGGTTTAATCATAAGTGGGGTGCTTGTCCAAGTAAGGGCAGTACCCAAGCGCCGGTCCACCCACATATCAAACTATCAAAGTAACGAATGCGAATCACATGAACATGATGAAACTAGCATGACAGAAATTCCCGTGTGTCCTCGGGAGCGTTTTTCCTCCTATAAGACTTTGTTCAGGCTTGTCCCTTGCTACAAAAGGGTTTGGGCCACTTTGCTGCATCGTTGCTGCTACTTGTCACTTGTTACTTTCCGCCTGCGACGTTTCACCTCACTACACCATCACTTGTTACCGCTACTTTCAGTGCTTGCAGTTATTACCTTGCTGAAAACCATTTATCAGAGCCTTCTCCTCGTCATTGGGTTTGACACTCTTACTTATCAAAAGGACTACGATTGATCCCCTATACTTGTGGGTCATCACTCACCCTCATGGACCTTGTAGGCATTTGATTGGTGGATGATATGTCTTGCCTCGGTCTGGTCGTCGGGGATCTCTTCGCATAGAAGGTAATCAAGGAAGGGCTCATTCCATGGTGCGATCACTACCATGACCTCGTGAGCCGAGGGTGTTTCTTCAATTCTAGATCCGCCCACGACTTGATCGTCCGGCTTGGCTATGGGGGGATGAAACCAGTTCTTCTCCACCAACTCATGTGCTACTAACCTCACCTTTCCATACCACAGATAGCTTGAAAAGCCTCTCTAGGAATGTGTTACTCGGGACGGGGTCACGCTTTGCGCCTAAGCGGACGAGCATGTCCGCGGCTTGGTGGTTATCTCCCGAGACGTGATGAAACTCCAATCCCTCAAACCATGCTGATATCTTGAGGAAGGCGTTTCTGTATGCTCCCATTTTTTGATTTTTTTGCATCGAATTCGTCGTTGATTTGTGAGATGGCATGGGTGGCGTCCCCCCGTACCTCGAGCCGTTATATCCCCATTGAGGTTGCCATCCGAAGACCGTGTAGTAGTGCCTCGTATTCTGATGTGTTATTCGAATCGGGATACATGATCTGTAGCACGTATCGGACATTATCCGCGGTAGGGGATGTGAGGATCACACCAGCCCCTAGTCCTGCAAGAGTTTTGGACTCGTCGAAGTACATGGTCCAATGAGCGTATGTGCTATACTCTCTAGGGAGCTCTGACTCTTTCCATTTGGCGATGAAGTCGGCCTACACTTGAGATTTGATGGCTCGTCGTGGCTTCTAAGTGATCTCGAATGGAAGGAGCTCGATGGCCCATTTAGCTATTCGGCTGGTGGCGTCCGTGTTGTTAATGATGTCGTTCAGGGACACCTCGAATGTTAAGGCGACTACACATTCTTCGAAATATTGCCTGAGCTTGCGGGATGCCATAAACATTGTGTAGGCAATCTTCTAATAGTGTGGGTATCTGGTTTTGCATAGGGTAAGCACCTCGGATACATAGTAGACCAGCCTTTGTATCCATAGTTGGTGACCCTCGGCCTCTCGTTCTATGACGAGGACCGCACTGACCACTTGATTGGTGGCCGAGATGTATAGCAACATCGGTTCCCCTCGGCAAGGTGCTGCTAGAATGCGGTTGCTGGCAAGCAGTGATTTGATTTGCTCGATAGCCATCTCATCTTTGTCGGTCCACTTGAAGTTATCGGTCTTCTTAAGAAACCTATAAAGTGGGAGAGCTTTCTCACCAAGGCAAGAGATAAACCAGCTCAAGGCCGTGATGCGGCCTGCCAATTTTTGGACATGCTTACGCTTTGTAGGGGCCGCGAGTTGTGATAGGGCTCGGATCTTCGCCGGATTGACCTCTATTCCTCTTTGCGACATAATGAATCCGAGAAGTTTGCTGGTTGGGACTCCGAAGACACACTTGTCTGTGTTAAGCCGTATGTTGTATTCTCATAGGCTGGCAAAGGTATGCCTGAGTTCATCAACCAGCTGGCCGACGTGCTTGGTCTTGACGATCACATCGTCCACGTATGCCTCTACTGTTTTGTCGATTTGTTTCTCCAAGCATGTGAGGATCATGCTGTGGTAAGTGGCACACACGTTCTTTAGCCCAAAAGGAGTTGTGTTAAAGCAGAATCGCCCATAGGGGGTTATGAAGGCGGTTGCAGCCTGATCGGATTTCTTCATTTTAATCTGATGGTATCTGGAGTAAGCATAGAGGAAACATAGAGAGTCGTGTTTGGCCATTACATCAATAATTTGCTCGATTCGGGGTAAGGGGAAAGCAACCTTAGGGCAGGCCTTATTGAGCTCTTCGAAATCTACACTTAGCCGCCAAGATTTGTCCTTCTTTGGTACCATGACCAGGCTTGCCAACCAGTCAGGATGTTTAATTTCTCTGATGAACCCGTCTTCTAGTAGTTTGGTAAGTTCCTCACCCATAGCTTGATGCTTTGGTTCGAAATATTGGCGAAAGGCCTATTTGACAGGTTTAAAGCCTTCTATTATATTGAGGTTGTGTTCTGCCAGCCCCCGAGGATTCCTTGCATGTTTGAGGGGTGCCAGGTGAATATGTCCCAATTTTCATGCAAAAATATGCAGAACGCTTCATCAATTACGGGGTTCAGTTGAGCTCCAATGGATGATGTTTTATTGGGGTTCGTTGGATGTATCTGAAATTTGATGATCTCGCTGCCAGTTGAAAGGATGTGGACTTGGACCGTTTACAGAGGATCACGTCGTCCTTGTCCACTCTGGAACGGAGTGTGGTGAGTTCTTGTGTGGCGAGGGTTTTTGTTAGTACCTCAAGGGCTAGGGATGTCATTTTATTTTCAGCTCGGAGGGCTCTGTTGGGCGTCACTTGTGACAGTGATCACATAGTTTGGCCCTCGCATTTTGAGCTTCATGTATCCGTAATGTGGATGGCCTGGAATCTTGTGAAGGCTTCGCGTCCCAACATGGCATGGTAACCACCTTGAAATGGTACGATATGAGAAAGAAATTCTTTGGATCGGTAGTTCTCGTGCGTGCCGAATACCACGTTGAGTGTTACTCGTCCGGTACAGTGTGCTTCTTTCCCGGGGAAGATACCTCGGAAGGTGGTGTTGCTATGTTCGATTCGAGATTCTGTCGAACTGCATTTTTCCCAGTGTGTCCTTGTAAATGAGGTTTAGACCGCTGCCACCATCCATTTGCACCTTATTTAGTGTGAAGCCATCGACTATGGGGTTTAAGACTAGGGCGGAAGGTGCTCGGCCTGTGCTGGTGATTGGTTGGTCGTCTTTGTCGAAAGTAATTGGTGTGTCCGACCATGGGTTTGTCACCGTTACATGGTGCATTTGATGGAGCTCTCGAAGAGCTCTCTTTCTTTTATTTTTAAGGAAAATGTTTCATAGGTCATTAGGATACCCGCATTGCTAAAACGTGGCGTTCCTGACCATTCCTCCGTAAGTGGGGCTTTGAGGATGGCCTCTCCACTTTTTGTAACTTGCCTGATGATCCAACATGCTTGGAGGTTGTGGATAGAGCTTGTGTTGAGCGGGGCCGAGTGTATGTGGCAAGGCTCGTCCAGTAGTACGTCGAGGACCGATTTGGCCCTCGTCCGTGTTTTCTTTCTTTTCTTTGTGGGACCGGAGGATTCGGCGCAATGAGTGGGGGTTACGCCTTCTTCGGGTTCCTCTGGTGTGCTCGATATGTCCAGGCTCCATGCACATTTGTTTTGTCTGCCAAGTGCTTTCCATGGCACAATATTTGAGCACCAGGTATGATAGGTCGGCGAAGGTTTGGATTCAGCCACGACCGATGGCGTTGAGGATGCCTTCACCATGGCAGCTACGTCGGAAGGCATTGATCATATCCTCATCACCGTGGCCCAAAAGTGGTGTATTGATTCCCATGGCCATTGTATAACCTTGTAAGGGTCCTGCAAACCAAAACCTTCCGCTATTCTCGAGGGGTGCTCGAGTTGGGTGGTGGGTGGGATGAAATTTCATGTTCCCGTGAGATGTTAGTTCGAGACTTTGGCGACCGCGTCCTGCACTTTAGTGGGGTTTAGTGCGGTAGGCTCAGGGTCCATGGTTATAATGAGACCCTACCGCACTGATTCTCGATCACAAGGCGGATCAGCCACTGGCCCCGAGTTTATCTTAGGACGAGGTATGGGTTCCAGATTATCGAAGGAGTCCGGGTGATTGGTAACCGGGGTGTAAACTGTCCTTAATTCCGGTAATTGATGTGAGGAGCCCTTAGCCGACACTCGATGCTGGCGACCAAATACTTGATGGGTGGGACGTGAATTTCCCTAGCATCATGTCGAAGCCCGACTCGACCATAGATCAAAGATTGATCGCTGATCATGCCCATACATTGGATCCGATCAAGTAACTCGTGTAGTAACGGAGTCTCGGTGGAGCCCATACCGTTTGAGTGTTCACGATTGGCCCGCAGCACTGATGCCCGGGAGTCGTTCGAGGATGTTCCCGGCTGTGTTTGGCTGAGCCGAATCGAGGCGTATCAACCACGTCGGGTTCTAAGGCAGTGTCAAGGGTGAAAGTTGCCCTGAAAGTGGGATCTGCGGATTCCGAAGTCAAGGCGTTGGGGCTTGTGGGCTCCTCAAAAGGAGCTAGGAGCCTTGTTAACACAAGATCTCCCCGGGGGTCACTGGTGAACTGTAGGCTCCCAAACCATAGTTCCTGACCGGGGGTGAAGCTTCTGACCTGGCCAAGGTGGCCAACCGGATCAGCATGCACGACGATGCTTTCGAACGCGAAGATGTGCCCGGGTAAAATGATGTCCTTGTTGCGGATCTCTTCGCAGATGACTAATCGTGCCATCAATCCTTCTTGTGACCCTAGAGCGGAACTCTCAATGAAAGCACCAATGTCGATGTCAAAACCGGCGGATCTCGGGTAGGGGGTCACGAGTTGTGGACCTTGGATCGTTGGGTTGCACGGGACGAAGGAGGCAGTGTTTAACCAGGTTCGGGCCCTCATGAGGAGGTAAAACTCTACGTCATGCTTGATTATATTGATGTGTATAAGGATTACATAGTTGATCTACCTCAAGATCGTATGAGCTAAAACCCTAGATGAGTAAACCTGCCTATGCGGATGAAATCCTCTGGTTTATATAGACACGAGGGGTTCCTAGGGTTACATACAACCGACCTCCAGCCGGGGATAGATGCGCACATCTAGCTTTCTCATCTTGGATGACAAACCGGTCTTCGCACCTTTGCTTCTTTAACACGAGGTCGTCATGTAGTCTGGTCTTCAATAATACGGTCCATTAGGTCGGCCTCTAAGAGATGGGCCGACCATCCGAGGAACCCTTAGTCCAAGACTCCCTCATTGAGGAGACTATCTTTTGAAGCACAAGAGCAAGAAGTTCATGGTACTACCACTTCTATTACCTTTTCACGGCTGGTGCCTTCTCGATTGGTTAGGTGTCGCTTGGGAGCCTCCTACTTCGTGTTGTGGAGTTGAACCAAGAAGTTTTAAGGGCACGGAAATCGCCTACTTCGTGAAGATTTACCCCGAGTGATTCTAGTCCTTCATGGACGTAAGCTATGATGGAATAAACAAGGTTGCTTCTCCGTGAACCCTTCGTGGGCTGAGCCCTCTCTTGTTTCTCACGGTCGTTGCCCTCTGTGGTTTGAGGTCTCCATCAACATGGACGTACGACAGAACCACCTATCTAAACCACGCCAAAATCATCATGTCAATCTTAGTGTTTGATCTTCCTATCCCTACCCTCTATTTACAAGTGCATGTCTTTTAGTTTCCTGTACTATACTCTTAAACTTGCATGTGCCGGGTGTGCTTAACATACAACAATTGCTAAAACTTTCCCACAACTAAAATTGGGAAATAAACTAAGTTTTTATTTGGTCAAGTAGTCTAATCACCCCCTCTAGACATACTTCAGATCATACAATGCGCTCAGTCTACAGTCGGGCGATGGCGATGCTCTTCTTCGGTGACATGCTGATGGAAAGCAACCGTGGAGGCGAAGAGAAAGTGGCAAGGGGCGTATGTCTAAGCAAGGAGGATCAATGCATAAGGGAGGCGTACGGGGGAGGCGCGCAATGAAGGTTTCGCCAAACGTGTGCAATAGTTTTCTAGGTGGGTGTGGTTCCCAGTAGAACTGGGCATTCGGTCTAACCAAACCGATCGGTTTGGTTTTATAGGTTAATAAGAATTTCAGTTTCTTAAAAAGCACAGACCGATCCGTTCATCCACATTTAGGAGACTGAATTATTTTAGAACCGAAAATTCGGTCCAGTCCTCGGTTACAACCGAACAGGACGGAAGAGTTCTTTTATCCTACACAATTTCTTGTGGCAGCAAAAGTTGCATCAAAGGAGATGGCTAGCTACTAGTAGTACTCCCTCCGGTCCTTTTTAGTCTACATATTAGCTTTGTCTGAAGTCAAAGTATCTCTACTTTGACCAAATTTATAGAAACATGTATTAACATTCGCAATGCCAAGTTAATATTGTTAGGTTCATAACGAAAGGTAGTTTTATGATATGTATATTCGGTATTGTAGATGTTGATATTTTTCAATATATATATGGTCAAACTTTGTAAAGTTTGACTTGACACAAACCTAATATGCGGAGTAAAAAGAACCGGAAGGAGTATTTGTCGTGTTATCCACACGTTTTTTGTCATTACATGTTCGAGGTGGTACTAAATGTAAAGTTGATGCAGTGCAACCAAGTAGTTTTGGGCCGTAGCAATGAGTGTGTACTTTTCAAGTAACAATTAGTCTATATTTTTCAGCTAAACGAGGAAAGGCCTACATAGACTGGCAAGCTTTTTTTGTAGCGTTGCGCAGGATAGCTAGCTTTTTGTTGTTTTGGAAAGGCTAGCTAGCTAGGTGGACTAGGGCTCTTTAGAAAAAACTAGCTTGGCTTAGTAGCAAGGATATGAAACACAAGGACAAGAGAGGTGTGTTACTGGTTTTCGGTTTTCTTAGTCTTTTTGGTTAATTAGGTAAACCGAATTTTATGAAATTATTTTGGTTCTGCATATTTGGAAACCAAATGTTTTGTGTTCGGTTTATTCGGTTTCGGTCCCAGTTCTTTCGGTTCGGTACATCGGTCCTCATTTAATATGCCCACCACTTGTTCCCAGGGTCTCATGAGGGAGTGGGAACATCATGTCCCATCATGGTTGACACACCTCACCTCCTGGCTCGGCATTCCTTCATGGTCCGTGGTGCTTCGGCCGGTGTCGTTCCATGCCTCGCGCGGAACATGCGCAAGATGGACCTGGAGCTATTGTCGGCCTAGTGGGAACTAGGGTACCACGTCCAGTCTACTACTGGCCCGAAGGACAATGCGCGGGCCGACTCAAGGAAGACGGTCCTGCCATGGCCGCTCCATAGGAAGCTGCCTCGAGAGTGGTATGTCTCATCAGGCCCTTTTCCCACTGATCCAAGCTTTGCCGAAGCTACTAGGCACAAGGCCACCTCGCGAGGCCCCTCCCATAGGGCGGCGTCACGAGGCTTGGCACGTGGTGCAAGTGATGAGGACTCGTGCCCATCACCTGGGTGACACACCCACTAGGAGGAAGATGACACAGGTCATGCCAGCGGGCGCGACTAGGTATAGTTTCTTTTTTGGTGATCAGGTGGCAGCGTCCGTTGCCCCACCAAAAGCAGGTTACAAAAGGTTTCCACATTGGGGGAAGAAGACCAGGATAGATCTGCGCGCTAGGGTGGACGTCATCGCTGAGCCCACAACCACGTCACGAAGACTGCTTTATCACGTGAAGAACACATTTAGTCAGGATAGGCCTTGCTCCTATCCCCCTTCGAATTGTTTCCCTGTGGCCACCCTTTCCCATGTATATTTTTGGGTACAGGACCAGGGCACTACAAAGGGGGAAGAGCCACATCCATGTAAATGGGATCGAGATATTCTCTCCCCAAGACTCATGCACTGGAGCCTCAAGCTCCTCCATTTACAAGGCAACCAAATCACAAGCAGGAGTAGGGTTTGACACCGCACGGTGGTGTTGGGGATCGTAGTTATTTCAAAAAAAATTCCTACGTCATACAAGGATCTATCTATGGAGAAACCAGCAATGAGAGAGGATGTAGAGCATCTTCATACCTTTGAAGATCGCTAAGCGGAAGCGTTTCTAGAACCCGATTGATTGAGTCGTACTCGCAGCGATTTAGATCGCGGTAGATTCCGATCTATGCACCAAACGATGGTGCCTCCGCATTCAACACGCATACAGCCCAGTGATGTCTCCTCCTTCTTGATGCAGCAAGGAGAGAGGAGAAGTTGAGGGAGAGCTCCGACAGCGCAACGGCGTGGTGACGGTGAAGCTATGTGGTTCTCCGGCAGGGCTTTGCCAAGCGTTGCGGAGGAGGAAGAAGAGAGACGTAGGGCTGCGCCATGGGAGAGGGATGAATTATTGTCTCAAAAATCTCAAAACCTCAAATATATATAGGGGGAAGGAGAGGGAGGGCTGCCTTGGCCCCTCCTCCAAGAAGGAGGAGTTCGGCCGAGCTAGGGAGGAGTCCACCTCCCACAAGGTAGGTGGATCCCTTCCTTGTAAAACTCCTTTTGCCTTATCTCCTTATCACTAGTTGCATGTGCATTTAGGGAAGGCCTTGGCCAGCCCAATAAGGGATGGTCCACCTCCTCTAACAGCCCATAAAGTCCTTTGGTCGTCACACCCCTTCCGGGGGTCCTCCGACACCCTCTCGTCACTCCCGATACACTACCGATGAGCCCGAAACTTTTCCAGTGACCAAAAGAGGACTTCCTATATATCAGTCTTTACCTACGGACCATTCCAGAGCTCCTCGTGATGTCCGGGATCTCATCTGGGACTCCGAACAACCTTCGGTAACCATGTACACTATTTCCCTATAACCCTAGTGTCATCGAACCTTAAGTGTGTAGATCCTACGGGTTCGGGAGACATGCACACATGACCGGGACATCTCTCCGGCCAATAACCAACAACGGGGTCTGGATATCCATGTTGGTTCCCACATGTTCCACTATTATCTCATCGGATGAACCACGATGTCAAGGATTCAATCAATCCCGTATGCAATTCCCTTTGTCTACCGGTATGATACTTGCCCGAGATTCGATCGTCGGTATCCCCATACCTTGTTCAATATCGTTACCGGCAAGCCTCTTTACTCGTTCCGTAACACATCATCCCATGGCGAACTACTTAGTCACACTGAGCTCAACATGATGATGAATTATCGAATGGGCCCAGAGATACCTCTCCGTCACATAGAGTGACAAATCCCAGTCTCGATTCGTGCAACCCAACAGACACTTTCGGAGATACCCGTAGTGCACCTTTATAATCACCCAGTTACGTTGTGATGTTTGGTACACTCAAAGCACTCCTACGGTATCCGGGAGTTGCACAATCTCATGGTCTAAGGAAATGATACTTCACATTAGAAAAGCTTTAGCACACGAACAACACGATCTAGTGCTATGCTTAGGATTGGGTCTTGTCCGTCACATCATTCCCCAATGATGTGATCCCGTTATCAATGAAATCCAATGTCCATGATCAGGAAACCATGACCTTCTATTGATCAACGAGCTAGCCAACTAGAGGCTCACTAGGGACACATTGTGATCTATATATTCACACATGTATTACGGTTTCCGATTAATACAATTATATTATGAATAATATACAATTATCATGAAGTAGGAAATATAATAATAACCACTTTATTATTGCCTCTAGGGCCTACTTCCAATAGGTGGCCCGAACCTGGGTATCTTGTTTGTCCCCAATGTTTCGGTGAGGAGGGGTGAGCTCGTCGTTAACCTTGTTGTGTATGGTGTTGTGTTGGAGGTCGCAAGCCAAGCCCCCAGTGCTCGAACCCTGTTCTTGGAGGAGTTCTTGGATGCAGATCCTGAACTCCTAAACTCTCCAATGGATTCCCTTAGGACCAAGTATGGTAAAGTGGCATGTAGTCGATGTTCACACGAAACTAATAAAGGAACAGAACATACATATCATCAAAATATCGAACGAATACCAACTTCATATGAAATTTTGAGACAAAAGTAACTACACAGAAATCATATTCATGTTCAAGACCATAGTGTATTGAATATGCTTAAGGATCTGAACATATAATCTTCCACCAAATACACCAACTAGCATGAACTACGAGATGTAATCAACACTACTAGCAACCTGCAGGTACCAATCTGAGATTTTGAGACAAAGGTAGAATACAAGAGAGGAATTAGGATTTCGGATGAGATTGTGTTGGTGGACATGTTGATGAATATTCGTCGTCCCATGATGGAGGAAGTGTTGGGATGACGATGACTTCGATTTCCCCGTCATGAAAGAACTTTCCCCTCCGGTATCACTCCATCGGAGGGCAAACATGCTCCTGCCCAGGTTCTGCTTCGATATGCCAGCACGTCATCCCGCAAATCTTCTTGTGGTTTTTTCTAGGTAAAATAGCATGTTATAGGAGAAGATGGGCCCTGGGGGCGCCTGGTGGAGCCACGAGCCTACATGGCGTGACTAGGGGTAAGGCGCGCCCTATGAGCTCATGACTCCCTCCTGGGCCCCCCTCTAGTAATTCTTCCACCGGTATTTTTTATATATTCCAAAATAATCTTAGCAAATTTTCTGTCCATTTGGATCTCCGAAGAATATCCAACTCAATTGTCGCCTTTTCCGGTCTAGAATTTCATTTGCCGGTAATCTCCCTCTTTGTGTGGATCTTGCAAATTAAGAGAGAAAATGCATTAGGATTGCATCATAAAGTGAAATAATGACTCAAAAACATAATAACTATCAATAGGAAAACATGATGGAAAATGGACGTATCAACCCGCTGGTCAGGTTTGACTGTGTCGACCTCTTGACTCAGTGTTGATGTAGTGATGATATCTTATTGATTTTCTCACATTTTACATTTGATAAATGGTTCATAAAAAAATCATAAAATTGCCCAAACTTCAAAAATTCATATAAATTCAACCATAGCTCATACTGAAATAAGTTATATATGAAGAATGGTCCGAAAAATCCAAAGAGTCCATCTGAACCATTTTCACGCATGTTTAAACAACTTATATCTATTGATCAGCTCAAATTCAAATATGGCATTAAAACTGCATAAGTTTGAGGTTGCCTTGATTCAATTGAACTTCATTTAAATTGTTTCTAGATGCATTAGTACCATTCATAGCATTCTTCACATGCCATGATCGTACATCATGTTTGTTCCTTTCGGAAGTCAACAATTCCAACGTAATGACAGTTGACCCTGATGAAGTGCAATAACATTTTTAGAAGTGCAAGGCAAACAAACTCCCTTGAGCATTCCAGTACAATCCCACTCTCCCGGTCATGCTCTCATTTATTGCATTAGGACAACAAAGATTTAATTTTTACATATTTCAGTAGTTGAACTCATTTCTTTATATGACATGCCATTTTAATTGTCATAGTAGATAGCCAAACCTTCCTAGGATGTTTAGGAGTTTGTTGAACCATGTTGTGAGTTCATCCATGCCATGCTTGATATTGCTTATAGTTCTATCAAGTCAGGTTGATCTGGAATGATTGTGAACATGTCATGCTAATGAGAGTTAAGCATGTGAACACGTTTTGGTGAAGGTAGTGATGAGAGGTCATGTAGGAGTACGAGGTTAGTTGTATCAACCATCCTTAACAAAGAAGTTTTGTGTATGTTATCCAATAATAGCTACTAGCACACATTGTGCCCTAAAGTATGACCCCCCCTCGACTTATTAATCATCTTGATCTATATGAAGGAGTTCCAACTAGTTTCTGGTGTTTGTAGGATGTGTTGGGGTTGTACTTAGCACAGACCAAAGGGATAGGCTTGTTGCGGTAGCCACTTGGCACGATGTACCAAACCTAGTGCCATCCAATGAGGTAGATTTGAGGACCATGCACACATCATTTGGGGCCGCAATGGAAACTTCGGCCAGACTTCCCTTGTGGGTTCAGCCTCAGATAGGTGATAAACCTGGACTAGAGTCTTGTGTGGTTAATGGTCATGGTCTACACCCACGCTGGCTTTCTCTTGAAGTGTGTTGAGTATATTTCACTTACAAACACTAAGTGATGGAAACATGTGTGAAGAAGTACACCCCTTCATGGTTAATGTAATAGCCCGGGACTAACGCTTCAGATGCCTTCGAGTTATTCAGAATTTTGCTGCATGTTTTGTTTGATTGCCATCCATCATCACACCATTTGCATGGCATCGACACTCTGTCGCCATCATTTTTTTCAAAACTTGCATTCATTCATAGTTGTCGGTTCTATCTGTTCTCGTCAACAATCGTTTCAAGACAAACCACACACGCACGCGTCCATGGCGTCATTAAAAATACTGTTTTCAAAAGTGTGTATAAAATATTGTCGGAATGTGTTGAAAGTTGGTGTGTGGTCTTAATTTATCATAGGTATACCTCATGCCAAATTTCGTCGCATTTGGATGCGTTTGATACCCAAACGGTTAAGCATATAGCAGCACTATAGCTAGTCAAATCGCGGATGTTTTTCATATATAAAAACATGTGGACGCGATGCGCGTCTTCCCTCTCTTTCATGCCTAGCCTCTCTACACAGCCCACTAAGCCCACACACAACCTAGCCTAAATCGGAGCCATTCGATTGCGGTCATAGGGTTGAAACGTTCTCAAAAATCCCCTCCTATTAGATACCTGCTATGCAATAAGAGGAATCCCTAATTTCTAGGGATCTTCCTAGCCGCCGCCACTCCTCCTGTCTTGTCTCCCTCGGGATCCCGAGAAGATCAACCCCGCGCCTCCACTTGTTCCTCTTGATCCCCTCGTCCAACCCTTCCAGTGCCCATAGACGCCGCGTTTGCTGCCCGCATGCCCGCGTCAGCAGGTGCTCGACCCCGAGCTCCGGAGCTCCTCGCCTCGCCTTGCCATCCGGTGACTGGTCGCTGGAGCTAGCGCCGCCGGCCACCCCTCTTCCTTCCTCCATGTTTCCTCTCTATGCCGCAATGAACTCTCTCCCTCGTTCTCTTCTGGAGGAGATTCTCTCGAGCGCCATCGACAGGAGGTCTGTGACGCTGCAACCATGGAGCCGCCAAGGAGAGATGCGACTCTCCCGCCCCCGCGATGTGGGATGGTATGTAGTCGGTGAGATGCACCGCTGCTACTCCTTCTTTTTTCCCACGTCTCCCCTGACTCACATCTCTCAACCTAATGATGCAACGCAATGGACGGCCGGAGGCCGAGCCCCAAGTTCGCCAACGTGGCCTCTAGGTGCTCTCCCCATCGGCTTGGATCCGAGAATCCCTTCTATTCTCAGCCTCACTAGAGGCCACCTCCACCGCCCGCAACTCCTGTCAATCATCGTGCTTGCCTCGATGAACACCAGTGAGATCCCCATGCTTCAAGGGAAAAACTAGAGCGATTCGTGAGTTTTTATGTATATTTTGAAAGTCGTTTCCATCACAAGCGCTCCGTAGACCAACAGATCGCTCCATTTAATTGCAACACCCAAGATGCGGTCCTATCCTTATTTTGGCACGAGGGCCTCGACATGGATATAAATGCATCTCATTGTTTCGCAATAATGGATATCGTTACAAGTACATGTACTGAAAAATATGAGTATACAGAGTTGACTTACTCTCGCCACAAGCTACATCAGAGTCACATCAGTACAAGACATAAAATCATCATGAAGAAGAGCAGGGTCCGTCTACGGATGAAAACAAACGATAAAAGAACGATGTCCATCCTTGCTATCCTAGGCTACCGGCCTGGAACCCATCCTAGATCGAAGAAGAAGAAGAAGAAGAACTCCAAATGAACAATCAACGCACTCACGTCAAATTAACTCTTTACTTGTACCTGCAACTTGTGTTGTAGTAATCTGTGAGCCACGGGGACTCAGCAATCTCATTTCCAAAGGTTTCAAGACTAGCAAAGCTTAATGGGTGAGGTATGGTTAAGTGGTGAGGTGGCTAACTTACGAGTACAAGAAAAGAGGGGGGTGATCTATGCAACGTGGATGTGAACTACTGATGATCAAATGAATGATCCTGAACACCTACTTACGTCAGACATAAACCCACCGTGTCCTTGATCGGAGAAGTATCTCACGAAAGAGACAGTCACGGTTACACACTCAGTTGGCATATTTTAATTAAGATTACTTCATGTTTTATAGAACCAGATGTTAAACAAAGTTTCCACATTGCCACATAAACGGGAGCATGACTTCTCGAAAGATTTAACCCTGCAGGGGAGCTCCAACTAGTCCATCACAAACTACCACACGCTGCGACGGAATGACCTCGATAAGGAAAACCCCTGATCTCCTCAGGTTCCTACTGGAAAAACTCAACCTCGAGATAACCCAAAGCATCCTTGGAATCCGTCGCACGAGAAAGGTAAAACAAGTCCAGAAAGGCCGCCCGGCGTGTCGATGATCCCGATAGGAGCTGCGTATCTCGTTCTCAGGACACGACGGATGAGCTATTGTTACCACGCCAAATGTCGAGTTGCCCCGGGTAGCGTTAATAAGCTGTTGTGTTTGGGACCAGCACCATCAGCACTGGCCCCCCTGTATTATGTTGAATTACTCCTCGGGTTCATGACACCCTGTCTATTTCAGTATTAATAGAATTATTATGTTGGGAAAATATAGTACCCATGTTGGGCCTTGCCAGACGAGCTTTATCCCAAAATGAGAATCTAGTGGGTCCCCATAACAACCCCAAGCATGTTAGGAGCGCTCATTTATGGAACATAACACCGATAGCCGAAACTAAGGCGGCAAAGGTGGAACAAAACACCAGGCTAGAAGGCCAAGCCTTCCACCTTTTACCAACTATATAGGTGCGTTAAATTATATACCATTTAATAGGGTGATAAAACAAGGGACCCATGTTAACACATGGAAGCAACTGCACCTGCAACTAGCAACTCTAACACAAGGTTAAGAAAGCGTTAACATAGTCAATCAGTGGTTTGCTAGGTTGTGAACAGATTGAAGGTTTCATGGCAATGTTGAGAAGCTGACATTTACCAGGTGGTAGGCAACGAGACATATTGATAGAAAGGAAACAATTAGCATGGCAATGATAGTAATGATCATCTTGCCTGAGATCCTGCTTGGGAGAAGGACGACTCTGTGAAGCAGACGAACCGACATAGTCGATCCTCACATTCCGACACACTTGCGGAACTCTATCGAGACAGAGCAAACCGGAAACAAGAATCAACACACGATATCCAGCAGGGCACAGGCATGACATAATGCAATTCACATATGATGCATGATCAATTTCAAATATGCAAGGCTTGGCATGGCAATTCACACAGCCAAATGCTACACATTAAGTGAAGCTCAAAATGCAACGAGTTGCATATTGCCGAAGCTCCACATAGGAATTATTTATTTCGCTCTTGTTTAGGTACACGACAATATTAAATGTTGTTTAACATGGCAACGGGGTGAAGCACAAATTAAACTACCTTTCTAGGCATTTTAAATGAGGAAGGAAACAACATATAGCATCTCCGAAATGACCCCACACGTTACATTCTAATTCTGTCCAGATTTGTCCTAATCACATTTTATGTTTGTTAAACGGAAAAACAAAGTGATTCACGTGATTCTACTCATCGTTCTAGTGCATTTACATACATCGCTCGTCTCCAATGAAGCTACGGTTAATTAAACACGACCTAAACTGTTTCTAACATGTCTACACGCAAACCGATACAAACAACTATAAATATGCATGGGAGTTGGAAAACCTTAATCTACGCGAAATTCTAATCACTTTAAATATATAACTTCCCGCGATCCGACGCACGGATTAAAATCTACGGGCTTTTGAAAATATGCTCTTTTCTGAAATTTAATAAATTTGCGGAACCTAAAAGAAATTAACGGGCCGAATTCTCTACTACTGGGCCAAAACAAGGTGGCGCAAGATAATTAAAACGCACATAGGCGCAAAATTGATGGCTCGGGGGGATCAGCTCACCTTGGGCTCTTGGGCCGGTCTGTAGGCGCTGGAGATGGGCCACCGGGGCGGACTGGGCCTGGCTCGGTCGGGGCGCTGACTCGTGGCTAACGAGGAGGCTGGCCTCCGTCGCCCTGCATGAATAGCACGTGCAGCAGCCATGGCGGCTCCTGGCTTGAATCCCACGAGAACCGGGGCGCAGCGAGGAAGAGAGGCCGCCGGAGGGCTGGGGCTGCTGGATCCGGGCGTGGGGGTCCCATTCCCGCCATTGGAACACGATGGCGATGGCCGACGGCGGCGGCTCATGGTGCGGTCGGCTATGGCAAGGGCGATGCGCGGGCGACGGCTCTGAGATCCTCAGGAGGAGGCGACGCGGGGCACCACCATCAGCGCTATGCGGCGGCGGCTCGCCGGCAAAGGGCGGAGCTGGCGGCGGGGACGACGGCTGGCTCGCTCGAGCTGGGAGGTGACTGAGCAGGTGGAGGTGGCTGGCTGAGGGTTTGGGGATGCCACTGATTTCGAGGTGGAGAGGGGATTATTGTCTATTTAAATAAAAATGGGCTAGGGTTAGTTATTTGTTCCGTTTTCGGGCCGTTGGATCGCGATCCGACGGCTCCGATCAAAGAGGGTTGGTTTGGTGGGCTGGTTGGGCCGTGTAGAGTGGGTGTTGGGCTAATATGAGAGGGAAACGGTGCGACCCGGCGACAGAGATTTAAAACATCGAAACGTCCGACGATAACCCGATAACGATGCCGCTACGGTCGACTCTTCGGGTATCAAACGGACTCCGATTGCGATGAAATTTGGCAAGCGGTCTACCTACACTATATTAGGGCCGCACGCCAAGTTTTGAACCAATCCGCTAATATTTTCCACACACTTTTAAAAGCAAATATTTTAACGATGCCACGGGCATGTGTGTGTGTGGTTGGTCTCAAAACGGTCAACGACGAAATCGAAGAGAACCGGCAACTACTAATGGATGCATGTTTTGAAAACTTGCAGAAACTGAGTATAGATGCAATGTTGATGATGCGAATGATGTGATGATGAGTGTGACAAACAATAATTAACCCGGCAACAGCGGAATAAAAGGGGAATCTTCTAGAGAGTCGGTCTCCGGCTGTCACAACTCTCCTACACTATAAGAGGATCTCGGCCCGAGATCAGAGAATGAAAAGAGGAATAGGAATAGCAAGAGCAATAGGTAAACATAGTTGCTTCTATGATAAACGAGTGAAACCAACGATCCTTGAAGGTTGCAAAGATATGAGGAATGATATGAGAAACAAGCAAGAATTCACACAAATTTTCGACAACACTTTGGTAGGAAAAGGGGACACAAAAATGACAAGATGAAAAGATCTTGAAAATATTCACAACAAACTAACTAAATTGAATAAGCCAGGAGAGAACATGATCTTGATAGAACAAGATGGTAGATTGAAGAGAGCAACATCACCACAACTCTGGAACAAGAGAATAGAAACTAGATCTTTGAGAAGAATAGAATGAAGAAGAAAATGACAATTTCCATCACAACTGAATTTGACAAGAAGCCTTGCAAGAAGAATTGAACGGAGTTGTTGGCTACCCAACAACGAAAAGACAAGCTTGTCGTGGACTTACGAAAATCATCTCAATGAGTATTAGGTGATAACCATCCACTAACAGAAACAAGGATTGATTGGATGCAGCAAGCAAGGCAAAACTTCTTACACCAAGAGAATACATTGAAAACTTGGGTTAATAACAACACCATAATAGCAACAATCCTTAGAAAAAGCTTTAGGTGAACTCTAAACCAAGTTAGCTCAATGAAGAAACCATGGGTTGAAAATATCTCATGATCATAGAATCGATGGGTTTAAATATATCATTCTTGAAACCAATTTTTCTTCGAGACTCCTCCACTAACAAGAACGCTATAACACCACCTCAAACGATAAGGAGGAATAATCTACATATGTAACTTGTCTATAAAAATGTGTAGAATAACATGTTTCACTTTATTTTGCACCTTAATAAATATAAAATATTTCTAGTTCAGATCTGGACCAATTTAGAAAATTACATATGGGGTTGTTTTGGAAATACCATATGGCGTTTCCAGCCTCATTTAAAATGCCAAGATGATGTAGATGTTCATGCTTCACCTCTTGCCATGATTAACAACATTTAAAATGATTGTTCAGTTAAAATAACATTAACCACATTTCTCTTCATATGTAGAGTTATTATTGTGCCTAATGTTAATTCTCCTTCTCCATTTAAAATTTCTTAATTCCATCATAACCTTGTGCCACGACCACCCATGTTAAACAACATTTAATATTGATGAGTACCTAAACAAGAACTGAATGATTCGAATGTGGAGTTTTGTTAATATGCAATCGTTGCATATTGAGCTTCACTTAATGTGTAGTATTTATTTTATGTGATTGTGATGTCCTACATATTGAAACTGGACAAGCATGATATTTGTTTGCACATCAATGCCATGTATATGTTAATCATTCTTCTTCCAAGCGGGATCTCACGCAAGATGACCATTTCCCTGGATACCACTACTATCATTGCTATGCTAGTTGACTCGCTTCCATCGTTACGTCTCGCTACCCACCACATGTTTGTCAAGCCTCCCAACATGCCATGATAAGCCTCTAACCTCCACCTTCCGAGCAAACTATTTTTGGCTATGTTACTGCTTGCTCAGCCCTTCTTATAGCATTGTTAGTTGTAGGTACAGATGGTTCCATGTGACAGCATGGATATCTTGGGATATCACAATACCATTTCTATTTAATTTAATTCTCATATATACTTGGTGAAGGTGGAAGGCTTGGCCTTTTTCTCGGTGTTTTGTTCCTCCTTAGCCCCCCTAGCTACTCGTGTACCAGTGTTATGTTCTATATTGAGCGCTGCTAATATGCTAGGGGTTGTTATGGGGACCCCCTTGATTTTTTTCGGATAAAACTCTTCCGTTATTGCCCAACATTGGTACTATATTTTCCCAACATAATAATACTATTCATAGTAATACATAGGGAATTAGCGCTGCTCGAGGATTAATTCAACATAATACAGGGGGGTGAGTGCTCATGGGGCTGGTCCAAAATAGAGCCACTTACGGGGCCACCCCGAGGCAACTTGGGTCCTTTCTATCAGGCCACCGTACATAGTGCCTCTTGGAAATATGCCCTAGAGGCAATAATAAATTAGGTATTATTATATTTCTTTGTTCGCGATAATCATTTATTATCCATGCTATAATTGTATTGATTGGAAACTCAAATACATGTGTGGATACATAGACAAAACACTGTCCCTAGTAAGCCTCTAGTTGACTAGCTCGTTGATCAAAGATGGTCAATGTTTCCCAACCATAGACAAGTGTTGTCACTTGATAACAGGATCACATCATTAGGAGAACCACGTGATGGACAAGACCCAAACTATGAACGTAGCATATTGATCGTGTCGTTTTATTGCTATTGTTTTCTACATATCAAGTATTTGTTCCTATGACCATGAGATCATATAACTCACTAGCACCGGAGGAATACCTTGTGTGCATCAAACATCGCAACGTAACTGGGTGACTATAAAGGTGCTCTACAGGTATCTCCGAAGGTGTCCGTAGAGTTAGTATGGATCAAGACTGGGATTT
This sequence comes from Hordeum vulgare subsp. vulgare, assembly GCF_904849725.1. Classification (NCBI taxonomy): domain Eukaryota; kingdom Viridiplantae; phylum Streptophyta; class Magnoliopsida; order Poales; family Poaceae; genus Hordeum; species Hordeum vulgare. The sequence continues at coordinate 332,021,066 of NC_058519.1, forward strand.
GTCGCTCCTTGTGACTGAGAGGTATCTCGGGGCCCACTCGGTAATACAACATCACACACAAGCCTTGCAAGCAATGTGACTAAGTGTAAGTCACGGGATATTGTATTACGAAACGAGTAAAGAGACTTGCCGGTAACGAGATTGAAATAGGTATGCGGATACCGATGATCAAATCTCGGGCAAGTAGCATACCCAAGGACAAAGGGAATGACATACGGGATTATATGAATCCCTTAAACTGAGGTTCAGCCGATAAGATCTTTGGAGAATATGTAGCATAAAATATGGGCATCCAGGTCCCGCTATTGTATATTGACCGAGGAGTGCCTTGGGGCATGTCTACATAGTTCTCGAACCCGCAGGGTCTGCACACTTAAGGTTCGATGATGTTTTAGTATAGTTGAGTTATATGTGTGGTTACCGAATGTTGTTCGAAGTCCCAGATGAGATCACACAAGTCATGAGGGTTTACGGAATGGTCCAGAAACGAATATTTACATATAGGATGGTTTCATTTGGTCACCGGAAAGTTTCCGGCAATTCTGGCACTGTACCGGGAGTGACGAATTGGTTTTGAGAGTTCACCGGGAGGGGCCCACCCACCCGGGAGTGAGCCCAAGGCACTAGGGTGGCGCCCCAAGTGCTTAGTGGGCTGGTGGAGTGAGCCCAAGGGGCCCACGGCGCCACATAATAAAATACCAAAAGAAAATAAAAGAAACATGGAAAGAGGGAGGTGGGAAGGAAGAGGAGGACTCCTCCTTCCCAAACCGAATTGGAGGAGGAGTCCTGCTGCTCCCTTGGCCGGCGCACCCTTGAGGCCTTGTGCTTCAAGGCTAGCCCTCCCCCTCGCTCCTATATATATTGGTGGTTTAGGGCTGATTTGAGACACAACTTTTCCACGTGCAACTCTATCCTATACCACACAGTTTCACCTCTAGATCGGATTTCTGCGGAGCTCGGGCGGAGCCTTGCAGGAGTAGATCATCACCACCACCGGCACGCCGTCACGCTGCCGGAGAACTCATTTACTTCTCTGTCTTGCTTGCTGGATCAAGAAGGTCGAGATCATCGTCGATCTGTACGCGTGCTGAACGCGGAGGTGCCGTCCGTTCGGCACTAGATCGGAATGGATCGTGGGACGGATCGGGGGACGGTTCATGGGACGGATCGCAGGACGGTTCGTGGGACGGTTCGAGGGACATGAAGACGTTCCACTACATCAACCGTGTTTCTTAACGCTTCCCGCTATGCGATCTACAAGGGTACGTAGATCTAATCTCCACTCATAGATGGACATCTCCATGATAGGTCTTCATGTGCGGAGGAAAATTTTTGTTTCACATGTAACGTTCCCCAAGAGTGCCCATCTGGTCATGTCCTCAGAATGAGATACGCGGATCCTATCAGGTTCGTTGACACGTCGAGTGGCCTTGCTGGATTTGTTTCACCTTTCTCGAACGTCTTGTGCATCGGGATTCCGAGGATACTTTAGGCTATGTCGAGATTGAGGTTTTCCACCAGGATTCTATAATACCCTCAAATTTTTTATTTGGTATTTTCAGATTTAAAAAAAAAATTATTAAACCCTCCTTTGGAGTCCTCTTCAAAACACTATCTTGAGAAAATTATTTTGAGATTTGTTGACATCTCTCGTTTGAGAAGAGTTTCTACAAAATTCTTACTTGACAGAAATTTCATTTTTTGAATTTCATCTCTTATTCTATTTAAAATTTATAAATAGGTTATGCTCAAGTTTACTAGATAAGGTTTTCACTAAATTCTTCCCTCTCCCAATTTCAAATAATTCTTTCCAATGAACCTCCCCTGTTCTCAGGACCTCTTTTAAAGCAATGTCGCCAAGTTTTGGAAGTGTTTATAAATTCTATCTATTTGTAAATGATTCGAGGAATTTTGTGGAATCAGTTTTGGACCCCAAAATTTGCGACGGAACATATAGCTTCCTTTAACTTGTGACCTCGAGTAGACTATCCATAGAAGCCCTAGGTACCATCAACCTAGATAACCAAAAACTTTCTGCTTTCTAGTTCAAAATTTTCAAAATTTGTTTGACTGAAATCTGAACCAGATTTGATGTTTTTGTTAAAACCTATCCGAACCATCTCCCAAAATTCTCATAAATTCAGGCAGTCTCTGGAGTCAAAGAGAAGCCCCTTCAAAAAAATCAGCTCCAAACTCATTGCCCTCGTGCTAGTAGCATTTCGTCGAATAGGTGGCACGCGCAGTTCCTGTGGATGTGAGATTGAGTGAAAATCTCGCCAGTGCGCGTCATGGCAGCTTGCTCACTATGCTCCTTCCTTATACAGGGTGGTCTCCTGGCAGGTTATGGTCGTCAGGGATGAGATGGCCTGTCCGCGCTAGCCACAATCGCAGCCTCGCACGGTTTCGGCCACTTGAGCCCCCTTTGCAAAGCCATTGCACTCTAGCAACGTCCAAGCCACCAGGAGCCGCCGCATATCCGTCCCCCACTCCCTGTGCACGCTGCACCATCGTTGTTGTGGCCTGAGCATCGCAGAGTGTGCTTTGTGCAGCCGCTGCGACCGTGGATATGATTAGGTTAGTGGTAAAATGGGACCCCCTAGAGGTGTTGTCGCTGTCCTAGCCACTGTAAGCATCTGTTGATCCTCCTGCCTTGCCATGATCAGTGCCAGAGTTAACCCCGCTTCGGCACCCCCTCGCCCGCCTATAAATAGGGAACCCCGAGCCCCTCCTGCAGCCCAGCACCACTCCACCTCCCAGTAGAGCCACGCCCAGCCCCTCGGAGGACCTCGAGAGAGTCGTCTTTCCCGCCACCGGCCACCCAGATCAGCTCCGGGTTCCGGCAAAATTCTCTCAGGTGAGCGTGTCCACGCAGCCCTAGCTTGGCTAGTAGGATCCTTGAGCACCCGCACCTCTAAGGCCCGCACCAATTCGGTGTGTGTAGGTCCCTCCGACAGGATCGACCTATGCCCGAAGCCGCCATCCGCCGGACTGGAAGTCAACATCGATGTGGTGCTAACCGACGATCCCTTCCACCTCCCAGTGTCGCGGAAGACCCTTCTAAGTGTGCAAGTCCCCTCCTCCCTTTCTAGTTCGCAGCACACCGTCACCGGTGATGTCTCGAGCCCTCGCTAGTTCAAACTTGACAGTGGTGGCCCATTGTCAGGATTCTATTCTTTCTAAAATGTTTCCACGTGCGCTTTTGCGAGAATGTGCCTTCCCTTTTTGCTTGTGTATTTTCATCGTAGCATTTTCTTCTTTTTGAGTCTGCCCCCTCGGTAACTTTCTTGTTATCAAAGATTAGTCCATGGTTTTGTTTTCTTCATAACTTTTAAACTAAAAACGCTTTTGAATTGATTCTACTTTTTGAAAACTTTATTCTTTTTTCTAGTTTTTTATGTTATTTATTTAAAAATATTTTGAGACAACTTTATTTCATGCTCGATATTTATGGTAGAACAGATATTTGTGTGACATAGATACCGAAGGAGTAGACGTTGTCGTCAACTTCGCCGAGTTAGACTTCGACTTCGTGGACCGAGGCAAGCATGTTTGAACATTTGATGGGATGTTTGCTGACATGGTTGTTTGATAAATTTGATGCATAAGAATTAATAGCATGGCATGTGGTATCATTTCATGCATGGTTAAGTTAATAACTTGTAAAATGGTGAGAGGACCATGGAAAGCCTAGCCACGTGCGACATGATAGGTTTTGGCCTCGTCATGCCGGATGCATGATAGTAGGTGAATAATATTAACACCTCCAGTATCGGCATAGATCGAGTCTTGTCAGTGTATCACCTTACCCTTCGTGTTGCCACAGGTCTTCCCAAAAGGGAATACAGTTTAGTAGGTTGTAATCCTATTTCCATGTGCTCCCAAGTAGAGGGGCTTTATGAAGGTTCCATGGCCCTGGAATAATGCAAGTCATCCGGTCAGGGGGCATGGGTGCTTCTGGTCTAGGACCAAGAGGAGGCGCACCCCCTTGTAGCGCGAGGTATAAATTTGATCCCATGCTATTCGAGGATGTTGGCCTCCCCGTCTTATGGTTTTTCAATGGAAGCATAGTCCGGGTGATTCCGGACCTCGCTTGTTAAAAATGGGTGTATGCAGGTTTTGTGTGTTTATTTCTAATATACCGTACACGGGATTAGTCCTTGTGGCTATCGAAACCCGTTGGTTATGGGTAAAGAGTACACCCTCCATGGAGTACCTACATATGACACGATGTGACACGTCTACCTATATATGCGAGTACAAGTGCTACCCCCATGACAAGTGTGTTATATCCACCTTTATGATATTAGGCATGTTTGTAATAAACATTTGAGCGGCCTCCACCCTACCCTATTTAATATTAAGTACTAGTGGTTTTTTTTTATCAAGTTTGATCTACCAGTGTGAAACATTTTCTACACTGCGATGACATTCATGGCTGATTTCCGATAATTATATTATTTGGATACCGGTCCTGACAGATTCCAAGGAGACTTGGTTTTTCGTGGTTGAGGTTTTCCATGCAGCTTGTGGTTAGTTTGTGATGGATGAGTTGGAGCACCCCTGCAGGGTTAAATCTTTCAAAAAGTCATGCTCGCGGCTATGTGGCAACTTTGAAACTTGTTTAACAGTCGGTCATAGCAAACTTGAAGTAAAGTGCATAACCATGATTGTCTCTTCTTATGAGGTTTGAACGAGAAGGGAACATGGTGGGGTTATGTATGACTCATGAGTAGGTGTGCAGGATCTCTTCTTTATTGTTAATAGTTCGTGTCCGTTTATGCATAGATCACTCTTCTCATTCTTGTACTTGTAAGTTAGCCACTCAAATAAAGACTTGGTGCTTGTTGCAGTGTCGCACCCTGTGTTTTGCCCTACTTTGCTAAATTAACTTAGCTCAAAAATTAGTACATATTATTTTATTTTTTCTATGTCATGTGATGCTTGAGCTGATTGATGTTTGCTTGCTTGTTTGATTGTGTTCTAAATCACAAAACTTCTCCTTTTCTCAAGACTCATATCCGTGATCCAAACCTTTACTCAATGATCATGACATGTGTATAGGACTTAAAACTATTTTTACAAAATATTATTTTTACCAAAAAACATTTAATAATTAAGCTTTCAAAAAATTATGAATTGAGGTTTGTACTACAAGTCCTGAAATTAGAGGGATATTTTCCCCAAAATATTTTATTTGGGTCTTATTATCAAAAACACTTCCCAAAACCACAAAATAATTATTTTAAAAGTTATTTTCCTATTTTATTTAAATATTTTTTATGAGGCTATAAATGGTCCTTTATGAATAAAAAATATTTTTCTTGCTTCCAAAATATTTGAGTAAATTTAGGGCAACTCATTGAACATAAATCTTCCATATATAAGAGTTTCAACCCATGGTCATGTTCAAAATATTGGAGAAAATCCTCTAATACCCTTTTTGCCTATTTCAAGCTGTTGAAATATTTCTATAAGAAGTATTCTCAAATAATTCTAGTAAGACTCTAGCATGTCAGACATGATATATGTGATGATCTTGCCAAGATTCATCCCAATCCAAGTTGATTTGATCACCAAAATATTCCAAAACCCTTTGTGTCTAGAACCAAATTTTAGCAACCCTACATTGCCAAGTTTCTCCTTTTCTGCTCAAATTTTGTGGACTTATTCTAGTACCCTAGTGATGAATCCACACCAAGTGGTGCATCAAGGAGAATAGATCCATTTTCCCAAAACCCCTCAAAACCACTTTTGCTCATTTCTAGAATTGGAATGTTTGCATTGTCAAGTTTCTCCAAGTAATCACAAACTTTTTGGGCATGCTCTAATACTCAAATAATGGCACCACACCAAGTGGTCCTTAAGGTGAATTAATTTGCATGGATTTATCTAGAGAAACCAATTTATGCCCATTTCTAGGGTTTATCAAGTTTACATTGTCAATGTTCACCGTATAATCTCAAAATTGGTGATCAAGGCTAAATGGTCTAATGATTTACCCTTGGTAAATATCAGGGCCACTGGATACCCCTAGATGCCCTAGGACAACATCAAACACATTCAACCACAAGCTGGTGGAGAAGGAAAGTTGACCCCAAGAGATTCCCCTTGGCTCCAACTTTCTACCATAGTACCTCTAACCCTATTTCACCTCCACTAACTTTGCCATGGCCCCTGATCAATTATTCGAGGGCAAATCCCTATCTTTGGCTCTCCTTTTTACCATCGCAGCACCTCTTTCACCCCTCTCCTTCGGTTTTGTTCATGCAACTGCCGCCAAACCTTACCACAACCTGATTTGCATACTGATACATCAATCCAAGCCCAAAGATGGCAAGCTCATGTGGAAACTATGAGAAAACCATCAAACCTAAGATTTGGCAGCAAATGTGGCCTTGAACTACAAGTGCTAGCTACAGTTATCTCCTATGGTTGAAAATTTGTGTTTTTCTAGTCCTTGCATACCTAAGACATCTAGACATGGTTTTCACTACTGGAATCAGAGATTTTGCCATCTATTGCTTCTTTGTCGTCTGCTGGCTGATGGCAAAGACCCTCTTTGCCATCAGCTACCAAAAACTAGACGACAAAGAGCAGGATGATGGCAAAGATACTATTTTCCATCCGCCAGCTCTTTGTCGTCAGCTGGCAGACGGCAAAAAGCACGGGCGACCCACCCCGCACCCCCTCTTTCCCCCTAACGGCCTCTCTCTTTGTCGTCTGCTTTTCTCCTCTGTGCCGTCGGGGGTAGACGACAAAGAGGATGCGCCCTAACGATTGTCGCCCCCACCCCCACACGCCTCTCTCCCCTAACGGTCGTTGCTCCCCACCCCACACCCCTCTCTCCCACCCATGAAACCACCACCGCCGCTGCGCCCTCCTCCTCCCTGCATCACCACTGGGCATTCCTCCTCCCTGCACCCCCTCCTCCATCGTGCCCCCTCCTCCTCCTCGGGACCTCCTCCTACACCACCGCCGCCGGGGCTCGCCCCTTCTCCACCACCTCCCCCTCCGTCACCACCGCCCTCTCCTCCATCGCCACGCCCTCCTCCTCCCCACGACCCCCTCCCTCACCACCGCGCCGCCCCTCCTTCACCACTACCGTCCCCTTCCTCCCAGTGCACCGCCTCCTCCCTGCGCCCCTCCTCCTCTACGGCCGTCCTCCCTGCGCCGTCCTCATCGCCCGGACGCCCCCCTCCGGTGAGTCCTTATTTTTTTCCTTTTTTCATTTAATTTGTTAATTAGATTAGTTAGGTTAGTTGTTAATTATCTACTGTTAGTTAGGTTAGTTAGGTTAGTTGTTAGTGGTTACCTACTGGTAGTTAGGTTAGTTATGTTACTTGTTAGTTCTTAGTGGTAATTAGGTTAGTTGTTAGTGGTAATTACCTACTGTTAATTAGTTTAGTTAGGTTAGTTGTTAATTACCTATTGTGTGTTAGGTTAGTAGTTGCCCGTGTAGAGCCCTCCAGCCGCCGCCTATGCTTGCACTAGCCACAACGTTAGGAAACGTCGATGAGCTTGTCCCAGGAGACTCCTGCCACACAGGCTTCGACCGACGTGGAGACGTCCGGATGGGGTGCCTAGTTGGATCGAACCGAGGTGCCGGATTGGGCCGAAGGTCCGGGTGGCTGCTCTATTGATGGCGGGGATGAGTCTACAGATAGTGAGGGCGACGTGCAGGTGGACGGGGCCACCGTGTACAAGCGTGGTGGTGCACGTCTCCTGGTCGTGTCGGCTACCCGCAAGTAGAGGCCGGTGATTAAGCCTGAAGTGGATAGGTAAGTACATTTACTCTTTTTTTAGCTTCTGCCTTCAAGTTTCTTCAAATATCTAATGCGTTGACCTTATCATACTACAGGGGATGAAGACACCCTCGTGGAGTCCGCAAGCCGAACAGCGTCCTTGGTGTGATTTGCCGGACAAATTTCCCGGGGTTTGTCACGTTTCCTGGTGAGGGTGAGATTCCTACACTAGGATTTACCTGGGAGCACTACCAGGCTGCACAGGCCCCACCAGAGGAGATTATAGATGGTGTCTTGTGCCACACGAGGGCCCAGATGGTGATCAACAGCTTTTGGGTAAATTATCCTTCTACACAATCTAAAATTAACAATATAACTAATTATTGTACTAATTTGTGTTGTCTCGTTTGATTGCAGACATTCAATAGGTGTGAGGAGGGATATGAGGAGGAGACTGCCAAGGTTATCGAGGCCGAGTGTAGGCGGTTATTATAGAACTTACGCCACGAGGCTCGATCGCAGGCTATTCGAGACTACTACGCCACACGTGGTCTTAAGAAGCAGAAGAAGGAGTGCCGCAGTAAGTATCTGAAGAAGGAGCAGTACATGAAGGTAATTACCTATTCTTAAGGCCTTCTATGTAGTTTTATTGATTTGATTGATAGGTGTAGCGCTCAAAATTATTTCTAATAACTTATAGGTGCCCCAGAGATGGTGTGCGGATAAGACGGATTGTTGGGAGGGGTTGGTGGATGAGTGGTGCATAGGCAACTGGTGAGCCGTCCACAACAATGCGAAGGATCGGCGTAGCCAAATGATTGGTGTGCCACACCATCAAGACAGCGCCAACTTACTTCAGTTCGGACAAAACTGGGTATGTGGTCGGCTTCATGATTCATGCAATTCATTCTTCATGCTAACTTGAGCCCCTTACTAATACGTTGTTCCTCACTTTTAGGCCATCACAATAAGACAGAGATGCCAGAGTTGTACGACCTTTATGGCATGGCCCATACCGCCTCCTACAAGAAGGCGAAGGCATTCTCTGAGTCTGACCTGGATGATCCAAATAACTTCACCAACATCTCATCCCACCACAAGCTCGTGAAATACAGGGACACGGGGAAAGCTTCGAAAGGGGAGGACTTTAACCCGAGCGAGGAACCTTTGGATCCAGAGCTGGTGATGATATATGGTGGCGGGAGGCCCCATGGCTCGATAGCCATTGGAGATGGGATAATACGTTCTCCACTCGCTCCCCCGGAGATCAAGGCACGCCACTCGAGCTCTTGTCCTAAGATAACGCCTCGTCCACAGCCAGTCGATCTTGCCATCGAGGTTACTTGTACAAACTCAGAAAACTTTCATCCATTTCATTGTGTGTGTGGCCATAGATCATTAATGTGGTAACGAGAAATGGTGTTGCAAGTTGCTCTTCAGAAAGAGAGAGCGGCAAACCAGGCTGCTCTTGAGAAAGAGAGATTGGCAAGCCAGGCTGCTCTTGAGGAGAGGGACAGGACCACAGCTCGGTTGATTGAGGAGGAGAGGGCCCGGAATGAGGCGGCTCACCTGGCCATGTACGAGCTTATTATGGTAAGTTTCTTTTTTACATTAGCCAAATCATATGTGTAATGTCTATTTCATTACTAACTAATATGACTGACTCTTCAAAACCGAATGTGCAGTCTATGTGTGAGAAGACCGGTCAAGCCCCTCAACCAATGTCCGTCTTCTCTCCGATTGTCACGGTGAGTTTCATTTCAATGGTCATTATAAACTAGTATTAACAATTGAGTGTCATCATGCTAACTGAGACAATGAAAAATATCTTTTCTGCACAATAACTCCTGAGCGGCATCGCATGACCCTTCTCGAGGGAAACCATCTCCAAACAAAGCCAACGCGAGCAACCCTAGTGTTTCTCCTCCTTGATTACCACTATGGTAAGCTTTCTCCAAAATGACATAATTAGCTCCTACTTTATTTCTACAAGGAAAAATGGTTAGTGAAACCACTAGTTTCATAACTTAGCTAATTTAGCTCCAAAATGGTTAGTGAAACCACTAGTTTCATAACTTAGCTAATTTAGCTCCAAAATGACATAATAAGCTCAACTGAAAAGGAAAAATGAAAAGAAGGAAGAAGAAGAAGAAGAGAAGAAAAAGACAAGAAGAAGGAGAAGAAGAAGGAGAAGGAGGAGAAGAAGGAGAAGTAGCCCTCCTTCTTCTCCTTCTTCTTCTTCTCTCCTCCTTCTTCTCCTTCTTCTTCTCTTCTTCTTTTTCTTCTTCTCTCCTTCTTCTTCTTTTTCTTCTCCTTCTTCTTCTCTTCTTGCTTCTTATCTTTCTTCTTCTACGTAGCTTATTTTCCCCAACAAAGACATATTTAGCTAATTATCCTACAAAATGATATAATAGCTTAGTTAGGTAAAAACATCATAAGAACCTTGGTTAGCTCATTAAAATGACTAATTAAGCTCCAAAAAGACATTTAAGCTCAAAATGGCATAAGAACCTTGGTTATCTCATGAATATTATATACTTAGCTTGTTTTCCTCTAAAATGATATAATTAGCTCATTTAGCTCCAAAAAGACATACTTAGCTAATTTCTCTCCAAGAAGAGGAGAAGAGGAGAAATGAAAAGAAGGAAGAACAAGAAGAAGAGAAGGAGAAGGAGAAGAAGAAGAAGGAGGAGGAGGAGAATAAGAAGAGAAGAAGAAGAGAAGAAGGAGAAGGAGGAGAAGAAGGAGAAGGAGCCCTCCTTCTTCTCCTTCTCCTTCTCCTTCTTCTTCTCTCCTCATTCTTCTCCTTCCTCCTTCTCCTTCTTATCCTCCTTCACCTTCTTCTCTTCTTCTTCTCCTTCTTCTTCTCTTATTCTTTTCTTCTTCTTCTCCACGTCCTTCTCCTCCTCCTCCTCCTCCTTCTTTTTCTTCTCCTTCTTCTCTTCTTGCTTATTCTCTTTCTTCTTTAATTTAGCTTATTTTCCCCCAACAAAGACATACTTATCTAATTACCCTCCAAAATGAGATAATAACCTTAGTTAGGTGAAAACATCATTAGAACCTTGGTTAGGTCATTAAAATGACTAATTAAGCTCCAAAAAGACATAATAAGCTCAAAATGGCATAAGAACTTTGGTTAGCTCATTAATATTATATACTTACTTGTTTTCCTCTAAAATGACATAATTAGCCCATTTAGCTCCAAAAAGACATAGTTAGCTAATTTAGCTCCAAGAAGAGGAGAAGAGGAGAAATGAAAAGATGGAAGAAGAAGAAGAAGAACAGAAGAAGAATAGAAGGAGAAGGAGAAGGAGGAGGAGGAGAAGAAGAAGAAGAGAAGAAGAAGAAGAGAAAAAGGAGAAGGAGGAGAAGAAGGAGAAAGAGACCTTCTTCTTCTCCTTATTCTTCTCTCCTCCTTCTCCTTGTTCTTCGCCTCCTTCTTGTCTTCTTATTTTCTTATTCTTCTCCTCCTCCGTCTCCTTCTCCTCCTCCTCCTCCTCCTCCTTCTTCTTCTTTTTCTTATCGTTCTTCTCTTCTTGCTTCTTCTCTTTCTTCTTCAATTTAGTTTATTTTCCCCAACAAAGACATACTTAGCTAATTATCCTCCAGAATGACATAATTAGCTTAGTTAGGTAAAAACATCATAATAACCTTGGTTACCTCATTAAAGTGACTAATTAAGCTCCTAAAACACATAATAAGCTCAGAATGGCATACGAACCTTTGTTAGCTCATTAATATTATATACTTAGCTTGTTTTCCTCTAAAATGACATAATTGGCCCATTTAGCTCCAAAAATACATACTTAGCTAATTTATCTCCAAAAAGAGGAGCTGAGGAGAAACGAAAAGAAGGAAGAAGAAGAAGAAGAGAAGAAGAAGAGAAGGAGAACGAGAAAAAGAAGAAGGAGGAGCAGAAGAAGAAGAGAAGAAGGAGAAGGAGAAGGAACCCTCCTTCTTCTCCTTGTTCTTCTCCTTCTTCTTATCTCCTTCTTCTCATTCTTGTTCTCTTCTTGTTTTCTTCATCTTCTCCTCCTCCTTCTCCTTCTCCTTATCCTCCTCCTCCTTCTTCTTCTTTTTCTTCTCCTTCTTCTCTTCTTGCTTCTTCTCTTTCTTCTTCAATTTAGCTTATTTTACCCAACAAAGACATACTTAGATAATTATTCTCCAAAATGACATAATTAGCTTAGTTAGGTAAAAACATCATAAGAACCTTGGTTAGCTCATGAAAATGACTAATTAAGCTCCAAAAAGACATAATAAGGTCAAAATGGCATAAGAACCTTGGTTAGCTCATTCATATTATATACTTAGCTTGTTTTCCTCTAAAATGACATAATTAGCCCATTTAGCTCCAAAAAGACATAGTTAGCTCATTTAGCTCCAAGAAGAGGAGAAGAGGAGAAATGAAAAGAAGGAAGAAGAATAAGAAGAAGAGAGGAATAAGAGAAGGAGAACGAGAAGAAGAAGAAGAAGGAGGAGGAGGAGGAGAAGAAGAGAAGCAGAAGAAGGAGGAGAAGAAGGAGAAGGAGCCCTCCTTCTTCTCCTTATTCTTCTACTTCTTCTTCTCTCCTTCTTCTCCTTCTTCTTCTCCTTCTTCTTTTTCTCTTCTTCTTCTCCTCCTCCTCCTCCTTATCCTTCTCCTTCTATTCTTATTTTCTTCTTCTTCTCCTCCTTCTTCTCCTTCTCCTTCTCCTTCTCCTCCTCCTCCTTCTTCTTGTTTTTCTTCTCCTTCTTCTTCTCTTCTTGATTTTTCTCTTTATTCTTCAATTTAACTTATTTGTCATATATATGTTTTTGTTGTTCTTCTTCTGACTTTCTTATTCTCATTTTAGACATTTGATGTACTACATGCATGGAAGCTGGCATTAATGGAGTTCTAGTTTTCATTTGAGTTGATGAACAATGTGGAATTATATGTATATGTATATATGGATGAACAGTATTTGCGGAACTATATGTATATGTATATATATGGATGAAACTTTGTGCTATGAATATGTGTTGTGACCTATATATGTGATATGAATTATATGTGTTATGTATATGTATATGTGTTGTGACCTATATATGTGCTATGTATATGTATATGTGATGTGAAATAAACAAAAAAACTATGAAAATATGGGATCTTTGCCGTCTGCCAGCTGATGGCAAAGGCCTTTGCCATCAGGCACCAGACGGCAAAGGTGCCATGTGGCACCCGGCTGTGCAACCTGGGGCAGCATCAGCTGGCCCATATAGCCTCTTTGCCGTCTCCTGCCTTGGCAGGCTGACGGCACAGCGGGAGGGAGGCTGACGACAAATGGATGGTTCCTGTGCTGGCCCAACTATGTGCTGGCCCATAGAAGCAGACGACAAATAGAGGGAGGGAGGCAGACGGCAAAGAGCCGACAGAAGGCAGACGACACAGAGAGGGAGAGAGGAAGACGGCACAGAGAGGAAGGGAGGCAGACCGCACACAGAGGGAGGGAGGCAAACGGCAAAGCCTCTGTTAGCCCTAACAGAGGCGTTGCCTGTCGACTGCCATCTAAGCATGTGCGTCGTCTTCTCGGAGCCCGAGACTGATGGCAAAGGTCTTTGTCGTCCGCTTCAGGAAGACTGACGACAAAGAAGTTGATATGCCGTCAAAAGTAGTCATAGGAACATTACCGATAGGCGGCTGACGGCAAAGACCTTTGCCGTCAGTGGATCACCTCTTTGCCGTCCGTTATGGAAGATGGCAAAGAGTCTGATTCCTGTAGTGTTTCACCCTTATGCCCTTGGCTAAAACCCCTTTTTCTAAGCCCCAAGTTTGCTGCAGGAATTACTTCCAGTAGAAACCACATCTACTCAACTTCCTTTTCCTTTGATATTTCACTAGGGCTCTCAAGCGTGTGTGCCTTGCACGCCTGACAACTTTGCTCAAGCAAAAAGAGGCACTAGACATGTCTTGGCATGGTGACCACGCTTCTGGAATGCAAGAATTGCGCTCTGCTACTTGTCCACGTTATCTAGCTTGCGTCCGGCTTCGACAGAGCACCCCAGCACACCGAGCATCCCCATTCAACCTCCCATGCCCCTCCCCGGTGCTCACATAGCTCCAAGACCCCTCTAACGCGTGTGTCTGCCATGCTCAAGGGCATCTGAGGCGGACGAGAGTTCCCTCAGCTCGCCCTCTGCCTTAAAGCCATCCCCAAGTGCCCCTCTCAACTCCCTCGCTCCCATTCTACCTCCCTTTCACCCCCAGACCAACACAAGGATCCTCCGGAGCCCTCCATTTGCCCCAACGACCATCATGGCTACCGCCACAGCCGCAAGCGCGTCCGCGTCTACCCAGTCTCCCTTGCCCCTTAGTCAAACCAAGAGGAGGTCTAGGACCCATAGGGTCTCCGTCCTTCCCTAGCTTCTTCCTAGCATGGTTATGGGTCCCCAGCCCATCTCGCCATCATATGCGTCTGCCCTGGCCAAAGACCTCCTTGGTTTGGCTCTCCCCACCGTGCGTGACTTGAACCGGCCATTGCGCCCCGACCTGCAGAACCCGTCGGTGGCTCGAGCGCCTGATTTGGTGGCCGGTAGCACTGCAGACCCCGGCGAATCTCCCTTTGTCCCCTTCGGCAGGAGGTAGAAGAACATCCTCGTCATCTAGTGGGGCCCTTGTGCTGGTCGGCCAGCGTGGCCGATGGGTGGCCCCCGGCTTTGTTAACTGGAGACGGTTCTAGCCGGTTTCGTTTCCCTATGGTGGAAGAGTCTACGGCGCAATACGTCTTCGGCGTTGCCCCTTCGCTGGCGAGCCGGGCAAATGGGTCGGTCGATGACTACCTTGCGTCCTGTGTGCATTTTGGCCGTTTTTGGTAATTATAATTCATTTTTTTATATTAAACAAAGAGACAAATAAATTCATAATAAATTCATACGTACTCAAAAATGGGTGATTCAAATTCCTACACATTCCCAAAATCATGAGCTACACCAATATGTGTTTTGCACATTTTATCAGAGATATTTTTTATAGTATTAATGTTCAAATTCAAATTTGAATATTTCAAACCACCACTTTTCAAAATTCATGGAGAGGTCAAATCAACTCCAAATGGAGTGATTCAAACTCCTAGATGTCTATAAAATAATCACCTAATTTTCTAGCCATGCTTAACTTTTTAGCATGCATTGTTTTTTCTGTATATAATAAATAGCCCATTTTCCATTTATTCCATCCTCTTAAATATCTAGGAAATTCATTCCCACTCCAAATCCATTGAAACCACTTCCAAAAGTCTTCTAAAATCATGCCAAATTAAATGAGTGCCTCCACTCAGTTTTAAGAAAATATTTACCGTGGACTTCTTGTAGGTCCACTAATCCCTCCATTTTCACCTTTTGGAAATCCTCGTTGATCCAAATCCACGGAAATCCCTTTGGCTACTCTCCTTATAGCGAGAGGTGTCCTATAAAAATAAAACTCCTAATTTAGAACAGTTTTATTTTTCTGCTTGTTGTGTTGCTTATTGTGGGCATTTCTAACGATAGTTGACGAAGTAGACGGAGTGATCGGGGTTGGACTATAAGCCCATAAAGACCTTGAAGACTTTGCGGAACCATGCAAGAAACCCTTTGACCATCTCTATGAAACCATTTTATGCATGTCAGATGGCACTTTACTTCGTTGCATTTGAATCATGTTGAATCGGTGACCACCTTGGTGGGTTGTAACCGATGACTCCTCGTTGATACTTGCACTAAGCATGATCTTACCTTCCTATGAGGGTTGTGCGGGTGGGAAGTAGTTAGGATGCTAGAATAGATGTTATTCAAGTGGGATGGGAATATGCATGGTGATGGAAAAGAAATGATTACAAAGGCTTTTCGAAAAACCCTGTTGGGTGCCACTAATATCCGAGGGAGATGGTATTGAGCTAGTTAACCACTTGGGAAAGAAGTGGTGTACCGAGGCAAGTTGTGTGTGTGGTTTCAAACGGTAGAGATTTAAGATTTGCTGACCGTCCCAACCTTACATGTGCGACCATGATACACCTTTTATGGGACGGGGCATTTTTGATTACCATGGTCGATGCTAGCAGAGAGCCCGCACTACTAGTGGCAGGAGAGCAAAGTCACTCTCTTTAGATGGGGTCGTGCCAGCTAGGGCAAACATGGGCTGTTATTACAGGCACCGGGCACACTGTTGGTCCCTTCATGGATGGTACGATCTAGAGCGAGGCTCGTATGATTTACATCATGAGGGTTGTGTACCAATCGAGTGGACTCTTTGTTTAGTGTCGTCAGGGGAAAGGCATTTTTCGGGTGCTTACCTCGCGTAAGTAATATACCGCAAATCGTGGATGATACGGAAGTTCCCCGAGTCCTGTGGGTACAGTGCGCAATGGTGGAAGGTGGAAGCCTTTACCAAAGGTGGAAGCCTTTACCAAAAATGATGCATATTTTTCCAAGACATATTGGGATTTGACTTGCCTCACCATGTATTTGAATTAGCATTAAATGGCTGCAAGAAATACTGATAGCTACAATAATTCTGAAATTTGTGTGGGGCTCTGTAATAATCCATCTAGCATACACAATATCTTTCAGAAGCAAGAAAAATTAAATGGTTTGAAAATAAAATTCATAACACATGAGAAGAATAGCAAACACAAAAAATAGAGAGAAAGAGAGTTACCTGAGGCCTAGTAGGTGGCCTAACCACCTAAGACTCCTTGTCGTCTTCCTCGTCGGGCCAATAGGGACAGCGCGTGCTCGTCGCGCACGCACAAGTGCCCGAGCCACCTCCTGCTTTCGTGTTGGAAATATGTCCCAGAGGCAATAATAAAGTGGTTATTATTATATTTCCTGGTTCATGATAATTGTCTATTATTCATGCTATAATTGTATTAACCGGAAACCGTAATACATGTATGAATACATAGATCACAATGTGTCCCTAGTGAGCCTCTACTTGGCTACCTCGTTGATCAATAGATGGTCATGGTTTCCTGATCATGGACATTCGATGTTATAGACAACGAGATCACATCATTGGGGAATGATGTGATGGACAAGACCCAATCCTAAGCATAGCACTAGATCGTATTGTTCGTGTGCTAAAGCTTTTCTAATGGCAAGTTTCATTTCCTTAGACCATGAGATTGTGCAACTCCCAGATACCATAGGAGTTCTTTGGGTGTACCAAACATAACAACATAACTGGTGGTAATAAAGGTTCACTACAGGCATCTCTGAAAGTATCTGTTGGGTTGTACAAATGGAGACTGGGATTTGTCACTCCGTGTGACGGAGAGGTATCTCTGGGCCCACACGGTAATCCCTCATCATAACGAGCTCAATGTGACTAAGGACTTAGTTACTGGATGATGTGTTACGGAACGAGTAAAGAGACTTGTCGGTAACGAGATTGAAGAAGGTATAGGGATACCGACAATCGAATCACGGGCAAGTATCATATCGGTAGACAAAGGGAATTGTATACGGGGTTGATTGAATCCTCGACATCATGGTTCATCCGATGAGATCATCGTGGAACCTGTGGGAGACAACATGGATATCCAGACCCAGTTGTTGGTTATTGACCGGAGAGGTGTCTTGGTCATGTCTACATGCTTCCCGAACCCGTAGGTTCTACACACTTAAGGTTCGATGAAGCTAGGGTTATATGGGAATAGTATACATGGTTACCGAAGGTTGTTCGGAGTCCCGTATGAGATCCCGGACGTCAAGAGGAGCTCCGGAGTGGTCTGGAGGTAAAGATCCATATATAGGAAGTGAGGATTTGATCGCCGGAAATGTTTCGGGCGTCACCGGTAATGTATCGGGACTACTGGAAGGGTTCCGTGGGTCCACAGGGAATGGCCACCGGCCCTGAAGGGGTACATGGGTCAAAAAGTGGATGGGAACCAGCCCATAAGTGGGCTGGTGCGCCACCACCATCAGCCCAAGGAGCAAGAGAGGGGTGGTGGGCTAACCCTAGGCGTGGTGCGCTTGCCCACCCTAGGGTACCACCTCCTCCACCCCTTGGACATCGCCCCCTTGCCCATCTAGGGCTGCCTCACCCCTTAGGGTGGAAACCTTGAGGATGGAAACCCTCCTCCCTGTCCTCCTATATATAGTGGAGGGTTTGGGGCTGTTTTGAGACACAATTTCTCTCTCTCGGCGCAGCCCTACTCCTCGTCCTCCGTAGTGCTTGGCGAAGCCTTGTCTGAGTACCAGGCAGCTCCACCGTCACCACGCCGTTGTGCTGCCGGAGCTCTCCCTCAAACTCTCCTCCCTCCTTGCTCGATCAAGGCGTTGGAGACGTCACCGGGCTGCACTTGTGTTGAATGCGGAGGCATCGTTGTTTGGTGCATAGATCGGAATCCACCGCGATCTGAATCGCTGCGAGTACGCCTCCATCAACCACGTTCTAGCAACGCTTCCGCTTAGCGATCTTCAAAGGTATGAAGATGATCTACCCCTTTGCTCGTTGTTGGTTTCTCCATAGATAGATCCTTGTGTGACGTAGGAAATGTTTTGAAATTACTACCTTCCCCAACAGTGGCATCCAAGCCAAGGTTCTATGCGTAGATTCTATGCACGAGTAGAACACAAATGTTGTGGGCGCTGATTTGTCAATTGCTTGCCGTTACTAGTCTTATCTTGATTCGGCGGCATCGTGGGATGAAGCGGCCCGGGCCGACTTTACACGTAGTCTTACGTGAGATTTGTTCCACCGACCGACATGCACTTGTTACATAAGGTGGCTAGCGGGTGTATGTCTCTCCAACTTTAGTCGGATCGGATTCGATGAAGAGGGTCCTTATTAAGGGTAAATAGCATTGGCATATCAACGTTGTGGTTTTCATGTAGGTAAGAAGCATTCTTGCTAGAAACCCTAATCAGCCACGTAAAACATGCAAAAACAATTAGAGGACGTTTAACTTGTTTTTGCAGGGTATGCTATGTGATGTGATATGGCCAAAAGGATGTGATGTATGAGATTGATCATGTTCTTGTAATAGGATTCACGACTTGCATGTCCATGAGTATGACAACCGGCAGGAGGCATAGGTGTTGTCTTAATTTATTGAATGAGATGCAATGCCCTCTGATTACTTTACTTTATTGCTAAACGTTAGTTATAGTAGTAGAAGTAATAGTTGGCGTGACAACTTCACGGAGACACAATGATGGAGATCATGGTGTCATGCGGGTGACAATGATGATCATGGTGCGCCGAAGATGGAGATCAAAGGAGCAAGATGATATTGGCCATATCATGTCACTATATGATTGTATGTGATGTTTATGATGTTTTTCATCTTATTGCTTAGAACGACGGTAGCAAAGATAAGATCACCCCTCATTAAAATTTCGAGATATGTATTCCCCTCAGTGTGCACCGTTGCGAAGGATCATTGTCTCGAAGCACCAAGTGATGATCGGGTGTGATAGATTCTAACGTTCGCATACAACGGGTGTAAGCGAGTTTACACACGCGAAACACTTAGGTTGACTCGATGTGGGGACCAGATTTTTGGGGATTTTAATTTCCCTTCAAATGGCCCTTAAGTACACCAGCCCCAGGAATACTGTTAGCTGGCACACCTTTCCTTGATACAAATGTCCAAGCAAAATACACATTGAGGTACATGACCAAAGTGGTCTAATGAGTACATCAAAAAGGGTTTCTAGTGGTTGATGGCGAAAGCGTTACTCAGATCTCCAACTCCTCTCAGACTTGTAGTGTCGGGCATACTGGTCGAGTCTTGTACATAAAGGGTTTCTAGTGGTTGATGGCGCAAGCGTTACTCGAATCTCCAACTCCTCTCAGACTTGTAGTGTCGGGCATACTAATCGAGTCTTAATTTATTGAATGAGATGCAATGCCCTCTGATTACTTTACTTTATTTCTAAACGTTAGTTGTAGTAGTAGAAGTAATAGTTGGCGTGACAACTTCATGGAGACACAATGATGGAGATCATGGTGTCATGCGGGTGACAATGATGATCATGGTGCCCCGAAGATGGAGATCAAAGGAGCAAGATGATATTGGCCATATCATGTCACTATATGATTGCATTTGATGTTTATCATGTTTTTCATCTTATTGCTTAGAACGACGGTAGCAAAGTTAAGATGACCCCTCATTAAAATTTTGAGATATGTATTCCCCTAAGTGTGCACCGTTGCGAAGGATCGTTGTCTCGAAGCACCAAGTGATGATCGGGTGTGATAGATTCTAACGTTCGCATACAACGGGTGTAAGCCAGTTTACACACGCAAAACACTTAGGTTGACTCGATGTGGGGACCGGATTTCTAGGGATTTTAATTTCCCTTCAAATGGCCCTTAAGTACACCAGCCCAGGAATATTGTTAGCTGGCACACCTTTCCTTGATACAAATGTCCAAGCAAAATACACATTGAGGTACATGACCAAAGTGTTCTAATGAGTACATCAAAAAGGGTTTCTAGTGGTTGATGGCGGAAGCGTTACTCGGATCTCCAACTCCTCTCAGACTTGTACTGTCTGGCATACTGATGAGACATACTGATCGAGTCTTGTACATACAAATGATTGAGTGGTAACTTGTAGTGTCGGGCATCTCAGGGACACCACATAAAGGGCTTATATGAAATAATAACAAACATGCCACAGTCGGGAGTATCAGCGACACCACATAAAGGGCTTATATGAAATAATAACAAACATTCCACAGTCGGGTGTCTCAGCGACACCACATAAAGGGCTTATATGAAATGATAGAGAATATCCAGGAGGTAGAAACGTCCCAGGGAGATTCACGGTAAAAATCATAAGGGTCGCTCACAGAAAATAATGCTTAAAATCATCAACCATATTTCGTGACTAGTCTCATACTCCGTTAACTACCTCCGAAGACTAACACTTGACTAGTCAACCAATGTCCTTGACCGTGGACACGGCTACTCGAATAGTTTTGACTCTGCAGTGGTTGTACTCTTTACCCATAGTTCATGGTTTTCAATAGTCGATATGACTAATTCCGCGTACGGGATTTTAGAAGTGGACACTCAGAATCATTACACAGCCACTTTACCTCCGCGAAGCCCGGATTCACCCGGACTATGCTGCCAAGGTAAAACCATAAGACGGGGAGGCTCCGACCTCGACTAGCAATGGATCAACATTATTTATATCGCGCGCTTACGGGGAGTGCCCTCCCTTCTGGTCCCAGACGGGAAACACACATGCCCCCTTACCGGACAACTGGATTTATACCACGGTCGTGGATACCTTCATCCCGGCCCCTCTACTGGTGTGTGACTGATAATAGGTCTGCAACTAACTATACCGAATCCATTATCCAGGAAACTATGGTAGCACGCAAATAAGGAGATATACTGACAAGACTCGATCTATGGTCGACTTAGGAAGTTCAAGTATTACCTGTATGATCAGCACAAACCATGTGCAAACAGGGTCACTACCTACCTAACATGCCTTGTTGACCACTCTCGTCCACGAGATGTCAATCCCACAATCGTATCTCCACAAGATACCGACTCTCACCGAATCCCGTCCGCTAGGCACGTAGGTTAGGAAAGAGTGACCACTGTCCATGCACCACAATAATAGAAACCTTTACTTTCAAAATCATGAAACCATATGCATGTTTTACCACATGAAATATCACCACAAATACAACATAACCCTATAATACTTTCACCAAGCAAGCTTATGCAACCAAGTTAAGGTAAGTTGAGGATGCTTTCCTTCCAAGTATAGAGAGGTGGGGTTCACCACAAAACTTTTGCAAGTTTTAACTCCTCTCTCCAAGCCTATATAAAATATATGCTAATTAACACTCAATTTAAAAGCAGCATATAAAATTGTCTTAGAAAATTTTCTAATAAATGCGAAAATATACTAAGAAGAATTTGAAAGAGGTGAGAAAAAGAATCAACTCTTTTGGAGTTTCCTATAAAAAGTTATAGTCAGTCAAAGTTCTAGTCAAAATTTGTTTTAAGAATCAAAAAGAAAAGAAAAACGCTTCGGATAAAAATGCGCTAGCGCGGGAGGGAAAACGTACTTGGCGAAATGCGCCTCCACTTGCGCGGGCTCAGGCCGAGGGGTGGGACGCTGACGCATGGGGCCCGCTCGCACGTTTGACCTGTCGTCTCCTTCCACCAGCCAAAGGAAGAAGGGGACTCTGGCTCGGCTCACTAGCGCTAGAGACCTCCAATCGCAAAGCTGAGGGCACCGGCATGCTCAGGGGTGCACGGCATATCCATTCGGGTGCTTTGAAGCTGCGGGGGTGGTCGAGAGCTAGCTTCTCGTCCTCCACGGTAGAGGGAGCTTCGGCTGATCCAACGAGGGGTTGGCTAGGATGGTTCTAGGGTGGGGCTGAGATAGGGGAAAGCTTCAGGAGATCGAGAGGATGTAAGTGGGGAGCTCAAGTGGGGTGAAGAGGCTTCGAACCGACCGAATCGAGTTACGGGGCTGCAATGGTGGAGTTCAACGGAGTCGGGGACGAAAGGCGCCTCGGCTCAAATTGGGGCTTGGGACGCTGGCTGAGGCTTCGGGGGAGCGGCTTGAGTCGACGCACGACCTCGGGGCTCCTATTATAGCCGGGGTTGTCAGTTCCCGCGGTGGAGAAGATAAACGCACCGAGAACAGCCTCTGGCGAGGGCACAGGAATGGAGCTAATGCAACGATGGGTCAAGGGGAAGCTCTAGCTCGACACAGGGGTGGTCCAAGGTGCAGGTGGCGCGCTAGGGGCGTTTGGGTGGTGCAGCGGCGTTGTGCAGACGTTGCGGCTATCGACGGGTGGCGCGGCTGCGGTGAAGCAGGGTCGGTAGGGGCAGCAGGAGAAACAGGGGCGCACGAGGATCTCATGCGAGTGTGCCCACGTGCTGAGGCTGCTTCGGGTGACGAGGGGGCGGCAGGGACTGCGACGCGGTGGCTCGGTGCATAGGCTGAAAAAGGGGCGCTCTAGAGCACGCTCAGGCACATCTGCCAGGTGCTTGATGAAATGCCCGGGCAGGCTAGGGCTTCGGGATGAAGGGGAAACTTCCCAGGATGGCTCAAGGTTCTACTAGGGATCTGCTGGACATGCTCGATTGGTCTGGGGAACAAGTCTTGAATATAAACAAAAGAGCATGTCAAAACTGGTCATGAGCACCAGATGCTCGACAGAATGCCAAGGGCATCAAAGAGTATTTTCTGGCCACAAGAATTACCATACAAGGGCCTCTATGGAGGGGCACAAGGATGGCAATATTTGATATAGCAACTCAACAACTTCACAATGTAGTTTTAGAAAAAAATCATTTCTGGACAGTAACAAGAATATGATGCAATAGGGATCAAAACATTTCCAATGGGGCTGAAAATTTGTACTTAAGGGTTTCACAGGGTGGACTACAAGCGCAAAAAATTTCAGGGCAATTGGAAAAATAAACAGTGGGGTTGCAGTACAAAAGACCAATCTGGTCCAGAACATAAAACAAGAAGGGGTGCTCAAACTTTCCAAAAGACAAACATTTATTTTTGCAGAAAACTCATTCCTATAAGCCTCTTGACCTCCACAAATTTTTAGCGAATTTTTGAAGACTTATTTAAAGGGGTTGTAGTGCAAAGCACCTATCTGAACCAGAATAGAAAAGGGATTAATGGGCAGGGTTTTAATAAAACACTCAGCCAAGTTTTTGCATAAAACTTAATTGTATGAACTCCTTGGCTACTATAAATTTTTATAGAATTTTTGGGGAATTAATTTAAGTGGCTGTAGTGCAAATCTACAATTTGACTAGAAAGTAAAAAACAATTAATCAGCTCAATCTCTCCAAAACACTTGGCTACATTATTAGAGAAAGTTGATCCAGAAACATAGTAGGTAATTGTCAAGCTTATAGTGGAATTTTTAGAAGAGTTTAGCAGGTAGGTGCAGTTCAAAACTCGACCCAAAATAATATTAAAAACCAGTTTTGAATAATTGAGTTGGGAGATAATATTTAAAGAAAAATTCTTTTCTGAATTAATCAGTAGAGAGGAAATATTTGAGTCAACCCTCAAGCCACATAAAAGTCCTCAAAAATCTATAGCTCATACAGGAATTATTTCGAAAACCAAGAATAAGAGAGGTTTCGAAAACAGAAACCCCAGAAATAAATATTTAACAATATTCAAGCCAAATTTATTAATTAGAAATCTTGGCAAAAATTTGGGGTGTTACACTCGACGAGCCTAGTATGTACAGACATGGCCTCGAATACGGGAGACCGAAAGGTCGAACATGAGTAGTATGGTTGATACGATCAGCATGGAGATGCTCACCGTTGATGACTAGTTCGTCTCACGTGATGATCGGACATGGGCTAGTCGACGTGGATCATGTAACACTTCGATGACTTGAGGGATGTAGATCTAAGTGGGAGTTCATTAGTAATTTGATTAGATGAACTTAATTGTCATGAACTTAGTCTAAAATTGTCTTTACAAATATTTTAGATCCAATGGCCAACTCAAGTGTCTCCTTCAACTTCAACGCGTTCCTAGAGAAAACCAAGCTGAAAGATGATGGGAGAAACTATATAAATTGGGCTCGTAACTCAAAGCTCACCCTCACTGCTTCCAAGAAGGCATATGTCCTTAATGCGCCGCTAGGTGATCCTCCCGTTCCCGTGGCAACCCAAGACGTTAGGAACGCCTGGCAGTCGCGGAATGATGATTACTCTCTAGTTTAGTGCGGCATGCTTTACAGTTTAGAAGTTATATATGATATACACATTATTGATGTGTACCTTACCAGTGATCGTAGTAGCTCCTGGGTATTTGATACCGGTGTTGATGCTCACATTTGCAACTCAAAGAAGGAACTGCGGAACAAGCGTAGGCTGGCTAAGGATGAGGTGACGATGCGCGTCGGAAATGGTTCCAAGGTCGATGTGATCGCCGTCGGCATGCTACCTCTACATATACCTTCGGGATTAGTTTTAAACCTTAATAATTGTTATTTAGTACCAGCTTTGAGCATGAACATTGTATTAGGGTCTCGCTTGATGCAAGATGGCTAATCATTTAAATCTGAGAATAATGGTTGTTCTATTTATATGAGTGGTATGTTTTATAGTCATACCCCGCAGGTCAATGGTTTATTCTTGATGAATATCGATCGTGATGTTACACATATTCATAGTGTGAGTACCAAAAGATGTAAAGTTGATAATGATAGTCCCACAGACTTGTGGCACTTCCGCCTTGGTCATATCGGTGTCAAGCGCATGAAGAAACTCCATACACATGGACTTTTGGAGTCTCTTGATTTTGAATCATTTGACACATGCGAACCGTGCCTCATGGGCAAGATGACCAAGACTCCATTCTTCAGAACAATGAAGCGAGCAACCAACTTGTTGCAAATAATATATACTAATGTTGGGCTTCCAAGCGCAGAGGTTTGTAGGACAACAACAATTTCCCTCAAGTGGATGACCTAAGGTTGATCAAACTCAGGGAAGTAGAGGTTGAAGATGGTCTCTCAAGCAACCCTGCAATTGAGATACATGAAGTCTCTTGTGTCCCCAACACACCTAATAAAATTGTCAATTGTATAGGTGCAATAGTTCGACAAAGATATGTTAAAAGACAACTGATATGCATGGTAAAACAAGGCATTGTAAATCTAAAATAAAAATGGCAGCAAGGTAGCAAGTGACAAAAGTCAGCATAAACGGTGTAACAATGGTGCAAAACAAGGCCGACGCTTCATACTTTCAATAGTGGCAACTCCCAACAACATTAACATAGTCTAATCACATGATATTTCCACTAAAACATGCAACGGTGACATACTCGGAGGTCATTCCTTTGTGATCAAGAGAGGACGAGAATTATGTAGGGCTACAAAATCACACCTCAGAGTTCGTAGTTCTCTATATGGATTTCCCAATGTCACCGCGGCCATCCAAAGAGATTACAACAATCACCACAACATATCTCAAGGATAGTCAAAGACAAGCACCAAGAGACTCTCAATCTGCAATCTATTCACAAAAGAGGAAATCACTCATGAAAATATTCTTCTAATCCATGTCCAGTAGACCGCTTCCACCATGGTCTCGGGGATTATACTAGATAAGATCAAGTGAGTACATCAATCCAATACATAGAAGAAGGGGAAACATCATGGGATCACCCTAGACTAACATAGCCTATGATCACAATCAAAATCACATCATGGGAGAGAGAATTAACCACATAGCTACTATAGAAGACCTCAGCCCCGAGGAGGAACTACTCCCGCTTCATGGAGGGAGGAAGCAACGTCAATGGAGATCAATCCGGGGGCACTAACCCGTCCCGGCAGGGTGCTGGCACATGAACTCTGGTCCGCCGAAACTTGTTGGCGATGGCAATGGAGATAGGAATTTCTTCTGGAGAAAAGGGTTCAGGCTTCAGCGTTTCCTCCACGGGGGTAAAAATAGGAGCCAAGGTAGGGCACCACAGGAGGTGGGCCCACCCAGGCGGCTTGTGGGCGCGGCCAAGGGGTAGGCCACGCAAGCAGGCCGCCTGGGCGACGCCTAGCTCCCCTCTGGCCCACCTTTGGTGCTCTCGAAGCTTCCTTCACGCTGATTTTTATATATTTTTCTCGGGATTTTTGGGACTCGGTAAATTGGGGTAAAATTCCCTACAAAAAATACATCAACAAACAAAAAATGGCACTGGGTGCACTGAGTTAGTAGGTTAGTCCAAATATGTGTAAAAAGATATAATAGTCTAGCAAAACATATAACAATGTCACCCAAAAGATCATGGAACAAACAAAAATTATAGATACGTTTGGGACATATCAACATCCCCAAGCTTAATTCCTGCTCGTCCTCGAGTAGGTAAATGATAACACAAATAATTTATGTGGTGACATGCTAACACACATATAACAACTTCAAATAAAAGCAAGTAAGATATGCAATTCAAGTCAAGACAATAATAAGTAAGAGTCTATGTATAGTATTGAAATTAGCAAAGTAAGAACATAAAGGTGCAAGAGCTCTGGCTGTCCGTGACTCAAGTGTCTCCAAATGGTGTTTGAGTGCAAGAAGTGGGATATGGGTTTAGAGCATAAAATATATTTTTAATTGAGAACTCAATCTACTAAACTTCACACTTGGTCTCCTTTGGAATCTTATTTTGACTCATCCCCAGACCACTGGTGAGGCACAAGTCAAAATGATCCTCTCCCTTTCGACTTTGAGCACTCATGCAATGGATGAGCGCAAGCAAGATGTGTTGGCACTTAGGATGGCAAATAGAATAATGATGGGGAAGGAACACAAAAAAGGTGTGAAAGGCTCACATCAATGAAGACAACCATAGGTGAGAGAAACCCAAATGATAGATATCATGTGCGCAGTAGGGATTGCCATGCAACGGATGCAGATATGAGCTAAGGTAAACTCTCCAATGGAACTAATGGGGGTGCATCCAACTTGCTTGCTCATGAAGACCTAGAGCTCATTTGAGGAGGCTCATCATTGGAATATACAAGCCAAGTTCCATAGTGTAAGGGTCCCCACATAGTTATGCATGAATGATAATCTCTATGTAGTACAAATATAACAATGGAGTACGAGTGTGGATCTTTCAAAAGGAATAGTAGTGTTGCCCCCTTCTCTCTTTTTATTTCTCTTCCTTTTTCTCTTTTTTTTATTTTTTGTGTGGCCTCTTTGGCTCTTTCTATTTATCTCTCATTTGTGCTCTTTGGGATCTTTTCATTTGTCCTCTTTGGGATCTTTTAATTTGTCCTCTTTGGGATCTTCTCCTCACTTAAGGGAAACACTCTATGTTTTACAAGAATAAAAAGAAGATCATCACATTTTATAAGAAGTACTGACATAAAGACAAATGAAAACTATCATGATGTATGCAAATGTATGCCTGTGCCAGTCTAGCAGGATATGCAATGAAACTAGCGCGTCATGTAGCAATAATAAGGGCAAGGCCCAACTAGCATGCGGCTCCTCGATCAAGAAAAAAGCATGTATGACATGAAGATCAAGTCATGAGTGGTGTATGTTGCATGGCAATGTATCTCGGAAAGGCTATGGAAATGCCTTAATAGGTAGGTATGGTTGTTGTTTTGAGGAAAGATATAATGAGGCTTATGATGACAGTGGGTATCATGCCAAGGGTTTGGATGCACCGGCGAAGTTTGCACAAACTCTTAAGATGAGAAAGGGCAATGCACGGTACCGAATAGGCTAGCAAAATATGGATGGTGGAAGTGCCAACAATCGAATACTCACATTAGTCCGAAGAACTCATGCACTTATTATCGGTAACTCTCTATCTAGTAAGGAGATTTACAAAGATACAAGTACCCCAAGGAGGAGTGTTTGGGGGTTTGGTTATCCTTGCGCATCCTCGACCCATGGTAACGTGCGGGTACTCTATATATTCCAACCCCTCCAGAGGTTAGCGATCAATCTAGTAGCTAGAGTTCTCAACTAATTTTTAGTTTTTGAAAAACACATGGATTTCCCAAAATATGACATCTATCACTATTAGGTTGAACCTCTTGGCACCAATAGTCCAAACATTACTCAAATCAATACCTCAAAACAATTGCAAGTTACTACTATACATAAATAGCAACCTCAATTACCTAGTCATGCAAGACACACAACTCTGTGCAACGAGCCAACTCTCGAAAAAAAAGCATGATAACTCAGGATAGTTCCAAAAGCAACCTAAATAAAATCTCTTAAAAAGATATAGCATGAAAAAAATAAGAGCTAAGCATGACAGCAGCTATGAAAAGATAAAGAACACACATAAAAGAGAAGCATGGAAACCTATGTTGTGTTCTAGAGTGGAATGGAGTGTGTTTCCCTCCTAAACAAGGAAGGATAGGTTCCGATTGTTATGAACAACAAGAAAAACTAAAACAAACTAAAAATAAAGAGTGGGACGCTCCAAGCATAGCACATAACATATGAAGTAATAAAAATATAGCATGGAGATGGATGAATTGATGATTGTTGATAGAGAAGGGGATGCACGGGGGCATCCCCAAGATTAGACGCTTGAGTCTCCTTGAATATTTCATGGGGTACATGGGGGCATCCCCAAGCTTGAGCGCTTGACACTCCTGGATCTTCTTTCATCATCTTCCATCGCATACTTGAAAACTCCCTTCATACGAAACTCATCATAAGCTGATTAGAGTGGTTAATACCCATGATAAAATAATTCATTACCTACTGGAAATAAATATTTTCATGAGAAGATATTGTTTCTCATGATTTCCAAAAGGTTTTCGCAAAGGAAAAGCAAGCATTAGATTTGCAAAATGATGAAAACGCAAAACATGGCAGAATCTATGAAAAACTGAACAACGGGTAGTAAATAATTTTTTTCAGGGCACTTCTGCAACTCAAATCAAAAAATTCAGAACAGAATCCAGAAATACAATTATATAGAGCATGCTTTCAAAAGCATTCAGATCAAAAAGATGATCTGGTGATTTTTGGCTAATTGTTTCGTCAAGCAGACAGAATCTGTTTCTTGACAGCATGTCACAACTTTTGAACTTTCTTGCAATCGGAGGCTAAAACTTGGCACAAAGCTTGAAAATAAATATACAATGATGTTGGTACAGTAGT
The DNA here is from genome assembly GCF_904849725.1 of Hordeum vulgare subsp. vulgare. Taxonomy (NCBI): domain Eukaryota; kingdom Viridiplantae; phylum Streptophyta; class Magnoliopsida; order Poales; family Poaceae; genus Hordeum; species Hordeum vulgare. Next base: position 332,050,427 of record NC_058519.1, read on the forward strand.
AACAAGCATCAAGACCACTAAAACTGAAAGTAAAAACTCAAAGTAAAGATAACAAGGGTTATCTCCCTAGAGCTCTTTCTTTATAGCCATAAAGATAGGCTTAAGATTTTAATGATGCTCTCGTAGGAATAAGAGTTGTAAAACAAAAGAGAGGATCAAGATGAAAATAAGAAATATATTTAAGTCTAACATGCTTCCTATGCATAGGAATATTGCAATAGAATAATTTATTGAAGCGAAAGCAATAAGATAGGAAGGCAAAACAAGTGCAGCTTCAAAACCATCAACATAAAGAGAGGGAACTTGATATTATTGAAATATCTATAAGAATATGTTCCCTTCTTATAATAATTTTTAGTTAGATCATGAATAAACTCAACAATATAAGTATCACATAAAGCATCGATACCATGATCCACATGCAAAAAGGTACTCTTACTCTCCACATAGGCATAATCTTTGGGGAGCCCATGGTTAGGACATTTTAGCATTAAAGTTTTCAGTCTCCCCCAAGCTTGAGCTATGCTCTCTCCGTCATGAGGATAGAAATTATAAATGTAATTCCTATTCTCATGGACTTCATGAAGAGGATACAAATTGGAGTAAAAGAGAGGCATAAGATCTTGCCAATTTAGCAAATGAGAGTTATCAAGAAGCCTATACCAATCCAAAGGCTTATCTTTTAATGATAGAGAGAATAGCTTTCTCATAAAAAACCATCAATATAACTGTAAGCTTTAATAAGGAGAAGATTGTGAAAGATGTAGAAAGTATTCGCCTGGATATCTATCTCATGCATATCGATTAGCCAAGACACAATCAATATTACCGGTTGGTATTTTAAAGGGCACAATTTCCGTAAGTGGGGGAGGCTTCTCCACCACAATAGCGGTGGTGCGGTTCCCCGCAAGAAAAAAACCAAGAGCATAGTTTTCTTAACCCTAACTAGCCAAAATAAAAACAAGAAACGAAAAGATTTAATCTCAAGATCTAAAGATATACCTTCAAGCACTCACCTCCCCGGCAACGGCGCCAGAAATAACTTGATGTCTACGCACGCTTCTATTCTTGTAGACTATGCTGGGCCTCCAAGCGCACGGGTTTGTACGACAGAAGCAATTTCCCTCAAGTGGATGACCTAAGGTTTATCGAACTCAGGGAAGTAGAGGTTGGGATGGTCTCTCTCAAGCAACCCTGCAATTAAGATACAAGAAGTCTCTTGTGTCCCCAACACACCTAATACAATTGTAGTTGTATAGGTGCACTAGTTCGGCGAAGAGATGTTAAAAGAGAAGTGATATGGATGGTAAAACAAGGTATTGTAAATCTGAAATAAAAATGGCAGCAAGGTAGAAAGTGACGAAAGTGAGCATAAACGGTGTAACAATGGTGAGAAACAAGGTCGAGGCTTCATACTTTCACTAGTGGCAACTCCCAACAACATTAACATAGTCTAATCACATGATATTTCCACTAAAACATGCAATGGTGACGTACTCGGAGGTCATTCCTTTGTGATCAATAGAGGACGAGAATTATGTAGGACTACAAAAGCACACCTCGGAGTTTGTAGTTCTCTCTATGAATTTCCCAATATGTCACCGCGGCCATCCAAAGAGAGTACCACAATAACCACAACGTATCTCAAGGATAGTCAAAGACAAGCACCAAGAGACTCTCAATCTTCAATCAATTCACCAAAGAGGAAACCACTCATGAAAATATTCTTCTAATCCATGCCCAGTGGACCGCTGTCACCATGGTCTCGGGGATTATACTAGATAAGATCAAGTGAGTACATCAATCCAATACATAGAAGAAGGGGAAACATCATTGGATCACCCTAGATTAAAATAGCCTATGATCACAATCAAGATCACATCATGGGAGAGAGAATTAACCACATATCTATTGTAGAAGACCTCAGCCCCGAGGAGGAACTACTCCCGCTTCATGGAGGGAGGAAGCAACATCGATGGAGATGAATCCGGGGGCACTTCCACATCCCGGCAGGGTGTCGGCACAAGAATTCTAGTCCCCCGAACCTTGTTGGCGATGCCGGCCGAGATCGGAATTGCTTCTGTAGAAAAGGGTTCGGGCATCAGTGTTTCCTCCACGGGGGTAAAAATAGGAGCCAAGGTGGGGCACCAGAGGAGGTGGGCCACACCCAGGCGGCATGTGGGCGTGGTCAAGGGGTAGGCCACGCAGGGAGGCCGCCTGGGCGACGCGTGGATCCCCTCCGGCCCACCTTTGGTGCTCTCGAAGCTTCCGTCACGCTGATTTTTATATATCTTTCTCAGGATTTTTGGGACTCGGTAAATTGTGGTAAAAGTCCCTGCAAGAAAGACATCAGCAGACAGGAACTGGCACGGGGTGCACTGAGTTAGTAGGTTAGTCCAAATATGTGTAAAAATATATAAAAGTGTAGCAAAACATATAAAAATGTCACCCAAGAGATCATGGAACAAACAGAAATTATAGATACGTTTGGGATGTATCAATGAGGTAATTATACCTCCTCTCGAACCAAAGAGTAGCGCGACGCAAGAAAAAGTTTATGAGGCACCTGCACCGGCTAGAGAAGAAGTTCACGATGATGATCATGAAACTTTAGATCAAGTTGCTATTGAACCTCGAAGGTCCACAAGGGTACGTTCCGCACCAGAGTGGTACGGCAACCCTGTCATGGAAATCATGTTGTTGGACAACAGTGAACCTTCAACTATGAAGAAGCGATGGCGGGCCCGGATTCCAAAAAATGGCTAGAGGCCATGAAATCCAACATAGGATCCATGTATGAGAACAAAGTATAGACTTTCGTGGACTTTCCCGATGATCAGCGAGCGATAGAAAATAAATGGATCTTTAAGAAGAAGACTGACGCGGATGGTAATGTGACCATCTATAAGGCTCGACTTGTCTCTAAGGGTTATCGATAAGTTCTAGGGATTGACTACGATGAGACCTTCTCACCCATAGCGATGCTAAAGTTGGTCCTAATCATGTTAGCAGTTGCTACATTTTATGATTATGAAATCTGGCAATTGGACGTAAAACGGCATTCCTGAACGACCCTCTTAAGGAAGAATTGTATATGATACAACCGGAAGGTTTTGTCGATCCAGGCAATGCTAAAAAGGTGTGCAAGCTCCAGCGCTCCATCTATGGGCTGGTGCAAGCATCTCAGAGTTGGAACATTCGCTTTGATGAGGTGATCAAAGTGTTTGGGTTTGTACAGACTTATGGAGAAGCCTGTATTTACAAGAAAGTGAATGGGAGCTCTGTAGCATTTCTCATATTGTATATGGATGACATATTGTTGATGGGAAATGATATAGAACTATTGGAAAGCATGAGAGTTTTTCAATGATACAGAACTATTTGAATAAGAGTTTTTCAATGAAGGACCTTGGAGAAGCTGCTTACATATTAGGCATCAAGATCTATAGAGATAGATCGAGACGCCTCATAGGTCTTTCACAAAGCACATGCCTTGACAAGATATTGAAGAAGTTCAATATGGATAAGGCTAAGAAGGGGTTCTTGCCTGTATTACAAGGTATGAGGTTGAGTACGACTCAACGCCCGACCACGGCAGAAGATAGAGAAAAGATGAGTACCGTCCCCTATGCTTCCGCCATAGGCTCTATTATGTATGTCATGTTGTGTACCAGACCTCATGTGAACCTTGCCATAAGTTTGGTAGGGAGGTACCAGAGTGATCCAGGAGTGGATCACTGAATAGCTGTCAAGAACATCTGTAAGTACCTAGAAAGGACTAAAGATATGTTTCTCGTTTATGGAGGTGTTGAAGAGCCCGTCGTAAAGGTTTACGTTCATGCTAGCTTCGACACAGATCCAGATGACTCCAAGTCACAAACCAGATACGTGTATATTTTGAATAATGGGGTAGTTAGCTGGTGCAGTTGCAAGCAAAGCGTCGTGGTGGCATCTACATGTGAAGTGGGGTACATAGCTGCTTCGGAACCAGCACAGGAAGGAGTCTGGATGAAGGAGTTCATCCCCGACCTAAGAGTGATTCCAGGTGTGTCGGGCCCGATGACTCTGTTCTGTGACAGCACTGGAGCTATTGCCATTGCAAAGGAGCCCAGGTTTCACAAGAAGACTAAGCACATCAAGCTCCGCTTCAACTCTATACGTGCATACATCCAGGATGGAGATATAGATATTTGTAAAGTACATACGGATCAGAACGTCGCTGATCCGTTGACTAAACCTCTTCCACGAGCGAAACATGATCAACACCAGAACTCTATCACTGTTTGATTCATCACAATGTAACTAGATTATTGAATCTAGTGCAAGTGGGAAACTGTTGGAAATATGCCCTAGAGACAATAATAAAGTGGTTATTATTATATTTCTTGGTTCATGATAATTGTCTATTATTCATGCTATAATTGTATTAACCGGAAACCGTAATACATGTGTGAATATATAGATCACAAGGTGTCCCTAGTGATCCTCTAGTTGGCTAGCTCGTTGATCAATAGATGATCATGATTTCCTGATCATGGACATTGGATGTCATTTATAATGGGATCACATCATTGGGGAATGATGTGATGGACAAGACCCAATCCTAAGCATAGCACTAGATCGTATTGTTCGTCTGCTAAAGCTTTTCTAATGTCAAGTATCGTTTCCTTAGACCATGAGATTGTGCAACTCCCGGATACCATAGGAGTGCTTTGGGTGTATCAAACGTCACAACGTAACTGGGTGATTATAAAGGTGCACTACAGGTATCTCCGAAAGTATCTGTTCGGTTGTACGAATCGAGTCTGGGATTTGTCACTCCATGTGACGGAGAGGTATCTCTGGGCCCACTCGGTAATCCATCATCACAATGATCTCAATGTCACTAAGGAGTTAGTCACGGGATGATGTGTTACGGAACGAGTAAAGAGACTTGTCGGTAACGAGATTGAACAAGGTATAGGGATACCGACAATCGAATCTCGGGCAAGTATAATACCGGTAGACAAAGGGAATTGTATACGGGATTGATTGAATCCTCGACATCGTGGTTCATCCGATGAGATCATCGTGGAACATGTGGGAGCCAACATAGATATCCAGATCCCGTTGTTGGTTATTGACCGGAGAGGTGTCTCGGTCATGTCTGCATGCTTCCCGAACCCGTAGGGTCTACGCACTTACGGTTCGATGACACTAGGGCTATATGGGAATAGTATACATGGTTACCGAAGGTTGTTCGGAGTCCCGGTTGAGATCCCGAACATCATGAGGAGCTTAGGAATGGTCCGGAGGTGAAGATTCATATATAGGAAGTGAGGATTTGATCCCGGAAATGTACCGGGACCACCGGAAGGGTTCCCGGGGTCCACCAAGAAGGGCCACCAGCCCCGAAGGGGTACATGGGCCAAAAAGTGGATGGGAACCAGCCTATAAGTGGGCTGGTGTGCCATCACCATCAGCCCAAAGGGCAAGAGAGGGGTGGTGGGCTAACCATAGGCATGGTGGGCTTGCCCACTCTAGGGCGCCACCTCCTCCACCCCTTGGCCACCGCCCCTTGCCCATCTAGGGCTGCCGCACCCCTTAGGTTGGAAAGCCTAAGGGTGGTCACACTCCTCCCCCTCCTCCTATATATAGTGGAGGGTTTGGGGCTGTTTTGAGACACAATTTCTCTCTCTCTCGGTGCAGCCCTACTCCTCCTCCTCCTCATCCTCTGTAGTTCTTGGCGAAGCCCTGTTGGAGTACCAGGCAGCTCCACCGTCACCACGCCGTCGTGCCACTGGAGCTCTCCCTCAACCACCCCTCCCTCCTTGCTGGATCAAGGCGTTGGAGACGTCATCGGGTTGCACATGTGTTGAACACGGAGGCGCCATTGTTCGGTGCATAGATGGGAATCCACCGTGATATGAATCGCTGCGAGTACGACTCCATCAACCGCGTTCTAGCAATGCTTCCGCTTAGTGATCTTCAAAGGTAGGAAGATGCTCTACCCCTTTGCTTGTTGATGGTTTCTCCATAGATAGTTCCTTGTGTGACATAGGAATTTTTCTTGAAATTACTACGTTCCCCAACATTCCGCTCCATGTCGACAGGTGAATAGGCTTCTTGGAAGCCAGTTGTATCTCGTTGACCCATCGAGACTCCCCCCCTTGTCCACTCTCCCACCATGGATGAATGCTATTGTCGTTGCCACTCGCAACCACCACGGCCACTGGTCACCATTCACCACGCCACCGTGTCCATCAGAGCCATCATGCCCCATAACTTCCCCACACCAAAGAACGCAAGCTCCAGAGCAATGCAACATCGACACCATCAATTTTTCTTCTTCATCCATCAAAGGGAGCCCCCGTTGATTTGAACGCTATATCATTTATGCGTCTTCGTCTTTGCCTCTACTAGACCCGTTGTAATCCCCTAAACATTTTCCTCACCTTTCCCTCTCGTGTCTTCCTCTAACTTATGCCCCGCGAGCACTCGAGGCCTCCTCCGCCATGGTCGGAGAGCCTGTGCTTCCTAGCTTCCCACGGCCACCTAAGTACGTCAATGTGCTCCCAGTGATCATGTGAGGCCGCCTGTCTAGCTACATTGCTCGCTCACACACCGTAACCCTGAAAACGTACAAGCGTGAGCCACTGCCTCCACATACCTCATCGTCATGCTCATCTCAGGCAACCTTGCGACCTCCTCGTGCATCCCTTGGATACATAAGAGTGCGGTATAGCCTCCGGTGGTCTCCGCTTATCGATTGGCCGCATGCAGTGCAAGTCTAGCGAGCATCCATCGATGGTTTGGTTGTCACCGGCCTAAGTCGAGTGATGGTGAAGTGGCATCATCATTAGGGGAAAATCACCCACTAATTAACTCCTCCCCCCCCCCCACACAAACACAAATGCTAATAGTGGGCCCTATAGCAGGTCAAAGCTTGGGTCAAAGCAGGATTAACAAGATTTCATCACTTTTTCACTATCATGTGACACCCACTAGTCAGGTTTCAGTGTGTTGACCACCTAACTCACTGTTGATTCAGTGAAGATGCCATAATGATTTTCTCGCATTTTTATATTTAAGGAACGGTTTATAAAAATTCATAAAATTTTCTAAACTTCAAAAATTCATATAAATTCAAGTGTAACTCATAATTAAATCAGTTATATACGAAGAATGATCTAAAAATCCAAAGAATCCATCTATACCCTTTTCGTGCATGTTTAAACAACTTATACCTGCTTATCATGTCAAACTCGAATAAAGGCATTAAAATGCTTAGGATTGCAGTTGCATTTGAATCCTTGATTCAAATGAACTTCATTTAAAGTGTTAGTAGATGCATTAGCACCATCAATACCATTCTTGACATGTCATGATCATATATCATGTTTGTTGCATTCGTTGATTGTGTTCCTTATTTGCTTGTCAGTGTTTGTTCCTCCTTGGTAGCCGATAATTCTGATGTAGCAACCATTGGTACTGGTAAAGTGCAGTGTCATCTTCAGAAGTGACAGGGAAGCAAACCCCTTGAGAATTTAGATACAATCCCACTCTCAAGTTTCTCCTCTCATTTAATGCAGTACGAAAAACAATGATTCAATTGTTACATGTTTCGGTAGTTGAACCCATTTATTTGTATGATTTGCCACTGTCACAGTAAATAGCTAAACTTTCCTAGCATGATTAGGAGTTGCTTGAGCCAAGTTGTGACTCCATAAATGCCATGCTTGCTATTGCTTAGATTTGTGTCAAGACTTATTCATCTAGAATTTGTTGGAATGGTGGTGAACATGTCCTACTAATGAGAGTTAAGAGTGTGAACACGTTTTGGTAAAGGTAGCTATGAGAGGCCATGTTGGAGTACATGGTGGGTTGTGTTATTGGGACCATCCTAAAGAATTGACTTTTGTTTATGTTATCCAATGGCAACTATGTAACAGCCCAAGTGCTTTTCCTTCCCCTTTTGTAATCCTTTCCATGTTTGGCAACTCTATTGATTCAATGTTATGGATGATAGGCTTGTGGTGTGTCATTTCGTGTGCATATCATGCATCATGCATCATGCATATCTTATTTCTTTTCCCTTTTGTCTAGGTTGGTTGATCTTGTGTTGGATGCCACCTTGATGAGCATGTGAGTGATATGTGTTTGTAATCTTGTGCATGAGAGTGGGTTCAACAAAGCCCATTCAAAAACCCTTGTTGCACCATGGTTCGAAAACCCTCCCTATTCAAATATTTGGTTACTTGTGTTTTTTCAAATTGCTTAAAAAATCCTATAAAAATGTTTCACCTTTCCTCTCAATTTTTGTGCGTGGTGAAGCGGAGTTCTTTTATTTTTTTCCTCCAAGCCTTGGTATTCTGTTTCTTTAAAGCAGCCTACGGTTATTTACGGAAGAATATATTTTTCCTTGCGTAAAAGATAGTCAAACCTATTTTATTAAATAGGTTATATTATTTTGTTTAGCAAAGTTTTTTTATTTTTTTTAAAAACCCCTTAATATTTTGTGGGATTTATTGGGTTGCCTGGTTTTATAAATAAAAGAAAGAAGGTTTTCTTTCGGTTTTAAGTAAAAAGAGAGGGCTCTGGGCCAGCTTCCTCCCCTTGGCCCATTTGCTCAGCCTCGAAGGCTCGCCGGCGAACATCTTCTTCCTCCCTGACGTCACCCTGTACGATCAGAGGAGCACCATCGATTCCTCCTCCTCCTCGATCGGGCGGCTCCAAGCGCGTCCCCCGAGGCTATTTTAGTAGCCCCCCTCTCCTCCTCGCAATCCTAGATCATTTTCCCCCTCCTCTCTCCCTCGCGTCGTCAGGTGAGTTCCAGCGACGACAACACCATGGATGGGCTCGGGTAAGCTCGACGCTAGCCGCAAGTCGACATCCTATTCCTCTCCGACAACACCAGGAGCCTGTGGAGGGTCATGGGGTTCCATTCCCGCGACAACCAGGCATCAACGTCTCCTTCCCCGACGTTCATGACGCTGGCTCCTTCCTCTCCTCCGACGAGCACCTCCTGCACCCTCCCGTCGTGGGCTTCTCTCCATCACGCCGAATCCCCTTCTTTGAACCCTAGGTGAGCTGCGCCCCGCCTCCTCCGTTGTTTCTCCTCTCTAGCCGAGGCCCCGCCAACGAACCGCCATGTTCGCCGGTGCTCTGCTCTGTCGCGGTAGTAGCTGCAGCGGCAGCTTCAGAGTAGTAGCAGAAGTAGCTTCGGTAGTTGCAGCGGTAGTTGATAGCAGGACCAGCTTCAAGCAGCAGTAGATGCAGCGTACCAGCAGCCTCTCCCCGTAGCGATTCATGTATGTTGTGCGTGTGTGTGCAGGTGCGTGAACGCAAGCAGCGACGGCGTCGCTAGCGCCTCTCTATTTAACAAAGAAGGTGCTGCTTTTATCCATGTCTGGTGAGGATCTGTCACGCCCAAGATGCGGCCCTATCCTCAATTTGGCATGAAGGCCTCGTCAGGGATAGAAGCGCATCTCGTCGTGTCGCAAGAATGGATATCGTTACAAGTACATGTACTGAAAAGAAGAGATATATAAAGAGAGTTGGCTTACACTCGCCACAAGCTACATCAGAGTCACAACAGTACATTACATAAACATCATGAAGAAGAGCAGGGTCCGACTACAGACGAAAACAAACAAGAAGATGAAACGACGTCCATCCTTGCTATCCCAGGCTGCCGGCCTGGAACCCATCCTAGATCGATGAAGAAGAAGAAGAAGAAGCGACTCCAAATGAACAATCAACGCGCTCGCGTCAAGAAACCTTTACCTGTACCTGCAACTAGTGTTGTAGTAATCTGTGAGCCACAGGGGACTCAGCAATCTCATTTCCAAAGGTATCAAGACTAGCAAAGCTTAATTGGGTGAGTTAAGGTTAAGTGGTGAGGTTGCAGCAGCGGCTAAGCAATATATTTGGTGGCTAAACTTACGAGTACAAGAAATAAGAGGGGGAAGATCTACGCATAATGGACGTGAACTACTGATGATCAAATGAATGATCCTGAACACCTACCTACGTCAGACATTACCCCACCGTGTCCTCGATCGAAGAAGGAACTCACGAAAGAGACAGTCACGGTTACGCACTCAGTTGGCATATTTTCATTTAGTTAACTTCAAGTTATCTAGAACCAGTGTTAAACAAAGTTTCCACGTTGCCACATAACCGCGGAACGGCTTTCCGAAAAGATTTAAACCTGCAGGGGTGCTCCAACTAGTCCATCACAAATTACCACAAGCCGCATAGAAATCCTCAATCATGAAGCTCGCGATCTCGTCGGATTCCCTAGTGGAAAACCTCAACTCTGAGATTACCCAAAGCATCACCGGAATCCCGATGCACAAGATATTTTGTCAAAGGTAAAACTAATCCAGCAAGGCCGCTCGACGTGTCGACGATCCCGATAGGAGTCGAGTACCTCGTTCTCAGGACACGACGGATGAGCTAGATGTCGGGATCGCTAAACCTCCGGGTGACCAGAGGGGCGCCGGACATCGCTCGGGTGGGACCAACACTCATGAGGAGCACTGGCACGGGGATTGATTAAAATAGTCCGCGGGTGCCGGCGGGTCCCTATGCATTATTATTAGGTTATTAGGCAAATGTAGTACCAAAGTTGGGCCTTGCCAAACCAGTCTTAATCTAAAATGAATTATCAAGGGGGTCCCCATAACAACCCCGATCGTGTTAGGAGCGCTCAATTATGGAACATAACACCGGTAGCCGAAACTAAGGGGCAAAGGTGGAACAAAAAACCAGGCTAGAAAAGGCCGAGCCTTGCACCTTTTACCAAGTATATAGGTGCATTAAATTAAATAGGATTTAATATGGTGATATAACAAGGAACCCATGCTTTCACATGGAAGCAATACACCTGCAACTAGCAACGCTAACACAGGGTTAAGCAAGCGGTATCATAGCCAGTCAGTGGTTTGCTAGGTTGAACAGGTTGAAGGTTTTCATGGCATTGTTGAGAGGCTGATATTTAACAAGTGGTAGGCAACGAGACATAAGTGACAGCAACGGTAAAACTAACATGGCAATGATAGTAATGGTATCTGGGGAAATGGTCATCTTGCCTGAGATCCCGCTTGGAAGAAGAATGCCTCCGTGAAGCAGACGAACCGATGTAGTCGAACAAGTCCTCACTTTCGGACACGCTGCGGAACTCTATCGAGACGAAGCAAACCGGAAACACAAATCATCACACGGAATTCACCACACCATGCCCAACACAAATGATGCATGAGCAGCTGAATACATGCAAGTCACGGCATGACAAATCACACAAGGAGTCACTACACATTAAGTGAAGTTCAATATGCAAGGAGTTGCATATTGACGAAATTCCACGTTAATTATTTAGTTCTATCCCGATTAAATACATGGCAATATTAAATGTGTTTAAACATAGCAAGAGGCGAAGCATAATTAAACTACCTATCTAGGCATTTTAAATGAGGTCGGAAATGACATATAGCACCTCCGAGACGACCTTACATGTTACTTTACAATTCTATCCATATCTGAACTAATGCATTTAATTAGTTGTTAAACAGCAAAACAAATAGGTTCACGTAATTCTACGCGTCATTTCAAGCAGCCTACACATAAAGAACATCTCCAACGGAGCTACGGTTCAAAAGATACAAGCACCGCAAGATATGATGGCATGAATCCAATATGTGCGCAACGATGGTCACGGGCACTTCAAAACATACAACCAGCAAGGGAAAATGAAACTACACGAGATTCTAAGGAAGTTTCATGTAGGACACGATCAAATCGGAGCTACGGTTCAAAAACTATGAGCAAAACAAGAAATGACTACAATCTGCCAAAATCAGCCACATAGCATTTTCTACACCCCACAACTACGGGCTACACAACTCCGATAAACTCAAGCAAGGCATGACACAAAAGAGGGAAAGAAGCACTACTACAAACAACTAACAACAAATAACATGGCATCATGGATCACTAGGGAAAGAAGACACGAAATGGCATCTCACACACTATTTCAGACTTAGTGAAAATTACACCTCATGAAAGTGCAGTTTTTGATCTGAAGCTATATTGACAGCAGCAAAACCAATAGCTACAGGACTCCAAATGGCAGGAAAATTCACAGCATGCTAGAGAAACATAAGGGCTACAACTAACTCCATTGGACCAACCTCAAAAGAGCTACAGAACAAAAGATACAAGCAAGACAAGACAACAACAAAATATAACAGATTCCAGACTTATAAATATTTCAGCACGTCCAAATAAGCACTATTTCTAGCAACATGAGAGCAAGAAAATCACACCTAAACATGCATTTCTATTGCAACCAAAATTACCAGGGGCTAGTCAAAACATCCAAGATCAACTCTCTAGTTGACAACTCCTTCAAGCGAAGCACGGAATAAATCCTACGAATTAAACAAGAGGGCAACATGGCAAAATATCGCGTGAACTAATTTACTCAAAAGCTAAAACTAATTGCACAGAAAAATCCCATGGATTTTTCTACCCCGGAAACATATATAAATATGTGGGGTTGCACAACAAAATAAAGCCACACATAAATGCGGGAAAATAACCTATATACGGGAAAAATAAACTAGTGGCAATTCCCTACACGCAAAAATACAGATGACCGCTCTAAAATGCATGGAAAATGGTTCCTAAAACATGGGCATTTCTAATGGAGCATTCGAGCAATTCGAACACGCGCGGAAAATTAAATACGTGATTAAACCTATTGGGACATGAGGCCAAACGATGCATTGGCATGCTAAACGGCGTCAAACCAACATGCAAGTATCGCCAACGTGTTCTACACGAGAAACTACGCGAAATACATATATTACTCGCTTCGTTCCGACTTACGGATTAAAAGATACGGACGTTTTAAATATCTAATAATTCCTGAAATTATTTAAACACAGAAATATCCTAAATGCAAACGGGCCGAATCTGGAGGCGCAATTTAGTAAATAGCGCCAAGGGCGCGGGATAGGGACGCGGGGGGTGGAATCCTCACCTTGGGCTCAAGGCCTGCTGGAGGGGGAGGCAGGCCGGCTTGGGGGCGGTGCGGCGCTGGCTGGGCCGGGAGGAGCTGGCCAGCTGGGCCTGGCTCGGGCGCCACCTGGGCCGCGTGGGGAGGCAGGCCTGGGCTGAGCCACGCGTAGGCCACGGAAGCCGGTCAACGCTCGGGGCGAGCGGCAACCGCTCCAGGAGCTCGACCTCCTCCCTGCGAGCAGCAATGGCGGCCACACCATGGGGCTCCAGTGCAGGTCGGGGAGAGGGGCGAAGAAGGAGCAGATCTGAACGCCAGCTACCCGATCTATCCATTCCTGTCGACGGCATCTCCTGGCTCGAGCTATCCAGCGAAGGAGGAGCTCACGAACTTCCATGGCCACCTCCAGCGAGAGAGAGAGAGAGAGAGGGCGCTCGGGTGAGGGAAGAAGAGAGAAAACGCGAGGAGGAAGAAGAGGGTGGCGCGGATCTGGCCTGGGGAAGCTCCTGGCGGCGCGGGGTCGACAAGGGGCGCGGCGGCGAGGCTGGCCGGAGGCGCTAGCAGGAGCCACGGGAGGCACGAAGGGAGGCCTTGGGCCAGGCGGCGGCGGCGGATGGGCTTGGTCGGGCCCGATCTGGGCTCGGCGGCCCCTGGCGGGGGCTGAGGGAGGAGCTGCGGGCACGGAAAACGAAGAGGGCCTTAGGGTTTCCTAAAAATTAGGGGGAGGCCTATTTATAACCAATGTGGGGCTAGGTTTATCCGAATCCGGCCCCGTTTTCGCCCACGCGATCGTAAACGAACGAACTCGAACGCGGGGTCGGCTAAATGACCGCGTAGAGTAGGCTAGCGGGGGAAGAGAGGGAAACGGTGCGGTGCGGCAACGAATTTTTAAAACACCGACAGATGTCCCACGGTAGACCGAATACGGCGCCGCTACGGTCGACCGTTCGGGTACCAGACGAACCCCGATCGCGACGAAATTCGACAGGCGGCCTAGCTATATTAAAATAACACCGCACGTCAAATCTCACCCCAATAAGAGATAGTTTTTACGCATACTTTTAAAACAGGGTTACGACGGTGCCGCGTGCGCGTGCGTGTGCGGTCGGACTCAGAACGGACAACGTCGAGAACCGGCAACTACTAACGGATGCAAGTTTTGAAAACAGGCGGCACCAGGATGCCGATGCAATGTTGATGATGCGCATGATGCGACAAAAGAAAACAGACACACGACGAAAACGGAAAGAAAGGGGAATCTTCTGTAACGTCGGCATCGGGCTGTCACAACTCTCCTATACTACAAGAGTATCGCGCCCCGAGATCCAAGAATGAAAGGGGGAGAGGATGAGAAAGAACAAGAGGTAAAACTTTAGTTGCTTCTTTGACAAACGAGTGAAACCAACGATCCTTGAAGGTAGCAAAGAGTTGAGGAATGATATGAGAAAGAAGCAAGAATTCACGGAAAATTTCGGCAGCACTTCGGTAGGAAAACGGGACAAAAAATTCAAAAGGTGGAAGAATTAGACAATATTCACAACAAACAACTAAATAGAACAAGGGAGCACCATGATCTTGATAGAACAACAAGATTGACCCAAAATAGCAACAACACAATGCCTCCGGAACAATATAATAGGAACTAGCTTATACGGAAGAAGAGAAAGAAGAAAGAATGACAACTACAAACTCCAATGAACTTGCCAAGCATTCTTGCAAGAATAATTGGACGGAGTTGTTGGAAAAACAACAACGAAAAGAACAAGATAGAAGTGGGCTTATGGAAACCTTTCAAACTAATGAAGTGACAACCAGCCACTAACAGAAACAAGGATTGTTTGGGAGAAACAAGATATGAACAATTTCTTACACCAAGAGGATACATTGAGAACTTGGATTAATGACAAGCACCATGATAGAAACAATCCATAGGAAAAGCTTTAGGTGAAATCCAAACCAAGATAGCTCAATGAAGAAACCATGAGTTAAGAATAATCTCATGATCAAAGGATTGGTGGATTTAATTATCTCATTCTTGAAAGGAAAACTCTTCGAAACTCCTACACTAACAAGAATGCTATAATACCACCTCAAAGGATAAAGGAAGAACAATTGCACATATAAATGCAAGAGAAAGGATACTTGAGGTTCTCCAGCAAGAATCTTGAAGAACACTTTGAGAATGAATTGATACCTTGATGAACCACCATGAACGACCACCGTATACACATGAATGATGCAAAGATATGAAGGTAGCAGGAATAAGATTATGACCTTGCCAAGATTTATATGAAGCTCACAAAGAGATACTTAAAAGAACTTGGAACTCCGGAAAAAGATAAGCACACGAGAAAAGAATTGAACCCATGAGCCAATCCGGAAGAAGAATTGAAATCTCTTGGAAGAAGGAAGAACAAGAATAAGAATTATGTTATGCTTATCCTTCATCAAGTTTAATTAATGACTAGCAGCGGATTTAGCATACAACTTATTCTTCTAGAAATTATTGAGGAGAGAGATACCCATCACTTGAGGCATGATTGAAGAAAGCACCGATAAGAATTCACAATTGAATGGGAACACCAAGAAAGCATGGAGATACATGAGAATGAAGATATCATGAGCCACCTGAGAGAAAACTAGAACAAGGCACCGGAATAATTAAGAGACGAACGAAGAGACAACAATTGAGAAGAATTGAGGATGAAACCTGAAAGCTGAGAACGAAGAATCTTCTAAAATGATGGCCTTTGGAGGACGAGAAATAAAAACAACTCAGAGAAGCACCGGATAGCACGAAAGGGATTACTCATGATTGGAGCAAATAAGATAATGCCGCGAAGCTGAAATGACAATCTTCACAAGAATGGAGCAAGACTGAGAGAAACACTCCTTCGAATTTGCAAGCTGAGAATGATGACGAGAACAACACCAAGAATTACTGAGACACTCCGGAATAAAGAAGAATGAAAGGTTGAACCAATATGAGAATTAATTCAAATAGATCTTGATGAAGGGATATGACTGATGGAAATCATACTTACGTCATAGTTGAATAGAATTAAAGATCTCCGGAAGATTAAAAGAGCCAGGAAAGATCCTAGGAAAGAACCTGTGGGTTATGGGCCCACTCAAAGACACCACCGTTAGAAAAGATTGCATAGAAGAGAGATATTGCGTCGGTACAAATGAAAACTAGATGAGGTTAGCACCTCGAAATAACTAAAGGATTGAAAACCAGAACTCTGAGATAACTTCAACGCTCCCGATAGAATAGAGAGAAATGAGAACAAGAAGATAGACTGATAAAAATTTCCAACATAGGAAAGAATTACAAGGATGAAAAGGATAAGATGACACGGATAATTAAATTGGATTAGCCGGAAAAGATAACAAGACTGAATAAAGATGAACACTAAGCTCCTGATAATCTTCTCAACGAATCACCGGGTAAGAGAGAAAGGACAGACAGCGGAAACACAATAAAAAGAAACTCCTGGATGAAAATCCAATCACTAAAGAAAAAGGGTGGGAGGACGGGGGAAAAAACAAAGACGACTTGAGACAGATGAGATGAACTTCGGAAAGGATTGAGAGAATGATCTTGCAAAATTAGAGAGGATGGAATCCACTTGAAGAGAAACACACCGGTTGAATGGAATTGATACGATGACCCCGGTTAACAAGAATTGACAAGACAACTGATTAAGCAAACGGATTAGCATTCACATAAAAATATGAGAACACCTCTTGGAAAGATCTGAAATCACCACTTGACATCGAAGCAACTTGAATTACCATAATCAACAACACAAAGGATGCGGCTTACGAAACAAGCCAGAACAAACTCATGAGAAAGATTTCGTCCTATATTTTCGTGGACAGGAATCCACTAGATGTCGAACCCCAACCTAACATCATGTATTTGTTGGAAGATTGTCCTATAAGCAACTACTTGAATTCCCACCTATGAATTCCTGAAATATATGGTCATGCAATCTGGTACACGGATACAAGGAGTAATATCACACAACTCCTATACTAACCCGTCACCTGTATCACATCCGTCAACACACGGCCAGAATCTCGGACCTTCATCTACAACAGACCCTCGTGATCACAACGATACAAAGTATGGCAGTACTCCCGAACAATCTGCAGTAGTACTGGGGACATCGGGGTTATCTCGCCACTACTAGTATTGAAGCAATTACGAACATCCTTCGTACTGAGATACTAAGAAATCTGAATGATAACGATGTGCTCGAGAATCCCCTGGAGCTCAACTCCCCTGAAACTTAGAGCAGATAGGAGGCACCAAGACAGAACTCCGTCACATCGGCATCATATAGATTCCAAAAATATCCGCGTGATCCTAAAAACATTTGAGTGAGAAGAGGAGTCGAGTAAATTATTACGTCAAGATTCCTCACTAGAGCATAGAAGAGGAGAAAAAAGAATCCTACTCTCCGATATATAACTAGACTCAAAGTAGTTTTTCACTAGACTTGACTCGGCCAAGTTCGATAAATCAAGGGAGCTCCTAGGTCGGTACTGCTCTGATACCAACTTGTCACGCCCAAGATGCGACCCTATCCTCAATTTGGCACGAAGGCCTCGTCAGGGATTGAAGCGCATCTCGTCGTGTCGGAAGAATGGATATCGTTACAAGTACATGTACTGAAAAGGAGAGATATATAAAGAGAGTTGGCTTACACTCGCCACAAGCTACATCAAAGTCACAGCAGTACATTACATAAACATCATGAAGAAGAGCAGGGTCCGACTACAGACGAAAACAAACGAGAAGATGAAATGACGTCCATCCTTGCTATCCCAGGCTGCCGGCCTGGAACCCACCCTAGATCGATGAAGAAGAAGAAGAAGAAGCAACTCCAAATGAACAATCAATGCGCTCGCGCCAAGAAACCTTTACCTGTACCTGCAACTGGTGTTGTAGTAATCTGTGAGCCACAAGGGACTCAGCAATCTCATTTCCAAAGGTATCAAGACTAGCAAAGCTTAATTGGGTGAGGTAAGGTTAAGTGGTGAGGTTGCAGCAGCGTCTAAGCAATATATTTGGTGGCTAAACTTACGAGTACAAGAAATAAGAGGGGGAAGATCTACGCATAATGGACGTGAACTACTGATGATCAAATGAATGATCCTGAACACCTACCTACGTCAGACATTACCCCACCGTGTCCTCAATCGGAGAAGGAACTCACGAAAGAGACAGTCACGGTTACACACACAGTTGGCATATTTTAATTTAGTTAACTTCAAGTTATCTAGAACCATTGTTATACAAAGTTTCCACATTGCCACATAACCGCGGGCACGGCTTTCCGACAAGATTTAACCCTGCAGGGTGCTCCAACTAGGCCATAACAAATTACCACAAGCCGCATAGAAATCCTCAATCACGAAGCTCACGATCTCATCGGATTCCCTAGTGGAAAACCTCAACTCTGAGATTACCCAAAGCATCACCGGAATCCCGATGCACAAGATATTCCGTCAAAGGTAAAACTAATCCAGCAAGGCCGCTCGACATGTCGACGATCCCGATAGGAGTCGAGTACCTCGTTCTCAGGACACGACGGATGAGCTAGATGTCGGGATCGCTAAACCTCCGGGTGACCAGAGGGGCGCCGGACATCGCTCGGGTGGGACCAACACTCATGAGGAGCACTGGCACGGGGATTGATTAAAATAGTCCGCGGGTGCCGGCGGGTCCCTATGCATTATTATTAGGTTATTAGGCAAATGTAGTACCAAAGTTGGGCCTTGCCAAACCAGTCTTAATCTAAAATGAATTATCAAGGGGGTCCCCATAACAACCCCGATCGTGTTAGGAGCGCTCAATTATGGAACATAACACCGGTAGCCGAAACTAAGGGGCAAAGGTGGAACAAAAAACCAGGCTAGAAAAGGCCGAGCCTTGCACCTTTTACCAAGTATATAGGTGCATTAAATTAAATAGCATTTAATATGGTGATATAACAAGGAACCCATGCTTTCACATGGAAGCAATACACCTGCAACTAGCAACGCTAACACAGGGTTAAGCAAGCGGTATCATAGCCAGTCAGTGGTTTGCTAGGTTGAACAGGTTGAAGGTTTTCATGGCATTGTTGAGAGGCTGATATTTAACAAGTGGTAGGCAACGAGACATAAGTGACAGCAACGGTAAAACTAACATGGCAATGATTGTAATGGTATCTGGGGAAATGGTCATCTTGCCTGAGATCCCGCTTGGAAGAAGAATGCCTCCGTGAAGCAGACGAACCGATGTAGTCGAACGGGTCCTCACTTTCCGACACGCTGCGGAACTCTATCGAGACGAAGCAAACCGGAAACACAAATCATCACACGGAATTCACCACACCATGCCCAACACAAATGATGCATGAGCAGCTGAATACATGCAAGTCACGGCATGACAAATCACACAAGCAGTCACTACACATTAAGTGAAGTTAAATATGCAACGAGCTGCATATTGACGAGACTCCACGTTAATTATTTATTTCTATCCGATTAAATACACGACAATATTAAATGTGGTTAAACATAGCAAGAGGTGAAGCGTAATTAAACTACCTATCTAGGCATTTTAAATGAGGTCGGAAATGACATATAGCACCTCCGAGACGACCTCACATGTTACTTTACAATTCTGTCCAGATCTGAACTAATGCATTTAATTAGTTGTTAAACAGCAAAACAAATAGGTTCACGTAATTCTGCGCGTCATTTCAAGCAACCTACACGTAAAGAACATCTCCAACGGAGCTACGGTTCAAAAGATACAAGCACCGCAAGATATGATGGCATGAATGCAATATGTGTGTAACGACGGTCACGGGCACTTCAAAACATACAACCAGCAAGGGAAAATGAAACTACACGAGATTCGAAGCAAGTTTCGTGTAGGACACGATCAAATCGGAGCTACGGTTCAAAAACTACGAGCAAAACAAGAAATGACTACAATCTGCCAAAATCAGCCACATAGCATTTTCTACACCCCACAACTACGGGCTACACTACTCCGATAAACTCAAGCAAGGCATGACACGAAAGAGGGCAAGAAGCACTACTACAAACAACTAACAACAAATAACATGGCATCATGGATCACTAGGGAAAGAAGACACAAAATGGCATCTCACACACTATTTCAGACTTGGTGAAAATTACACTTCATGAAAGTGCAGTTTTCGATCTGAAGCTATATTTACAGCAGCAAAACCAATAGCTACAGGACTCCAAATGCAATGAAAATTCACAGCATGCTAGAGAAACATAAGGGCTACGACTAACTCCATTGGACCAACCTCAAAAGAGCTACAGAACAAAAGATACAAGCAAGACAAGACAACAACAAAATATAACAGATTCCAGACTTAGAAATATTTCAGCACGTCCAAATCAGCACTATTTCTAGCAACTTGAGAGCAAGCAAACCACACCTAAACATGCATTTCTATTGCAGCCAAAATTACCAGGGGCTAGTCAAATCATCCAAGATCAACTCTCTAGTTGACAACTCCTTCAAACGAAGGAATAAATCCTACGAATTAAACAAGAGGGCAACATGGCAAAATATCGCGTGAACTAATTTACTAAACAGCTAAAACAAATTGCATAGAAAAATCCTTACCCCGGAAACATATATAAATATGTGGGGTTGCACAACAAAATAAAGCCACACATAAATGCGAGAAAATAACCTATATACGGGAAAATAAACTAGTGGCAATTCCCTACACGCAAAAATACAGATGACCGCTCTAAAATGCATGGAAAAATGGTTCCTAAAACATGGGCATTTCTAATGCGGCATTCGAGCAATTCGAACACGCGCGGAAAATTAAATACGCGACTAAACCTATTGGGACAGCACGCCAAACCATGCATTCGGCACGCTAAACAGCGTCAAACCAATATGCAAGTATCGCCAACGTGTTCTACACGAGAAACTACGCGAAATACATATATTACTCGCTTCGTTCCGACTTACGGATTAAAAGATACTAACGGTTTAAATATCTAATAATTCCTAAAATTATTTAAACACAGAAATATCCTAAATGCAAACGGGCCGAATCTGGAGGCGCAATTTAGTAAATAGCGCCAAGGGCGCGGGATAGGGACGCGGAGGGTGGAATCCTCAGCTTGGGCTCAAGGCCTGCTGGAGGGGGAGGCAGGCCGGCTTGGGGGCGGTGCGGCGCTGGCTGGGCTGGGAGGAGCTGGCCAGCTGGGCCTGGCTCGGGCGCCACCTGGGCCGCGTGGGGAGGCAGGCCTGGGCTGAGCCACGCGCTGGCCACGGGAGCCGGTCGACGCTCCGGGCGAGCGGCAACCGCTCCAGGAGCTCGACCTCCTCCCTGCGAGCAGCAATGGCGGCCACACCATGGGGCTCCAGTCCAGGTCAGGGAGAGGGGCGAAGGAGGAGCAGATCTGAACGGCAGCTGCCCGATCTATCCATTCCCGTCGACGGCATCTCCTGGCTCGAGCTATCCAGCGAAGGAGGAGCTCACGAACTTCCATGGCCCCCTCCTGCCAGAGATAGAGAGGCCGCTCGAGTGAGGGAAGAAGAGAGAAAACGGGAGGAGGAAGGAGAGGGTGGTGCGTATCTGGCCTGGGGAAGCTCCTGGCGGCGCGGGGTCGACGAGGGGCGCGGCGGTGAGGCTGACGAGGCTGGCCGGAGGCGCTAGCGGGAGCCACGGGAGGCGCGAAGGGAGGCCTTGGGCCAGGCGGCGGCGGCGGATGGGCTCGGTCGGGCACGATCTGGGCTCGGCGGGCCCTGGCGGCGGCTGAGGGAGGAGCTGCGGGCACGGAAAACGATGGGGGGTTTAGGGTTTCCTAAAAATTAGGGGGAGGCCTATTTATAACCAATGGGGGGCTAGGTTTATCCGTATCCGGCCCCGTTTTCGCCCACGCGATCGTAAACGAATGAACTTGAACGCGGGGTCGGCTAAATGACCGCGTAGAGTAGGCTAGCTTGGGAAGAGAGGGAAACGGTGCGGCGCGGCAACGAATTTTTAAAACACCGACAGACGTCCGACGGTAGACCGAATACGGTGCCGCTACGGTCGACCGTTCGGGTACCAGACGAACCCCGATCGCGACGAAATTCGACAGGCGGCCTAGCTATCTTAAAATAACACCGCACGTCAAATCTCACCCCAATCAGAGATAGTTTTTACGCACACTTTTGAAACAGGGTTACGACGCTGCCGCGAGCGCGTGCGTGTGCGGTCGGATTCAGAACGGACAACGTCGAGAACCGGCAACTACTAACGGATGCAAGTTTTGAAAACGGGCGGCAACGGGATGCCGATGCAATGCTGATGATGCGCATGATGCGACGAAAGAAAACAGACACACGACGAAAACGGAAAGAAAGGGGAATCTTCTGGAACGTCGGCATCGGGCTGTCACAGGATCCCCCTTGCAGAGCAGATCACCTCACTTAGCCTATTCGCAATAGAGCCATCCGTGCAGCGCTTCGGCGTGGGTTCGATCCCCAGGCGTGCCCTTTTATTTTCGGCAAGAATCCTTTTACCTCCAGGCTAGCTTACCCCGTCACGAGCCTCTGTTAGAGCAGCTACCAAGTGCTAGCCAAGTGGTAGCAGTGTGTGTGCGTGTAGTTGAGGTCAGGGGTTCGATCCCCCTACACCTTTTTATTTTGTGAGCATATTCAGTGTGTGTGTTGTCTAGTGCACGTAGTGTGTGTGGATGACACTGGGCCACAGGAGCCCACATGTCATCTAGTGAGGGGCCCTGACCACTACCAGGTGGATCCCCCTTCTTATCTTATTTTCTGTCATTTATTTATTGTTTCTGTATTTCCTTGTGTTAAATAGAAATAATTCCATTTCTGGAAATCTCCAGATATGGACTTGCCAAATTGGGCAGGCCCAAGAATAGCCCTGTTTTGAATATGTTATAGTTTGTGGTGTTTTTCTGAATGCTACGTGGGAAGTATGTTATATGGATTTGGGGTAGAAAATCCCAATGAATCCAATGCTTTTGTTGGTTTCTGATTTTGAGCATTTTTGTAGAAAGTCCCCTTGTGGTGAGGTGGCAATAGTTTTATCGGTGTAGAGTGGTTCATGTGCATGGTTAGAGGTTGTTCTTGCTTGCATCATTATGTTTGCGGCATCATTTTCAGGTTGGTATTTCTTTCCTCCTTGTTTTCCTTTGGGTAGCTACTCGGACCAGAAACGAGTTTGAAGAGTCCGGTGAGTTCATGCAGGAAGATCAGGATCAGTTCCACTCTCAAGAAATCATACGCAAGATGATCATGACCTTGACACCGTTTCTAGCTTTGTTTTTCTTAGTGCTACGTTTCTTTCGTTACATCTCCGTTGCCTACCACATGATATATAGGCCATCAAACATTGCCATAAAAGCTCAAACACCTTCCCTCCTAGCAAATATTGTTTGGCTAAGTTAGGCTTTCTCAACCACTAATTGTTAGCGTTGCTAGTTGCATGTGCCAGCTGGTCCATGTGATAACATGGGCAATTTGATATCATCATATTAATTGCTATTTAATTAATACAGCTATATACTTGGTAAATAACGAAAGGCCTAGCCTTTTGCCGGGTGATTTGTTCTGTTGTTGCCGTCTTAGCTTCGGCTACCGGTGTTTTATTCCATAACTGAGCGCTCCTAACACGTTCGGGGTTGTTATGGGGACCCCCCTCGATAAATCGTATAGTGTTAAGACTTGTCTGGCAGGACCCAACTTTGGTGTTAATTTGCTAATAACTTAATAATAAAAAGCATAGGGAATAGCTACCCTGAGGAATTTATTGAACCCCCTGGGCCAGTGCTCCTCATTAGTATTGGTCCAAACTGTCAACGGCCGGTGGCTACCAGGGGCAACGCTGCGATTGGCCTACCGGAAGTTTGGACAATCTGTCGTGTCCTGAGAACGAGATACGTGGCTCCTATCGGGATCGTCGACACGTCGGGAGGTCTTCCGGACTTTTCTTACCTTAGCGATATATCTTGCGCATGGGATTCCAATGAGACTTTGGGTCATCTCAGAGTTGAGGTTTTCCTCTAAGGAATCCGACCAGGTCACGAGTTTCGTGGTAGAGGATTACTATGCGGCATGTGGTAATTTGTGATGGACTAGTTGGAGCACCCCTGCATGGTTTAATCTTTCGAAAAGTCATGCCTGCGGTTATGTGGCAAACATGGATATTTTGTTAACATACGGTTCTAGACAACTTAAAGTAATTCAAATAAAACATACCAACTAAGTGCGTAACCGTGATTGTTTCTTTCAGCGCTCCTTCTCTGATCGAGAATACGGTGGGGTTATGAATGACGTAAGTAGGTGTTTAGGATCATTTAGTGAGCATCCTAGTCTTCGACCATCTTACTTAGACCACCACATGTTAATTCTGTTCTCTGTAAGATAGCCACCATATATGCTTAGGATGTTACAAACTCAAACACTCAACCCTACCTCACCTATTTAACATAGTTAGACTCGATACCAAGGGCATGTGATTGTTGAGTCCTCATGGCTCGCAGTTTACTACAAACACCCACAGGTACAAGTATCCCAGATCCAGGAGTTCCCGATGATAACCAGCTGAAGTGGGAGTTCGACGAGGATAGTGGCAGGCTGTATGTGACATATCCCGAGGACTAGAGGTGCATGGTCGTGATCGTGGGACTAGCAAGATGGGATAGCATATTTTGACATTTATCTTGTCCGTAGTTGGACCCTGTCTAATGTATGAATAATGAATGCTTGTGTGGATTGTAATTTAGCATTTGGCGAGTGTAAGCCGAATCTTATACTCATCACTCTATTTATGTAATGGCATTGTTATCCTACTTGCGAAACACTTAGATCCAACCCTTTCCCCTTTTGAGGCCTCACCCCCAACTAAGGAAAGTGTTGCATCTTGGTCATTACAAGTTGGTAATCAAAGCCTTACGACCATAGGAGCCTTTGTGTGATCGAACTTGGCCTAGTCGAGTCTAGCAAAAACTATTTTGAGTCTTGGTTATATCGGAGAGTAGGTTTCTGTTTTCTCCTCTTCTATGCTCTCGTGAGGTTCACGGCTTAGGAAATTTTAATTCCACTCCTCTTCTCTCTCAAAAAAATTTAGGATCACACGGATATTTTGGGAATCTATATGATACCGATGTGACGGAGTTCTGTCTTGGTGCCTCCTGTTGTGTTGATTTTATTCCGGGGAGTTGAGCTCCAGGGAATTTTTGAGCATATCGTTATCATTCAGATTTCTTAGTATCTCAGGACGAAGCATGTTCGAAATTGCTTCAATACTAGTAGTGGCAAGATAACCCCGACATCCCTGGTACTGGTGCAGAGAGTTCGGGAGTACTGCCATACTTAGTATCATTCTAATTACGAGGATCTGGCATATATGAAGTTCCGAGATTCTGGTTATGTGTTGATGGATGTGATACACTCGACGGGTTAGTATAGGAGTTGAGTGATATATTACTCCTTGTATTCGTGGACTAGATTGCATGACCAGAAATTTCGGGAGTTCTTAGGTGGGAACTCAGGTAGTTACTTATAGGACAATCTTCCAACAGATGCATGATGTGAGGTTTGGATTCGACATTCAGTGGATTCGTTTGTTAACGGTCATTTTACAGCGGTTCTCGTTGTGTCTTAAAGAGTCCTTGTAGCTTGCTACGACTCGGGGACGCTTCGTATGTCGTGTGCACTACCTTGTACCTGATGGCTACTGTAGGATCAAGCCCGTGCGATCATAACCACGAAGATATCGGATGGAATCTCTGTCATACATTTGTTTCGAGCAATCCTAGCTCATACTTGGTTTTGGAGTGGCTATGAATCAGATGTTGTCGGCAGTTACCTTGAGGATGCATTCTTACTAATTATTGTTCGAATGCAATTGCTAAGTATTCTTGTTCAGATATTTCTGTTTGTTGATTCAGCTTAATCTTTGAATGTTAATCTCTGGTCTAACGTGTTGTCCGTCTCCAGGATGGCTCCAGCAACTCGCCAGAATCCGGGTCGTGAGAGTGCTGATCCTCCACCACCCCCTCCTCCGCCACCTCCTCCACCATTACCTCCTCCTCCAGAGGCATGGCAAGCGATGATGGCTCCAACCAATGCAAACACTCAGTTGTTACTTCAGTTGTTGCAAGAGAGGAACAATCAGCAGCACGGCAATTTCAACAATGGTGGAAATCAGTTTGCAACTCTGAATCAATTCCTGGCGAACCAGCCAAACTCCTTCACTTCTTGTGACCAGCCATTCGATGCTGATGACTGGATTCGTGACATGAACAAGCACTTCGAGTGCAGTAATGTGCGACCACAGGACTTCATCAAGTTTGCAACTTTTGAGCTCAAGGGTCAGGCAGCAGAATGGTGGCAACAGTTGAAGGACTCGAGAGGCGACAGAATGATCAGCCGAGATGATTTCTATAGGTATTTCAAGGCTCACTATATTCCATCTAGCTTCGTGGAAGAGATGCGTGAGAAGTTCAGATGCTTGAAGCAAGGAGGATCCCCTGTGTACAAGTACAATGTTGAGTTCCAGGAGCTGGCTCGATATGCTAAACAGGACATCCCAGATCAAAAGAGCAATATTTATCAGTTCAGAGGTGGTCTGAATGAAGACTTGCGGTTGGCCCTTGCCTTGCACAATCCCGATGAGTTCGATAAGTTCTACAATTTGGCTCTCAGGGCTGTAGCGGCTTTGCTCAAAGTGGAGAACTCAAGGAAGCGTTTTAGAGATTCCAGTTCCTCGTCCTCAACTCAGGTGGTCCAGAAGCAGCAGAAATAATGGGTGTCTCCTCCTCCTCGTCAGTTTTAGCAGTTCAAGCAGTCAGGTGGTCTTGGTTCTTCCCACCCACCAACCCAGCTTTCCAGTAGAGGTTTCAGCAGCTGAAGCAACGGAATCCTCAAGTGCAATTTCGTCCGGTGTTAGAGGTGACTTGTCACAAGTGTGGGTAGAAGGGTCACTACTCTAACAAGTGCACCACTCGGCAGCGTCTTCCGCCTCCTCCTCCAGTCAAGCCTCCAGGCAATGCAATGGTAACGTTCAATCCGAAGTATGCAAGGGTCAATATGGTGAATGCAGCAGAAGCAAAAAACTCCTGAGGTGTGATCATGGGTAATCTCTCAGTTAATGATATTCCTGCAAAGGTTTTGTTTGATTCTGGTGCCTCGCATTCTTTCATCTCAATGCCTTTCGTTTCAAAGCATGAGCTGTGTTGTGAAGAGTTGTCTGGGTCTTTAACTATGGTTTCACCGGGGTTACAAATGAATTCTAGCTTCATCATTCGTGATGTCGCTGTCAAGATGGGCAACTATTGTTTTTAGGCTTCTCCAATTGTCGTTGGCAAGTCTGATATTGATCTGATCCTTGGGATGGATTGGCTGGCTATGAATAAGGCGTTTCTTGATTGTCAAGCTAAAGAAGTCAAGCTAACTCATCCTTCGGAGGACGTGGTTATCTTTGCTGCGCGTGATGACACGATCCGTCTGTTTTCCTTGAATGAGAACTGTGAGATCTCTCCAATTTCTCAAGTCCCACTGGTCTATGAGTATGAAGGTGTCTTTCCGGAAGAACTTACAGGAATGCCTTCGCACCAGGCAGTTTAGTTCGTAATTGAGCTTGAACCGGGAACTGGACCAGTATGCAAGCGGCTTTATAAAGTAGGTCCAGAAGAGCTGAGAGAGTTGAAGAAGCAGCTTGATGAGAAAGAGCGTCTGGGTCTGACCACACCAAGTCTTCTCTTTGGGGTTGTGGAGTCCTTTTTGTACAGAAAAAGGATGGAACGGATCGACTCTGTGTCGATTACCGTTCATTGAATAAGAAGACGATCAGAAACAAGTATCCACTTCCCAACATCAATAAATTGTTCGAGCAATTGAAAGGGGCTAAGATCTTCTCTAAGCTTGATCTCAGGATGGGCTATCATCAGATTCACATTCGTGAAGAAGACATTCCCAAGACTGCTTTCAGGACAAGCTTTGGCTCTTATGAGTACACAGTTATGAGTTTTGGTCTCGCCAATGCTCCACCGACCTTCTGTCGGATGATGAATTATATCTTCTTCCCATTCAAGAATGAATTTGTCTTGCTGTATCTTGATGACATTCTGGTCTTTTCTGAAACTGAGAAAGAGCATGAAGAACATCTCCGGCTTGTGCTTGATAAGCTAAGAGAGCATAAGTTATATGCTAAGTTTTCCAAATGTGTGTTCTGGTTGAAGCAAGTTGTGTACCTTGGGCACATCATCTCTGTCGCGGGCATCAAAGTTGATCCGTCAAAGGTGCAGGCCATTGTTGAGTGGGAACCTCCTCAGAATGTGAACCAGCTTCGAAGCTTTCTCGGGCTTGCAAGCTATTGCAGAAGATTCGTTGAGAATTTCTTCAAGATTGCTAAGCCTCTCTCAAGCCTTCTTCGGAAGAGTGTGAAGTTTGTCTGGTCTCCAGAGTGTCAGTTGGCCTTCAACACACTCAAAGAGAAGCTCACTTCTACTCCAGTCTTGACTCCTCCTGATGATTCCAAGCCTTATCAAGTGTTTTGTGATGCCTCTCTTCAAGGTCTTTGTGCAGTCCTGGTGCAAGAGAAGAAAGTGGTAGCTTATACCTCGAGGCAGTTGACGCCAAGTGAGAAGAATTACCCCACTCATGATCTTGAGTTGGCGGCAGTGGTACATGCTCTGATGACTTGCAGACATCTCTTTTTGGGAAGACGGGTAGAGGTCTACACCGATCACAAGAGTCTCAAATACATCTTCACCCAGCCTAGTCTCAATCTTCGGCAAACTCGTTGGGTGGAAATAATCCAAGATTATAATCCGAGTGTTGACTACACTACAGGCAAAGCAAATGTCTTTGCAGATGCTTTGAGCACAAAGGCTTACTTCAACAGTCTAATTCTGAAGCCTCTCGAGCCTGATCTTTGTGAATCATTCAGGAAGCTCAACCTTCATATAGTTCCTCAGGGATTTCTTACTAATCTCCACATTTCTCCTACCCTGGAAGACCAAGTCCGCCAAGCCCAGCTTCTTGATGCTATGGTGAAGAAAGTTTAGATTGGCTTGTCAAAGAGCATTCCAAAATAGAAGTGCTTCCGTGTTGATGATAGGGATACTTTGTTCTTCGAGGACCGCCTTGTCGTTCCGAAAGGAGAGCTGAGGAAAGTTATCATGGATGAAGCCCATAATTCCCTTCTCTCGATACATCTAGGAAGTTCCAAAATGTATCAGGATCTGAAGCAGACCTTCTGGTGACTCACATGAAACGTGAAATTGCTCAGTTCGTGAACGAGTGTGATGTGTGTCAAAGAGTGAAGGTGGAGCATCAACGTCCAGTAGGTCTTCTGCATCCCTTGCCTATACCTGAGTGGAAATTCGATCATGTGGAGATGGATTTTGGCACTGGGTTTCCGAAGTCCAAGAAAAGCAACGATGCCATCTTCATCGTCATCGACAAGTTGACCAAAGTTGCTCATTTCCTACCAGTCAAAGAGTCTATCTCGGCAGCTCAGCTGACAGAGTTGTATACGTCAAGGATAGTCTCGTTGCATGGTGTTCCTATGCTCATTTCTTCAGATCGTGGAAGCATATTTACTTCCAAGTTATGGGATTCCTTTCAGACTGCGATGGGTACTAAGATCCGTTTCAGTACAGCTTTCCATCCTCAAACAAGTGGGCAAGTTAAGAGAGTCTATCAGATCCTTGAATATATGCTCAGAGCTTGTGTGATTTCTTTTGGCATGAAGTGGGAAGATTGCCTACCATTTTCCGAGTTCTCATAGAACAACAGCTTTCAAGAAAGCTCAAGCAAGGCCCCATTCAAGATTCTATATGACAGGAAGTGTCGTACCCCACTCAATTGGTCAGAGACTGGTGAGCGTTATATTTTTGGGAATGGCATGATTGCTGAAGCGGAATAAATGTGTCG
Source organism: Hordeum vulgare subsp. vulgare (assembly GCF_904849725.1). Lineage (NCBI taxonomy): Eukaryota > Viridiplantae > Streptophyta > Magnoliopsida > Poales > Poaceae > Hordeum > Hordeum vulgare. Next base: position 332,080,393 of record NC_058519.1, read on the forward strand.
TGTCATTCGGGATAATCTCAAAGCATCTTAGTCCCGTCAGAAGAGCTACTACGATAGCAAGCATCATGACATGACTTTTCAGCTCGATGATTTTGTGTATCTGAAAGTGTCTCCCATGAAGGGCACTCAGCGCTTCGGCATCAAAGGAAAGCTTGCTCCTTACTTTGTTGGACCTTTCAGAATTGTTGGCAAGAGAGCCGATCTTGCATATCAGTTGCAGCTTCCATCCAACTTCTCGAATGTGCATGATGTGTTCCACGTCTCTCAGCTCCAAAGATGCTTCAAGACTCCTGAGCGCACAGTTGATCTCCAGGATATCGACCTCGAGCCTGACCTATCCTACCATGAGCATCCGATAGCAATACTTGAAGAGACTGAGCGCAAGACCCGCAATAAGTCAATCAAGTTCCTCAAAGTTCAATGGTCACATCACTGAGACAAAGAGGCCACTTGGGAGCGCAAGGACCACCTCCGTTCCGAATTTCCAAAGTTCTTCCAGTCCTAGATCTCGGGTCGAGATCCTCTTGTAGTGTGGGAGAGTTGTAACAGCCCAAGTGCTTTTCCTTCCACTTTTGTAATCCTTTCCATGTTTGGCAACTCTGTTGATGCAATGTTATGGACGATAGGCTTGTGGTGTGTCATTTCATGTGCATCGCATGCATCATGCATATCTTATTTATTTTCCCTTTTGTCTGGGTTGGTTGATTTTGTGTTGGATGCCACCTTGATGATCATGTGAGTGATGTGTATTTGTGATCTTGTGCATGAGAGTGGGTGCAACAAAGCCCATTCAAAAACCCTTGTTGCACCATGATTCTAAAACCCTCCCTATTCAAATATTTGGTTACTTGTGTTTTTCAACTTGCTTTTAAAATCCTATAAAAATATTCCACCTTTCCTCTCAATTTTTGTGAGTGGTGAAGTGGAGTTCCTTTATTCTTCCTCCAAGCCTTGGAATTCTGTTTCTTTGAAAAACAACCTAGGTTTATTTATAAAAGCATATATTTTGCCTTGCCTAAAAGATAGTCAAACCTATTTTATCAAATAGGTTATATTATTTTGTTTAGCAAAGATTTTTTATTTTATTTAAAAACCCCTTTATATTTTGTGGGATTTATTTGGTTGTCTGGTTTTATAAATAAAAGAAAGAAGGTTTTCTTTTGGTTTTTAGTAAAGAGAGAGGGCTCTCGGCCAGCTTCCTCCCCTTGGCCTATTTGCTCAGCCTCGAAGGCTCGCACGCGAACATCTTCTTCCTCCCAGACATCACCGTGTACGATCAAAGGAGCACCGCCGATTCCTCCTCCTCGTCGATTGGGAGGCTCCAAGCACCTCCCTCGAGGCTATTTTAGCAGGCCCCGTCTCCTCCTCGCAACCCTAGATCCCCATTTTGCCCCCTCCTCTCTCCCTTGCATCGTCAGGTGAGTTCAAGTGACGACAATGCCATGGATGGGCTCGGGTGAGCTCGATGCCCTCTTCCTCTCCGACAAAACCAGGAGCCTGCGGAGGGTCGTGGGGTTCCATTCCCGTGGCAACCAGGCGTCCAGGTCTCCTTCCCCGATGTCCACGACGCCGGTTCCTTCCTCTCCTCCGACGAGCACCTCCTGCACCCTCCCGTCGTTGGATTCTCTCCACCACCCGCAGATCCCCTTCTATGAACCCTAGGTGAGCTGTGCCCCGCCTCCTCCGTTGTTTCCCCTCTCTGGCCGAGGCCCCGCAGTCGAACCGCCATGTTCGCCGGTGCTCTGCTCTGTCGCGGTAATAGCTGCAGCGGCAGTTTCAGAGTAGCAGCAGCAGCAGCTTCTGTAGTTGCAGCGGCACCAGATAGCAGCACCAGCTTCAAGCAGCAGTAGACGTAGCATAGCAGCAGCCCCTCCCCGTAGCGATTCTTGTATGTTGTGTGTGTGTGTGTATGTGCAAGTGCGTGAACGCTAGCGGCAGCGTCGTCGTCGGCGCCTCTCTCTTTAACAGAGAAGGCGCTGCTATTACACTTGTTTGGTGAGGATCCCCCTAGTAGAGAAGATCACCTCGCCTAGCCTGCTGGCAATAGATCTAGCCGCGCAGCGTTTCGGCGTGGGTTCAATCCCCAGGCACGCCCTTTCATTTTTGGAAGGAATCCTTTTACCTGCAGGCTAGCTTACCTTGTCACGAGCCTCTGTTAGAGCAGCTACCGAGTGTAGTTGAGGTCAGTGGTTCGATCCCCCCTGCACCTATTTATTTTGTGAGCATATTCAGTGTGTGTTGTGTAGTGCAGGCAGTGTGTGTGGATGACAGTAGGCCACACGGGCCCACGTGTCATCTAGTGAGGGGGCCCTGGCCACTGCCAGGTGGGTCCCCCTCCTTATCTTATTTTATGTCATTTTTTTATTATTGTTTGTGTGTTTCCTTGTGTTAAATAGAAATAATTCCATTTCTCGAAATGTCAAGATATGGACTTGCCAAATTGGGCAGGCCCAAGAACAGCCATGTTCTGGATATGTTGTAGTTAGATGTGTGATAGTTTTTCTTTCATGGTTTGTGGTGTTTTTCTGAATGCAACATGGGCAGTATGATATATGAATTTGGGGTAGATAATCCCAATGAATCCAATGGTGTTGTTGGCGTTTGATTTTGAGCATTTCTGTAGAAAGTCCCCTTGTGGTGAGGTGGCACTAGTTTTATCAGTGTAGGGTGGTTCATGTGCATGGTTAGAGGTCGTACTTGCTTGCATCATCTTCCTGCTAGTATTTATTTCCTGGTTGTTTTCCTTTGAGTAGTTACTGGGACCAGAAACGATTTTGAAGAGTCCGGTGAGTTCGTGCAGGAAGATCAGGATCAGTTCCACTCTGAAGAAATCACAAGCAAGATGATTGTGACCTTGACACTGTTTCTAGCTTTGTTTTGCTTAGTGCTACATTTCTTCCGTTACATCTGCGTTGCCTATCACATGATATATAGGCCATCAAACATTGCCATGAAACCTCAAACACCTTCCCTCCTAGCAAATATTGTTTGGCTAAGTTAGGCTTGCTCAACCACTAATTGTTAGCGTTGCTAGTTGCATGTGCCAGCTGGTCCGTGTGACAGCATGGGCAATTTTATATCATCATATTAATTGCTATTTAATTAATGCACCTATATACTTGGTAAATAACAAAAGGCCTAGCCTTTTGCCGGTTGATTTGTTCCGTTGTTGCCGCCTTAGTTTCGGCTACCGGTGTTTTATTCCATAACTGAGCGCTCCTAACACGTTCGGGGTTGTTATGGGGACCCCCTCGATAAATCATATAGTGTTAAGACTTGTCTGGCAGGACCCAACTTTGGTGTTAATTTGCTAATAACTTAATAATAAAAAGCATAGGGAATAGCTACCCCGAGGAATTTAATCAACCCCCCTGGGCCAGTGCTCCTCATGAGTGTTAGCCCAGTGGTAGCAGTGCGTGTGCGTGTAGTTGAGGTCAGTGGTTCGATCCCCCCTGCACCTATTTATTTTTTGAGCATATTCAGTGTGTGTTGTGTAGTGCAGGCAGTGTGTGTGGATGACAGTAGGCCACACGGGCCCACGTGTCATCTAGTGAGGGGGCCCCGGCCACTGCCAGGTGGGTCCCCCTCCTTATCTTATTTTATGTCATTTTTTTAATTATTGTTTGTGTGTTTCCTTGTGTTAAATAGAAATAATTCCATTTCTCGAAATGTCAAGATATGGACTTGCCAAATTGGGCGGGCCCAAGAACAGCCATGTTCTGGATATGTTGTAGTTAGATGTGTGATAGTTTTTCTTTCATGGTTTGTGGTGTTTTTCTGAATGCAACATGGGCAGTATGATATATGGATTTGGGGTAGAAAATCCCAATGAATCCAATGGTGTTGTTGGCGTTTGATTTTGAGCATTTCTGTAGAAAGTCCCCTTGTGGTGAGGTGGCACTAGTTTTATCAGTGTAGGGTGGTTCATGTGCATGGTTAGAGGTCGTACTTGCTTGCATCATCTTCCTGCTAGTATTTATTTCCTGGTTGTTTTCCTTTGAGTAGTTACTGGGACCAGAAACGATTTTGAAGAGTCCGGTGAGTTCGTGCAGGAAGATCAGGATCAGTTCCACTCTGAAGAAATCACAAGCAAGATGATTGTGACCTTGACACTGTTTCTAGCTTTGTTTTGCTTAGTGCTACATTTCTTCCGTTACATCTGCGTTGCCTATCACATGATATATAGGCCATCAAACATTTCCATGAAACCTCAAACACCTTCCCTCCTAGCAAATATTGTTTGGCTAAGTTAGGCTTGCTCAACCACTAATTGTTAGCGTTGCTAGTTGCACGTGCCAGCTGGTCCGTGTGACAGCATGGGAATTTTTATATCATCATATTAATTGCTATTTAATTAATGCACCTATATACTTGGTAAATAACGAAAGGCCTAGCCTTTTGCCGGTTGATTTGTTCCGTTGTTGCCGCCTTAGTTTCGGCTACCGGTGTTTTATTCCATAACTGAGCGCTCCTAACACGTTCGGGGTTGTTATGGGGACCCCCTCGATAAATCATATAGTGTTAAGACTTGTCTGGCAGGACCCAACTTTGGTGTTAATTTGCTAATAACTTAATAATAAAAAGCATAGGGAATAGCTACCCCGAGGAATTTAATCAACCCCCTGGGCCAGTGCTCCTCATGAGTGTTAGCCCAGTGGTAGCAGTGCGTGTGCATGTAGTTGAGGTCAGTGGTTCGATCCCCCCTGCACCTATTTATTTTGTGAGCATATTCAGTGTGTGTTGTGTAGTGCACGCAGTGTGTGTGGATGACAGTAGGCCACACGGGCCCACGTGTCATCTAGTGAGGGGGCCCCGGCCACTGCCAGGTGGGTCCCCCTCCTTATCTTATTTTATGTCATTTTTTTTATTATTGTTTGTGTGTTTCCTTGTGTTAAATAGAAATAATTCCATTTCTCGAAATGTCAAGATATGGACTTGCCAAATTGGGCAGGCCCAAGAACAGCCATGTTCTGGATATGTTGTAGTTAGATGTGTGATAGTTTTTCTTTCATGGTTTGTGGTGTTTTTCTGAATGCAACATGGGCAGTATGATATATGGATTTGGGGTAGAAAATCCCAATGAATCCAATGGTGTTGTTGGCGTTTGATTTTGAGCATTTCTGTAGAAAGTCCCCTTGTGGTGAGGTGGCACTAGTTTTATCAGTGTAGGGTGGTTCATGTGCATGGTTAGAGGTCGTACTTGCTTGCATCATCTTCCTGCTAGTATTTATTTCCTGGTTGTTTTCCTTTGAGTAGTTACTGGGACCAGAAACGATTTTGAAGAGTCCGGTGAGTTCGTGCAGGAAGATCAGGATCAGTTCCACTCTGAAGAAATCACAAGCAAGATGATTGTGACCTTGACACTGTTTCTAGCTTTGTTTTGCTTAGTGCTACATTTCTTCCGTTACATCTGCGTTGCCTATCACATGATATATAGGCCATCAAACATTGCCATGAAACCTCAAACACCTTCCCTCCTAGCAAATATTGTTTGGCTAAGTTAGGCTTGCTCAACCACTAATTGTTAGCGTTGCTAGTTGCACGTGCCAGCTGGTCCATGTGACAGCATGGGCAATTTTGTATCATCATATTAATTGCTATTTAATTAATGCACCTATATACTTGGTAAATAACGAAAGGCCTAGCCTTTTGCCGGTTGATTTGTTCCGTTGTTGCCGCCTTAGTTTCGGCTACCGGTGTTTTATTCCATAACTGAGCGCTCCTAACACGTTCGGGGTTGTTATGGGGACCCCTTCGATAAATCATATAGTGTTAAGACTTGTCTGGCAGGACCCAACTTTGGTGTTAATTTGCTAATAACTTAATAATAAAAAGCATAGGGAATAGCTACCCCGAGGAATTTAATCAACCCCCCTGGGCCAGTGCTCCTCATGAGTGTTAGCCCAGTGGTAGCAGTGCGTGTGCGTGTAGTTGAGGTCAGTGGTTCGATCCCCCCTGCACCTATTTATTTTGTGAGCATATTCAGTGTGTGTTGTGTAGTGCACGCAGTGTGTGTGGATGACAGTAGGCCACACGGGCCCACGTGTCATCTAGTGAGGGGGCCCCGGCCACTGCCAGGTGGGTCCCCCTCCTTATCTTATTTTATGTCATTTTTTTTATTATTGTTTGTGTGTTTCCTTTTGTTAAATAGAAATAATTCCATTTCTCGAAATGTCAAGATATGGACTTGCCAAATTGGGCAGGCCCAAGAACAGCCATGTTCTGGATATGTTGTAGTTAGATGTGTGATAGTTTTTCTTTCATGGTTTGTGGTGTTTTTCTGAATGCAACATGGGCAGTATGATATATGGATTTGGGGTAGAAAATCCCAATGAATCCAATGGTGTTGTTGGCGTTTTATTTTGAGCATTTCTGTAGAAAGTCCCCTTGTGGTGAGGTGGCACTAGTTTTATCAGTGTAGGGTGGTTCATGTGCATGGTTAGAGGTCGTACTTGCTTGCATCATCTTCCTGCTAGTATTTATTTCCTGGTTGTTTTCCTTTGAGTAGTTACTGGGACCAGAAACGATTTTGAAGAGTCCAGTGAGTTCGTGCAGGAAGATCAGGATCAGTTCCACTCTGAAGAAATCACAAGCAAGATGATTGTGACCTTGACACTGTTTCTAGCTTTGTTTTGCTTAGTGCTACATTTCTTCCGTTACATCTGCGTTGCCTATCACATGATATATAGGCCATCAAACATTGCCATGAAACCTCAAACACCTTCCCTCCTAGCAAATATTGTTTCGCTAAGTTAGGCTTGCTCAACCACTAATTGTTAGCGTTGCTAGTTGCACGTGCCAGCTGGTCCGTGTGACAGCATGGGCAATTTTGTATCATCATATTAATTGCTATTTAATTAATGCACCTATATACTTGGTAAATAACGAAAGGCCTAGCCTTTTGCCGGTTGATTTGTTCCGTTGTTGCCGCCTTAGTTTCGGCTACCGGTGTTTTATTCCATAACTGAGCGCTCCTAACACGTTCGGGGTTGTTATGGGGACCCCCTCGATAAATCATATAGTGTTAAGACTTGTCTGGCAGGACCCAACTTTGGTGTTAATTTGCTAATAACTTAATAATAAAAAGCATAGGGAATAGCTACCCCGAGGAATTTAATCAACCCCCCTGGGCCAGTGCTCCTCATGAGTGTTAGCCCAGTGGTAGCAGTGCGTGTGCGTGTAGTTGAGGTCAGTGGTTCGATCCCCCCTGCACCTATTTATTTTGTGAGCATATTCAGTGTGTGTTGTGTAGTGCACGCAGTGTGTGTGGATGACAGTAGGCCACACGGGCCCACGTGTCATCTAGTGAGGGGGCCCCGGCCACTGCCAGGTGGGTCCCCCTCCTTATCTTATTTTATGTCATTTTTTTATTATTGTTTGTGTGTTTCCTTGTGTTAAATAGAAATAATTCCATTTCTCGAAATGTCAAGATATGGACTTGCCAAATTGGGCAGGCCCAAGAACAGCCATGTTCTGGATATGTTGTAGTTAGATGTGTGATAGTTTTTCTTTCATGGTTTGTGGTGTTTTTCTGAATGCAACATGGGCAGTATGATATATGGATTTGGGGTAGAAAATCCCAATGAATCCAATGGTGTTGTTGGCGTTTGATTTTGAGCATTTCTGTAGAAAGTCCCCTTGTGGTGAGGTGGCACTAGTTTTATCAGTGTAGGGTGGTTCATGTGCATGGTTAGAGGTCGTACTTGCTTGCATCATCTTCCTGCTAGTATTTATTTCCTGGTTGTTTTCCTTTGAGTAGTTACTGGGACCAGAAACGATTTTGAAGAGTCCGGTGAGTTCGTGCAGGAAGATCAGGATCAGTTCCACTCTGAAGAAATCACAAGCAAGATGATTGTGACCTTGACACTGTTTCTAGCTTTGTTTTGCTTAGTGCTACATTTCTTCCGTTACATCTGCGTTGCCTATCACATGATATATAGGCCATCAAACATTGCCATGAAACCTCAAACACCTTCCCTCCTAGCAAATATTGTTTGGCTAAGTTAGGCTTGCTCAACCACTAATTGTTAGCGTTGCTAGTTGCACATGCCAGCTGGTCCGTGTGACAGCATGGGCAATTTTATATCATCATATTAATTGCTATTTAATTAATGCACCTATATACTTGGTAAATAACGAAAGGCCTAGCCTTTTGCCGGTTGATTTGTTCCGTTGTTGCCGCCTTAGTTTCGGCTACCGGTGTTTTATTCCATAACTGAGCGCTCCTAACACGTTCGGGGTTGTTATGGGGACCCCCTCGATAAATCATATAGTGTTAAGACTTGTCTGGCAGGACCCAACTTTGGTGTTAATTTGCTAATAACTTAATAATAAAAAGCATAGGGAATAGCTACCCCGAGGAATTTAATCAACCCCCCTGGGCCAGTGCTCCTCATGAGTGTTAGCCCAGTGGTAGCAGTGCGTGTGCGTGTAGTTGAGGTCAGTGGTTCGATCCCCCCTGCACCTATTTATTTTGTGAGCATATTCAGTGTGTGTTGTGTAGTGCACGCAGTGTGTGTGGATGACAGTAGGCCACACGGGCCCACGTGTCATCTAGTGAGGGGGCCTCGGCCACTGCCAGGTGGGTCCCCCTCCTTATCTTATTTTATGTCATTTTTTTTATTATTGTTTGTGTGTTTCCTTGTGTTAAATAGAAATGATTCCATTTCTCGAAATGTCAAGATATGGACTTGCCAAATTGGGCAGGCCCAAGAACAGCCATGTTCTGGATATGTTGTAGTTAGATGTGTGATAGTTTTTCTTTCATGGTTTGTGGTGTTTTTCTGAATGCAACATGGGCAGTATGATATATGGATTTGGGGTAGAAAATCCCAATGAATCCAATGGTGTTGTTGGCGTTTGATTTTGAGCATTTCTGTAGAAAGTCCCCTTGTGGTGAGGTGGCACTAGTTTTATCAGTGTAGGGTGGTTCATGTGCATGGTTAGAGGTCGTACTTGCTTGCATCATCTTCCTGCTAGTATTTATTTCCTGGTTGTTTTCCTTTGAGTAGTTACTGGGACCAGAAACGATTTTGAAGAGTCCGGTGAGTTCGTGCAGGAAGATCAGGATCAGTTCCACTCTGAAGATATCACAAGCAAGATGATTGTGACCTTGACACTGTTTCTAGCTTTGTTTTGCTTAGTGCTACATTTCTTCCGTTACATCTGCGTTGCCTATCACATGATATATAGGCCATCAAACATTGCCATGAAACCTCAAACACCTTCCCTCCTAGCAAATATTGTTTGGCTAAGTTAGGCTTGCTCAACCACTAATTGTTAGCGTTGCTAGTTGCACGTGCCAGCTGGTCCGTGTGACAGCATGGGCAATTTTATATCATCATATTAATTTCTATTTAATTAATGCACCTATATACTTGGTAAATAACGAAAGGCCTAGCCTTTTGCCGGTTGATTTGTTCCGTTGTTGCCGCCTTAGTTTCGGCTACCGGTGTTTTATTCCATAACTGAGCGCTCCTAACACGTTCGGGGTTGTTATGGGGACCCCCTCGATAAATCATATAGTGTTAAGACTTGTCTGGTAGGACCCAACTTTGGTGTTAATTTGCTAATAACTTAATAGTAAAAAGCATAGGGAATAGCTACCCCGAGGAATTTAATCAACCCCCCTGGGCCAGTGCTCCTCATGAGTGTTCGCCTAGTGGTAGAAGTGCGTGTGCGTGTAGTTGAGGTGAGTGGTTCGATCCCCCCTGCACCTATTTATTTTGTGAGCATATTCAGTGTGTGTTGTGTAGTGCATGCAGTGTGTGTGGATGACAGTAGGCCACACGGGCCCACGTGTCATCTAGTGAGGGGGCCCCGGCCACTGCCAGGTGGGTCCCCCTCCTTATCTTATTTTATGTCATTTTTTTATTATTGTTTGTGTGTTTCCTTGTGTTAAATAGAAATAATTCCATTTCTCGAAATGTCAAGATATGGACTTGCCAAATTGGGCAGGCCCAAGAACAGCCATGTTCTGGATATGTTGTAGTTAGATGTGTGATAGTTTTTCTTTCATGGTTTGTGGTGTTTTTCTGAATGCAACATGGGCAGTATGATATATGGATTTGGGGTAGAAAATCCCAATGAATCCAATGGTGTTGTTGGCGTTTGATTTTGAGCATTTCTGTAGAAAGTCCCCTTGTGGTGAGGTGGCACTAGTTTTATCAGTGTAGGGTGGTTCATGTGCATGGTTAGAGGTCGTACTTGCTTGCATCATCTTCCTGCTAGTATTTATTTCCTGGTTGTTTTCCTTTGAGTAGTTACTGGGACCAGAAACGATTTTGAAGAGTCCGGTGAGTTCGTGCAGGAAGATCAGGATCAGTTCCACTCTGAAGATATCACAAGCAAGATGATTGTGACCTTGACACTGTTTCTAGCTTTGTTTTGCTTAGTGCTACATTTCTTCCGTTACATCTGCGTTGCCTATCACATGATATATAGGCCATCAAACATTGCCATGAAACCTCAAACACCTTCCCTCCTAGCAAATATTGTTTGGCTAAGTTAGGCTTGCTCAACCACTAATTGTTAGCGTTGCTAGTTGCACGTGCCAGCTGGTCCATGTGACAGCATGGGCAATTTTATATCATCATATTAATTGCTATTTAATTAATGCACCTATATACTTGGTAAATAACGAAAGGCCTAGCCTTTTGCCGGTTGATTTGTTCCGTTGTTGCCGCCTTAGTTTCGGCTACCGGTGTTTTATTCCATAACTGAGCGCTCCTAACACGTTCGGGGTTGTTATGGGGACCCCCTCGATAAATCATATAGTGTTAAGACTTGTCTGGCAGGACCCAACTTTGGTGTTAATTTGCTAATAACTTAATAGTAAAAAGCATAGGGAATAGCTACCCCGAGGAATTTAATCAACCCCCCTGGGCCAGTGCTCCTCATGAGTGTTAGCCCAGTGGTAGAAGTGCGTGTGCGTGTAGTTGAGGTCAGTGGTTCGATCCCCCCTGCACCTATTTATTTTGTGAGCATATTCAGTGTGTGTTGTGTAGTGCACGCAGTGTGTGTGGATGACAGTAGGCCACACGGGCCCACGTGTCATCTAGTGAGGGGGCCCCGGCCACTGCCAGGTGGGTCCCCCTCCTTATCTTATTTTATGTCATTTTTTTATTATTGTTTGTGTGTTTCCTGGTGTTAAATAGAAATAATTCCATTTCTCGAAATGTCAAGATATGGACTTGCCAAATTGGGCAGGCCCAAGAACAGCCATGTTCTGGATATGTTGTAGTTAGATGTGTGATAGTTTTTCTTTCATGGTTTGTGGTGTTTTTCTGAATGCAACATGGGTAGTATGATATATGGATTTGGGGTAGAAAATCCCAATGAATCCAATGGTGTTGTTGGCGTTTGATTTTGAGCATTTCTGTAGAAAGTCCCCTTGTGGTGAGGTGGCACTAGTTTTATCAGTGTAGGGTGGTTCATGTGCATGGTTAGAGGTCGTACTTGCTTGCATCATCTTCCTGCTAGTATTTATTTCCTGGTTGTTTTCCTTTGAGTAGTTACTGGGACCAGAAACGATTTTGAAGAGTCCGGTGAGTTCGTGCAGGAAGATCAGGATCAGTTCCACTCTGAAGAAATCACAAGCAAGATGATTGTGACCTTGACACTGTTTCTAGCTTTGTTTTGCTTAGTGATACATTTCTTCCGTTACATCTGCGTTGCCTATCACATGATATATAGGCCATCAAACATTGCCATGAAACCTCAAACACCTTCCCTCCTAGCAAATATTGTTTGGCTAAGTTAGGCTTGCGCAACCACTAATTGTTAGCGTTGCTAGTTGCACGTGCCAGCTGGTCCTTGTGACAGCATGGGCAATTTTATATCATCATATTAATTGCTATTTAATTAATGCACCTATATACTTGGTAAATAACGAAAGGCCTAGCCTTTTGCCGGTTGATTTGTTTCGTTGTTGCCGCCGTAGTTTCGGCTACCGGTGTTTTATTCCATAACTGAGCGCTCCTAACACGTTCGGGGTTGTTATGGGGACCCCCTCGATAAATCATATAGTGTTAAGACTTGTCTGGCAGGACCCAACTTTGGTGTTAATTTGCTAATAACTTAATAATAAAAAGCATAGGGAATAGCTACCCCGAGGAATTTAATCAACCCCCCTGGGCCAGTTCTCCTCATGAGTGTTAGCCCAGTGGTAGAAGTGCGTGTGCGTGTAGTTGAGGTCAGTGGTTCGATCCCCCCTGCACCTATTTATTTTGTGAGCATATTCAGTGTGTGTTGTGTAGTGCACGCAGTGTGTGTGGATGACAGTAGGCCACACGGGCCCACGTGTCATCTAGTGAGGGGGCCCCGGCCACTGCCAGGTGGGTCCCCCTCCTTATCTTATTTTATGTCATTTTTTTATTATTGTTTGTGTGTTTCCTTGTGTTAAATAGAAATAATTCCATTTCTCGAAATGTCAAGATATGGACTTGCCAAATTGGGCAGGCCCAAGAACAGCCATGTTCTGGATATGTTGTAGTTAGATGTGTGATAGTTTTTCTTTCATGGTTTGTGGTGTTTTTCTGAATGCAAGATGGGCAGTATGATATATGGATTTGGAGTAGAAAATCCCAATGAATCCAATGGTGTTGTTGGCGTTTGATTTTGAGCATTTCTGTAGAAAGTCCCCTTGTGGTGAGGTGGCACTAGTTTTATCAGTGTAGGGTGGTTCATGTGCATGGTTAGAGGTCGTACTTGCTTGCATCATCTTCCTGCTAGTATTTATTTCCTGGTTGTTTTCCTTTGAGTAGTTACTGGGACCAGAAACGATTTTGAAGAGTCCGGTGAGTTCGTGCAGGAAGATCAGGATCAGTTCCACTCTGAAGAAATCACAAGCAAGATGATTGTGACCTTGACACTGTTTCTAGCTTTGTTTTGCTTAGTGATACATTTCTTCCGTTACATCTGCGTTGCCTATCACATGATATATAGGCCATCAAACATTGCCATGAAACCTCAAACACCTTCCCTCCTAGCAAATATTGTTTGGCTAAGTTAGGCTTGCGCAACCACTAATTGTTAGCGTTGCTAGTTGCACGTGCCAGCTGGTCCTTGTGACAGCATGGGCAATTTTATATCATCATATTAATTGCTATTTAATTAATGCACCTATATACTTGGTAAATAACGAAAGGCCTAGCCTTTTGCCGGTTGATTTGTTTCGTTGTTGCCGCCTTAGTTTCGGCTACCGGTGTTTTATTCCATAACTGAGCGCTCCTAACACGTTCGGGGTTGTTATGGGGACCCCCTCGATAAATCATATAGTGTTAAGACTTGTCTGGCAGGACCCAACTTTGGTGTTAATTTGCTAATAACTTAATAATAAAAAGCATAGGGAATAGCTACCCCGAGGAATTTAATCAACCCCCCTGGGCCAGTGCTCCTCATGACTGTTAGCCCAGTGGTAGAAGTGCGTGTGCGTGTAGTTGAGGTCAGTGGTTCGATCCCCCCTGCACCTATTTATTTTGTGAGCATATTCAGTGTGTGTTGTGTAGTGCAGGCAGTGTGTGTGGATGATAGTAGGCCACACGGGCCCACGTGTCATCTAGTGAGGGAGCCCCGGCCACTGCCAGGTGGGTCCCCCTCCTTATCTTATTTTATGTCATTTTTTTTATTATTGTTTGTGTGTTTCCTTGTGTTAAATAGAAATAATTCCATTTCTCGAAATGTCAAGATATGGACTTGCCAAATTGGGCAGGCCCAAGAACAGCCATGTTCTGGATATGTTGTAGTTAGATGTGTGATAGTTTTTCTTTCATGGTTTGTGGTGTTTTTCTGAATGCAACATGGGTAGTATGATATATGGATTTGGGGTAGAAAATCCCAATGAATCCAATGGTGTTGTTGGCGTTTGATTTTGAGCATTTCTGTAGAAAGTCCCCTTGTGGTGAGGTGGCACTAGTTTTATCAGTGTAGGGTGGTTCATGTGCATGGTTAGAGGTCGTACTTGCTTGCATCATCTTCCTGCTAGTATTTATTTCCTGGTTGTTTTCCTTTGAGTAGTTACTGGGACCAGAAACGATTTTGAAGAGTCCGGTGAGTTCGTGCAGGAAGATCAGGATCAGTTCCACTCTGAAGAAATCACAAGCAAGATGATTGTGACCTTGACACTATTTCTAGCTTTGTTTTGCTTAGTGATACATTTCTTCCGTTACATCTGCGTTGCCTATCACATGATATATAGGCCATCAAACATTGCCATGAAACCTCAAACACCTTCCCTCCTAGCAAATATTGTTTGGCTAAGTTAGGCTTGCGCAACCACTAATTGTTAGCGTTGCTAGTTGCACGTGCCAGCTGGTCCTTGTGACAGCATGGGCAATTTTATATCATCATATTAATTGCTATTTAATTAATGCACCTATATACTTGGTAAATAACGAAAGGCCTAGCCTTTTGCCGGTTGATTTGTTTCGTTGTTGCCGCCTTAGTTTCGGCTACCGGTGTTTTATTCCATAACTGAGCGCTCCTAACACATTCGGGGTTGTTATGGGGACCCCCTCGATAAATCATATAGTGTTAAGACTTGTCTGGCAGGACCCAACTTTGGTGTTAATTTTCTAATAACTTAATAATAAAAAGCATAGGGAATAGCTACCCCGAGGAATTTAATCAACCCCCCTGGGCCAGTGTTCCTCATGGGTGTTGGTCCAAACTATCAACCTGCGGTGGCTACCAGTGGCAACTCTGCGATTGGTCTACCGGAAGTTTGGACAATCCATTGTGTCCTAAGAACGAGATACGCGGCTCCTATCAGGATCGTCGACACATCGGGAGGTCTTGTCGGACTTGTCTTACCTTAGCGATATATGTTGCGCATTGGGATTCCAGTGAGACTTTGGGTCTTCTCAAAGTTGAGGTTTTCCTCAAAGGAATCCGACAAGATCACGAGTTTTGTGGTAAAGGACTACTAAGCGGCTTGTGGTAATTTGTGATGGACTAGTTAGAGCACCCCTGCAGGGTTTAATTTTTCGCAAAGCCGTGCCCGCGGTTATGTGGCAAACATGGATATTTTGTTAACATACGGTTCTAGACAACTTAAAGTAATTCAAATAAAACTTGCCAACTGAGTGCGTAACCATGACTGTTCCTTTCAGAGCTCCTTCTCTGATCGAGAACACGGTGGGGTTATGAATGACGTAAGTAGGTGTTCAGGATCATTTAGTGATCATCCTAGTCTTCGACCATCTTACGTAGACCATCACATGTTAATTCTGTTCTCCGTAAGATAGCCACTATATATGCTTAGGATGCTGCAAACTCAAACACTCAACCATACCTCACCTATTTAACTTAGTTAGACTCGATACCAAGGTCATGAGATTGCTGAGTCCTCGTGGCTCACAGTTTACTACAAACACCCACAGGTACAGGTACCCCAGATGATAACTAGCTGAAGTGGGAGTTCGACGAGGCTAGTGGCAGGATGTATGTGACTTATCCCGAGGAATAGAGGCGCATGGTCGTGATCATGGGACTAGCAAGATGGGTTTGCATATATTGTCGTTTATCTTGTCCGTAGTCGGACCTTGTCTTATGTGTGAATAATGAATGCTTGTGTGGATGGTAATTTACCATGTGGCGAGTGTAAGCCGAATATTATACTCATCTCTCTATTTATGTAATGGCATTGTTATCCTACTTGCGAAACGCTTAGATGCGACCCTTTCCCCTTTTCAAGCCTCCCCCCAAATAAGGAAAGTGTCGCATCTTGGTCGTTACAAACTACTACCACACATTGGCCCTAAAAGATAACCCTGCTCAACTTATTAATCACCCAGATCTCATCCCAAGAGTTGCAACTAGTTTCTGGTGTTTTGTACGATGTGTTGTGTATGTACTTGGTGTTCGGAGGGGTAGGCATTGTCGTGGTTGGCACTCTGGCACAGTGTACCAAACGTAGTACTATCTGACGAGGTGGTTTGGGAACCCTACACAAATCATTTGGAGCCGGAATGGGAAATTTGGTCGGACTTCCCTTGTGGGCTCATCCTCAGATAGGAGATAAACCTGGACTAGATTCTTGTGGGTTTAATGCTCGTGGTCTACACACATGCTGGCTTTCTCTTGAAGTCTGTAGGGTATATTTCGCGTACAGGCGCTAAGTGTTGGAAACATGTCTGAAGAAGTATACACGTGCATTCTTAATGATCTATTCGAATAGTCATGTCTTCGGATATGGACTACTTGGGGACTTATATGGTTCATATACAACTAAAAGAGATAGTCTAAAATGAGCAAGATAAGTGTGACTGCTATGGATGGCCTTCTCGTAGGGAGATGGGAGATGGTACATTGTAGTGTATTGTTGTGGTGAGTAGATGGACTCGTGTGTGCTCTCTCACCACAAAGAGATTGCTGGTAGTCATAGTACTCCCTCCATAAATAAATATAAGAGTTTTTAGATCACTAAAGTAATTATCTAAATGCTCTTATATTTCTATATGGAGGGAGTACATGTTAGCCAAGACTCGAAGTTGGCTTGCTGCAGTTAAACGCCATGACCACATTGTTGATATTGATGCATATGTAGATAGTTCTGATGTAAATCTTGCTTGTACTCATGGTTGCTTAACCTATGTTTTGTACAGGGTACTTCAAAGAACATATGCTCCCTTGGTGGTTTTGATAATTCATGACAACATACATTGTCTCTTGGACTAACACTTTTACCTAGTATATTTTAGGTATAGAACACAGAGATCATTGGCCAAAGGATTGTGTGGAGAAGCCCCTTGGTGCAAGGAAAGAAATAGGATTGGCTCAAGTTCAAGCAAGAGGACTCTACGTTTTACATGTGTGATAAATCACTTTTCAGTCCATAGGAAAGCCAATACTATTAAAGGGGGTGAGCTATTATGATGACTAGGTTGCTCAAGTGCTTAGAGATAGCCACCAAATATATGCACTCATTCTCCCACAAATATCTTCGTCCCAAGCCAAAACAGCAAAATCGGTGCCACCAAATTTTTCCACTCGGCCCTACCAATGTTTCCAGTGACATGTCCTTTGCCAAACCCTAATCTCACGGTACCACCAAGTTTCACATCGCTTCGACCGAAAGCATGTGACCAACTTTCTCTTGAGCAAATTCCAAGAATCAGAATTTCCGAGATTGAAATAGGTCTCGCTGAGATTTGGAAAATGCCTAGGACACCCATATTGGTACCGAGATTTATATATCCGTCTCACCGAGAATTCAAAATTTGCCACATTTAGTGCAACTCGGTAACACCGAGATTCATTTCGGTGTCACCGAGTTGGGCAATAATGTTGTAACGGTTGGATTTTGGAGGATGCCTATAGATACCCCTCCACCTCCTCTCATTCGTAGAGGAAGCACTGAGAACACACCTACACTTGCCACATCTATTTTTTTGAGAGAGAGACACCTACTCATGTGTTGAGATCATGAGATTCCAATTCAACCATTTGAAACTTGATCTCTAGCCTCCCCAAGTTTCTTTCCACAAAATCAATCTCTCCTACCCATGCCAAATCTATGAGAGAGTGATTGAGTGTTGAGGAGACTATCTTTTGAAGCACAAGAGCAAGGAGTTAATCATTCTACCACATATATTACGTTTTGGGGGGGTGCCTCCTAGATTGGTTAGGTGTCACTTGGGAGCATCCTACTTCATGTTGTGGAGTTGAACCAAGAAGTTGTACGGGCAAGGAGAGCGCCTACTTCATGAAGATCTACCATGAGTGAGGCTAGTCATGTGTGGACATAAGCCATGGTAGAATAGACAAGGTCGCTTCTTCCTAGACCGCTTGTGGATAGAGCCCTTCGTGGACTCTTGCAGTCGTTAACCTCCGTGGGTTGAAGCCTCCACTAACGGGGATGTACGATAGCACCACCTATCGGAACCATCCAAAAATCATCGTGTCAATCTTTGTGATTGATCTTCCTAAACTCTACTCCTTACTTAGATGTGCAATGTCTTTAGTTTCCGCTGCCATACTTGTTGACTAGCATGTGTAGGGTGCACTAGACTTGTTAGAATTGCTAAAATCTGCCAGCCATTCAAACTGGGAAAAGTCTAGGATTTCAATTTACGCAAGTCTTCTATTCATCCCCCCCTCTAGACACCCCTTCTATCGATCGAACAATTGTTATTATAGCAAGGTCTCCATAGCCTTGGTTTAAACACCATTGTAGGAAGATGGATGTGCCTAGTTTGGGGAAAATTAGTTGTAGAGTGTCTGTTCTCAATGGGGAGTATTATCGACAATGGAAAGATGAGATGCTTGATATATTTGATGAATTCCATTTGCGCAAGTATGTTGAATATCCCTATGCGCCTCCCATTGATCCCTTACGTCTTTCTCATGATGAAGAACTTGATATGCTTGGTAATCTTAAAACCGTAAATCTCATCATTAGAGGACTGCAAAGAAATGTGCTTAGTCAAATGCATAATTTTGAGTGTGCTTATACTTTGTGGAAAAACTTAGAGAAAAGATATCCAAACTATTCCCTAAAAATATTGATATCATTTGCCATAAATGCATTGCCTTTCACAAAATGAAGCCAAGTGATCCTAATTTTGATAAATGTCTAATTGAGCTTCATGACCTCATGCTCGTTAAAGGAGATGTCATTACCATTAACACTATCATTGTTGAAGCCATTCACCTGCATAAACATGAACATTTTCATAGTCAAAATTCTCATGAAATTCTTGATTCTTTTTACGAGGATATTCCGTGTGATGATGACAATGTGGATCATGGCTACTACGATGAAGATGAGGAGTTTAACATCGAGTATGAGAATACCATGAGGAACTTTAGTCTTATGGAGAACCTTAGAGACTACATGGCCGGAGGAAAAGAGTGGATACTTGACACTGGTTGCACCGATCACATTACTGGAGATAAAGACATGTTCCATGATATCACACCAAACTATGGACCTTGAAGGTATGTGACTTTTGGAGATAACTCCAAGGATAAGGTACTTGGTCTTGGTAAGGTGGCCATATCTCATGATAGTTCCATTCAAAATGTCATGCTTGTTGAATCTCTCGGCTACAATCTTCTTTCCATATCTACCCTAGCAGACTTTTGTTTCAATGTGCTATTTACGGAATTTGATTGTCAAGTGTTTCGCCATGATAATCATAACATGGTCTTCACTGGTTTTCGTAGAGGTGATCTATACATTGTCGATTTCACTAAAAAATCCAAACCCTGTACATGTCTTATTGCAAAAACTTCTAAAGGTTGGTTATGGCATAGAATGCTAGGACATGTTGGTATGCGTAACCTTCACAGGCTTATCAAAGGTGATCATATTCTTGGTGTTAAAGATGTTATCTTTTATAAAGATAGACTTTGTAGTGCTTGTCAAACAGGAAAGCAAGTCAGTGGAAGTCATCCCATGAATAATATCATGACTACAAGAAGGACACTCGAGCTGCTTCACATGGATCCTTTGGTCCCAATGCTTACAAGAGCCTCGGTGGAAATTCTTGTGATTTGGTCATTGTTGATGATTTTTCCAAATTTACGTGGGTATTCTTTATTGATGATAAGTCACAGGTACAAAATATCTTCAAGAACTTCACTTGAAAATCACAAAATCAATTTGAACTGAACATCAAGAAAGTTTGGAGCGATAATGGAACAGAGTTCAAGAACACTAATGTGGATACTTTTCTCGACGAGAGGAAGAACGGAACTCTCATAGAGATGGCCCAAACTATACTTGACGAATACAAGACACCAAGACACTTTTTAGCACAAGCCGTGGAAATAGCTTGTCATGCCATAAACCGACTCTACTTGCACAAGCTTCTCGGTAAAATGGCATACGAAGTACTCACTAGTAACAAACCCCAAGTTGGATACTTTCAAGTATTCGGCTCTAAGTGCTACGTTCTTGATAAGCATCGTTGCTCCATATTTTATCCTAAATCTCATGAACATTTCCTACTTGGTTACAGATCAAACTCCCACACTTACCGTGTCTACAAAAGCTTCACTCGAAAAGTTGAAGATACGGTAGATGTAAAGTTTGATGAATCTAACGGTTCGCAAGTCGAACAATTACCAAATAATGTACGAGATAAGGAACCTTCAGAAGCCATCCAAGATCTACCTATCGACAAGATTCATCCCACGGAGGTGAAGGAAAGTACTTCATCAACACAAGTGGAAGCTCCTACTTCGCGTCAAGGCGAACCACAAAACGACACGGAGTCATCAACAAATGGTACAGGACATGATGAAGAACAGGAAGAAGTACATCGTGATGATCCACATCAACCTTCTTCACCGCCACCTCAAGGAGATGACTCCATCAACGACAACGAACAAGAAGATAATGTTGAGGAAGCTCCGCCATCCAACAAGAAGAAGTTGTCACGAGTTCAAGCAAGAGTGGACAACTACCATCCTCTAAAGAAATCTTCAATGACATTAAAAGCAGGAGAATCACTTGCTCTAAATCTCGTTTAGCTAACTTTTGTAAACATTATTCATTTATCTATAGCATTGAGCCTATGAAGTTAGAAGAAGCCCTTCAAGACCCGGATTGGGTGAATGGCATGTACGAAGAGCTACACAACTTCAAGATGAATCAAGTGTGGACACTCGTGGAAAAGCCCAAGGACGAGCACAACATCATTGGTACAAAATGGGTGTTTCGGAACAAGCAGGATGAAGATGGTCAAGTTGTATGCAACAAGGCGCGTAGCCCAAGCATACACGCAAGTCGAAGCTATGGACGATGGTGAGACCTATTCCCCGTTGCTAGACTTGAAGCCATTCGCACTCTTCTCCCTTATGCCAATCACCATGACACTACTCTTTACCAAATGGATATCAAAGGTGCTTTTCTAAACGATGAAATTGAGGAGGAGGTTTATGTCAAACAACCTCCCGTATTTGTGAACCCTAAGAAACCTAATCATGTTGACAAACTTCGTAAAGCTTTATATGGTCTTAAAGCCCCTCGAGCTTGGTACAAATGCCTAAAGAAGTTTCTCATTGAAAAGGGTTTTAAGATTGGTAAAATTGACGCAACCTTATTCACTAAGAGAGTTAATGGTGGACTATTTGTCTGCCAAATATATGTGTATGATATTATATTTGGTTCTGCTAACCCACATTTTAGTGAGAAATTTGGAAGGTCGATGTCAGAGAAGTATGAGATGTCCATGATGTGTGAGCTGAAATTGTTCCTTGGTTTGCAAATCAAACAATTGAGAGAAGGTACGTTTATCTCTCAAACCGAGTACACCAAGGAATTAATCAAGAAGTTCAACAGGCAAGAGTGCAAAGGTATGAGAACCCCCATGCCTACTAGTGGACATGTTGACATCACTAAGGAGGACAAACCGGTTGATCGAAAGGTTTATCGACCAATGATCGGTTCATTGCTATATCTTTGTGTCTCTCGTCCCGATATCATGTTGAGTGTTTGCATATGTGTCCGATATCAAGCGTCACCTAAAGAGTGTCATCTATTGGCTGTGAAAAGAATCGTGTGATACCTGATACATACACCAAACTTTGGCATATGGTATCCCAAGGTATCTTCTTTCAATCTTGTTATCTACTCCGACTCGGAGTATGCCGGAGACAAGGTTGATAGAAAATCCACCTCAGGTACATGTCAATTTCTTGGGAGATATCTTGTGTCTTCATCATCCAAGAAACAAAACTCGGTATCTTTATCTACTTCCGAAGCGGAATACATTACCGTTGGATAATGTTGTGCGCAATTACTATGGATGACTCAAACTCTTAAGGATTATGGCATTCATGTGAGACATGTTAGATTATAAAATTTCCTATAATAATGTTCAACATTCTCAAACTATACATATTCAAGTGCGACAGCATTTCATCTGTGATCATATTGGTAAAGGATATATAGATTTGAAGCATATTCGTACTGACAAACAATTAGATGATATCTTTCCCAAACCACTTGATGAGAAAGTATTTTGTCATTTCAGGAGTGACTAGGACATCATTAATGCTTCAAACTTGATCTAGACTCACTCGAATGCATGCGAGGGCATGAGCTTGATTGTATATTCCTTGATACCATTGAATTGATACTATCTTACATCTTGGAAAACTATGCTCCCTTGTATTGCATCTAACCTTTTGTAGGTACTTGAAAGAACTACACTCCACAAGATTGCCATCAACTCACATCAAAAGATATCTTGACATGGCCAAGTATCAACAGCCCCTTCTTGGGAGATGAAGGAACAAGACAACAAAATCATATCCTTGACAACTATATGTTGATAAATTTCACACATGTCATTTGGATATATTATGTTATTCCTTTCATGACTAACCATTGTGGGTGAAAAGTGAACCAAAAGGACAAGGATAGATCCCAACTCAAGATGACCATCATCAACATTGAGCA
This sequence comes from Hordeum vulgare subsp. vulgare, assembly GCF_904849725.1. Taxonomy (NCBI): domain Eukaryota; kingdom Viridiplantae; phylum Streptophyta; class Magnoliopsida; order Poales; family Poaceae; genus Hordeum; species Hordeum vulgare. The sequence continues at coordinate 332,102,804 of NC_058519.1, forward strand.
TCCACGACAAGTTCACCTACATGCCACATCATCAACATCATTCGAAGGTATGTATCCATATCCTTGATAAAGCTTTGCACCAAGTATGAGGTAAAGCAACTTAAGTGATATGAAGACATTAAAAAAACTTAATTGAAAAATGGTAACCCCATTTTGCGCTTAACGATGAGTTTAACCTATGATCAAGTATTCTTGCTTGACTCGTCAAGTCAATATACTCAAATATAGGTGACCTAGTCACTGCCCTACATCTAGATGGAGATTCTGGTATGGTTCACATTTTTATTGCATGATTTCTTGGAATCATTCAACTCTCATCTATATGTATGTATATATTTCAAAAAATGTTGTTTTCTCCTATTTCCTTTTAATATTTGAATATTTCCTTTTAATATTTGAATATTTCCTTTTTCAACTTCTATGTATATTTTCTGTCTATTTTGAGGTTATAAGTTGATTTTCATTGCAACTCGGTCTCACTGATGACTCGGTCTAACCGATTTCTCCCAGAGGCATGCTATAATTCTCAGTTCTACCGAACCATACAACCTCGGTGACTCTGAAACTTATCATTGCCTATGGTTTTTAGATATTTCTAAACTTTTGCCTAAGGGGGAGAAATATTGTCAGTGATCCCAAGTTTTATTACCTCCTAAGCTCTTATTAAACAATTATTTTTTGCGAAAGGAGGATATAATCTTGTTTCCCAAAATTTTCGAGTGGGGGGACTTCTCTAGGGGGAGAAATATTAAGTGATCCCACAATATAAGAGGGAGAAACATCCAGGATCCCCTAACATAGGAGGAGATAGTTCACGGAACTCTTATCTATTCTTAAGGGGGGGAGTCAAATTCAAGGAGCCCTTATCAAAGAGAGAAGAATCAAGAATCCCTCTCTCTCAATGATCCCTTACCATCTGACCTTTTGGGGAATTAATGCCAAAGGGGGAGATATATCAAAGATTCCAATAAGCTTCAGCCAAAGGGGGAGATATATACATAAGGGGAGGTCTACCTAAGGGGAGATTTGCCAACGTAGGGATATATCAAACCTTACATACTCAAGGGGAGCTATGCCATTAAGGGGGAGAGAGATATAAGTGTTTTACTGCTATCTATGGATTGAACTTGTCTCACCCTACCTACTCCCAATATCTACGTGCTAAGGTTGAGTGGGAGGAAATTCTTACATAGTCATTCTTAAGGGAGAAAATTCTAAATTCTCTTGGAGACATATCTATCATCAAATCATATTTCTCATATGTTCTCCATATCTTGGTACTTTTGGAGATCTTTGCATCTCTACAATAGAGTACTCTTGTGTTATCTAACATTTATTTTCCCAAGTGTACTCCTACTGCTAAGACACTCAAGAACCTCAAGGTAAGTATATGCATCATATCCTTGCTCATGATGATCTTTGGTCTCTTGCATATACTGTTTTCAAGAGTGAGTCTTGAACATGAAAGTTCTTCATTCACATATGTTTGATGCATATAGCCATGATTTATATGACTTTTGTTGTCCTTCTACCATGTGTGTGTCATGCAGTCCAAAGCAACTATCCTTTAAAAAGGGATTGCACACATTTAGAGGGGGCTTCTACTAGTAATGTATCTTTCAAAGTTGTCATATTATAATGCCTATATTTAATTGAAGCTTTGATTGTATGTTTTCATCAATTACCAAAAAGGTTAAGATTGAAAGCACATATGTTCCCTTGGTGAAAGCACAATTGCTCCCTAAGGTGTTTTTGATAATTGATCACAACATATGCATCATTGGACTAATGATCTTATCCAAGTATATTTCATAAAATTACAAAGATGCCTTGGATATAGGTTTGTGAGGAGAAGCCCCTTAATGCAAGGAAAGGAATAGGATTGGATCAAGCTTCAAGCAAGAAGACTCTACATTTTACATTCGTGAGAAATCTAAGTCCATATGAAAGCCAATACTATTAAAAGGGGGTGAGGTATTATGATGAATTGGTTGATGAAGTGCTTAGAGGTATCCACCAAAAATATTCACTCATTCTTCGACAAGATATCTCCGTCCAAAGCCATATCAGCAAAATTGGTGCCACCAACTATTTTCACTCGACCCTAGCAATTTTCCACCAGACAGATCCTATGCCAAACCCTACAATCTCGGTACCACCAACTTTCACATCGGTGCCACCAAGATTCAGTGACCAACTTTCTGTTGAGAAGATTTCAAGAATATAAATTTCCGAGTTTGAAGTCGTTCTCACTCAGATTTGGGAACTTGTCTAGGTAATCATATCGGTACCACCGAGATTCATATATTGGTCTCACCGAGAATTCAAAAGTTGCCACACTTAGTGCAACTCGCTACCACCAAGATTCATTTCGGTGTCACCGAGTTGGGCAATAATGTTGTAATGGTTGGATTTTGGGGGATGCCTATATATACCCCTCCACCTCCTCTCATTTGTAGAGGAAGTACTCAGAACACACACACACACTTGCCAGATCCATATTTTTGAGAGAGAGACACCTACTCATGTGTTGACATCAAGAGATTCCAATACAACCATTTGAAACTTGATCTCTAGCCTCCCCAAGTTGATTTCCACAAGACCAATCTCTCCTACCCATGCCAGATATGTGAGAGGGTGATTGAGTATTGAGGAAACTATTTGTTGAAGCACAAGAGCAAGGAGTTCATCGTTCTACCGCACCTATTACTTTTTGGAGGGTGGTGCCTTCTACATTGGTTAGGTGTCGCTTGGGAGCCTCCTACTTCATGTTGTGGAGTTGAACCAAGAAGTTTGTAAGGGCAAGGAGATCGCCTACTTCGTGAAGATCTACCATGAGTGAGTCTAGTCCTGTGTGGATGGAAGCCGTGGTGGAATAGACAAGGCCGCTTCTTCGTGGACCCCTTGTGGGTGGAACCCATCATGGACTCCCACAGTTGTTTCCCTCCGTGGGTTGAAGTCTCCACTAACGTGGATGTACAATAGCACCACCTATCGGAACCACGCCAAAAATTGTCATGTCAACCTTTGCGTTTGATCTTCCGACCTTACCCTCTATATTACATTTGCATGTCCTTACTTTCTGCTGCTATACTCTTAGATATGCATGTATAGAGTGAACTTGACTAGTCATAATTGCTAAAACTGGCCCACCACTAAAATTGGGAAAAGGCTAAGTTTTTACGTTTTCAAGTAGTCTAATCACTCCCCCCCCCCTCTAAACATACTTTCGATCATACAAGTGCCATTAGAGCTTTATTCTCCATTGTATTTGTTTCACAACCTAGGAGAGCATGGCATCTAGTGAGGGAAATTATCACCATAGAGGTTCGTATTTGGATGGTACAAACTTCGCTAGTTCGAAGCATAATATGAAAATGCATATGCTTGGTCATAATCCTTCTGTTTAGGCTGTTGTTCATGTTGGTGTGCAAGGTGATTTCTTCGGAGAAGAAAGAGAACCGTATCGTGATGCGATAGTGGATGAATTGAAGATGTTGCAATACAGTGCTCAAGCATGTGACATCCTATTCAACTGCTTGTGTCCCAAAGAATTCAACAAAATCAGCCGCCTTGAGAATGTAAAGGAATTTTGGGATACTTTGATTGATATGCATGAAGGTACTGATTCTGTCAAGGAATCTAAGTTGGATGTGCTTCAAAGTCAGCTTGAGAAGTTCAAGATGAGGGATGGTGAAGGGGTCACTGAGATGTACTCTAGGGTAGCTCTCATTACAAATAAGATTGTCGCCTTAGGAGGTGAAGAGATGACCGACAGATTTATCATCAGCAAGATACTTAGATCCTTTGATGGAAGATACGACACCGTGTGCACATTAATTTAATTGATGCCAAACTATAAGGATCTCAAGCCAATTGAAGTCATTGGAAGGATTGTTTCTCATGTAATGTCACCCAAGGACAAACATGAGTTGGACAACAAGTCAAGCAGTGCTTACAAAGCTGAAAGTGATACTCCCGCTACTTCAGATGACAACCTAATTACCATTGAAGAGATCAGCCTCATAGTCAGAAAATTCAATAAGTTCTACAAGAGTAGAGGCAAAGACAGAAGCTCAAGTTCAAGCTATGATGAGAAACGTTCGTCTAGTCATGACCGAAACTGCTACAACTGTGGAAGCATGAACACTATTACAATGAGTGCTCGGCTCCCCACAAAAGAAAAGAAGAGTCACCTAGAAGACGAAGCTCGAGAGATGAGTCACCTCGCAAAGAGAGGAGTGGAGAAGATCATTATGAATGAAGACACTCCCGAAGAGGCAAGGAATAGGAGAAGAAGGACAAGTAGACCAAGAGCAGCTCAAGAAGAAGACATAAAGCTCACATTGGTGAATGGGTTTCCGGCTCTGAGTCTGACAACCAATCTAAGAGAAGCTACCACTCCAACTCCGACTACAGTCAAGGTGAATGTGTTGCCAATATTGCACTCATTTCCTCCAACTCCTACGACTTATTTGATTAACCAAATGAAGGGATTGGAAACTGCTTCATGGCACAAGGCCCCAAGGTATCACACCCCGAGTACTTTGACTTTGATAGTGATGAGGATGACTTGTTAGGAGAAGATGACTTGGTCCTTGATAAGAGTAGTGATAACACTGAAAATGAACTTGGAAATAATCATGCTAGTCAAGAGAAATCGAATGATGATGATTAGAAAGAGACTGAACGACTAACTAAAGAATTAAACACTCTTAAGTTAGCTCATCAAACTACTCTAGAAGATTATATAGAGCTTGCAAGAACTCATGAGAAGCTACGCTTCGAGAAGCTAAATTTAGAGCAAGAGCATGAGTTTCTAAAATCAATCAATGGTAATCTTCGAAAGAAGAGTTCTTCTTATCTAGCCAAAAAATTACTCTTGTGTACTTTCATACCACAAGTTAATCTAATAAAACTAGTAACAAAGGCAAGAAAGTTTATTCATCTAGTAACAACAATGTTAAAGTTAGATCAAATGATGTTGTTGCTAGTAGCTCTCTTGAGTCCATTAATGATTATCTTAGCCAAGTTACACTTGAGAAAGAAAACAATTTATTGAAAGGAATTATAGAGAGAGGTGTCTTCAAGAGTCTTGCTAGAAGTAAGCAATTCGAGGAAATTGTGTGCAAGAAAGGAGGACATCGAAAGAAGGAAGGTGTTGGCTACTTCAATGCCAACGGAGATGAATGGGAAGAAGGTGCATATCACATCCCGAAGTTAGTTCCTCAAGAGGAAAAGTATCACTACTGGAATCCAGTAATTTGCCATCAGTCAGTTCTTTGTCGTCTGCTGGCTGATGGCAAAGAACCTCTTCGCCGTCAGCTGACTTCAAGCACACGGTAAACAGCTGACTGATGGCAAACAGACTATTTGTCATTGGTCAGTCCTTTGTCGTCTGCGAGCGAACAACAAAGAGACCTAGGGCAGACGGCAAAAAGGACAGATGGGTCCCACTAGACCTTGGGCTTGGCCACGTCCAATGGACGGGCTCTTTGCCGTCCGCCTGGCCTTTGTCGTCCGCCGTGGGGCTCTTTGCCGTCCGGGGGCAGACGGCAAAAGGGATGTGCCTATACCGGCCGTTCCCCCCGGCCCCTCGCTCCACTACCCCACTCCCCCACTTTCTCTCTCTCCACCCGTGTACGGGCCTCGTTCCAGTACCACCGGTGGCCAGCCACCCCTCCACCACCCCCGGTGCTCCCCCCTCCCCTCACCCGCCCCCGGCACCGTCCCCTCCCCAAAACCAGCTCCCGGCGCCGCCCCTCCTCTCACCGGCTGCGGGCACCGCCCCCTGCGCCGCCCCCTCCCCTCACCCGCCCCCGGCGCCGCCCCCTCCCATCACCGGCTGCGGGCGCCGCCCCCTCCCCTCACCGGAACCCGTCGCCGCCCCCTCCCGTCACCGGCTCCCTGCGCAGCCCCCTCCCCTCCCCGGCTCCCGGCGGCGCCCCCTCCCGTCACCGGCTTCCGGCGACGCCCCCCTCCTCACCGGCCGACCCCAACTCCGGTGAGTGCCTCAGGTACCCCTATTTTTCAATTTTTCTTTTAAATTAGATAGTTAATTTAGATAGTTAGTTTATTTTCTGTTTTTTCTGTTAAGTTACATAGTTAGTTTATTTTCTGTTTTTTCATTTAAATTACATAGTTAGTTTTTTTTCTGTTTTTTCTGTTAAATTAGGTAGTTTGTTAATTAGGTAGAAAAAGGTAGATAGAAAAGAAAAAACTTAGAAGAAAAAAACTAGAAGAAAAAAGAAGAAGAAGAAGAAGAAGAAAGAGGAGAGGAGGAGAAAGAGCAAAGAAACAACAAGAAGAAGAAGAATAAGAAGAAGAGGAGGAGGAGGCGGAGGAGGAAAAGGAAGAAGAAGAAGAAGAAGAAGAAGATGATGATGATCAAGCAGAAGAAGAAGAAGAAGGAGAAGAAGAAGAAGAAGAAGAAGAAGAAGAAGAAGAAGAAGGAGAAGAAGAAAAAGAGGAGAGAGGAGAAAAAGAAAGAAGAGGAAAAAGGAACCCCGACACTCCGGCACTGAACCTCGACCCCCGACCCCGGAGGCCCGACGCCACTGACCCTCGACCCTCGACCCCCGATGCCATTCACCATCGACCCCCGACCCCCGACGCCTGACGCCACTGACCCTCGACCCCCAACGCCACTCACCCCCGACCCCGGACCCCCGGCCCCCGACCCCCTATGCCTGACGCAACCAACCGCCGACCCCCCTACGCCCGACGCAACCAACCCCCAACCCTGCACCACCGACCCCCGACACCACGGACCCCCGACCCACGATGCCCGACGCCCGACGCCACCAACACCCTGCCCCCGAGCCCGACCACCTTCACCACTAACCCCCGACCCTCGACGCCACCGACACCCGATACCGCCAACCCTCGACGGCACTAACTCCCGACGCCACTAAGCCCCAACCCTCGACACCTCTTCTGCCTCCTGTTGAACGAGAAGGTGCTTTTCGGCCTTCCAAAGGCTGACGGGGTCATAGTTTTGTAAATTATGAGTTAGGTCATATATTTTCCAATTATGTTAATTATAAAAACATCATATTTGTGTTGATCGGGTGAATTTCAATGTGTAGTTGTTCGACGACCTCCACGTGCGTTGGACGAGCTCCGCTGCTGCGTTTGTTGGTGAGCACAAATGACTTCTCCTCCTGCCCCCTTAATTTTCTCTGTTCTGGTCTTCGTGCCGATGAAACTTGCTAGCTATAGGTTTCTTCAATCATGAGTATGCGTGACCAGTATGCATCTCCCATTCGAAAGGAAGACATCTATAAATATGCATGTCTTTGCATATTTGTAACCGCCATCCTTTTGAATTGTCCAACGTTATCCATGGACAGCCCGAGTATGTGTAGATTGGGTTCGTTTTCCCGTATGATATGCTCCGGATCTGATGCGGAATTTTGTGAGTGCCTCCCTGTTGTTCTCCGGGTACATATCCTCTCTGCTTATTGCCGAGACGTGTATCAGGAGAACAGCAGGGAGGTGCTGCTGACATTCTGCATCGGATCTAGAGCAGAGCATGGGAAAACGAACCCAATCTACACATACTCGGGTGGGATTAGGACCTATCTTTACCTATTAGTGTGTAGGTTGCATGGACATAATAAAACTGACAAACTTGATTAGTGGATGAAAATAAAAGATGAATTATATATTTATTTCTTGTGTGCCCATAGGTAGCTAGGCAATATGAGTGATCGTGCTTGGATGTACACGGGTCACCCTAGTCAGAAAGACATAAGCCATGAATGGTTAACAAAAATCAGGGGGATTGTGAGAGCCGCATTTGCAAATGGCCAGCAAAAAACATGGTGCCCCTGTCCCAACTGCGACAACTGGAAAAAGCAGACAGAGTTTGAAAATTGGTAAACACCTGCAGAAGTGGTGTTGTACGCCTAATTATACGGTGTGGACTTCTCATGGTGAGTCTGACCAAATTGCCAGAGTTGAGGTGATTCGTCATCGCACCGAATAGCATGGTACCGGGATCGAAGACATGGTGCATGACTTTGATGATGCTCGGGATTCGGACGATGAGATGGAGGAATCTGCAAAGGCCTTCCATGAAATGTTGGAGTCTTCAAAACGTCCTCTCCACGAGCACACTGATCTTTGTCAGTTGGATGTTGATACGTCTCCAACGTATCTATAATTTTTGATGGTTCCATCTATTATCTTGTCAACTTTGGATGTTTTATATGCATGAATATGCTATTTTATATCTTTTTTGGGACTAACCTATTAACTCAGTGCCAAGTGCAAGTTTCTGTTATTTCCGTCTTTTGGGCCCATTTTCAGACGGAGTCCAAATGGAATGAAACTTTACGATGATTTTTTTGGACCAAAAGAGACCCCCGAAGCTTTGGGAGAAGGCCAGATGGGCCACGAGGGAGTCACAAGCCCTCACGCCGCCACCCCCCCCCCCCAGGTGGTGGCGCGCGGGCTTGTGACCTCCTCGTAGGCCCAACTGACGCAATTCCACCACCATAAATTCCTATAAATTCAGAAACCCCCAGAAAGAAACCTAGATCGGGAGTTCTGCCGCCGCAAGCCTCTGTAGCCACCAAAAACCAATCTGGAGCCTCTTCCGACACCCTGTCGGAGGGGGATCCATTTCCGGTGGCCATCTTCATCATCCCAGCGATCTCCATGACAAGAAGGGAGTAGTTCTCCCTCGGGGCTGAGGGTATGTACCAGTAGCTATGTGGTTGATCTCTCTCTCTCATGTTCTTGAGATGTCTTGATCTCGATGTACCACGGGCTTTGTTATTATAGTTGGATCTTATGATGTTCTTCCCCCTCTCCCTCTTGTAATGAATTGAGTTTCCCCTTTGGAGTTATCTTATCGGATTGAGTCTTTGAGAACACTTGATGTATGTCTTGCATGTGTCTATCTGTTGTGATCAACTTGTGGGTTTGTGACAATTAGGAAACTATGCATATGGGTTGGCACACGTGGATTCATGTGAGTAGTTGATGTATGTTTTGGTGATCAACTTGCGGGTTCATGACATTGGGAACCTATGCACAGGGGTTGGCACACGTTTTGACTCTCTGGTAGAAACTTTGGGGCACTCTTTGAAGTTCTATGTGTTGGTTGAATAGATGATTCTGAGATTTTGTGATGCATATCGTATAATCATGCCAACGGATACTTGAGGTGACAATGGAGTATCTAGGTGACATTAGGGTCTTGGTTGATATGTATCTTAAGGTGTTATTCTAGTACGAACTCTATGATAGATCGATCAGAAAGAATAACTTTGTGGTGGTTTCGTACCCTACAATAATCTCTTCGTTTGTTCCCCGCTATTAGTTACTTTGGAGTGACTCTTTGTTGCATGTTGAGGGCTAGTTATATGATCCAATTATGTTATCATTGTTGAGAGAACTTCACTAGTGAAAGTATGAACCCTAGGCCTTGTTTCCACGCATTGCAATACCATTCGTGCTCACTTTTACCATTTGTTACCTTGCTGTTTTTGTAATTTCAGATTACAAAAACCTATATCTACCATCCATATTGCACTTGTATCACCATCTCTTCGCCGAACTAGTTTACCTATACAACTTACCATTGTATTAGGTGTGTTGGGGACACAAGAGACTCTTTGTTATTTGGTTGCAGGGTTGCTTGAGAGAGACCATCTTCATCCTACGCCTCCTGCGGATTGATAAACCTTAGGTCACCCACTTGGAGGAAAATTGCTACTGTCCTACAACCCTCTGCACTTGGAGGCCCAACAACGTCTACAAGGAGAAGGTTGCGTAGTAGACATCAAGCTCTTTTCTGGCGCCGTTGCCGGGGAGGTTAGAGCTTGAAGGTATATCTTTATATCTTGCAATCGAATCTTTTTGTTTCTTGTTCTTTCGCTAGAAAACTACAAAAAAATGGAATTGAGGATGCCTCATATGCTCCATCTTTTGAATGTCTTTCATGAGCATGATGGGAAGGAAAATTGTGCTCAAGTGTTGAAAGAAGAATTACATAGAATGCTTGGCATAGAATATGTGAATGATGAGCACGATTGCAATGTTGTTAGCATGCATTCTATGAATACCCATGATGATAATGATATGCAAAGCCACAAGCTTGGGGATGCTATATTTGATGAAGATGATATTTTTAGTTCTTCCACTTTGAATGATCAAAATCATTTTGATGAAAGCATGCCCCCTATCTATGATGATTATTGTGAGGATACTTATGCTTTAAAGAGGAGGGATGATAAAACTTATCATACTCTCGAGAACCCCTTTGCTAAACCTTGCTTTTTCATTGTGGACACAATTTGTAGTGCCCAAGTCTTTTACGATACTCCCACTACTATTCTTGAGAATAGATTTCCTTATGTGGAGAGTAGTAAAATTTCTATGCTTGTAGATCATGAAAAGAATGCTTTAGGTGTTGGTTATATTGTTGAATTCATTCATGATGCTACTAAAAATTACTATGAGAGAGGATCATATGCTTCTACTTATTGCAATAGTATCAAGCTTCCTCTCCATATGTTGACATTTTTGAAGCTATGCTTTTTTTTCCTTCCTATGCTAGTTGATTCTGGCTCCAATAAATTGTTTGATCACAAAATCCCTATGCATAGGAAGTGGGTTAGACTTAAATGTGCTAGCCATTTGCTCCATGATGCTCTTGTTGTGTTTCAATCCTTACCTTTTATGTGAGCATCATTGAAATCAATGCCTAGCTAAGGGCGTTAAACGATAGCGCTTGTTGGGAGGCAACCCAATGAATAAATTTTTCTTTGCTTTTTGCTTCCTGTTATGTTTTCTCCACACCTTCATAATTCTGTTATGATTGTGTCTTTTGTGTTTCTTTTTGTGTTTGTGCCAAGCAAAACCGTTATGATTAGTCTTGGTGATGATTGTTTGATCATGCTAGAAAAAGACAGAAACTTTCTGCTCACGAAAAGAATTTTCATTTTTATTCTGTAGGATCTTTTGAGTTGATTCTTTTTGCTGCTGATTTCAATTCAATTGCGTCAGACTTTCGTAATTGTTCAGAATTTGTGAAGTACCATAAGTATACAAAATATACAGATTGCTACAGACTGGTCTGCTGTTAACAGATTCTGTTTTTGTTGTGTTGGTTGCTTATTTTGATGAAACTATGGATAGTATCGGGGGGTGTTAGCCATGGAGGATTGAAAATACAGTAACCCAACACCAACGTAAGTAGAATTTAAGTTTTCTACAGTACCTAAGGAAGTGGTGAATTTCTTTCTTATACTAATGTTATCACGAGTTTCTGTTTAAGTTTCGTGTTGTGAAGTTTTCAAGTTTTGGGTGAAGTTCTTATGGACAAAGAGATAAAGAGTGGCAAGAGCTCAAGCTTGGGGATGCCCAAGGCACCCCAAGAGATTCAAGGATGCCGTAAAAGCCTAAGATTGGGAATGCCCCGGGAAGGCATCCCCTCTCTCGTCTTCAATCCATCGGTAATGTTACTTGGGGCTATATTTTTATTCACCACATGTTATGTGTTTTTGCTTGGAGCGTCTTGTATCGTAGGAGTCTTTCATTTTATTTTTTTGTGTCACAATCATCCTTTGTGCACACCTAGAGAGAGAGACATGCACTCACCGTGATTTTGTCGAGCTTCACTTATATCCTTTGGTAGACAATTCAGCTCATATGTGCTTCACTTATATCTTTTGAGCTAGATACTTTTTCTCTATGTGCTTCACTTATATCTTTTAGAGCGCAGCGGTGCATGGCTTGGTAGTTGATCTATGCTTTGAAATTAGTTTCAAAAGGGGTAGTTATCCAAAGGGATACGAAAACTTCCACCTTCATGTACGTTGAATAGTTAGAGAAGTTTGATTCATCTCAATTAGTTTTGAGTTGTGGTTTTGGTAATATTGAAGTCATGCTAGTAAGGTGTTGTGGATCTAGAAATACTTGTGTTGAAGTTAGTAATTACGTAGCATGCACGTATGGTGAACCGCTATGTGATGAAGTCTGAGCATGATTAGTCTATTGATTGTCATCCTTTGTGTGGCGGTCGGGATCGCGCGATGGTTTATACCTACCAACCCTTCCCCTAGGAGTATGCGTTGAATGCTTTGTTTCGATTACTAATAAAACTTTTGCAACAAGTATATGAGTTCTTCATGACTAATTTTGAGTCCATGGTTTAGATGCACTTTCACCTTCCACCATCACTATCTTCTTAGTGTCGTGCAACTTTCGCCGGTGCACTAGCCTCCCTCCAAACAGCCACTATACCTACCTACTATGGCTTTTTTCAAAGTCATTCCGAGATATATTGCCATGCAACTACCACCATGACATGTGCCACCACGTCTACATTTCCATTGCATGATCGTAAGATAGCTAGCATGATGTTTCCATTAATGTCTATGCTATGCTAGATCATTGTCACGGTACACTGCCGAAGGCATTCCATCTAGAGTCATCGTTTCTCTAAGTTTTGAGTTGAAAGTGTGATGATCATCATTTATGGAGCATTGTCCCATGTGAGGAAATAAAAGAGGCCAAAGATGACCATCCAGAAAAATAGTCCAAAGATCCCACCAAAAAAATGAGAGAAAAAGAGAGAAGAGACAATGCTACTATCCTTCCACACTTGTGCATATTAAGCACCATGATCTTCATGATTGAGAGTCTCTCGTTTTGTCACCACCATATAGCTAGTGGGAAATTTTCATTATATAACTTGGCTTGTATATTCGAATGATAGGCTTCCTCAAAATTGCCTTAGGTCTTCGTGAGCAAGCAAGTTGGATGCACACCCACTAGTTTTCATTAAGAGCTTTCACATACTCTTAGCTCTAGTGCATCATTTGTATGGCAATCCCTACTCATTCACATTGATATCTATTGATGAGCATCTCCACAGCTTATTGATATGCCTAGTTAATGTGATCATCTTCCCTTTTTTTGTCTTGCAACCTCCACCACACTCCACACCACTTATAGTGCTAAAACCATGGCTCGCGCTCATGTATTGCGTGAGAGTTGAAAAGGTTTGAGAAAGTAAAGGTGTGAAACAATTACTTGGCCAATACCGGGGTTGTGCATGATTTAAATTCGTTGTGGAATGATGATAGAGCATAGCCAGACTATATGCTTTTGTAGGGATAACTTTCTTTTGGCCTTGTTATTTTGAAAGTTCATGATTACCTTGCTAGTTTGGTTGAATTATTATTGTTTCCATGTCAATAGCAAACTATTGTTTTGAATCTAACGGATCTGAACATTCATGTCACGTCAAATAAGTTACCAAGGACAACTATGCTAGGTAGCATGCAACATAAAAAATTCATTCTTTATCACTTCCCTACTCAAGGACGAGCAGGCGTTAAGCTTGGGGATGCTTGATACGTCTCCAACATATCTATAATTTTTGATGGTTCCATGCTATTCTCTTGTCAACTTTGGATGTTTTATATGCATGAATATGCTATTTTATATCTTTTTTGGGACTAACCTATTAACTCAGTGCCAAGTGCGAGTTTTTGTTTTTTCTGTGTTTTTGGCCCATTTTCAGACGGAGTCCAAATGGAATGAAACGTTACAATGATTTGTTTGGACCAAAAGAGACCCCCGAAGCTTTGGGAGAAGGCCAGATGGGCCAAGAGGGATTCACAAGCCCTCACGCCGCCACCACCACCACCCCCCCCCCCGGTGGTGGCGCGCAGGCTTGTGACCTCCTCGTAGGCCCAACTGACGCAATTCCACCGGCATAAATTCCTATAAATTCAGAAACCCCCAGAAAGAAACCTAGATCGGGAGTTCCGCCACCGCAAGCCTCTGTAGCCACCAAAAACCAATATGGAGCCTGTTCCGACACCCTGCCGGAGGGGGAATCCATCTCCAGTGGCCATCTTCATCATCTCGGCGATCTCCATGACGAGGAGGGAGTAGTTCTCCCTCGGGGCTGAGGGTATGTACCAGTAGCTATGTGTTTGGTCTCTCTCTCTCTCTCTCGTGTTATTGAGATGTCTTGATCTCGATGTACCATGGGCTTTGCTATTATAGTTGGATCTTATGATGTTCTTCTCCCTCTCCCTCTTGTAATGAATTGTGTTTCCCCTTTGGAGTTATCTTATCGGATTGAGTCTTTGAGAACACTTGATGTATGTCTTGCATGTGCCTATCTGTTGTGATCAACTTGCGGGTTTGTGACAATTGGGAACCTATGCATATGGGTTGGCACACGTGGATTCATGTGAGTACTTGATGTATGTTTTGGTGATCAACTTGCGGGTTCGTGACATTGGGAACCTATGCACAGGGGTTGGCACACGTTTTTACTCTCTGGTAGAAACTTTGGGAACTCTTTGAAGTTCTATGTGTTGGTTGAATAGATGATTCTGAGAATATGTGATGCATATCGTATAATCATGCCTACGGATACTTGAGGTGACAATGGAGTATCTAGGTGACATTAGGGTCTTGGTTGATATGTATCTTAAGGTGTTATTCTAGTACGAACTCTATGATAGATCGATCAGAAAGAATAACTTTGTGGTGGTTTCGTACCCGACAATAATCTCTTCGTTTGTTCCCCGCTATTAGTGACTTTGGAGTGAATCTTTGTTGCATGTTGAGGGCTAGTTATATGATCCAATTATGTTATCATTGTTGAGAGAACTTCACTAGTGAAAGTATGAACCCTAGGCCTTGTTTCCACGCATTGCAATACCGTTCGTGCTCACTTTTACCATTTATTACCTTGCTGTTTTTGTAATTTCAGATTACAAAAACCTATATCTACCATCCATATTGCACTTGTATCACCATCTCTTTGCCGAACTAGTGCACCTATACAACTTACCATTGTATTAGGTGTGTTGGGGACACAAGAGACTCTTTGTTATTTGGTTGCAGGGTTGCTTGAGAGAGACCATCTTCATCCTATGCCTCCCGCAGATTGATAAACCTTAGGTCACCCACTTGAGGAAAAGTTGCTACTGTCCTACAACCCTCTGCACTTGGAGGACCAACAACGTCTACAAGGAGAAGGTTGTGTAGTAGACATCAGATGCCCTCGCGCAAGTAATGGCTCTGAAGGCTCAATTCAACCTAGGCAAAGAATGCTACGATGTGATGATAACGATATTTGGATGCTTTCTACCCAAAGGCCATGTACTGCCTGCAAATCTGTACCAGTCAGAGAAAATCCTCCGTGCACTTAAGATGCCCTACGAGAAGATACATGCATGTGAGAATGGATGTGCCTTATTTAGGCTTGAGTATGCGACCTTGAACTATTGCCCCATTTGTAATTCTTCCTGGTATATTGTGGTAGACAACTGTATGGGTGAGAAGAATCAGACCGAAATCCCCATTAGTTTTCTTCGGTATCTACCAATCATACCAACACTTCAACGTCTTTTCATGGTCGAAGAGATGGTCAGACAGATGACATGGCACAAATTGGGCAAAAGAACTGAACTAGATGCGGATGGGAACAAGATGCTGGTACGCACTTCAGATAGTTTTGCGTGGAAGAACTTCGATGCATTACATAAGGATAAATCGGAATATCCAAGGCATCCTAGAGATGCCTTCAGCACGGATGGGTTCAATGTGTATGGTATGACGGCAGCACAATACAGTAGTTGGCCTATATTTGTCATTACACTCAATCTCCCACGTGGAGAGATTATGAAAAGAAAGAATATTTTCCTCATGTTGATAATTCCAGGGCCCAACTACCCAGGAAGAATATGAATGTGTACATGCAGCCACTTAAGGATGAGTTGCAAGAAGCTTGGGATAATGGGATCAAGACATACGACGCCGCTACCAAATAAAATTCAAAATGCATGTGTGGTACATGTACTCGACGCATGATTATCCGGCGTTTGCGCTATTCGCTGGCTAGTGTGTGCATGGAAGGTTCCCGTGCACCACAGTTACATCAAAGGTCGCAAGTTATCTTGCTACGACATGCATAGACAGTTCATTGATCCTCACCATAAGTTCAGAAAAGACAATAAAAATTACATCAAAGGTAGAGTTGTCAAAAACACTGCAGCAGCTGCGTTGACAGGACAATAGACCCTTGATCGGTTAAACGCTCTCGAGCCTTATCCTTTGCGTCCAGGGTACTTCAAAGGGTATAAAACAGAACACGCCTGGACTCACAAGTCATGCTTATGGGATCTGCCTTACTTCAAAGACCTCCTTTACCCACACAACATCGATGTGATGCACACTGAAAAGAATATTGTGGAGGCCATTTTTGGTACATTGTTCGGCATAGAGGGGAAGTCAAAGGATAATCCTAAGGCTAGAATCAACCAGGAGGCTATATGTGATAGACCATTACAAAACTTGCGACAAGGAAAGGAAAGCAAAGCATAGTGAAGCCAAAGGCATGGTTCAACCTTGAAAGGCCAGCTATGAGGGAAATGCTATTGTGGGTGAAAATGCGGTTGATGTTCCCCGATGGGTATGCTACGAATCTAAAGAGGGGAGCGAGTCTTGAGAAATTGAAAATATTTGGTCTCAAGACTCTAGAGAAATTGAAAATATATGCATTGAGTGGGTAATGTCGGTGATGTTGCGTGGCTTTATCCCTGAGGATGAATGGCTAGTACTGGCAGAGCTGAGCTATTTCTTCCGTTCTCTTTGTGCGAAAGAACTATCGCCTGGCGTGCTAGATGAAATGGAAGAGTTGGCGGCGGAGTTGATCTGCAAATTAGAAAAGATCTTTCCACCGGGCTTCTTTAATCCAATGCAGCATTCGATTTTGCATCTCCCGACCGAGGCAAGATTGGAGGGGCCCGTTCAAAATCGATGGTGCTACTGAAATGAGAGGATGCAGAAGATGCTTCGAGCTAAATGTAAAAATAAACGTAGAATTGAAGCATAGATGGCCAAGGCATTCATTATTGAGGAGGCGGCAAACTTCGTGACAGCACACTATGAAGCCAAAACTCATCGTTTGCATAACCTGAAGCCTCGGTACAATGATGCCGATCCTAAAAAAGGTCGATCCAACCTCAGCCTATTCAAAGGGAAGCTCGCACCATCCGGTGCTTCGACAAGGAAATCATTGGATGTCGAAGAATGGCAGACCATTTCATTGTATATATTCACCAACCTAACAGAAGTGCGGCCGTACATCGAGTAAGTTCTTGGTAAATTATTGTTCCGCAACTTATAAGTCATTTGAACTAGTCTTATTCCTGGATATTTGATATAGTCGATACGTCGCCGAATTCTCGGATGGAGCGGTCATCGAAAAGGATTCCGTCAAAGAGTATGAACTTCTCGCAAAGCGTGGAGGCGACTATCTCGGTTTCATCTCTTTGTTCAAACAAAGGGTAATTAATTACCATTAATGGCACATTTGATTTATTGGTCTAATTTGCATCTAGTGCATCCATTCTTTCGTATTAAACTTGTAGGCTGATGCAGAGTCTATGGACGCCGAGTTGAGACAAGTCGCTAATAGTTTTGACTATAAGGTCCGTTCATTTGACAAATACAACATCAACGGGTATCACTTTCGTTCCTTTGGCAAAGAGCTATCTATGCCCGACCTAGAGACTACAAGTTGTTATGCCCCTGTTATCGGCAAAGGAGGTACTGAGTATTATGGAAGAGTTGAAGCAATTTATGAACTTCTATTCTATGGTGAAAACCCACCGACCGTCGTAGTCTTCAAATGTTATTGGTTTGAGCCGAGGGAGACTAGAAGGACTCATGAACATATAGGACTAGTCGAAATCAACCAAAACACCCACTTAGATGTTCCCGATGTCTATATTACGGCTCAACAAGCGACACAAGTTTTCTATCTACCATGGGCCTGCCAAACTTATCCAAATCGAAAAGGTTGGGATGTCGTTTATGAAGTGCCGCCACATTTAGACCACCTACCCTCAATGAAGAGGATTACGAACCTCACATTAACCCAGACACATATGAAGGAGAATTCTTTCAAGAAACACGTATGTCCAAGAAACGTTTCAAGAACCGCTGTAATTCACCCTAGAACATTGAAGTAGACAGCGAAAGTGAATCTGTCTTAACCCCTGAGCCTGAACAGGAAGAGCCGGAAGAAGAAGAGGTTACTGCTGCGGATGACCTATCACTTCTTGACCAATTACATAATGTTGACCTTCCACATGTTCTTCCTGATAGTGATGATGATGTTGCATTTATTGATGATAGTGATCATCATGATGCATTTGTTGACCCTGAAGCATATATGGACGAGCACGATTGTTATTAGTTCATGTCAAGTATTCAACTATTACTATATATACATATATAAATTTTGAGTTCATGTTAGGTATTCAATTTTTATTAGTCATGTTGGTATTTATGATGATGATACACTTAAATTATATACATTTTTTACTCATGTTGGTATTTATGTTGTACTAATTTCATTTACTCTTTGTCATGGCAGGTGTTGAAAGATGGTGGGAAAGGGTCGAAAGCACTCCGCGGCTCCTTGATGTACTAAGGAAGACAACACTTCCTCAGATTTCACCTTAGCTGTGCCAAGGGAACGAAATCTGGTTGATCGACCGAGAGACATTTAGCACTCCGCTTCTAATGTTCTCCTTGATGTACTAGCACAACCCAATTATAGATCATGCTTGATATTTAGCACATCAAGTATAGGTCGGACTTCGGGACTCAAAAGGTCCATTTGGAACAACTTCTGAAATAAGTCATACATAGTCCTCACGGAGAGATGGCTAAGGTTGCTGATACAAGATATTATCATATTATGTCTTCTGGCTAGGTGTGTTAGCCATTGCATCACTTTACCGGGTTACATAGAGACCAATATTATAATTCTTGGGGAAAGTTCCAACCATTATAACTGCCCGAGATTCAGCTCCGGTTGGTGACACGATGCTTCAGACTCAGCATGTCCGAAAAGATGGTTTGCAACAAAAATCGACGGGATAACGTTGCAAGATTCTCAGGAATGAACTACGAAAGACAAGTCCAAAACATGAGCTGGATTGCAAGACACATGTGAACACGCTGCCCAAGACAATGATGACCACATGAAAAGTCTTTACAACAAAACACTACCGAGTTCTGGATGGGAACCATTATTGCGGATAACGAAGCCATGTGCAAGTCCGTCTGGTACCTTCGGGAATGGCACTTAACTTATTTTCCTTGGACAAATCAATCAGTGGCTTAGTGTGCTAGGAGATACATATGGAATGGAGGTAGCTAATCTCTCAGACCATAGAATACTTCGCACGTGCATGACTAACTTGAGATGATTCCGAAGAAAACAAATTAACTTTTCTCGAATTCACGGCGACAACTTGCATCAGATGCACATGAATTAGAGGAATTCACTTCTTACACCTAACATATACCTCGTGCACGGGACACGAAGACAATGTCTGCAAAGTTTCCAGCACTAGCTTAATGTCCAACATAGATCATGGAATCAATTAGAATGTTGCCGATGGGCTCAACAACAATTCATCAAGATACCCATATAAATGGATTTCCACAACTATGTGAGCAAGATAATAGCGTTGGTCAGATCAAGGAATATAATGGTGTAGGCTCAAGGAAAACCCTGAGTAAGACACCGCTACGAAAATCTTTGGTTCTGAGTTTGATTTGACAATAGCCCATACTCAAATCAAAATTGAACAAGATAAAATATGCAACAACTGATCACACGAATCAACCGATGAAAATATCATCTTCTTCAGACTCACACAACAAGAAAGATATCCCTTTTAAATGAGCTAAGTTTAGGCGAAGCTTTTATCTTCCAGCTATCCAAGTTGTTGTTTAGCTTAGCCAACTAGCACGGGGTATCCAATACGGATTCTTGGAGAAGGGTATGGTTTATAGAAAAACCAACTTGATCACTAGCTCTATCATAACAGTCAGGAAACAACGTGGTAATACTTTCGAGAAGATATTCGGAAAATCATGAACCACCAATATATTATTAAGCTCGGTAGCAATCTTGCTTTTTAGGGCAAGATGATGTGATCAATAGAGCAAGGGATTGACACAATCCTAACCCATTGATCGAAAAGTGCACCGTGAAACAAGGACTAGGTAGCAAGGACAATCTTAGAATGACGATTCAACCATCATCACCATAAGAGTGAATTTATTGTCCATTAGCTACCAAGCAATAACATTGCTAGGAATATTGGTTCCACACATCATGGTTCACTTGTCGATATTTCGGTTACAACCAACACGAAAACCGAGGAATGAACAATGATAGCGAAAAGTATCACTACATCAAGAGCTCATAAGAGATGGTGCAATTCTCACGACATTCTTGACAAAAGAAGATAATACTCCAAGATAGAACAGAACAAAACCTACATTTGCATTTTGATCTGCGGATTACAACTACTTTGACCCAATCCAAGAAATGGATGTGGTACTGGAGTTTGCTTCTCCCAGTCATTCGAGAATAGAATAACTTGACAGACCACAGGAATAAAAGACATTAATGACACGAATGCACAACTACTCTTGACTATCCTCTCATAAATGAAGGTCAGAATACAACTAGATAGGGCCAACTCAAGAGCACACGATTTCTTGAGTTGTGGATACATGGATTAGAATGTCGAACGGGTTCAACATAATTCTTCCAGATAACCCATGCAGAAGGCCGGGGTAGGCAGAATCACAATATGTAGTAGAGAACTCATCACGAGCACTCCTGTTATGATCCTTAGTTCACGGAGAACTTCTGCCAAAGATGATTCATGGTGTTGGAAGAATGATATACCATGAACCTTGGGAGCTACAACAAGGTTACTAATCATTCTAAAGGAACTAGCAACACTATCAACAGAAGTGAGCAGAATGATCATTGGATTCAGGAACCCAGAAATATAATACCTACTAGCTAAATAACATCACGGGATGTTTTCGAAAATGATGGCCAGAGTTATCACACTGAAAACCAAAACACATCTAGACTATTGGGTAGCTTTCGAGGTGACATGTTTTCCTAGCACTTCAACAAAATGTTGAGGTAATAGAGTACCTCATCACGATGATTAGTGTGCTTGGTCTGGCCAAAAGACATTGGGAAAAGAGGAAGGAATTTGCAATCGCATCAGACTATTTAAGAACTTTGGAAAACTCGGACAGCATAACGGCTATACGGGCATGAAATATGAGGCAACCTGCAAGAAAACTAACAACATAACAATTGAATTCTTATGAAGACACTGATCCAGGAAGGCAACAACTTTTCTCTAAGTCTCCGGCATAGTAACTCGTCATCCTAATGAATAGATGAGAAAGCCTAATTCTTGAACCCCGTAGAATAAAGAAGAGGGTGACTCAAATTAAGAATGACACAAGGAAAGGAGTAAAAAGAGCCTTACGTTCCCTTCCACAAACAATTCCCTTATATAACTAAAGAGTTGCTAGACTCAACATCGACCAGTTTGGCTTGGTTATCCTACAGGCAGTCAAGCTCTGATACCAAAGTTGTCCGGACCCCGATCCTGAGTCATAAGAACCTAGCCTGTAACACATCACATCACTTTGCGGCCTCACGCACGGTAAACTCCACGGCTGCCACCTTACCTTGGCCGGGACCGTTTGCTTCTTTTGGCTCACGTATATGAATATGTTGCTAGCGTTCAAACGACAAAGAACCCGGGTCGACATCACTAGTTATAAACCCAAGCGGTACATCCGTACAGGGACAGGCATACATAACCCAGCAAGGCAGGTGTCGATCAACAGCGTGTGTAGACGAGTCGTAGCAAGCTACAAGGACTCCATTACACCGCGTGACATTTCCCCGAGGGACAGACACAGCAGCAAAGAAGGATACACGCCAGTCAATCAATTTGTCTAGAGCAATAGCAAGCTACCAAGGCTCGATAGAAGCACAAAGAGGCATTTCCCTGTAAAGAGTACTACTAAAGGCACACAACTAGGTGTCGAATCCCACACATATAATGCATTTCATAACATACACACAATATGCACAATATGTGTAGATACAACATGGCATCACAACATAACTCTATGACTCAAGCTTTTATTAAGGACTCATAAGAATCAACATAGTGTGTTATTACAAACAGGGGTCCCGTGACCCGACACTCAAGTCATACAAACAACAAGCGGAAGCAAATCATGTCTGGGTACACACATCTACTAAAAGTGGCTAGAAGAGCCTGAAAAGCTACTACGACCCTACCAAAGGAGCCAGACCTCTGTCTGGGATTCCCAAGCTATTCCGGTCAACATCGAACGCATTGCGTAGAAACCTTTAATCATACTAAATCTTCTCTGCAAAACATAAATAAAGCAACCGTGAGTACAAAGGTACTCAGCAAGACTTACATCAGAACTAACTACATATGCATCATGTTTCAATGGAAGATTCGTGGGGTTTGATTGCAGCAAGCCAGCTTTGACTCTTGGCTAACCTGTACTACGACTACAAGTTCTTTCTTTGAGGTGGGATGGCGCACACGAGTCCACATATTCACCAATTCAATACACCACTATGGATCCACTCTCGTCTCCCTATGAGAAGGCCTTTGAAAGGATCGATATGGTTGGCTAGAGGGGGGGTGAATAGACAACGACCACTTTTTAATTAATCTTAACAAGTTAAGGTAAACACTATACGGGTTCACAAATAATATGACAAAGAGGTGACCCCTATAGAAGCTATCAACAAGACCTATTAAGACAAGTAAGATATTGTCACAAGGAAAAGCAAATACAAAGTAAATGTTAGAGATAACCACAAGTGGAACCGATGGAGACGAGGATGTGTTACCGAAGTTCCTTCCCTTTGACAGGAAGTACGTCTCCGTTGGAGCGGTGTGGAGGCACAATGCTCCCCAAAAAGCCACTAAGGCCACCGTATTCTCCTCACGCCCTCGCACGATGCAAGGTACCGTGATTCCACTATAGGTGCCCTTGAAGGCGGCGACCGAACCTTTACAAACAAGGTTGGGGCAACTCCACACAAAGCTTGGAGGCTCCCAACAAGACCACGAAGCTTCACCACAATGGAATATGGCTTCGAGGTGACCTCAACCGTCTAGGATGCTCAAACACCCAAGAGTAACAAGATCCGCAAGGGATAGGTGGGGGAATCAACTTTTCTCATGGTGGAAGTGTGGATCTAGGCCTTCTCAACCAATCCCTAAAGAATCAACAAGTTTGATTGGCTAGGGAGAGAGATCGGGCACTTTTAAGCTTGTGGAGCAACAATGGAGCTTAGAGAGGTAAGAGATAAGGTTCCTCAGCTAGAAGAACACTTTATATAGTGGGGGGAAAATTCAGACCGTTTTCCCACTCTCTGCCCGAGATCCAGCGGTACTACCGCTGGGAAGGAGCGATACTACCGCTGCCTGGCGGTACTACCGCTGGATGCAGCGGTACTACCGCTGGGGCTTCCAGCGGTACTACCGCTGGCACCAGCGGTACTACCGCTGGCCCTTGGTAGTGCATAAGCACTACTACCGCCGAGAAAGTCTTCGCAAAAGGGTCCGTCCACGAACTACCGCTAGGTACGTGGAACAGGGCACCTAGAGCGGTACTACCGCCAGCCAGGGCGGTACTACCGCCGGCCTGGCGGTACTACCGCTGACCAGGGGCGGTACTACCGCCAGCCAGCGGTACTACCGTTGGCTGCAGCGGTACTACCCCTGGCAGTCCAGCGGTACTACCGCTGGGACCAGCGGTACTACCGCTGGGGACCATTTTGCCGAGACGCAAAGAACAAAACGGCGAGGGCCGCTCCAAGGATAAAGGAAAGGGAGAAAATAGAGATGTGCGTGTGCAAAGATAGATTCCACCCAAACCTTTCCACTACGGATCCCCTCTTAATAGTACGGCTTTCCTATGACTCAAATGAAGAGAATCTAGGATAGCGCCATGCTTCCGTTCCCGAAGAGAGGAGTCGTGTCGTCTTGTGCCGTTGACGAATGTTGCCTGAAACCTTGACACACATGATTAGTCCTGTACGGTACTGTCATCAATCACCAAAATTACTTAGGCATAAATTATGCCTCAACAATCTCCCCCTTTTTGGTGGATTGATGACAATACCGGATTTGCATGGATAATAATATGAGAGTAAAAAGATAGAGATATATGACATATGACTCACAGCATATGATGGAAATAAATCTAATCTCACATAGGAAATATCATGTCTCACACAAGATAGCAAACGAAGCAAACCAAGTTCAAAGCAAATAAGGCAAAGCAATGCAAGATCGAATGAAATCAAATCCCTAGACTCTCTCCCCCTTTGGCACAAGACACCAAAAAGGGGGCACACCTAATGTCACAGGTAGATACTCCTCGTCCTCAGGATCACCAGACTCGTCGGTCCCCTCCTGGTCAGTCTCCTCCTCATCTTGCGCCTCATCACCCGACCACTGGTACCCCTGAGCCTGCATCCACGTGGCCTCAGGCGTGATGTCATCCTCTGAGCCACTGGAGATGTCCACATCCAAGGTCCTGAGAACACGCTTATGTCTCTGGCGGCTCTGCTTCTGAGCCACGTGTGTCTGATACTGACCCTTGGCCTGCATACAGAAGAGAGTCTTCATCTTGTCCTGCAACTTGATAGCCCAAGATGGCATGGCAGACGAGCGGGACTGAGAGGCAGGTCCTCTACCAGCAGCTGTCTCTGTATCAGTGTCCATGTGCTGAGAAGATGAAGATGGGTTGGCCCACTTGTCCTTGACGCGCAGCTTGATTGGGTCATGCACAATGTAGTCAGACTGTGCGTAGAGCACCTCATCCGGAAACGCTTGTTGCCACTTATGGCAGATGTATGCAAACAGGTAAGGCCCGTAGATAGGGACCTTACGGTTGATGATGCAGTTCCATAGTTCTGTGAACATCACATCTGCAATATCCAGTTGAGCAGACTCCATAGACATAGCCTCCTCACACAGTAACAACATCTCAGCCAAGGAGCCATGGACCTCATCGAAGTTACCACTCCGAGGGAAGAGGGTGTTCCGAAAGATGCGGTGCATGATGTCCAGGTGCTTGGGAAGCACCCCCTTCCTCAGATACAGTGTCTGCAGTCTGTCCTTTGCGAGGCCCTTATCAGTGGGGGCTGGAGCGTGAGGACGTAGCCCAAGAGGGGTGTCAGCACCCTGAAAATCAACGTGCAGGAACTGCATGAACTCTGTCCAGGAACTAGTCATCTTCTGTGACCCAGTCATCCATATCATGGAGCGCTGTTCATCAGGGGAGAAGTGAACTGTGACATAGAACTGAGCAACTGTTGTGGGGTCAAAATCCGTCTTGAAGGAGATGATGTTTTTGAGGCCCATCTTGTCAATCAAAGCAAGGGCATCACCAAAGTACTCTGTGTGCCGCTGAAGGTGTGCCAGATCAATCCACTGGACAGAGACATAGTTCTTCTTGAAGTTTGCAATGACATCTCGATATATCCTGCAATGGTCCTTAACCCAGACATTTTCAACACCATCGATCTTCTCCCTCTCCTGCAGATAGTGGTTCTTGGTGCGAAATTGCAAAAAATCCTTGGGAGACATTGTGCGGATATTCACCCTCTTGTCCTTGTGAGCGACCTTCTTAAAGGACTTCTTCTTAGGGGGAAGACCGAACATGGCAGACCCCTCGGGCGCCTCTGTGTTGCGAAACTGTTTGGATGCCGTGTCCCGTGGGGGGTTCGAACGGCGAGCAGAGCCACCTGTGACACAGACCACAAAGCGAAAAAGAGGCGACAAGAAAAGTCAAGGCAATGGATCTTGAAAGAGCAGAAAACGAAAACATGCATTGCTAAGCAAAATAGAAAATACACCGAGAATGCTTCTGGCGGTAGTACCGCTACCCCTGGCGGTAGTACCGCTGGGGCCTAGCGGTAGTACCGCTACCCCTGGCGGTAGTACCGCTGGGGGTTTGACTTTCAGATTACACATGTAAAACTCGTTTTCGAGGGCATGGACTGAATATGAACATTAAGGCGTACACCCCAGCCTAATGACAAGAAAAACACATAGTAATATTAGGTGCAAACATGCCTAGGCAAGAGAGAGCACGTTTCAGATCTAATCCAAAAGTTCAAATATTCGATCTAAGACGGTGAAGTCCTAAACCATGGCAGCAATCATAACAACAACCATTGGACCTATACTCCCCTCAAAAATTCCTTCATGCCATCCAATAACTAACCATAGGATCAACAAGATGAATCCAATCCCCAATGCTCCTAACCCTAGAACACGAAGAACAACAAAATAGAAGAAGGGAGGAGCTTTTGTTACCGGGATTCATGGCTTTGGAGGAGGAAGAAGAAGTGAAGCAGCCTTTCCACACCAACGGGGAGAAAGAGCTCCACGAAGTGAGATCCAATCGGGGGGGTTTTCGGGGTAGGGGAGGGAGGAGCCGCCAGGAAGAAGAAAAAGATTGAAAATCGGGCTCCCCCTCCCTTTATATAGCCCAAGGGGTACGGACAGCGGTAGTACCGCTGGGGTGCAGCGGTAGTACCGCTGACCTGGCGGTAGTACCGCTGGAGTGCAGCGGTAGTACCGCTGGGGTCCTGGCGGTAGTACCGCTCCCCCTGGCGGTAGTACCTCTCCCCCTCGAAACCCTAGAAATATTCCAGCCGACCGAGTTAGATTTTGAGCTCTGGCGGTAGTACCGCTACCACTGGCGGTAGTACCGCTGTGGTCCTGGCGGTAGTACCGCTACCCCTGGCGGTAGTACCGCTGGGGTCCTGGCGGTAGTACCGCTACCCCTGGCGGTAGTACCGCTGGGGTCCTGGCGGTAGTACCGCTGCAAATGTCGCAGCGCGGCTTTAAGAAAAGAGAGGGACTTGGGCATATGACAAGTGAGTAAGAAGGGATGACTTCCAAGAAAATGTACTGACTTGTCATTGTATACCCTCTCCTTTATACGTACGAGAGGATGGAGGGGCGGTGGCCGTGGCCACCTATGTTTGAGACAATGGTATGACACCGCGAAGAATTATCCTTGGGTTCATGACCAATGCTCGTCTTTGAAGCACAAGCACCATTTGACAATGGCAAAAGTGAAAGACTAGATTGATTTACGCATAATAGGGGGAGGGAGAGTTTATTGAGAGAACAACACTCCCCCTATGTCCATGCCTACATCTAGACCAAGATGGAATGTGAAGTGAGGTGCAATATGCCTAGTTTCAATCCACATTACTTGAATCAATGATATTTAGCTCATGCCTTAACTCCCGGAACCTTGCTTCATCAAGTGGCTTGGTGAAAATATCTGCAAGTTGCTCTTCAGTGTGAATGAAGTGAACCTCAATATCACCTAGCTTGATATGTTCACGGATGAAGTGATGACGAATATCAATATGTTTGGTTTTGCTATGTTGCACTGGGTTGAGGGAAATCTTGATGGCGCTTTGATTGTCACATAGAAGAGGCACTTTGTCACAAGTGACACCATAATCCTTTAAAGTTTGCCTCATCCATAGCAATTGTGCACAACAACTTGCAGCTGCCACATACTCAGCTTCGGTGGATGATAAGGAGACACAGTTCTGCTTCTTTGAAGACCAACTTACCAAAGAGCGACCAAGGAATTGGCACCCTCCAGATGTTAACTTCCTCTCCACACAATCTCCAGCCCAATCTGAGTCAGAATAGCCAACTAGATTGAAGTTTGCTCCTTTGGGATACCAGAGGCCAAAGTTTGGGGTATGAGCCAAATATCGAAAGATTCGTTTGACAGCCATGTAATGACTTTCTTTTGGTGCGGATTGAAACCGTGCACATATCCCTACACTCAACATAATATCCGGTCTAGATGCACAAAGGTAAAGGAGGGATCCAATCATGGAGCGGTATACCTTTTGATCCACTGCTTTACCATTGGGATCACTGTCAAGCTTGCATCTGGTTGGCATGGGAAACTTGACCGGTTTGACATCTTCGAGCTCGAACCGTTTGAGCATGTCTTGAGTGTACTTGGCTTGTTTGATGAATGTCCCTTCTAGACCTTGTTTAATCTCGAATCCGAGGAAAAACTTCAACTCTCCCATCATGGACATCTCAAACTTCTCAGTCATTAGCGCAGCAAATTCTTCATTGAATGAAATGTTAGGAGAGCCAAAGATAATATCATCAACATATAGTTGGCATATGAACAAATCCCCTTTAACCCTCTTAGTAAAAAGAGTGGGATCAATCTTCCCAATTTCAAACCCACGATCTTGTAACAACTCAGTAAGGTACTCATACCACGCGCGTGGGGCTTGTTTAAGACCATAGAGTGCCTTATTGAGTTTGTACACATGATTGGGGAGCTTGGGATGTTCGAATCCCGGGGGTTGTTTGACATATACCAACTCATTTAAAGGACCATTAAGAAATGCACTTTTCACATCCATTTGCTGTAATTTGAAGTTATGATGAGAAGCAAAAGCAAGTAGCATGCGAATAGATTCTAGACGAGCGACAGGGGCAAAGGTTTCACCGTAGTCGATACCCTCGACTTGGGAGTAGCCTTGAGCCACCAATCTTGCCTTGTTTCGAATCACAATTCCATTTGCATCTTGCTTGTTCTTGAATATCCATTTGGTCCCGATGACATTATGTTCCTTCGTTGGTCGTGGCACTAGATCCCATACTTGGTTGCGCTCGAAGTTGTTAAGTTCTTCGTGCATGGCCATAAGCCAATCCTCATTATCGAGCGCTTCCTGTACCTGTTGAGGTTCACAATACGAGACAAACGCGTGATGCTCACAATAATTCCAAAGTTGTTGACGGGTAGATACTCCCCTTTTTAAACTACCAAGAACATTCTTCATAAGATGTGACTTGGCTTTCAGCTTGTTCGCATTCTTGGCTGCTCGACGCTCCAAGAGTTCTTCATTAGATAACAGGGGAGCATCGACTTGTATCTTTTGTTTGCCCTTGCGTCTTGAGCCGGTTGTTGGAGCTCCAGAAGGGAATTGTGAGACAGTCTCCTGATCACTTTGTCCTTCGACTTGAGCAGGTTCACTAGTTTGATCTTGTATTAGTGGTTGCTCTTGATCTTGATCTCGTGTTGGTTCAAGGTCTTGGGGTAGTGCTTGAGTGGGCATATCACCATTGTTAGGCAATTGATCTTGACCGAGAGCTTGATCAACTTGTTGAGAGTCTTCTCTTTGTTCACCGGAAGCGTGTGGGGCTTGTGGGTGTGATGGCTCCACTTGAGTAGAGCATTGTCCTTCTCCTTCGGCCATAAGGGGTTCCTCAATGGGGAGTATTTGACCAATCCCCATTCTTCTTATGGCTTCGGGAGGAATTTCATCACCTATATCACAAAGACCACTTTGCTCCACTTGGGAGCCATTATTTTCGTCAAACTCCACGTTACACGTCTCCTCAATTAGTCCGGTGGACTTGTTGAGGACACGGTAAGCATGAGAGTTTGTAGCATAACCAACAAAGATACCCCCGTGTGCTCTAGAGTCAAATTTAGCTAACCGAGCTCCCTTTTTAAGAATGAAACACTTACAACCGAATACCCGGAAGTACTTGAGATTGGGTTTGTTTCCAGTTAGAATCTCATACGGAGTCTTGTTCAAGCCTTTGCGGATGTAGAGCCGATTGGACACATGACATGCTGTGTTGATGGCCTCTACCCAGAAGTTGTATGGAGATTTGAATTCTGCCATCATTGTTCTTGCAGCATCTATCAAGGTCCGGTTCTTCCTTTCTGCCACGCCGTTTTGCTGAGGGGTATATGGTGCAGAATATTGGTGCTTTATTCCCTCATCACCTAGAAACTCATCTAGGGTATAGTTCTTGAACTCGGTGCCGTTCTCACTCCTAATCGTCAAGATCTTTGCTTCATGTTGACGTTGCGCTTCATTGGCGAAGTTGATGACCGTTTGTTGAGTTTCACTCTTCCTTTTGAAGAAATATACCCAGGTATATCTTGAGTAGTCGTCAACAATGACTAAGCAATACTTTCTGCCTCCAAGACTATCAAATGTTGGAGGACCAAACAGATCCATGTGAAGAAGTTCCAATGGCCTCTTAGTGTAGATAAGAGTTATTGGACGATGAGCAGTTTCATGAATCTTTCCTTCAATGCAAGCACTGCAAACACGATCTTTAGCAAAGCTCACATTTGTTAGTCCACGAACATGGTCCCCTGTCAGAAGACTTTGCAAAGACCTCATATTGACATGAGCTAAACGGCGATGCCAAAGCCAGCCCACGTCAACTTTAGCCATTAGACATGTCGCAGTCTTAGTAGGTCGCTTTGAAAAGTTTACCACATAGAGACCATTTTAGACATGTCCAACATAGGCTACTTTAAGAGTCTTGCTCCTTAGGAGGACCACAGTGTCAATATTAAAGAATGTGGAAAAACCCATGATTGCAAGTTGACGAACGGAAAGTAAATTGTAGGCAAGAGACTCAACAAGCATGACCTTCTCAATAGACAAATCTTGAGAGACGACCACCTTACCAAATCCCAATACCTTTGACGAGGATGCATCAGCGAATTGGACATGGGTGGGCATAGATGGAGAAGGGTGCACATCCACCACTAAGTCCTTGCTTCCGGTCATATGATTTGTTGCTCCACTATCGAGCAACCATGACACCCCACCGGAAGCAAACTCCTGCAATAGATCAAGGCTTGGTTTTAGGTACCCATTTTTTAATTGGTCCTTTCATGTTAGAGACAAGGGTCTTAGGAACCCAGATAGCCCATTCAATATCTTCATCGTAGGAACCAATAAATCTGGCATAAACATGCCCATCACTAGCACAACATAACCCATAAGAGGAATTGAGTTTGCCGGCTGTGTTAGTAGGAGCGGCTTTGCCCTTCTTGAGGTTCCCATAGTCCACCTTGTTCCTGTTCACCTTCTGAGTCCCCTCACCCTCCTTGACAAAGATGTCCATGAGGGTGAGAGATCGTTTGCTCTTGTTCTTTCTTTTACCTTTTGACTTGGAGGTAAGTCCAATTCCTTCCTTTCCTACAACACCCTTTTGAGTGCTCAAGAGATCGTTCAGACTCTTCTCACCTTGTCTGCATGACACAAGGCCCTTCTCAAGTTTCTCCTTTAACTTGGCATTTTCTTCCACAAGATGAACATGCTCACAACAAGGGTTAGTTGCACAAGTATTATCAATTAGCACAAAGGGAGGACAAGTAGAGATCTCCTTGGTAAGCTTTGCTTGGAGTTGATCATGAGACTCTTTCAGAGCGAAATGAGCACCTTTCAAGGCTTTGTGGGCCTTGTCAAGTATGTCAAACTCTTCTTTGAGTCTGTCACGGCCAACCTCAAGAGCATACTTTTCAGATTTAAGCATGCGAGTAAGAACAACATCATGATCCAGTTTCTTTTGCATTTTAGTGCAGTCATCGTTATATGACTCCTCAAGAGCCAAACGAAGAGTGCGCTCTTCTTCTAGAGTACTAGATAATTCGGCAATTTCATCGGCATAGTCACGACTATGTCCATGAAGCTCGGAGATGGTCTCCTCATGAGACTCAATAAGGTCAGTGGCCTCACCCAGTTGTTCCAAGAGAGCAACAAAATGCTTCTTGGTTTCTCCCTTAATAGTGCATAGAAACTTATCAAGATCATGCTCATTAAGTTCTCCAACATCACTATCTTCTACACAATTTAACAATGAAGGAGCAGAAGTAATGTTGGTCTTAACGATAGAAGTTACCTGATTGGTACCTTTTGCCATGAGGCACTTGGTGATGTGGTTCTCGTTGGGGGCGTTGAAGAGAGACACCTTCTGGGAAGGGGTAGTGGCTATAGCAACAGTTGCCGTTGCCACTGTATCATCATCATCATCATCATCAGAAGGATACTCCTCCAGGGCCACCATTCCTTTTGGGTGAGGTTTCTTCACAAAGTTGTTCTTGATTGGAAATGATTTGGTTTTGTCTTTGCGAATGAGCTTGCCTCCATTGTCTTCTCTCTTCTCATATGGACATTCTGCCATGAAGTGACTCACGTTGCCACAGTTATAACATGTCCTTACTCGTTGTTTGGGTTTGAAACCACTTGAGTTGTTCTTGTTGAAGGTTGGTCTTGAGTTCCTTTTATTTCCCCAGAATTGCCTTGATGCAAGAGCCATGTGCTCATGATAGGCATACTTTGTGTCTTCCGGGCAGCTCTCATCTTCCTCATCTTCTTCTTCTTCTTCAAGCATTACTCTTGCTTTCAACGCAAGTTTGGGTGAAGTAGTTTTTGATCGGACACGAGCAAGTGCATTGTCGGCTGTTTCGTTCATGATTGACATTGCAATGAACTCATCCAACACTTCACTGGAAGACAGAGAGTGAAAGTCTGGCCGCTGACGAATGACAGATGACATGGCTTTGTTGAAAGGCATGATGGCTTTGAGAAACTTGCGTTTGACCCAAGTGTCGTCCACATCCTTACTTCCATGATCCTTTAGTGCCACGGCAATAGCAGTCACCCTCCGATAGAGATCACGAGGGTCCTCTTCTTCCTTCATCACAAACTCATCGGCCTGATCAAGTATCACTTCATAGTTGGATCGTTGAATACTTGAGCTTCCCTTATACAACACCATAATATGCTCCCAACAATCCTTGGCCAATGTGAAGGGACGTAAGTGGGGAAGATCTTCAGGTGGCACAGCAGACTGAAGGATAAACAGCGCAGAGTGATTATATTGATTGTCTGCATCTTCTCTTGGAGTGAGGTTGCTTGGGTCATGGGGGTAATATCCTTGCTCGATAATTCTCCACAAGTTTGTTGAGCTGTGATTCAAATGAGACTGAATAGAAAATACCCAGTTAGCAAAGTCACCTTTCACAAGTTTAGGAGGAGGACCAACAGGATTAAGACGAGGTGCGAGAACGGGTCCTCCATAAGTCATGGGAGGTGGAACAGAGGCATGTGTTCCAGTCCCATCCTTTTCGTGAGGTGAAGCAGGTTGCATACCTTTAGACGCTTCCTTAGAGGAGTTGGCCTCCGAATCGGAAATGGTGGGTTTAACCACTAAAGCCGGTTCGGGTGAACTTTTAAGACCATCAATTAATTCCTTAAGCATGGTTTTGACTTCGCTCGTCAAGGACGTCTTGAGGGCTGCCATAGCCGTATTCAAGTCGTCCCTTGTGACCGAAGTCAAGTCCATGCCCTCGGCTTGCCCATGGTTCACTTCCTCTTCGCCTTCCATACTCTTCGGGTGGTTAAACCCTTAATAAAGAGACGTGGCTCTGATACCAATTGAAAGGATCGATATGGTTGGCTAGAGGGGGGGTGAATAGACAACGACCACTTTTTAATTAATCTTAACAAGTTAAGGTAAACACTATACGGGTTCACAAATAATATGACAAAGAGGTGACCCCTATAGAAGCTATCAACAAGACCTATTAAGACAAGTAAGATATTGTCACAAGGAAAAGCAAATACAAAGTAAAGGTTAGAGATAACCACAAGTGGAACCGATGGAGACGAGGATGTGTTACCGAAGTTCCTTCCCTTTGACAGGAAGTACGTCTCCGTTGGAGCGGTGTGGAGGCACAATGCTCCCCAAAAAGCCACTAAGGCCACCGTATTCTCCTCACGCCCTCGCACGATGCAAGGTACCGTGATTCCACTATAGGTGCCCTTGAAGGCGGCGACCGAACCTTTACAAACAAGGTTGGGGCAACTCCACACAAAGCTTGGAGGCTCCCAACAAGACCACGAAGCTTCACCACAATGGAATATGGCTTCGAGGTGACCTCAACCGTCTAGGATGCTCAAACACCCAAGAGTAACAAGATCCGCAAGGGATAGGTGGGGGAATCAACTTTTCTCTTGGTGGAAGTGTGGATCTAGGCCTTCTCAACCAATCCCTAAAGAATCAACAAGTTTGATTGGCTAGGGAGAGAGATCGGGCACTTTTAAGCTTGTGGAGCAACAATGGAGCTTAGAGAGGTAAGAGATAAGGTTCCTCAGCTAGAAGAACACTTTATATAGTGGGGGGAAAATTCAGACCGTTTTCCCACTCTCTGCCCGAGATCCAGCGGTACTACCGCTGGGAAGGAGCGGTACTACCGCTGGATGCAGCGGTACTACCGCTGGGGCTTCCAGCGGTACTACCGGTGGCACCAGCGGTACTACCGCTGGCCCTTGGTAGTGCATAAGCACTACTACCGCCGAGAAAGTCTTCGCAAAAGGGTCCGTCCACGAACTACCGCTAGGTACGTGGAACAGGGCACCTGGAGCGGTACTACCACCAGCCAGGGCGGTACTACCGCTGACCAGGGGCGGTACTACCGCCAGCCAGCGGTACTACCGCTGGCTGCAGCGGTACTACCCCTGGCAGTCCAGCGGTACTACCGCTGGGACCAGCGGTACTACCGCTGGGGACCATTTTGCCGAGACGCAAAGAACAAAACGGCGAGGGCCGCTCCAAGGATAAAGGAAAGGGAGAAAATAGAGATGTGCGTGTGCAAAGATAGATTCCACCCAAACCTTTCCACTACGGATCCCCTCTTAATAGTACGGCTTTCCTATGACTCAAATGAAGAGAATCTAGGATAGCGCCATGCTTCCGTTCCCGAAGAGAGGAGTCGTGTCGTCTTGTGCTGTTGACGAATGTTGCATGAAACCTTGACACACATGATTAGTCCTGTACGGTACTGTCATCAATCACCAAAATTACTTAGGCATAAATTATGCCTCAACAGCCTTCCATAGCACTCACACTTATCTTGCATGTTTTAGAGTATCCATTTAAGTTGTCTATGTACCACGTAATGCTTCCAAGTAATCCATATCCGAGGACGCGGCTATTCGAACAGATTGATTCACCCTGCAGGGGTATACTTCTTCACACATGCTCCCACCACTTATCACCATGGGCACGTCATGCATCTCGGCAACCTTCAAGCGGAAGCACTGGCGTGGGTGTCGGCCACGACCGTTAACCACACAAGACCCTAGTCCAGGTTTATCGCCTATTTGAGACTGAACCCGCAAGGAAGTCCGGCCGAGGTTTCCTCTACGGCCCCAAACGATGTGCGCAGGGTTCCCAAGCCCACCATCCGGGTGCCACTTGGTACACCGTGCCACTGTGTATCTACCGTAGTGAAGCCTACCCCGTCGGGCAGAGCTAAACACGGCCGCCAACACTTTTCCCACAAACACTAGAAACTAATTGCAACTCCTGGACAGAGATCTAGGTGATTAATAAGACGAGAGGGTCAATTAAGAATCCCAATGTGTGGTAGTATCTTGTCTTGGATAACACACACAGAACTCAGTTCTTAAGGACGGTCCCAATGAGACAACCCACCATGTCCTCCTACATGGCCTCTCATAGCTACCTTTACCAAATCGGATTCACACTTTTACTCTCACACTGTAGGACATGAACACAACCATTCTGATTCATCATCCAGATGGATCAGACCCAACACGACTCTAAGCATAGCAGGCATTGTAAGCAAGCATGGATGAGTAAGCATAGCAAGGATCAAGCAGTTGCTACTCATGCTAAGTGGTTTCAACTATTTACTGTGACAAAATCAGGTCATGCAGAGGAATGGGTTCAACTACCGATAACATGTATAGTTGAATCGTGTTTGTCCTAATGCAGTAAAAGAGAGCAGGAGCGAGAGAGTGGGTTTATTTCAATATGCTCAAGGGGGTTTGCTTGCCTGACACGTCAGAAGATAGCAATGAGTCTTCATCAATGTCAACGATCACATCGTCGGAAACATCGTTTACCGAGAGGGAACAACACCGACAAACAAGAAAGAACAACAATTACTTCACGGAAATGCAGCACTATGATGCATGCTCAAGACATGAAATGAAAGGTGGCAGGGCTAATGTGGCTATCATTTCTTAAGTTGAAGTTGGTTTGAATTAGTATTCAAACATCACTCCAAGCCAGTATTTTTCCAAGTACCCTTATAATTGAATCGACCTGATGCTCGTAACAAATTGTTCCAACATGCATGGGGTTAGTATTTTGAGGTACTAATTTGTATTGACCAATGTTTGGTCATAACAATTGAAGGGGAATTCAAATAAGTATCAAATTCCATCTCCAAACTAAATATGAAATTTATCCTATACACCATTTTGCCTATTTGGTGATGTTAACTTTTTCAAACATGCGTGAAAATGCCATATTCAGATTCTTTGGATTTTTCTGACCATTTTTCATACATAAATTATTTTCATTGGACTTACAGATTATTTTCTATGATTTTTAGAAGTTTTCAGCATTTTCTGGAATTTCCTGAGTTTTATTAATCGAGAAAAGCTTTATTACGTCATCACGATGTCATGGTGAGGTCAGCAGGTCAACTGACCTGGTCAAAGTCCAACCTAACGTGTGGCGTCCACACGTCAGTGTCACATCTAATTAACACGGTTAGAATAATCCTAATTTCTAATTTATATGCATTGGGGCCCACTGTTAGTGGCCTTGGGGTTAATGAATAGAGTCATTAGGGGCTAATCTAACCCCTGACCGGTCGGGCCCACATGGCAGTTGCTCGAGCCGGCGGAGCTCGTTGCTAGTGGCCTCTGACCACGGCGGAATCCACCTGACACGCACGGGGGCGGCAGCTGAGGCCATTGGGGCGTACCCCCGGCTCAGCCGCGTCGAGTGGGGGGGTTGGGTGGCTGAGGGGTGGCCGGAGCTCGCCGGGGCGAGCCTGTGGCGCCGGCAAGAGTTCGGTCGTGGAGGAGTAGCGGCTACGGCTTGCGAGAGGAAAGGGGAGCATGCGGAATCGACGGAGAAGCTCACCGGGAGGCTGATGGCAGGCTCAGAAGGCTTGGAGGTGCACTAGACATCGCGAATCAGGGTCGGCGGCCTTCGGTGGCCGGAGGTGGAGACGGCAACGGTGGAAACGCCAGGGAGGCTCCGACTTTTATTCCGATGGCGAGGAGGAGCAGGGCGACGAGGCCGTTCTGTTGGGCGCGAAAGGGAGGTGTGGGGGTGGCCGGAGGTGAGGGGGACGATGGCGACAAGCTCGAACAGAGCTCGGCCATGGCGAGGGCGGGGTAGAGGGCGAAGGGGAGAGATAACAAGGAGGAGTGGAGGGGTGGCTTCGATCCAGACGGCTCTGGCGAGTCCATCCAGGTCGCCAGCGTGATGGGAGGGAAGTAGGAGGTGGCCGGGGACGTGGCACGCTCATCGGCGCGTCGGGCACACACCTGCTTCTCCTCCTGGCAGGAGGAAGAAGACAACGGTGCCCCTGGTGGGTTGGCCTCTTTTGGGCTAGGTGAGCGCAGGTTAGTTCTTCATTCTCTTATTTTTGTTTTGTTTTCTTTCCAATTTATTATTTCTGTTATTATGTGTTTGTGCAAAAATACTTAAGGGGAAAATCCTAGTGTTAGTATGGGATCTGAATATATTATTTCCAAGCTCCATAATAAGTTCCATAGCAATTTAGTTATCATTTTGAGATGCATTTATGATTAAATTAAAATGACAAAAGAGTTGTTAAAAAGTTCATCACCTCTGGTATGTTGTTTCCAACATTTACCAGAAAGGGTGAACATTTTTGAAAACCATTTGGGTTCATTGAAAATAATTTTTGTTGAACTATTTGAGTTTCATTTAGTGCTAGGGTTTGATCATCCCCATTTCAAATTAAACTGAAAATAACATGATGCAAGGTGATGATGCAAATGATTGCAACAAATTATTCTAGGGTTGTGACATATTCTTGCACATGTTCCTTGTGCTTTGGGACTAACCCATGTAGGTGAGAAGAGTAAGAAAGAGCAAGGATTGCTCCCAACTCAAGATGATCTTCATCAACAATGAGCATCCACCACTAATACACCTACTTGAAGTCTTCTACGACAAAACCCAAGGTTAGTTTATCCCTCTAAGGGGGGTGTCACATCTAGGGGAGCTTTACTCTAAGACTTGAGTATAAGCGTCTCCTAAACGATGTGAACACATTAATGCTTTATGTAAAAGTGGTAACCCCACTTGTGCTTAATCGATGAGTATGACCTATGATCAAGTATTCTTACTTGGCTCCTATGTCAATGTACTCATATATAGATGACTTCGTCATCGCCAAAGTGCTTGATAGATGCAGAATGTTTGTGCATGTTCACCATGTTTTATTTGACATCTTATTGTGTGAGCATGTTGGTATGCATATTTTGGTCATTAGAGGATGTCCAATTGTTGTTATTTGGCTCGCTATTTCTTTTGGCCAATTGGATATACAAGAATGCCTAAGTACCTTTCCCTAGCTATCTATATTTTCTCGTCTCAAATTATCTTCATGCTACATCACAAAATTTGAGCAAGCACTTGAGGGACACTCTCTGTGAGGAGAACTCAGAGATCCATCTCGACAAGGGTTGAATTCCAAAACCTCCCAAAGTGCATCTCGGTGTGACCAGTGATGACCCACAAGTGTAGGGGATCTATCGTAGTCCTTTAGATAAGTAAGAGTGTCGAACCCAACGAGGAGCAGAAGGATCTGACAAGTGGTTTTCAGCAAGGTAATCTCTCCAAGCACTGAAATTATCGGTAACAGATAGTAGTGTGACAAGATGATTCGTA
Organism: Hordeum vulgare subsp. vulgare; assembly: GCF_904849725.1. Classification (NCBI taxonomy): domain Eukaryota; kingdom Viridiplantae; phylum Streptophyta; class Magnoliopsida; order Poales; family Poaceae; genus Hordeum; species Hordeum vulgare. Next base: position 332,141,338 of record NC_058519.1, read on the forward strand.
GCAAGTAGCAAGTAACAAAAGTAACAACTGTGCAGCAAAGTGGCCCAATCCCTTTTGTATCAAGGGACAAGCCTGGACAAACTCTTATAGGAGGTAAAACGTTCCCGAGGACACATGGGAATTTCTGTCAAGCTAGTTTTCACCATCTTCATATGATTCGCGTTCGCTACTTTGATAGTTTGATATGTGGGTGGACCAGCGCTTGGATACTGCCATTACTTGGACAAGCATCCCACTTATGATTAACCCCTCTCGCAAGCATCCGCAACTACGAAAGAAGAATTAAGACAAAGTCTAGCCATAGCATTAAACTAGTGTATCCAAATCAGCCCCTTACGAAGCAACGCATAAACTAGGGTTTAAGCTTCTGTCACTCTAGCAACCCATCATCTACTTACTACTTCCCAATGCCTTCCTCTAGGCCCAAATAGAGGTGAAGTGTTATGTAGTCGACGTTCACATAACACCACTAGAGGGAAAACAACATACAACACATCGAGATATCGAACGAATACCAAATTCACATGACTACTTATAGCATGACTTATCCCATGTCCTCAGGAAATAAAGTAACTACTCACAAAGCATAATTATATTCATGACCATAGAGGTATTGAATAGCATCAAGGGTCTGAACATATAATCTTCCACCAAGTAATCCAACTAGCATCAACTACAAAGAATAATTAACACTACTAGCAACCTTACAGGTACCAATCGTAGTCGCGAGACGGAGATTGGTTACAAGAGATGAACTAGGGTTTGGAGATGAGATGGTGTTGATGAAGATGTTGATCGTGATGAGTCCCCTCCGATGGGAGGAGTGTTGGTGATGACGACGACGATGATTTCCCCCTCCGGGATGGAGCTTTCCCCGGCAAGATGACCCTGCCGGAGCTCTAGATTGGTTCTGCTCAAGTTCCACCTCGTGGCAGCGTCGAATCCTCCCAAAAGCCTCCTCTTGATTTTTTCTGGAACGAAACCCTCCTTATAGCAAAAGAGGGGGGGCGGAGGGCCAACTGGGAGCCCACAAGCCCCCTAGGCGCGGCCAGGGGGGTAGGCCCCGCCTAGCAGGCTTGTGGCCTCCTCCTCGCTCCCCTCTGGTACTTCTTCGGCCCAGTATTTTTTATAAAATCCAAAATAAATCCTCGTTGATTTTCACGGCTTTTCGAGTTGCACAGAATAGGTATCTCAAACTTGCTCCTTTTTTAGGCCAGAATTCCAGCTGCCAGCATTCTCCCTCTTCATATAAACCTTGCAAAATAAGAGAGAAAAGGCATAAGTATTGTACCGTGAAGTGTAATAACAAACCATAAAGCGATAAATATCAACATGAAAGCATGATGCAAAATGGACGTATCAACTCCCCCAAGCTTAGACCTCGCTTGTCCTCAAGCGAAAGCCGAGATCAATAAATATGCCCACATGTTTAGAGATAGAGGTGTCGACAAAACCAAATACGGACATGCAGGCATCATGATCATAGTTTAGAACAGCAATATCATCATATCATCTCTCATGCTAAAGTGACAATTCCTTCACAGAGCAAAGTATGGATCAAGAACCTTACTGAGAATTAACAACCAATGGCCTTTAGTCATTGAAGCAATTGCAATTTATCATATTATCGGAAGGAGTCAAATAAGAGCTTGTAAAGAAAATCGACATACTAAATCATCCTTTTGTCTTCTACAATTGCTACAACTCACGTGGTACTCATGAGATCAAAGTTTCAGTCGGACACAGAGAAAGATAGGGGCTTATAGTTTTGCCTCCCAACTATTTACCACAATGGTAATGTCAACAATAATAATTCATGAATACTTACTTCCAATTTGACATATGAATATAGATCTTTCCCTAGCATATGACGTTAGCCAAGATAAAGGCGAAATAAGGCATTGGTGTAGATCACCATGACTCTTTCAAGGGCAAAACGTAAAGGTACTAGATAGGCCCTTCGCAGAGGGAAGCAGAGGTTGTCATGCGCTTTTGAGGTTTGGATGTGTGTCCTCTTAGTGTGAAGGAGCGTCACTTTATATTGCCTCCTGTGATAAAGAACTTTATTATGCAGTCTGTCGCTTTTATGTCTTCCTCATCACAGGTTCGTACAAAGCTTATTTTCCACACACTAATATATCATACATAATTAGGGAGCAATTTTTATTGCTTGCACCGATGAAAACTTACTTGAGGGATCCTATTCAATCCATAGGTAGGTATGGTGGACTCTCATGGCAAAACTGGGTTGAAGGTTTATGGATGCACATGTAGTATCTCTACTTAGTGCGGAAGTTTTGGCTGATATGAGGTGGAAGCAATCGTCACATGCCATGGGATCTCTAGTCATATCACATTGTTCGGATCCAAGCAAACGTAATTCATTATGTTGTCTTCCTTGTCCAAAATCTAATTCTAAGCATGTAATAGTTTAATGAGTGTTCACAATCATACATGGTGTCCAAGATGATATATTTATATGTGAATCTCTTCTTCTTTATTACTTCCTATTAATTGCAGCAATGACCAAGGTCTATGTTTGTCCACCCTCAACAAGTTTCAGTCATCATTCTTTTTATATGTGAAGCCATCACTTCCCATAAGATCATTACATGATCTTTCATGCTTTTGTTCTTTTATCATTCTCTTGATCATGGCATGAGGCAAGGACCTTAACTAAAACACTCTTTATTATATGGCTCACGAGATCGAATACATCAGGGGTGACACAAAGCAAAACTCAAGCCTAAAATACTAAGAACTTTATTCTACGAGAGAAATATAAAACCAAAAAGGATCGAACTAAGAAAAAGTAAAGGCAAAAGATGTGATGGTGATACGATACTGGGGCAACTCCCCCAAGCTTGGCACAAGCCAAGGGGATTGCCCATACCCATGCTTAGTTGTGTTCCTTTGGAGGTGATGGTGGTGGAGTTGTTGCAACATGGGTTTGATCCTTCGTCTTCCAAGGCATAGGTGCTCCATCATGGAAAGATGACCGAGTCTCCGGAATCCTCAAATCTGCAGCCAACCATATTGATTTAAATCTATACTCATACTCGTAGTTTTGGTTCTGCAGGTCATAGATCTGGGCTTAGAGGTGATCAATTCTGTTGTAGAGCCTGGAGAGGTGCTTCCCAATGTCATTGGCATCGATCTTGTGCTTGTTGGTGAACTCCGTGATCATCATATGGTTGGCATTGAGTCCACGCTCCACCATCCCTTGGCACTTGAAGACTTATTTCTCCATTGCTTCGAGCCTCGCCTCCACGCTTCCGGTCTTCTTGGGTCCCTCAACATCACCGATGTCCAGCATTCCCTCACGCATCTCGATAGATTGAGGGTGTTGCAGCACTCCTGCGAGGTAGGGATTGATGACCTTCTCGAAGATCTTGTCCTTTAGAGCTTTTGGGGACGCCATAGCGATCTAGATCTGCAGGAGAAACAACCTCAAAACAAAAACAGAGGAAAATTGTGTGATACGAGGGTTAGACCTTTCGGGAGAATATATAATGATTTTTTTCCGACCAAAAGGAATACTCCGCAAGAAAACAGAGTCTGGGAGGCACACGAGGTGGTCACAAGCCCCCCAGGCGCGGCCAGGGGGTGGCCCGCGCCTGGAAGGCTTGTCGCCTCCTCGTGCGCTTTCTAGACTGCTTTAAATTTTTCTATTTTTCGAAAAATTCCAAAACGGCGAAAACTTCCTACTGGAAAAGTTTTGGAGTCGGTTTACTTACCGAATCACATACCTCTTCGTTTTAGGAGTCTGAAACAGGCTCATAAATATCCCTTATGTACTCCTCCGGAGTTATGGTATTGATAACATTGCTTTAAACATTTATGGGAGTACGTGAGATATAATGCTTCATCCTTTGCCCATTTACCACTCTTGGAAAATTACCTTCCGTGTTGTTGATCTTGATGGCACTGGAACGATATACTTCCTCAACAATGTAGGGACCTTCCCATTTAGAGAGAAGCTTGCCTGCAAAAAATCTTAAACGAGAATTATATAGCAAGACATAATCACCTACATTGAACTCATGTTTTTGTATCCTTTTATTATGCCACCTCTTAACCTTTTCTTTGAACAGCTTGGCATTTTAATATGCCTGAGCACTACATTCATCAAGCGAGCTGATATCAAACAACCTCTTCTCACCAACAAGTTTGAAATCAAAGTTGATCTCTTTCATTGCCCAATAAGCCTTATGCTCTAGCTCAACAGGTAAATCACATGCTTTGCCGTAAACCATTTTGTACGGAGACATGCCCATGGGATTCTTATAATCAGTTCTATAAGCCCACAGTGCATCATCGAGCTTCTTAGACCAATTCTTTCTAGACCTATTGACAGTCTTTTGCAGAATTAGTTTAATCTCTCTATTACTTAGCTCTACTTGACCGCTGGACTGAGGATGATAGGGAGATGCAATTCTATGGTTGAAATCATACTTAGCAAGCATTTTACGGAAAGCACCATGAATGAAATGTGAACCACCATCAGTCAACAGATATCTAGGGACTTCAAATCTGAGGAAAATAACTTCTTTAAGCATCCTAATAGAGGTGTTGTGATCAGCACTACTAGGTGGGATAGCTTCTACCCACTTAGTAACGTAATCAACAGCAACTAGGATATGCGTATACCCGTTGGATTTTGGAAAAGGTCCCATATAATCAAAGCTCCAAACATCAAATGGTTCAATGACAAGTGAATAATTCATAGGCATTTCCTGACATTTACTGATATTACCTATTCTTTGACATTCGTCACAAGACAAGACAAACTTACGAGCATCCTTGAAGAGAGTGGGCCAATAGAAACCGGATTGCAATACCTTGTGTGCAGTTCTATATCCCGCATGGTGTCCTCCGTAGGCCTCGGAGTGACACTTCTGTAGGATCTGTCCCTGTTCATGTTCAGGTACACAACGTCTAATAACACCATCTACTCCTTCCTTATAAAGGTGAGGATCATCCCAAAATTAATGTCTCAAATCAAAGAAGAATTTCTTCTTTTGCTTGTATGTGAAACTAGGTGGTATATATTTGGCAACGATGTAATTTGCATAATCAGCATACCACGATGCACTACGTGAAGTATTGATGGCATTCAATTGCTCATCGGGAAAGCTATCATCAATAGGTTGTGGGTCATCAAGAACATTCTCCAACCTAGACAAGTTATCTGCTACGGGGTTCTGAGCACCCTTCCTGTCGACAACATGCAAATCAAATTCTTGTAGCAAGAGAACCCATCTGATAAGTCTAGGTTTAGCGTCTTTCTTTTCCATGAGGTACTTAATAGCAGCGTGATCAGTGTGAATAGTGACTTTGGAATCGACTATGTAAGATCTGAACTTTTCACATGCAAACACGACTGCTAAAAATTCCTTTTCAGTAGTAGCATAGTTCCTTTGGGCACTTTCTAGAGTTTTACTAGCATAGTGAATAACATTCAACTTCTTATCAACTCTTTGTCCTAGGACAACGCCAACAGCATAATCACTAGCATCACACATGATTTCAAAAGGTAAGTTCCAATCAGGTGGTTGAACAATAGGCGCAGTTATCAAGGCCTTTTAAGTATTTCGAAGGCTTCCTCACAATCATCGTCAAAAACAAAAGGAATATCCTTTTGCAAGAGATTGGTAAGAGGCCTAGAAATATTAGAAAAGTCTTTAATGAACCTTCTATAGAGACCAGCATGGCCAAGGAAACTTCTTATACCTTTGATATCTGTGGGGCATGGTATTTTCTCGATCGCATCAACCTTAGCTTTATCGACTTCAATACCTCTTTCAGAAATTTTATGTCCTAAGACGATGCCTTCATTAACCATAAAGTTGCACTTCTCCCAATTCAAGACAAGATTGGTATCTTTACATCTCTGCAAGACTCAATCAAGGTTGTTGAGGCAATCATCAAAAGAAGACCCGTAAACGGAGAAGTCATCCATGAAAACCTCAACAATCTTTTCACAAAAGTCAGAGAATATAGCCATCATACATCTTTGAAAGGTAGCAGGTGCATTACATAAGCCAAAAGGCATACGTCTGTAAGCAAAGGTATCGAAAGGGCAGGTGAAAGTGGTTTTCTCCTGATCAGATTGTGCAACCGGTATTTGGGAGAAACCAGAATAACCATCTAGAAAGCAGAAGTGTGTGTGTTTGGACAGTCTTTCTAGCATTTGGTCGATAAAAGGCAAAGGGTAATGATATTTCCTAGTGGCCTTATTCAAGTTCCTAAAATCGATCACCATCCTCTAGCCAGTAATAATCCTCTGTGGGATCAACTCATCTTTATCATTAGGGACAACGGTAATACCTCCCTTCTTAGGGACGCAATGCACCGGACTCACCCAATCACTATGAGCAACATGATAGATAATGCCTGCTTCCAGGAGCTTTAGTATTTCTTTTCTTACTACCTCTTTCATCTTAGGATTTAATCTCCGTTGATGATCAGCAACTGGTTTGGAATCAGGATCAGTTTTAATCTTGTGCTGGCATAGAGTGGGACTAATGCCCTTAAGATCATCATGAGTATATCCAATAGCAGCACGGTGCTTCCTCGGAGTTTTTAATCACTTCTTTTCTTCATGTTCTGAGAGGTTAGCACTAATAATAACAGGATATATCTCTTTTTCATCAAGATAAGCATACTTAAGAGTATCAAGCAACTGTTTAAGCTCAAACACAGGATCACCCTTTGGTGGGGGTGGTTCTCCAAGCAGTTCAACAGGCAAATTATTCTTAAGGATAGGATATTGTTCAAAGATAACTCTATCTATCTCATCCCTTTCATCCATATGCATATCATTTTCATGCTCAAGCAAGTATTGCTCTAAAGCATCAGTAGGAGGTACGGCAACATAAGCTAGGGAAATAATTTCATCCTTACTAGGCGACTCTTTTTCATGAGGTTGTCTACCAAACTTTGAGAAATTGAACTCGTGTGACACACCTTCAAAGCCAACAGTGACAGTTTGCTTCTCACAGTCAATATGAGCATTGACAGTATTGAGGAAAGGTCTGCCAAATATGATGGGACAAAAGCTATCTTGTGTGGTAGCAACAACGAGAAAATCAGCAGGATATATCGTTTTACCACACAAGACTTCAACATCCCTAACAATTCCCACAGGGCAGATAGTATCTCTATTGGCAAGCTGAATAGTGACATCAATAGGCTCCATCTCAACAGGTGCAATCTCGTCTTTAATTTCATCATATAAGGATTGAGGTATTGCACTAACACTAACACCCACAGCACATAAACCATGATAACAATGATCTCCTATATTAACAGAAACAATAGGCATGCCAACAACAGGCCTATGTTTGTCTCTAGCATGAGGTTTAGCAATTCTAGCACCATCTTTCACAGAAGTGAGTATCATGTCCCTCAACATCGTCGGACAGGAGATCTTTGATAATAGCAATGCTGGGTTCAACTCTAATTTTCTCAGGGGGTGTAGGTGTTCTAATGTAGCCCCTACGTATCACAGTTGAAGCTTTAGAATGATCTTTTATCCTAATAGGGAAAGGTGGTTTCTCAATGTAAGCACTAGGAAAGGTGATCATTATAAGCGATGACTTTCTCTTCAACTGGATTGGGTTTAAATACATTGAATTCTAAGGGAGGATGATATTTAAACCACTTCTCTTTAGGCAGATCAATATGAGCAGCAAATGATTCACACAATGAAGCTACTATCTCAGAGTCAAGTCCATATTTAGCGCTAAAATCACAAAAAGTATTTGTTTCAACAAAGGATTTAACGCAATCAAACTTGAGATTCATACCTGACTCCTTACCTTCATCAAACTCCCAATCTTCAAAGTTCCGTTTAATTATTTCCAATAAATTCCATTTGAAGTCAATATCTCTCTTCATAAAAGAACCGGTACAAGAAGTGTCAAGCATCGTGCGATCATCATGAGAAAGCCGAGCATAGAAGTTCTGAATGATAATTTCTCTCGAGAGCTCATGATTGGGGCATGAATATAGCATTGATTTAAGCCTCTCCCAAGCTTGAGCGATGCTTTCTCTATCACGAGGCCAAAAATTATAAATATAATTCCGATCACGATGTACTAGATGCATAGAATAAAACTTTTGATAAAATTCCAATTTCAACCGGTTGTAGTTCCATGATCCAGTATCATCATATAGCCTATACCATGTCAATACCTTATCCCTCAAAGATAAGGGAAAGACCTTCTTCTTTACCTCATCCTCGGGCAAACCTGCAAGCTTAAATAAACCATAAACTTCATCTACATAGATTAGATGCAAGTCTGGATCTGATGTTCCATCTCCTGTAAAAGGATTAGCCAGCAGTTTCTCAAGCATACCCGAAGGAAATTCATAGCAAATATTTTCAGTAGGTGCAGAAGGTTGAGGAGCAACTCCTTTTGCTTCCGTTCGAGGTGAAGATACCCCGAACAAGCTCCTCAAAGGATTAGTTTCCATAGTGAGAAGTGACAACAAATTTCAGCACACTATATAAATGTTTCCTTACCAAATTCCACTTACCAAAGGCGCTTCACTCCCCGGCAACGGCGCCACAAAAGAGTCTTGATAACCCACAAGTGTAGGGGATCTATCGTAGTCCTTTCGATAAGTAAGAGTGTTGAACCCAACGAGGAGCACAAGGATCTGACAACTGGTTTTCAGCAAGGTAAATCTCTGCAAGCACTGAAATTATCGGTAACACATAGTTGTGTGACAAGATGATTCGTAGCAAGTAGCAAGTAACAAAAGTAACAACGGTGCAGCAAAGTGGCCCAATCCCTTTGGTAGCAAGGGACAAGCCTGGACAAACTCTTATAGGAGGTAAAACGCTCCCGAGGACACATGGGAATTTCTGTCAAGCTAATTTTCATCATGTTCATATGATTCGCGTTCACTACTTTGATAGTTTGATATGTGGGTGGACCGGCGCTTGGGTACTGACCTTACTTGGAAAAGCATCCCACTTATGATTAACCCCTCTCGCAAGCATCCGCAACTACGAAAGAAGAATTAAGACAAAGTCTAACCATAGCATTAAACTAGTGGATCCAAATCAGCCCCTTACGAAGCAATGCATAAACTAGGGTTTAAGCTTCTGTCACTCTAGCAACCCATCATCTACTTACTACTTCCCAATGCCTTCCTCTAGGCCCAAATAATGGTGAAGTGTTATGTAGTCGACGTTCACATAACACCACTAGAGGAAAAACAACATACAAGACATTGAAATATCGAACGAATACCAAATTCACATGACTACTTATAGCATGACTTATCCCATGTCCTCGGGAAAAAAAGTAACTACTCACAAAGCACAATTATATTCATGACCAGAGAGGTATTGAATAGCATCAAGGGTCTGAACATATAATCTTCCACCAAGTAATCCTACTAGCATCAACTACAAAGAGTAATTAACACTACTAGTAACCTTACAGGTACCAATCGGAGTCGCAAGATGGAGATTCGTTACAAGAGATGAACTAGGGTTTGGAGATGAGATGGTGCTGATGAAGATGTTGATGGTGATGATCCCCTCCGATGAGAGGAGTGTTGGTGATGACGATGGCGACGATTTCCCCCTCCGGGAGGGAAGTTCCCGCAAGGACGACCCTGCCAGAGCTCTAGATTGGTTCTGCTCAAGTTCCGCCTTGTGGCGGCGGCGAATCCTCCCGAAAGCCTCCTCTTGATCTTTTCTGGAATGAAACACTCCTTATAGCAAAAGAGGGGGCCAGAGGGCCAGCTGGGAGCCCACAAGCCCCCTAGGCACGGCCAGGGGGTAGGTCGCGTCTAGCAAGCTTGTGGCCTCCTGCTGGCTCCCCTCTGGTACTTCTTCGGCCCAGTATTTTTAATAAAATCCAAAATTAATCCTCGTTGATTTTCACGGCTTTTGGAGTTGCACGGAATAGATATCTCCAACTTGCTCCTTTTTCAGGCCAGAATTCCAGCTACTGGCATTCTCCCTCTTCATATAAACCTTGCAAAATAAGAGAGAAAAGGCATAATTATTGTACCGTGAAGTATAATAACAGCCCATAAAGCGATAAATATCAACAAGAAAGCATGATGCAAAATGGACGTATCAACGAATCTCAGAATATTTGTCCAAACAAAGCCTAGGGTTGATCAGGTTTTCCTATCTCGGTACCACCGAGTTGTTCTTTTAGGCCTCACTGAGTTTCTTTGTTAGCTGACAGTTAAGGAACTCGGTGACACCGAAAACTCCATCTCGGTGTCACCGAAAGCCACGGAGTATATATATCCCATGGACCCGATGGTTGAAACAACTCCTCAAACGTCGCCTCCGCACCTCCTCGCTATCGCGCTCTAGTCCCCTCGACATCGCCTAGATTCTCCTGTTCGCCATCACCACGGGAGGGTTCATTGTTGACAGGAATCTTCACCACCGTCGTCGCTGTAGCGGATTCACCACCAAGTTAAGGTATGAATATGGCCCCTCTTTGCGCTCCCAATGCTAATTTTTGCACAAATAGGATTTGATGATTAATGTCCACTTCTGCACTCATCCTATCCAGAAGAAAGTTCTCGTAGTGTAGAGAACAATTGAAAATTTAGGGTTAGCAATCCACAAAATTGAATCTCGGCGTCATCGATTCACAAAAGTCGGTCTTACCGATTTCATTTTAGGGTTAGTGAGAATGTTCTCGGTGGAACCGAGTTCTCCTTTTCGGTGAAGGGTGCCAAGTTTTTGTTAATGAGAACGTTAGTCTCGGTGGCTCCGAAATTTTGACTCGGTGGAATAAAAATCCCTTTTTCTTGAATATTAAACCTAATTTTTCAGAGTTTAAATTTTTCAAAACTTCTGATTTTTGTGATACTCATCCCTTCCGGCTCTTCTGTATCTCATCACAGGTTCTACTTGTCTGCTTGGCTGTTTGACAGTATGTCGGGATCAGAGGATAGTCAAAACAACGTCAGTGAGCCAGTTGTGAGATGGATTCGGGCACTACACCTGAGAGGAAACCTTATGACCCAGGGACACCTAGATCCCATGGTTTTCCCAAGGAACCTACTAGGTCCAGAAGGAAGATCAATTTTGATGAAGAAGAGGTTGACTTTATCCCATAGGAATCTGTTCCCTATAAGAAAAAAGAGAAGACCACAGTCAGGAAGACTATGAGGAAGGAATATGCCAGACCTGTTGCCATAAAAGCTCCAAAATCTAGGCTTGCAAAGAAGCCAGGTCAAAAGAGATCTAGAAAGAGAACTGTCCATGTTGTTAGAAGGCCAACCTCAATGTATGAAGACCCAGCAGAAACTGCTGATGCTGAGGAGGAAGAAATTCCAGCTGAGGTCCCACCTCCTAAGAAGAAAAAGTTGATGGATGATGCTATGCCTAAGAAGACTACCCCAAGCCTTTGTCACCTAAAGCTAAGAAGTTTGTAGATCCCAAGAGGACTACCAAGGACATTCCTGCAGTTGAGAAGAACAAAGGCTCTGCATCTAGAGAATTTGTTGTAGTGGAAAAAGAGGATGCCCCTGTGCTAGTAAAGCTGAGAGATCATCTGCCATCCCACAATGATGCTCATTGGGTTGCTGAGGACATGAAAAAGAGAAGATATCAAGGACTAAGGAAGTGGAGATCAGTTGATTCATGTGTTGTGAGAAGGAGAACTGTTGTTGATCCCTGTTTTCACACAAGGGGGCAACAAGATTTCTATTCGACTATGTTACTTGATAAGAGTCCCGTAGTGGCCGACATGAGATATGTCGATTGGGAATATATCAAGGTCAATGAACATTATTTTCCCCATGTGAGAGAAAACTTCACGCAAGTCGATATTGAAGATTTTGTTGGCAGAGAGATGACTGCATGGAACGACGAGATGATCAGGCAACTCTATTCCATCGCTCATTTCTATTGTGATGGAAGGATTGTATGGATGACTGAAGGTCACCGGTATGAGTCATAATTGACGAGTGGGCCATTATCATTGGTGCTCCAAAGGCACGAGAAGGAGATTTGGATGTGTATTCAGAATCCAAGATGAATCATAACTCCATGGCCAACATGTACAATTCGGTGCCCCATAAGTATGTGCAGACCCACAAATTTGGCTTTGTCTATTTCTTGGAAGCAGGGATACCTACTACGAACACCATTATGAGATACACCCAGATGCCCAAATCAGGAGATGATAAGATGATTATAGGTTATTCCATCAATATGCTGCATCATCTAGACACCCACACCTGATTCAGAGTAATGGACTTGATTGTTGAGACTGTCAGGAGGACTGCTGCAGATTAGAAGAGATCGTGTGGATATGCTAAATATATTCATATGCTCATCAATACCAAGATTGGCAAGCATGCATACCTACTTGATCGTCCCCACCTGCCACTTCAGCCAGAGTTTGAAGATAATGAAGTTGTGATGGACTCTAGCCATCCCAGCTCAGCTACAGCTCGAGAGGCAGCAGAGGCTGCTAGGAATGCTCTAGCTCCCGCCCCACAACTCGGAACCAGAGATGAGCAGATGTCATTCTTGGTCAGCACCATCCAAGGGATGGAGAAGAAAATTTCTAAGAACTTGTTGAACCAGAAGAGCCTCGAGAGGATCGTGGAGACAAAATTCCATGACCTCGATGTTAAGGTCTAAAAGCATAATTACTCCCTAGGGTGATTTTGGTAATTGATCACAACATATGCATCATTGGACTAATATGTTTTTCCAACTATATTTCAGAAAAGTTCAAAAGATGCTTTGGCTAAAGGCTTATGTGCAGATGCCCCTTGATGTAAGAAAGGAATAAGATTGGCTCAAACTTCAAAATATAGGAATCTTCATTTTATATTTGTGAGAGATCACTTTTGAGTAAATAGGAAAGCCAATACTATAAAAAGGGGTGAGATATTAAAATGAACTGATTGCTCGGGTGCTCAAAGTTAGCCACCAAAATACTCAGTCATTTTTCCCACATAACCACTCTGTCCAATTCCACATACTCAAATTCGATGCCACCAACCTTCATATTTTGGACCCACCGAGTTTGACCTCACACAAAAACCCTAGCCATTCCCACCAAATTGGTGCAACCGAAACCATATCAGTGCTACCGAGTTCAAGGTGACCAACTTTCTGTTGCCTCGGTACACAAAATCGGAATATCCAAGTTTGCGTATCGGTGTCACCGAGTTTGTTCATCTGACCGTTAGACACCTTTTCCGTGCCACCGAGTTGTGTATATCGGCCCCACCGAGATTCAAAAGTTGATGCCTTTTATGCGAGTCGGTACCATCGAGTTTATGACTTTGGTGTCACCGAGTATGCCACTTCAGGTGTAACGGTTGGATTTTGTGTCTTGCCTATATATACCCCTTCACCCACCTCTCATTCGTGGGAGAAGCACTCAAAACACACACTTCATTGCGAGATCCATTTCCTGAGAGAGAACCACCAAGATATGCCAATCCAATCATTTGAAACTTGATCTCTAGCCTCCCTGTGGCGCCCCGCCTGATTACCATTGTAGCCAGACGGTCGCCACGCATACCAGCCAAGGAAATCACTCTGGTATGCACGTTTACAATAAGTATCATGAACACAGGCATTTCTATTAATAGATATAAATGTCTGACAAGGGATATTACAAGGGTGAAGGCAGCGGAAAAGCTCTATGTAAGGCAACATGGTCTTGGTGCGGCTCCAATCCACACGGATCTGACTAGGTTACTCCTCTAGCCCGCGAACACTCCAGCTCCTTGATGATGAACGACGGATCCTTATGTGAACCTGGCCATGTTAAAGGCCGTTGAGTACTTTTGAATGTACTCGCATGCAAACCAAACTAACATATACACTAAGCAAAGCAATCCATGGCATTCAAGCATGCATTTATGATTAGAGCAATATTAATCGTCATGACCTAGCAATCCTATCTAGCAATATTAATTATCATGTTGTAACAGGATTAACCAGCAAGATAACTACTAAAGTAGATATGATAAGGTAAAGCATATTAAGTAAGTAATTTATACTCCAGATGTTCTCATAATCCAATCTGAATCTGATCCAAATCTAGTCCGAATCATGTGGTCATCCGACCACTCATCTCATAGCCATCCCATGGCTAACATATCATATTCCTGACATCAACCTATGTCTGCACAAGACGAGTTCTTCCATCATTATTATCGCTGATATGGTTGACAACCTAATGAGGTTTGGACAGGATGTCCAATACCGTGGATGCGGCTATTCGAATAGATTTTGACACTCTGCAGAGGTTGCACACTTTACCCACTCCATGAAGCACCTGGCCTCGTGATCCCATTCGGGTGGACCAGTGTTGCTTCAACGAAACCTGCCTGACCCATGACTCTTCCATCGTACCACCAGCATTCATCCTCCCCCGGAGTCCTGCCCTGGGTGTCCATGTGTTCTCTTGACACCTGCCACCGTCGTGGCCAAACTATACTGTCTCAAACGGGGACGCCGGCACAATACGCAACTGGCTCACAGGGTTATCACCGCCTACCTGATCAGGGTAGCGCGCGTGCATAACCCTCCCTCTTTGGAGGTACCAGTGAAAGAGTATGCAATGAGACCAAGTCAAGGCCATCCCATACCGGCAAATGTGGTTGCACGGATAAGCCCGGACAGGTGACTCTAGATCAACTCACTAGATTTAGTCTTAGCCAGTATTTCACAAGCATGGTTGTTTATCACAATAACTTGAGATGGATGTAGCTAAGCATGAAATCCACCTATCTCTATGTAATATCACGACAAGTCATTAGTGCAATGATAAGATGAGCAGTAGCAGGTAATGTAAATGATAATATCGAAATGACAGGAGTTTAATTATTTCTAGCACGAGCATATCATTAATTAAACCCGCAAGAATAACACAGAGCAATTATTTAGGGCATATATCATATGGTCGGCTTGCCTGGGGTCGAAGATTACTCCAGGAAGAAGTGCAGAGAGCCCATGGAAAGGATCGCCGGAAACCGTTCTCTCTTGGAGGGGGCGGAACCGGAGTTAGGAGCATGAAGATATGGACGATTGAAGAAGAGGGACGTTTGTGCAAATAAAATTTCTGCCGGCGGGTCCCGGGCTGCAAATCGGATGGCGCCTTTCCCGAAAATACGCCTTCCGAAAGAGAAAGCACATATCATCTCTTTACGTTTTATGAAAAAGAAAACTGCAGCCGCCTAGTACATTTTCTTTCAAGCGAAAACATATTCTAGTGGATTTCATCTCCACTTAGCTGACTGGACCGGCCTTGTGACACTTCAACACGGGCCCCACCCCATCCTCTCTCTCTTATCCCACTCTCCCTTCTTCTCCCCCGCGATGACAAAGGCAGAGAAGAGGCCACGCGGCGCTGGTGCTTGTCCGGGCAACTCCGGCCGCCATCGGCGGAACTCTGGCCACCGGAGTGCTCGAGAGGCCAGGGCGCATCCTCCTGTACACTTCACGCGCGCAAGGAAGGCCGAAATACGAGCGGAGCTTCTGTATGGCGGATGACAGCCGCGGTCAAGCTCGACCTCGTGGCTACAGCAAGCTCAAGTGCAGGAAGAAGGGCGGGGAGGGCTTCTGATGGCTAGGGAAGAGCTAAGGTGCAGGTCGAGAGGGAGGGAGAGGCTCGGGGAGCTCCAATTTGAGCGAGGGGAGGCTGCGGCCATGGCAGCAATGGAGGGCGAGGAGAGCTTCGGGAGCTCATTTAACTGGTCAGGGAGGATGCTAGGGTGGAGGAGAGGAATTTGAGAGGCTCGGGGATGCCGGGGAAAGCTCGGGGTTGCGGCTTTTATAGCCGGCCGGCCGGAGCGGATCGAAACGGCCACCGTGGCCTTCTTAGCCTTGCACTGGCGCTCCGACGAGGTGTCGAGCGCTCGATGGTGCCGACCTGACACTCAGCAGAAGGAGGGGACAGCTCGGAAGGGGAAGAAGCCAACAGAGAGGAAGACGACGACACGTCATGGGCGGGAAAGAGGCATGACGGCGACCGCCATGGCATGGGGAGGAAGAAGGAGGAGTGGAGAAGGGTCTAGGGAGGGGCAGGTGGACACCGCGGATTCGTTGAAAACGACCACATGACCGGGACTAACCAGAGATGGCCGGCCATGGGGAGACAATGCACAGAGCACCGTTTTGGCCTCCTCTACTCGTAGTCACCACGGCCAAAGCATGTCCTCGCCTTTTCCTAGCTGTAGGATCATGTCGACCAAATGTCTCACTGCCCAAATAGATAGTATATGGGGCTAGAGTCAACTGGAAAACTCTCGGGTGGAAGAAAAATCCAAGAACAAATTCTGACATGGAAGTGTTTGGAGAGAACCAGAGAAGATTGGCTAAGGGTGATGAGATGAATTTTGGCATACAAGAGTGATCCACTAAGATGATCATGATGCCAAGATTTCAGCACCAATGGACCAGTGTAGATGGTACTTCCTTTGTAACCATGTACTTTGGCCAGAAATTGAAATGTTGATGCTGGGAAAAAATGGCTAAAAGGATATGGCTCAAACTTGGTGGAGATGATGATTTGAGCATAGGAAGCTACTTTAAAACTATCAGCTCATTTGAAAATCCAAAATGATACTTCCTTCACAGAGCTTCCAAAGGGGACACAAACTTAGGAAAATTGTTGGGAAAAGATTGATAGAGGGATTGAGCTGTTTTTTGGTTTCCATGAAGGATTTATCAATATTAACGACCATAAAAAATTTTAGCTCAAATAGATAAAGGACTAGAGCACTTCCTTTGCAACTTGCCCAACAAGACAGAATCTGCAAATGGATGTGGTCCTCAAAATGTGAACTATGGAACTTGGGTTCTTGGTGGAAATGAGGAAGATATGGATATGAGAAGCTCCAAAATTTATTTGGGAATTTTCCTGGCTACCAAAATGGTAGTTCCTTTAGAAACTGCCCAAAATGCAATATTGGCTTTAAATAGGAAAAGGCAATTTTCCCCATTTAATAATGGCCAATATTTTTATGGGAGCTCACTATGATCACAAAGAATATGTCCACAAGTTTCATGAACTCTCGAGATAGATATATATTTTCCTAGATTTAATTCCTTTAACCGGCAGAAAAAGGAATTAATTATAAATGAAAATATTGCAAATTACTTGGCAATATTTTTGCATATCCAGGGTTAATAGATAAAGGATGATCACTGCGAAAAGTTTGGGAGGCAGAAGATTAATGGAAACTGGGGTTCCTTGGTAACTCGAATGATTAGGGTTTCTCTTCCGACAACTCGGAAGGTAGGGTTTCAGTGGCCAAGTCCGGAGATAGATCTTGGGTGGCAAGGTTGGACTCGAGAGAATCTCTGGTTGGTCAGAAAAGGCAAGGCTAGATGGCCATATTCACATATCCAAGAGCTAGAGAAATTCGATAACACCGATAAAAAAAGATGGGAGTCAAATCCCGCAAAGGAAAAAAACAAGAGCAAAAACCAGGGTGTTACAAACCTACCCCCCTTAATAAAATCCCGTCCTCGAGATTTCCAGGCTTACCTCCCGGGGAAGGGGGACTTATCTGTGTGCGACTTGGATCCATCAGCGATCTTGTCTTTGTTTGTTCACTGACCCTTTAACAGCCTCTTCTGACAGACCTTGTGTTGTCTGTGCACACAACTTTCTTGAATCCTTCTCTTTCCTGCTAGGTGTAACCTTTGTCCTGGTGGTGGTGTTGTTGGGTGGGGTAGTGAGTAGTACAGACAACTTAGTTTCCACGTCCTGGAAGTAACTTCTTCGGGTATTATTGCGATACTTCATACTCTGACTATCGTGGCCAAGACATTCTTTGTTGGTATCAGGCTCACGTGCTTGTATGGCATCGTGTGAGTGGAAGTGGCTTTCTTTTTGCCATGTCAGCATGCTCAGCCAAGTTGTGGGTTCCATTCTGATGTTTCCTTCTGGCTTATGCATCCTGACTTTTCCCTTAGGTGATCCATAATTCAACATGATCGAGCTATTGCTGCTATATCTGCAACTGAAGTGTCAGGCATGATCAGTAATCTCTTATTCCAATGATGTCATGATGTTTACGAGTTGTTGCTGCTGACGTGCTTTGGTCCATTCTATCTGAGTGTCTTGTTTCAAACTCTATCACTCGTGGAGATTGCTCTGTTCATATATATATATCCTTTGTAGTCCCTATTGTGACCACTGAGTTGAGCATAGTATCGCTATCATCCGATGTATCTTTTGGAGCATAGCCTTTTCCCTTGGAGGGTATCCCATGTTCATGAGGAGTGCGGCAAGCTCGTTGGTAGGCGCGTGTAGGGCATTACTGTGGCCGCATATGCAAGAGTCTGACAAGGGTTGGTAATACCACCCTATCCGTGAAGCTTTATCTTGTTGACCGTCATAGAGGTTGTTTGTCCACAACTTCTTTGGTTCTTGAAGGTTCCTTAGATGGACTTGTCATGTCCTGCCAACACTATTCCTTGATTGTTTTCCCTGTTTGTTGGCTTGTTTTCACAACTTACTCTTGCATATCTCGTAGGGGTTTTGTGCTCATATTCTTACTTGAAATATGGGGCCGTTGTTTCTCTGGGCACAGTCATTCCCGAGTACGAGTGGCTCGCATGAACTGATCCACTGGACTGCATGCTCACAACATATACATGCGTAGGATAATTCCTTTCATAACCACTGGCTTCTGAGGCGAATGTGTATCCAGACTAGTTCGTGCTTCTGACGAGCTTGTTGTAGGCAGAATGGTGTGTTGACAGAGGCTACATTCCTTATGCTCGAAGCTTCGCCAGGGTAGTGTTCTAAAGAAGGCTGGGTATCATACCTCATAAGCTTTCCTTCATGTGGCTTGCCACGGAAGGTCACGTGCCTTATGCTAGAAGT
Source organism: Hordeum vulgare subsp. vulgare (assembly GCF_904849725.1). Taxonomy (NCBI): domain Eukaryota; kingdom Viridiplantae; phylum Streptophyta; class Magnoliopsida; order Poales; family Poaceae; genus Hordeum; species Hordeum vulgare. The sequence continues at coordinate 332,160,204 of NC_058519.1, forward strand.
CTTCCGCGATAGCCCGCTGTGGAAGATGGGAGTGTCGTACCCCGGAATCTTTTCTCACCAAGTGGCGTAGTAAGGAAGATTGGCAGTCTAGTATCGTAAGCCCCTTTTGATGGCTTGCGGAGGAAGGCTGGGTTGCTTATTCCAGAAGCATTTTGCTGTGATGTATCGTTGGATCTAGGGCCGGTTCTGGCTTCCTTCTGAAGTATCCGGAATTTTACCCATAGTAGAGCCAAAACTTGATATAGGACATGCCTTGAGTGAAGATATTCCATTGGTCATGCACATCGCTTGTCCTTCTGTTGGTCTGATTATTGTTGCTGCAAAGGTTGCATGACTGACGTAGACCTCATGTCGTTAATCAATTCAGATTACCCTTTGCCTTCAACCCACGTGTTGCCGATAGTAACTAGTTGACAGATAATTCCATTAGGTTCAGCTGATCTTCCAAGCATGTGACGTTCCTATTGATTCTGGCAACCGCAAACATTTTCCATATTCCTCGCAAACCTTGTTCAAAGTGTCCAGAAAACTTTGTATTTGTACTAGTGAACTTCAAAGTATGCTTTGAAATTTGTACCAACGTACCGGAGTTTTGTTGCTGCTTTTGGCTCATTCACATTCTTGAAATATGTCCTCGGTGGGGAATAAATGATTCTTGGATCCATTGAAAGTCAGGGTTCAGCCCATTGACTGAATTAATCCTTGTATTGTGGACGGAATAATTTGTCCTTACTGATGTACATTCTTGGTAGCTCATCTGACTACTCCTCGGATATGATCGGTTCTGACGCCAACTCTCTCACGTATATATATATTCTGGCCTTGTCTGTTGCACATGATTCTGCTTCCGACACATTCTTCATTTTTGACAAATCCGGTGGTAATGTTCTGAATATCAGGTGGTTGGCTGGACAGGACTCTTGTTGAATTGGGATTACTGGGTATTATCCAAGTTGTATGATGGTCTTCTTGATGGCACTTGCAGATGGATCTAGTCAGAGTGAAGAAACAGAACCGACAAGAGAAACAAGAACCGCGAAAAACCAAGAAGCAAATAAAGCTCAAATTTTTTGGACCTTACACACATGGCCACTGATCCACTAGTATAACTATTATAACGCACTCGAAACACCTCTAAGGATTTAGAGGCAAAACCACACAATCCTCCTGGTAGCACTGGTGTAAAGCTCCTACTACTTCCTTAGGGAGCATCACACTCAACGCAATACCATAGCCAAAGTGGCTTAGTCAAGTTCCTAAGGTTGTCGAGGAGAGATAGAATTTATAAGTGTTTCCCAAAGGAAACTAGAGTAAGAAGAGGAATGCCATGGTTAGCAAGCAGGGTAGGGATACCTAGTTTACCTAGGGGTTTCAGGGCTCACGGGTCGTTGCCTGGTGCGGGCGTTTCAGACCATAGGCAAGGGCCACGAGAGTTGGGGTCTAATGGATTCAAAGACCTATGGGGTTGCCTTATGATCAATAGTAGCCGTGAGAGATGGCAAGGACGGCTGAAATCTATCTGGGCTTCCTACGGAGCATAAGACAATGAAGTCTGGCTAGGGTAACCTATAGTCAGCCTGGCTGCTCTGATACCATTGCTTGTGGCGCCCCGCCTGATTACCACTGTAGCCAAAAGGTCGACACGCATACCAGCCCAGGAGATCACTCTGGTATCCGTGTTTACAACAAGTATCATGAACACAGGCATTTCTATATAGATATAAGGGTCTTACATCGGATATTACAAGGGTGATGGCAGCAAAATAGCTCTATCTAAGGCACCATGGTCTTGGTGCGCCTCCAATCCACAGGGATTTGACTAGTTACTCCTCTAGCCCGCGAACACTCCAGCTCCTTGACGACGAATGGCGGATCCTTATATGAACCTGGCCATGTTAAAGGCCGCTGAGTACTTTTGAATGTACTCACAAGCAAACCAAACTAACATATACACTAAGCAAAGCAATCCATGGCATTCAAGCATGCATTTATGATTAGAGCAATATTAATCATCATGACCTAGCAATCCTATCTATCAATATTAATTATCATGTTATAACAGGATTAACCAGCAAGATAACTACTAAAGTAGATATGATAAGGTAAAACATATTAAGTAAATAATTTATACTCCGAATTTCTCATAATCCAATCTGAATCTGATCCAAATCCAATCTGAATCATGTGGTCATCCGACTACTCATCTCATAGCCATCCCATGGCTAACATATCATATTCCTGACATCAACTGATGTCTGCACAAGACGAGTTCTTCCATCATTATTATGGCTGATATGGTTGACCACCTAGTGAGGTATGGACGGGTTGTCCAATGCCGTGGACGCGGCTATTCGAATAGATTTGTCACTCTGCAGAGGTTGTGCACTTTACCCACACCATGAAGCACCTGGCCTCGTGATCCCATTCGAGTGGACCAGCGTTGCTTCAACAAAACCTGCCTGACCCGTGACCTTATGTCCTTATGTCCTCTTGACACCTTCCACCGTCGTGGCCAAACTAAATTGTCCCAAACGGGGACGCCGACACAATACTCAACTGGCTCACAGGGTTATCACCGCCTACCTGATCAGGGTAGCGTGCATGCATAACCCTCCCTCTTTGGAGGTACCGGTGAAATAGTACGCAATCAGACCAAGTCAAGGTCGTCCCATACCGGCAAATGTGGTTGCACGGATAAGCCCGGACAGGTGACTCTAGATCAACCGACTAGATTTAGTCTTAGCCAGTATTTAACAAGCATTGTTGTTTATCACAATAACTTGAGATGGCAGTAGCTATGCATGATAACCACATATCTCTATATAATATCATGACAAGTCATTACTGCAATGATAAGATGAGCAGTAGCAGGTAACGTAAATGATAATATCTAAATGGCAGGAGTTTAATTATTTCTAGCACAAGCATATCATCAATTAAACATGCAAGAATAACATAGAGCAATGCTTTAGGGAATATATCATATGGTCGGCTTGCCTGGGGTCGAAGAATACTCCGGGAAGAAGTGCGGAGAGTCCGCGGAAAGGATCGCCGGAAAGGATCGCCGGAAACCATTCTCTCTTGGAGGGGCGGAATAGGAGTTAGGAGCGCGAAGATATGGACGATTGAAGAAGAGGGACGTGTGTGTAAACAAAATTTCTCCATGCGGGTCCCCGGCTGCAGATCGGATGGCGCCTTTCCTGGAAATACGCGTTCCAGTGAGAAAGCGCATATCTTCTCTTTACGTTATATGTAAAAGAAAACAACATCCGCCTAGTATGTTTTCTTTCAAGCAAAAACGTATTATAGTGGATTCCATCTCTACTTAGCTGACTAGACCGGCCTTGTGCCACTTAAAGGTGGGTCCCACCCAATCCTCTCTCTCCTCCCGCTCTCCCTTCTTCTTCCTTGCGATGACAGAGGCCAAGGCGAGGCCATGCGGCGCTGGTGCTTGTCCGGGCAACTCCGGCCGCCTCCAGCGGAACTCTGGCCACCGGAGTGCTCGGGAGGCGAGGGCGCATCCTCGTGTACACTTCACGCGGGCAGGGAAGGCCGAAATCCGAGCAGAGCTTTGGTATGGCGGACAACAGCCGCGGTGAAGCTCGACCTCGTGGCTACGGTCAGCTCCAGTGCAGGATGAAGGGCGGGGAGGGCTTATGATGGCTAGGGAAGAGCTGAGGTGCAGGTCGAGAGGGAAGGAGAGGCTCGGGCAGCTCCAATTTGAGCGAGGGAAGGCGGCAGCCATGGCAGCAATGGAGGGCGAGGAGAGCTCCGGGAGCTCATTTAACTGGTCGGGGAGGATGATGGGGTGGAAGAGAGGAGTTTGAGAAGCTCGGTTATGCGGGGAAAGCTCGGGGTTGCGGCTTTTGTAGCTGGTCGGCCAGAGCGGATAGGAAGAGCCACCGTGGCGTTCTTAGCCACGCACTGGCGCTTCGGTGAGGTGGTAAGCTTTCCGTGGTGCCGACCTGACACTCAACAGAAGGAGGGGACAGCTCGGGAGGGGAAGAAGCCAATGGAGAGGAAGACGACGGCGCATCACGGGCGGGACAGAGGCATGACGGCGACCGTCGTGCCGCGGGGAAGAAGAATGAGGAGTGGAGAAGGGTCAAGGGAGGGGCAGGTGGACGCCGCGGAGTCGTTGGACACGACCACACGGTCGGGGACTGACCAGAGATGGCCGACCATGGGGAGACAATGTGCAAAGCGCCGTTTTGGCCTGCTCTACTCGTAGTCACCACGGCCAAAGCTTGTCCTGGTCTTTTCCTGGCTGTGAGATCATGTCAACCAGATGTCTCACTGCCCAAATAGATAGGATATGGGGCTAGAGTCAACTGGAAGACTCTGGGGCGGAAGAAAATTCCAAGAACAAATTCTGACATGGAAGTGTTTGGAGAGAACCAGAGAAGATTGGCTAAGGGTGATGAGATGAATTTTGGCATACATGGGTGATCCACTAAGATGATCATGATGCCAATATTTTAGCACCAATGGACCAGTGTAGATGGTACTTCCTTTGTAACCATGTACTCTGGCCAGAAATTGAAATGTTGATGCTGGGCAAAAATGTCTAAAAGGATATGGCTCAAACTTGGTGGAGGATAACGAGTTGAGCATAGGAAGCTACTGTAAAAATTTCAGCTTATTTGAAAATTCCAAAATTATACTTCCTTCACACACCTTCCAAAGGGGACAGAAACTTAGGAAAAATGTTGGGAAAAGATTGATACAGGGATTGAGCTGATTTTTGGTGTCCATGAAGTATTTATCAATATTAACCACCATGAAAAGATTCAGCTCAAATAGATAAAGGAACAGAGCACTTCCTTTGCAACTTTCCCAACTAGACAGAATCTGCAAATGGATGCGGTGCTCAAAATGTGAACTATGGAACTTGGGTTCTTGGTGGAAATGAGGAAGATATGGATATGAGAAGCTCCACAATTTATTTGGGAATTTTTTTGGCTACCAAAATGGTAGTTCCTTTAGAAACTGTCCAAAATGCAATATTGGCTTTAAATAGGAAAAGGTAATTTTCCCCATGTAATAATTTCCAACAATTTTATGGGAGATCAATATGATCACAAAGAATATCTCCACAAGTTTTCATGAACTCTAGAGATGGATATATATTTTCCTAGATTTAATTCATTTAACCGGCAGAAAAAGGAATTTATTTTTGCATATCCACGGTTAATAGATAAAGGATGATCAGTGCGAAAAGTTTGGGAGGCAGAAGATCAAAGGAAACTGGGGTTCCTTTGTAACTGGAATGATTAGGGTTTCCCTTCCGGCAACTCGGAAGGTAGGGTTTCGATGGCCAAGTCCGAAGATAGATCTTGGGTGCCAAGGTTGGACTAGAGAGAATCTCTGGTTGGTCAGGAAAGGCAACGCTAGATGGCCATCTTCACATACCCAAGAGCTAGAGAAATTTGGTAACACTGAGAGAAAAAAAAGACGGGAGTCAAATCCCGCGAAGGAAAAATACAGGAACGAAAACCAGGGTGTTACACTCCACAAACTTCTTTCCACCAAATCAATCTATCCTGCCCATGCCTATTCTGTGAGAGAGTGATTTTGTATTGAGGAGACTATCTTTAGAAGCACAAGAGCAAGGAGTTCATTGTTCTACCACATCTATTACCTTTTGCAGGGTGGTGCCTCCTAGATTAGTTAGGTGTCGCTTGGGAGCCTCCTACTTCGTATTGTGGAGTTGAACCAAGATGTTTGTACGGGCAAGGAGATCACCTACTTCGTGAAGATCTACCGTGACTAAGGCTAGTCCTTCGTGGGCAGAAGCCGTGGTGGAATAGACAAGGCCGCTTCTTCATGGACCCCTTGTGGATGGAGCGCTCCGTGGACTCTCGCAGTCGTTACCCTCTGTGGGTTGAATCTCCACTAACATGGACGTATGATAGCGTCACCTATCGGAACCATTGAAAAAATTGTCGTGTCAACCTCATGCGTTTGATCTCCCTACCTTACTCTTTTACTTTACACTTGCATGTTTCACATTCTGCTGCTACACTCTTAGAACTGCATGTGTAGGGTGGACTTAAATTTCCATAACTGCCAAAACTGCCCCTCAACTAAAATTGGGAAAGGCAAAAAAATTAGCTTGTCAAGTAGTCTAATCACCCCCCTCTAGACATACTTTTGATCCTACAAGTGGTATCAGAGCTTTGGTCTCCATTGCATTGGTTTCACAACCTAACAGACTATGGTGTCTAGTGAGGGAAATTATCTCCGTAGAGGTCCATACTTCGATGGCACTAATTTTGCTAGTTGGAAGCATAAGATGAAAATGCATATTCTTGACTTTAATCCTCATGTTTGGGCTATTATTCGTGTTGGTGTGCAAGGTAACTTCTTTAGAGAAGGCATGAACTTGATCGTGATGCAACAGCTGATGAACTGAACATGTTGCAACCCAGTGCTCAAGCATGCGACATCATCTTCAATTGTCTATGCCTCAAAGAATTCAACAAAATCAGCCGACTTGAGAATGCAAAAGAAATTTGGGATACTTTGATCGATATGCACGAAGTTATTGATTCTGTCAGAGAATCTAAGTTGGATGTGCTTCAAAGTCACCTTGACAAGTTCAAGATGAAGGATGGTGAAGGTGTCACCGAAATGTACTCTAGGGTAGCTCTCGACACCAATGAGATTGTTGGCATATGAAGCGAAGAGATGATCGACAAATTCATCATCAAGAAGATACTTAGAGCTCTTGATGGAAAGTATGACACCGTGTGCACATTGGTCCAAATGATGCCAAACTACAAAGATCTCAAGCCAACTGAAGTCATTGGTAGGATTGTTGCTCATGAGATGTCACTCAAGGACAAAGATGAGCTGCACAACAAGTCAAGCAGTGCTTACAAAGCTTCATGTGATGCTCCCGCTACCTCAAAGGACAATCTTATCACTGATGAAGAGATAAGCCTCATGGTCAGAAAATTCAACAAGTTCTACAAGAGTAGAGGCAAAGAGAGAAGCTCAATCTCAAGACATGATGAGAAGTGTTCGTCCAGTCTTGACCGAAACTGCTGCAATTGTGGGATCCCGGACACTACTCCAATGAGTGCTCAGCTCCCTAGAAACAAAGAGAAGAGTCACCTCAAAGATGAAGCTCAAGAGATGAGTCACCTCACAAATAGAGAAGGGGTAGAGAAGATCGTTATAAACGAAGACACTCACGGAGAGGCAAGGAATCGGAGAAGAAGAACAAATACATGAAGAGCAACTCAAGAAGAAGACATCAAGCTCATGTTGGTGAATGGGTTTCTCGCTATGAGTCTTACAACCATTTCGAGAGAAGCTATCACTCCAACTCCGACTATAGTCAAGATGAAGGTGTTGCCGGCATTGCACTTGTTTCCTCCAACTCCTATGACTTATTTGATTCACCAAATGAGGGGTTCGGAAATTGCTTCATGGCTAAAGGCCCCAAGGTATCACACCCCGAGTATCTTGATTTTAATAGTGATTAGGATGACTTGTTAGGAGAAGATGTCTTGCTCTTTGATAAAACTAGTGATTGCAATGAAAATTAACTTGCTAATTATCATGCTAGTCAAGAGAAATTGAGTGATAATGATAAGAAAGAGATTGAACGACTAACTCAAGAATTAAAAACTCTTAAGTTAGCTCATGAAACTACTCTAGAAGATCATAGAGAGCTTGCGAGAACTCATGAGAAGCTACGCTTCGAGAAGATCAATTTGGAGCAACACCATGAGTTCCTAAAAGCGATCAATGATGATCTTCGAAAGAAGAGTTCTTCTTATCAAGCCAAACGATTACTCTTGTCTACTTTTGTATCACAAGTTAAACCTAAGAAAACTAGTAATAAAGGCAAGAAAGTTCCTTCATCTAGTAACTACAATCTAAAGCTAAATCCAATAATGTTGTTGCTAGTAGCTCTCTTGATTCCACTAATGATTCTCTTAGCCAAGTTACACTTGAGCAAGAAAATGATTTATTGCAGGGATTTGTCGGTGACGCGAGGTCGACACCTATGGTAATCAATGTGAAACCCTTGTGATCGTAGGGTGGGGAGAGGTGACGTGAAGAGCAGAGCTAACATTCAGCACCCGACAAGCCTTTTTACCCGGGTTTGGGCCGCTTACGCATAAAACCCTACTTCCTGCTTGTCTGGTCGCCCCTTCCTGTGCCCTGCCCTCTGGTATTCGGCCAGAGGGGGCCAGGTGGCGCTTGTCGGGGCCGATCCCGTTCTTGTCGGCATAGTGCTGGTCCTAGGGAGCCAGCCCTAGCCGCGCCGCGTGCTCTGCCTTTTTGTCTTCTTGAACTTCACCTCGGCGAGCGTAGTTCCTTGCCAAAGACAAAAGTTCTAGGTTAGAGTAGATCATATCATCCATGTAATATGTTTCAGAGTATACCAAACAAATGAATGAAAAGATTGTTTTCCCTTTTTCTGATTATATTCTTTGTATGATTCGCCTTTGCATTATCTGGGAGCTTGCAGGCAACTACCGGCAAGGCTCCTTGTCGCGTTCAGTGAAACCATAGAAATCGCCAAGCGCAGCTTGAGATGAAATCGGGCGCTACGTAGCCGCTTGCTCTATTGATCAGGTTCGAATAAGTTTGAAGGCACTCTGTGGATGTTCAGGTCATTTGAACGAGTTCGAAACAAAGACAAGGTGCACTGATCTTTGGAAAGGTCCCAGTATGCGCAGACTCCACACACAAAGATTGGAAACTTTTAAAGGGAAAACAAAGAATCTATCTAATTCAGATCTGAATCTTGAACTTAAAACTTATCTACTCACGCCGTGGTGTCATGGCGCTTGAATCTTTTGCCGGGGCGTCGGGGTCCCCGGCAAGCAGGAAATTACCGCTCCCGACAGCTTTTTCTCTGGCAAAGACTTCCTGCCAACAGTCTGCGACCATCGTTTGGATAAAAAAGATGGCCAAGGGTGTAACCCCTTTACTTTTGTCTTGCTAGGTTGTGCTTGCGGAGCCCCCGAGCGCATCTTGGGCGACGATATGACGCTCTCAGGGGCACAACACTTATGTTGGAGTGCGCGACGGGGCTTCGGGACCATTTGGCGCATCCTCAACGACTATGCATCACTCCGCAGAGGTGCGTCCGCCAGAGTATGCACCGAGGCCTCTGTGAAGCTCCCACTCACGCAGTCAACGGCTGCGAGTTAGCCCCGAGCGACACCTCGGCCTGACGGCGCTGCCTTTGCAGCCTCTGCCTCCCTGCCTCACGGTCGCACAGCAACGTGCTCGCGCAGGCCTTGGGAAGCTATAGCAGAACAGAGTGTCCGCCGCGGTACCCTGTTTCTAGGGGAACTTCGGCGTAGCGCCCAAACTTCCGAGAATCTGGTGCTGAGTTTGCTCAGATTCATGCAAAACTCCACACCCCCTACCTGGCGCGCCAGGGATGTCAGCGATGCGAGGTCGACACCTATGGGAATCAATGTGAAACCCTTGTGATCGTAGGGCAGGGAGAGGTGACGTGAAGAGCAGAGCTAACAATCAGCACCCGGCAAACCTTTTTACCCAGGTTCGAGTCGCTTACGCGTAAAACCCTACGTCCTGCATGTATGGTTGTATTAAGCGTTTTGTTGTCGATTGTTATAGTGACCGTTGATGACCGTCTTATGGGTCGATGTCCAAAGAGTCTAACCCCTTCGTAATGAGCTAAGGGGCTCCTTTTATAGGCAAAGGGGTCACCTACAGTGCTCGGTGGTAGGTTTAGAGGAGTTGCAGTGAACCCAGGGCGGTGCTTATCCATCTACCGATGTCAGGTGCATTTAATGCACGTCTTGTCCTTGTCAACGATGTGCTAGTGAAGACACGTATCCAGGTGTTTCGACACCTGGACGCTGCGCTGGCACATGCGGAATGCGCTGACACTTGGGGCGGTGGCACTATGGCAAGGGCGGTTGCCCACCAGTGGCCAGGCCCGTCATCCCGGCAAGGAGCTTTCCGGGGCCTTGAGTCTTCGTCCTGGCAAGGGATCTTGCTGGGGGCTTCAGTCGTCATCCCGGCAAGGGAGCTTGTCGGGGTCTTGTACTTGGTGATTTCATCACGCCCACCAAATGGGTGCGGCCTTGGTCATCTTCCCGGCAAGGCAGGCTTGCCGGGGCCTTGATAATCCTGGGGGTTGCATCTTGACTGGGTCCTGCCATGCCCTCCCGACAGGGGCTCTTCGTGCTCATGCACAAGTCTGGGGCACTAGGGACCCTAGTCTTTAGTGCACCGACAGGATTATAGAGAGAGATGTCTTCAAGAGTCTTGTCGGGAGTAAACAATTTGAGGAAATTGTGCGCAAGCAAGGAGGACATCAGAAGAAACAAGGTGTTGGCTACTTTAACGTCAACGGAGATGATTGGGAAGAAGGACCATATCCCATTCCTAAGTGTTTTCCCCAAGAGGAGAAGTATGATCCTACTCCTCCCAAAGGAACAAGCTCACAAGATGGCCTTCTACCACAAGACCACAAGGGCAAGGGAAAGCTTCAGAATGACAATGACTTATTCGAAGAAGAAACCCAAGTCAAGGTCAGGTGGATTCCCAAGGACACTACTAGCTACCTCATTTAGTGCTACCACAACTCCAAGGATTCCCATCAAGTTGATGTGGATCCCCAAGAGGAAGAACTAGAAAGCTCTTGAGGGGTGACTCCGCCAATGAAATTCACTCTTATTCATTTTGGCAAGAACTATATGCAATCAACCTCAACCATATGAATTAGTTCAAGGAGTCACACATTCCCTCAAAGGTAAGCTAGGAACAAGGTAATTAATGCATCTTTGGACATCATCCCATCTATGTTTCACTCCATGTCCATAGATATTCTTGTATGTGTTCCTATTGCTTTGGGACTAACCCATGTAGGTAAGAAGAGTAAGAAACAACAAGGGTTGCTCCCAACTCAAGATGATCTTCATCAACATTGAGCATCCACGACCACTTCACCAACTTGAAGTCTTCTACGAAAAAACCCAAGGTTAGTTTATCCCTCCTAGGGGGTGTCATGTCTTTACTCTAAATCTTGAGTATAAGCATCTCCTAAGGATATGAACACATTAATGCTTATGTAAAAGTGGTAACCGCAATTGTGCTTAACGATGAGTATGACCTATGATCAAGTATTCTTACTTGGCTCCTAGTCAATATACTCATATATAGATGACTTTGTCATCGCCCAAGTGCTTGATAGATGCTACAATGCGTGTGCATGTTCACCATATTTTATCTATCATCTTATTGTGTGAGCATGTTGGTCTGCATGTGTTTAATCATTCGAGGACATCCAATTGTTGTTATTTGGCTCTTAATTTATCTTTTGCCAATAGGATGGACAAGAATGCCTAGGACCCTTCTCTAGCTATCTATGCTATCTCATCTCAAGTTCTATTCATGCTTCATCACAAAACTTGAACAAGCACTTGTCCACCCCTCTGTGTGAAGGAGCACTCGGAGTTCCGTGTCGTCAAAGGTTGGCTTCCAAAACCTCTTTGCAATACTTGGTGAGACCAACCCAACAAACTTGGTTCCATCGAATTTCCAAAGTTGATCTGGTCTTCAATCTTGGTAACACCGAAATCACAAACTCGGTTACATGAGTTTCCTTGTGAGTTGAAAGTAGAGGAACTCGATGACACCGATTTTGTAATCTCGGTGACACCGACAGCGAATGGGTATATATTCCAGCGAATGGGTCTTTGAAATCAGATCTTCAAAAACTCTTCGTCTCAAACCCTAAGCTGCCCTGAAGGACCCCTAGTCGTCGGCTTTGCCTCCCCGTGTGCCTCCACCGTTGGGAATCATCATTGTCGACGGAATCTTCGCCATCGTCGCCGTCATAATCAGATCGCCACCAAGCTAGGGTACGATTCCGATATCCTTCTACGCTCCCTCTGTCCAACTCATGTGCATTGGGAAATTTTATCTACAAGCCACCGTGTGCAACCCCTCCCTTCCACCACAGTATCTCGTAGCATAGAGAACGGCGAAATTTCGGATCAAATCTACTGCAGCATTCAACTCGGTGAGATTGAATTGGTAGAATCGGTTCCACCGATTTCACTTTTAGGGTTCCTAAGAAGCAACTCGGTGAGACCGAGCAGATCTTTTCAGTGAGATCGAAACAGACTGCCAAGTTTCTGTTACTCGAGTAAGCTTTCTCGATGATTCCAGAATTTTCAACCCGGTGCCACCGATTTACATTCTGTAGAAGGTCATACCCTAAGTTTCCGAATTCAAATTTTGAAAAATCCTTTTGTGTTTTGTGATGCTCAACCCTTCTGCCTTACCTATATCTATTTCACACGATTGTTGTTTGTTGGTTTGCTGCTGAGTTGTTGCTTGTCTGCCAAGATGTCTCGATCTGAGGATAGCCAGAATGATTTCAAAGAGAACGGTGTTGAGATGGACTCAGGTACAAGTCTTGAGAAGACTGACTCTGACCATAGATCTTAGAGCTCCGATGGCTTGCCCAACACAGCCAGCAGACAGAGGAAGAAACTGAACTTAGATGAAGAGGACTCAGATTGTGTGCTAGAGGAAACTTCAGTTCCTACAAAGGCTCCTAAGAAGACTATCAAGAAAGCATATGCAAGACCTCCTGATCTTAGAGATCCTGAATCTGCAAGGCAAAGCATGGCACTCTCCACTGATAAACCTGCCAAGAAGGCTGGTGTGAAGAGAGCCAGGAAGAGGATAGTTCATGTTGTTGGTAGACAGACTTCTATGTATGAGGAACCAGAAGATGTTGCTGGAGAAGATGAGATCTCAGCTCATCCTAAGAAGAAGAAGCTCGTGGGTGATGCCATGCCCAGGAAATCTGCTCCTAAGCCTCCATCCAAGGCTAAAAAGGTTATAGCTCATAGGAAGAATACAAAGGATATTCCTGCAACTGTCAAGTAGAAAGGCCTTTCTTCTAATGCCTTTGCTGCAGAGGAAGAAGATGAGAATGCACCAATTCTTAGAAATCTCCGACCAAATCTGCCAGTGCACAATGTTGATCACATAGTAGGAGAAGACATGAAAAAGAGGAAAGATGCAGGTTTCAGGAAATGGAGAGTTGCGGATCCATATGCCATAAGAAGAAGAATTGTTGTTGGTCCAAGGTTTCACACCAAGGAACAACAAGATTTCTATGAGACTGACATGTATGACAAGAGTACAGGTGTTAGTGATATGAGATATGTTGATTGGGCTTACATCAAAGCCAATGAAAATTTCTTTGCCCACGTGCAAGAAAATTTCAGGTTAGTGGACATTGAAGATTTTGTTGGAAAAGAGATGACCCCATGGAACGATGAGCTGATCATGCAATTTTACTCAAGTGATCATTTCTATGGAGATGGTTCTATTGTCTGGATTACTGATGGTCACAAGTATGAGTCTACGATTGATGAGTGGGCCACTATCATTGGTGCCCCCAAGAAGAAAGAGAGTGATGTTAATGTGTATTCTGAAGCAAAGATGAGCCACAACTCCTTGGCCAACATGTACAAGCCAATTCCTCACAGGTATTTGGCAAGTCACAAGATGGGTTTAGTATACATCTTGCAAGCAGGGATACCCACCACTAACACCATTCTGAGACACACCTTGATGCCTAAATCAGGTGATGATAGGATGACTTGAGGACACTCCATCAATCTGCTGCACCATTTGGAATCTCACACCAGATTCAGAGTGACGAACTTGATAGTAAAGACTATCCGGAGGACTACTGCTGATCAGAAAATATCTTATGGATATGCCCCGTACATTCAGATTCTTATCAATGCCAAGCTAGGCAAGCATGCATATCTCCTTGATCGTCCCCATCTACCCCTTCAGCCAGAATTTGAAGACGATGTAGTGGTGATGGATGAAAATGATCCCGGCTCAGCTGCAGCATGAATGGCAGCAGAGGTAGCAGAAGCTGAGGCTGCTAGAAATGAGCCACCACCATTTCCACAGCTTAGAACTCAAGCTCTATCCAAGGTATGGAGAAGAACATCCAGGAGATGTTGCAAAATCAGAAAAGACTTGAGAGAGTCGTGGAAACAAAGTTTCATGACATGGATGTGAAGGTAATGGAATTGACCACTATAGTCAAACTGCTTCAACATGAAGTTGACTAAGTGGAGATTCCACACTCACGTGATGATGATGAAGAGTCACCTCCTCCACTACCACAAGGTTCAGCACCCAGCCTAGATCAGCTGTTGTACCTGCTCCGGAGACAAGATACACTTCATCAGCTCAAGCATCTGCACCTTTAGCTCCAGCACCAGTTCCATCTCAAGCACCTCTAGTATCCACTCCTCCGGCTCCAGGACACTCAACAGATGCCTTCGTGGACTCTCTTCTGTCGACTCCGTCATCAGCTGCACATAGAGACGAGTAGCTCTATACTTTTTGAACTTTTTGGTACCTTGTTGCCAAAGGGGGAGAAATGTATAGATCATAGGGCTTCGAGAGAGAGAGAGAGAGCTTTTGACTTTATTTGCTCTCATTTGGTTTTAAAACTTTGGTCTTTTGGTTGACTTTATCATGTTATCTGTGTTTGATCATAGGCTTTGCTTGGTTGATGCTCCGGTTTTTTAGCTATCTATGTGGTGAACATTCACTTATCTTGTTGGTGTCATGTGCATTACTATTCATTCTTATCTTGTATGTGCACCACCAAGATGTATGTAACATGGAAGAGTGACCCATGATCCTAATCGATGGTGCACTTACATTCAAATGCAAATTTTAAATAATGCACAAATTTAGGGGCACTCTTGCTTTTCACATACTTCTCAAAGCATCGATGCTAATCATTGATTATATCTTTTGTCGAAGCTTTGATCAATATGTTGTCATCAATTACCAAAAAGGGGGAGATTGAAAGCATAATTTCTCCCTAGGGTGATTCTGATAATTGATCACAACATATGCATCATTGGACTAATATGTTTTTCCAAGTATATTTTAGAAAAGTTCAAAAGATGCTTTGGCTAAAGGCTTATGTGGAGATGCCCCTTGATGCAAGAAAGGAATAAGATTGGATCAAGCTTCAAGATAGAAGACTCTTCATTTTCTATTTGTGAGACATCACTTTTCACTCCATAGGAAAGCCAATACTATTAAAATGGGGTGAGGTATTAAAATGAACTGGTTGCTCAAGTGCTCAAAATTAGCCACCAAAATACTCAATCATTTTTCCCACATAACCATCATGTCCAATTCCACATACTCAAATTCGGTGCCACCAATCTTCATATTTCGGACCCACTGAGTTTGACCTCAGACCCAAACCCTAGCCATTCCCACCAAATTGGTGCAACCGAAACCATATCGGTGCTACCAAGTTCAGGGTGACCAACTTTCTGTTGCCTCGGTACACAAAATCAGAATTTTTGAGTTTGCATATCGGTGTCACCATGTTTGGTCATCTGACCGTTATCCACCTTTTCGGTGCCACCGAGTTGTATATATTGGTCCCACCGAGACTCAAAAGTTGCTTCCGTTTGTGCGAGTCGGTACCACCGAGGTTATGACTATAGTGTCGCCGAGTTTGCCACTTTAGGTGTAACAGTTGGATTTTGTGTGCTACCTATATATACCCCTTCACCCACCTCTCATTCGTGGGAGAAGCACTCACAACACACACTTCATTTCTAGATCCTTTTTCTGAGAGAGAACCACCTAGTCATGTGTTGAGACCAAGATATTCCAATCCAATCATTTGAAACTTGATCTCTACCCTCCCCAAACTGCTTTCCACCAAATCAATCTCTCCTACCCATTCCTATTCTGTGAGAGAGTGATTTTGTGTTGAGGATACTATCTTTAGAAGCACAAGAGCAATGAGTTCATCGTGCTACCACATCTATTACCTTTTGGAGGGTGGTGCCTCCTAGATTGGTTAGGTGTCGCTTGGGAGCCTCCTACTTCATGTTGTGGAGTTGAACCATGATTTTTGTAAGGGCAAGGAGGTTGCCTACTTTGTGAAATCTACCGTGAGTAAGGCTAGTCCTTTGTGGGCGAAAGCCGTGGTGGAATAGACAAGGCTGCTTCTTCGTGGTTCCCTTGTGGGTGGAGCCCTCCGTGAACTCTCGTAGTCGTTACCCTTCGTGGGTTGAAGTCTCCACTAACAAGGGCGTACGATAGCGCCACATATGGGAACCATGCAAAAAATTGTCGTGTCAACCTCATGCATTTGATCTCCCTACGTTACTCTATTACTTTACACTTGCATGTTTTACATTTCGCTGCTACACTCTTAGAACTGCATGTGTAGGGTGTACTTGACTTGCAATAACTGCCAAAAACTACCCCTCAACTAAAATTGGGAAAAGGAAAAAAATATCTTGTCAAGTAGTCTAATCACCCCCCCCCCTCTAGACATACTTTCGATCCTACAAGGTCACATAGTTGACTACCACTATTGAGCAGCTCTAGCATGAAGTTGATACAGTACATATATCCCGTTCGAGGAGTGATGATGAAGAGTCACCCCTTCCTACTACTACTCACTTCACGACCCAGTCTAGGTGAGTAGTTGTGTCAGTTCCAGAAGCAAGACCAACTTCATCAGCTCAAGCTTCAGCACCTTCAGCTCCTGCTCGTGCACCTCCAGTGTCTACACCTCCAGCTCCAGGGACATCTGAAGAAGCCTTCATCCACGCTCTCCTATCCACACCATCATCACCTACCGGGGGAGATCGAGCCCACGGAGACGATTAGTTCTACACCTTTGAACTTTTTGGTAACTTTTTGCCAAAGGGGAGAAGTGTACATATCAAATAGGCTTCGAGAGAGAGAGAGCTTTGCATTTTATTTGCTCTCATTTTGTTTTTCAAAACTTTTGGTATTTTGGGTGACTTTATCTGTTTGGGAGAAGTGTTTGATCATACGCTTTGATTGTTTGATGCTACCACATTATTACCTTTGAGCTATCTACATGGTGATCATTCACTTGCTTGTTTGGTGTTATGTGCATTACTGTTCATTCATATCATTCATGCGCACCACCAAGTTGTATGTGACATGGAAGAGTGACTCATGATCCTAATCAATTATGCATTTGCATTCGAACGCAAATTCAAAATAATGCAAAAATTTAGAGGGAGCTCTTGCTTTTCACATACTTTTCAAAGCGTTGATGCTAATCATTGATTATATGTTTCGTTGAAGATTTGATATATATGTTGTCATCAATTACCAAAAAGGGGGAGATTGAAAGCACAATTGCTCCCTAAGTTGGTTTTGATAATTGATCACAACATATGCACCATTGGATTAATGATCTTGTCCAAGTATATTTTAGAAAATGTCGGGACCCCGATCCTAAGCCATAGGAATCCAGCGTGTAACACGTCGCATCCCTTTGCGGTCTCACGCACGGTTAACTCCACGGCTGCAGCCTTACCTTAGCCGGGACCGTTTGCGTCTTTTGACTCACGTATGCAATAGTGTCGCTAGCATTCCAATGTCAAAGAACCCGGATCGACATGTCTAGTCATAAACCAAAGTGGCAGTACCGCACAAGGACAGGCATACATGACCCAACAAAGCAGGTGTCGGTCATCAGCGAATGTAGACGAGTCGTAGCAAGCTACAAGGACTCCATTACATCATGTGACATTTCCCCAAAGGGGACAGACACAACAGCTAAGAAGGACACATGCCGGTCAACCAATGTGTCCGGAGCAGTAGCGAACTACCAAGGCTCGTTGGATCACAAAGGGGCATTTCCTTGTAAGGAGTGCTACTAAAGTTCACGACTAGGTAATCGAACCCCATACATATCAAGTACGACACACGTATGCATGACGTACTGATATGTATAGATACATCGATGGCATCACAACATAACCATAAACATACAAGCTTTATTTAAGAGGCTCGAAAGAGCCACACATATAATATTACACATTTAGGGTCTCACGACCCATAATAGCAGTCATTCCGTTACAAGCCAGCGGAAGAGTTTAAACTGTCTGAGTACAGACAGGGCAACTAGAAGGCACATGGCCTGACTATACTACAGATCCAACGTAGGGCCAGATCGTAGCTGGGACACCAGCTACTCGTCGTCGTCGATGTCTACGAAGAACCCTCCATTAGGGTCATTAGCAACCTCTGCAACATTTATTAAGCAAACATGAGTACGAAGGTACTCAGCAAGACTTTAGGATATCTAACTACTCATGCAAGGTATCAAAAGGGTATTGTGGGGTTTCATGCGGAAAGCTAGCATTTGACTCGTGGCTAGACAACTTGCATTTTTAAATAATTTTGACAACTTGATTTCTCGCACACGAGTCCACTAACACCACAACAATACACTATCGTGGAATCATTCCGTCTCCATACGAAAATGCCGTCCACGACACTCACGCTTATCTTGACAATTTTATGAGCAGCCATTGAAGTTATCTATGAACAACATATGTCTCCAAGTAGTCCATATCCGCGGACGCGGCTATTCGAATAGATCATAACCCTGCAGGGGTGTACTTCGTCACACACGCTCTCGCCACTTATCGCCATGTGCACGTCATGCACCTCGGAAACCTTCAAGCGGAAGCCCAGCGAGGGAGTCGGCCATGACCGTTAACCACACTAGTACCTAGTCCAGGTTTATCGCCTATCTGAGAGTAACCCGTACGGAAGTCCGGCCGAGGTTTCTGCCACGGCCTCAACCGATGTGCGCAGGGTTCCCAAGCCCACCATCTGGGTGCCACTTGGTACACCATGCCATTGCCTACCGCATCACGGCCCACCTCTCAGGTCAGCACCATGCACGGCCTCCAACATGACTATAAACACCAGAAACTACTTGCAACTCCTGGACCGAGTACTAAGCGATTAATAGGCCGAGCGAGGTCATATTTCAGGGCCCAGCATGTGGTAGTATCTAGTCTTGGATTACATACACGGAACTCAGTTCCTATGGACGGTTCCAATGAAACAACCCGCCATGTACTCCTACACAGCCTTTCACCGGTACCTTTACCAAGTCAGGTTCAACACACAACCTTTGCTTACCGAACACATTCTCACAATTTTGTTCATCTCCCAGATGACAGACCATACACAACTCTACGCATAGCATGCATAGCAGGATAAGACACATCATGGCTCAAGAAACTACCAGGTATGCTAGGTTGCAAGGTTCGGCTATTTACTGTGACAAGAATAGGTCATGCAAAGGAAGTGGGTTCAACTAACGTGGCAAAAGCAGTTGAAGCATTTGATCCTAATGCAATAAACAAGTGCAGGAGCAAGAACATGGGATTTATCAGGATGATCAAAATGGTTGCTTGCCTTGTTGCTCACAGGAGGGACAATATCCGTCAGACGGATATTCGGTGGAATCCGGGGGTGCGGAGCCTACCGAAATGAATGGAAACAATCAATAACAATCATATGCAAACAAGATGATGCATGAGCATGGCATGAGAATGCAAGGTGAAAAACTATTATAATCAACATGTATTAGGTTTGAGATTGATTTGAATCATATTCGGATATCAATTCAAACGAGGTATTCCCGGATACCGATTTAATTGATTCGACCTGATGCTCAGATCAACTTGATGTTAACATGCATGAAATGTCATGTTAAGGTACTGTTTTGTAATTAGGACAGTGTGTGATCATGTCATTCATAATGAAATTTGAATATTTTCCAAATTCCATTTATAAAGTATTTATAAGAATTGGCTTATTCATTAATCTACATGTTTGGGTTCTGTAACTTTTTCAAACATGATTGAAAATAGCACATTCAGATTCCTTGAATTTTTCTGATACT
This sequence comes from Hordeum vulgare subsp. vulgare, assembly GCF_904849725.1. Classification (NCBI taxonomy): domain Eukaryota; kingdom Viridiplantae; phylum Streptophyta; class Magnoliopsida; order Poales; family Poaceae; genus Hordeum; species Hordeum vulgare. The sequence goes on from NC_058519.1 coordinate 332,179,990, forward strand.
TTTTCATATATAAATTATTTTCATTGGAGTTACAGATTAATTTCTATGAATTTTTGAAGTTTTAAACATTTTTGGAATTATTTTTATACTGGAAAATACTTTTACTACATCAGCATGACATCAGCAGGTCCATCTGGCCGTTGAAAGTCAAACCTGACCAGTGGGACCCACTGGTCAGTGTCTCTGGTCAGTTTTAGATTAAGATTAAACTTAATTAGCTGATTAATCTTACTGGACCCACATGTGAGTGACTTATTAACTTATCTTATTTATTTTTATTATCTCTAATCTTGCCAGAGGCTGGCCCCACCAGTCAGTGGCTCAGGCCAGCCGAGAACCACCGGCGGCGAGGTCGTCCTCGCCGGCGGGGAGCCTCCGGCGAGCACCAGAACGTCGGGGGGGGGGGGCTCGGAAATGATGCACAGAGGGCCATACGCACGGCTCAGACCATGGGAGGAACGGCCACTCGATGGCGCGCACGATGGGACAAGCCCCAGGAGCTGGGGTGGCCGTGATCAACGCCGGCGACGAGCTTGGCGGCGACCAAGTTCGGCCATCGTCGAAGCCATCGAATACAGGGGCAAAACGCGCGGGGCTGGGCACTGAACGCATCTACATGATGTCCTCAGGCTGTTGGTGGCCTCAGACTGACCAAACTATCACCGGAGGGCTGCCGGCGACGAGGTGCAGCGGCGGTCCTCGTCGGGCTCCGATGGAACTAAGCCTAGAGGAGGGGATCGACGGGGAGAGCTTAGAGGAAATGACCGCATGCTCACGGGGAGTGCAGTGGTGGCGCTAGTCTGCTCGGGGACGGCCTAGAGAGGGAGAACGTCGGCGGCGATCTTCGGTGACCCGACGAAGAAGACGATAGCTGCTCGTCGATTCACTGCATCTGGGCGTCGGGCTCGTGGCTAGGAAGCTTCAGGGGGTTGCGGCGGAGCTAATGCGCGGCTCAGAAGGAAGGGAGGTCGGCTAGAACGACGACGAGCTCGAGCTCTGCTCAGGCTCCAATGGCGGCAGAAGGAGGGAGGAGAGATCCGAGAGGAGGGGGAGAACTGGCGCTGGGAATGGATAGGGGCGGCCTCGGGGAGCTTATCCCCGGCCTTGCCAGCGCGAGGCGGCGGCCAGGTAGGCGCACAGGTGCGTGGCCGCGCCGGAGAACGCAGCGGCCACCTCCTGCTCCTACTAGCGCGGGGGAGGAGACGACTGAGGAAGATGGGCTGGGCCAGCTAGGTGACAGGTAAGAGTTTTCCATTTTCTTTCTTTTTTTGTTTCTGTTTTGCTATTTCACTGCTTTTCTATTTATTTCAACTCCCAAATAAATTGTAAAAACTAAGTTGAGCACCCTAGAATATTTGTTGGAATAATTCCAACCATTCCTAAAGTTTGCAACATTTTTGAAAGTTTAAAGTTTCTGTTTTCAAATTTAAAATTTGAAACGAGTAGCTTTTTGCATTAATTTAAAATGCTTAAAGTGTCAAGAAAAATGTTTTCTTCATTGCTCATTTACTTTCATGATTTAACAGAAAGTTTGAACTTTTCTTGAGGCCATTTTGGATTCATTGATTTTAACTAGTTTGAGATTTCCTTTATTTAAAGTAGTGGCTAGGGTTTTGAGTTTTTCCTTTGCCACTTTCTTGTTCTTGTTGAAAATTCTTAGATGCAAATGCAAAGAAGACATGAGCACAAGACTAACTTGCTTAAGGTGTCAGGGATGTGACAGAAAATTTTAAAGATGCCTTGGCTATAGGTTTGTGAGGAGAAGCCCCTTGATGCAAGGAAAGGAATAGGATTGCCTAAATCTTCAAGCAAGAAGACTCTACAATTTACATTTGTGAGAAATCACATTGAGTCCATAGGAAAGACAATACTATTAAAAGGGGGTGAGGTATTATGATGAATTGGTTGCTCAAGTGCTTAGAGGTAGCCACCAAAAATATTCACTCATTCTCCCACAAGATATCTTTGTCCAAAGACATATCACCAAAATCAGTGCCACCAACTATTTCCACTCGGCCCTACCAATTTTCCACAAAACAAATCTATGCTAAACCCTACCATCTTGGTACCACCAACTTTCACATCGGTGCCACCGAGATTCAGTGACCAACTTTCTATTGAGAAGATTTCAAGAATCGGAATTTCCGAGTTTGAAATCGGTCTCACCGAGATTCGGAAACTGGTCTAGATCATTGTATTGGTACCACCCAGGTTCATATATCGGTCTCACCGATAATTCAAAAGTTGCCACATTTAGTGCAACTCGGTACCATCGAGATTCATTTCGGTGTCATCGAGTTGGACAATAATGTTGTAACCGTTGGATTTTGGGGGATGCCTATATATACCCCTCCACCTCCTCTCATTCATAGAGGAAGCACTCACAACACACACACACTTGCCAGATCCATATTTCGGAGAGAGATCCACCTACTAATGTGTTGAGATCAAGAGATTCCAATCCAACCATTTGAAACTTGATCTCTAGCCTCCCCAAGTTGCTTTCCACAAGATCAATCTCTCCTACCCATGCAAAATCTGTGAGAGAGTGATTGTGTGTTGAGGAGACTATCTTTTGAAGCACAAGAGCAAGGAGTTCATCGTTCTATCAGATTTATTACCTTTTGGAGGGTGGTGCCTCCTAGATTGCTTAGGTGTCGCTTGGGAGCCTCCTACTTCGTGTTGTGCACTTGAACCAAGAAGTTTATAAGGGCAAGGAGATCGCCTACTTCGTGAAGGTATACCATGAGTGAGGCTAGTCCTCTGTGAACGGAAGCCGTGGTGGAATAGACAAGGCCACTTCTTCATGGAACCCTTGTGGGTGGATCCCTCCATGGACTCTCGCAGACGTCTGAAAGTGTGTTATATCGACTAGAGGGGGTCAATAGGCGAGTTTTACAATTTCATCACTCAGGAAATTCCTAGTGAAGAAAGTCCTCAGTCATGAACAGAGTGCAGCGGAAATAGTACTTAGATAGGAGGGCAAAAAGTCTACAGCAAAGTACTCAGCATGAATTAAGAGAATCAGTTTGCACATGCCAAGAGTACAAGATATGTGGGTGAAGAATAACTCAGGTGAAGAATTGTAGGTGAGGAATTCAGAGAAAGTCTTCAATCAAATTCTTCAAAAGTACAGATGAAAATCTTCAACATGCGATTAGGAAATGAAACGAGTTGAGGAAATAGAACCAGTAGCTCGCTGATTATAGTTGTTGATGACCTAGTTCCAACTATTGTGACAGTTGTACGTCTAGTTTGGAGCGGCTTGGTACAAAGGACACAAAGTCCCGGGACACACAGTCCCTACCGTATTCTCCTTGAGCTAAGGACACAGGGTCCTCACCCAACACTCATGGTAAGTGAAAGGACGTGGATGTCGCCTAGAGGGGGGTGAATAGGCGCTTTAAAATAATTACGGTTTAGGCTTGAACAAATGCAGAATAAAACTCACGTATAATTTGTCAAGCACAAAACCTAAAACAACTAGGCTCACATATGTGCACCAACAACTTATGCTAAGCAAGAAAACAACTAAGTGATAGCAAGATAAATGACTAGAAACAATATGGCTATCACAAAGTATAGTGCATAAGTAAAGGTTTTCGGTAAGAGATAACCGAGCCACGCGGAGACGACGATGTATCCCGAAGTTCACACCCTTGCATATGATAATCTCCACTTGGAGCGGTGTGGAGGCACAATGCTCCCCAAGATGCCACTAAGGCCACCGTAATCTCCTCACGCCCTCGCACAATGCAAGGTGTCGTGATTCCACTAAGGGACCCTTGAGGGCGGTCACTGAACCTGTACAAACAAGGTTGGGGCAATCTCCACAACTTAATTGGAGGCTCCCAACAACACCACGAAGCTTCACCACAATGGCATAGGGCTTCGAGGTGACCACAATTGCTCGGGGCAATCTCCACAACTTAATTGGAGACCCCGAGGCTTGCCCGGAGCTTTACACCACAATTATTGAGCTCCGAGGCACCACCAAGCTTCTAGGATGCCAAATCATCAATGAAGAACAATCTCTAGGGGTACCAAGTACCCAAGGGTAATAAGCTTCTCAACTTCTCACTTCCATGTATCACCGTGGAGAACTCAAACCGATGCAACTAATGCAATGGCAAGAAAACATGAAGAGGTCAAGTCCCTCACACTCAAATCCCTCCACAACAACAAAATCTATGGAGAAATATGAGAGGAAGAACAAGGAGCTCACAAAGAACTCCAAGATCAAGATCCAAGGGGTTCCCCTCACATAGAGGAGACAGTGATTGGTGGAGATGTGGATCTAGATCTCCTCTCTCTTTTACCTCAAGAAATAGCAAGAATCATTGAAGGGATTGAGAGTTAGCAAGCTCTAAGAAGGTCAACAATGGGGGAGGAACACGAGCTCAACGGACGGATCACTTACAATGGTGAAGAAGAACCCCTTTATATAGTGCTAGAAAGAATCCAACTGTTACCCCCACTCACAGCCCCAGTGGAGCGGTACTACCGCTGCTACGAGCGGTACTACCACTGCCAGAAAATCTGAGGGAGCGGTACTACCACCCGAGAGCGGTAGTAAAAAACTACTACCACACCAGGAGCGGTACTACCGCTCCATGAGCGGTACTACCGCTAGCACCTAGAGCGGTACTACCGCTGGATACTGAAACTACCATAACTTTTGCATACGAACTCCGAACCGATCAAACTCAAAATCTAAAGAACATGCAGTCATGAAAATGCCAAAGATATAGAGATGTGAGACCTTTACGAATGAAGAACCAGCAAAAACTTCCAACATCAAAAACATCATAGAATATGCATATGGACTCTGTTTTCGATGAACTTGAGCTTGTCATGAAGATGACCATAAGGTCTAAAACTCATAAAGAGAAACACCAAACAAGAACCAAGAAATATGATGCAACGATGCAAATGGTTTGAGATCTCAACGAACGATACGATCAAGCTACTCACTTAAGATCCCCCCTTGACAGTACGGCAATCTGTCCTAAAATAGAAAACCTATACCTTGCACCTAGTCCTATAGAGCTAGATGATGATGATCTTGGCTTCCTCAAGATGGACCACCTTTCTTGATTCTGTTGGTTTGACAAAGACTAGTTGATTTCCCCCACATACTCACTATGGGTGAGACACTCTTCAACACATCTTCGCAAGTCAATTACCACCACAATGGACGGCAAGCTTCAAGCATGATATCTTTGTGATGCTCCACTTAAACTTGCACACCGCAATCTTGATGACGATCACCACTTGATGTCATCCTACATAGGTTGAATGAGATATTCCTCTTGACGCAAACCCATGGAGACACACCTAACCCCACATAGAACTCTCACAAAGACCATGGGTTAGTACACAAAAGTGTTATGGACAATGCTTACCATACCATGGGATCACTTGATCCCTCTTGGTACATCTTGTACACTTTGTGTGTTGATCATCTTGATTTACTCTCTGCTTAGTCTTGATCAACCTTGTGTCTTTATGACCAATCTTTGGATAATACTTTGAATACCAACTTGGTCATCATATAAACTCCTAGAAACCAACAGATGGACTTCAAGAAGTGCCTATGGCCAAATCCTTCGAATATAAATTATGGCAACCATTAGTCCATAGGGATTGTCATCAATTACCAAAACCACATATGGAGAAATATGCTCTAACATATAAGTCTTCAGGGCAGACTTCCAAATCCTCACAATCTCGGTCACCCCGCAATCCACAATTGACTGCTGGATGCTCTAGACCATGGCGCCTAACCGTTTGGAGGATGCACAATCCTCAAAGGTAACAAGCATCGGTTCCACACAGGAATAACTTCTTCAGCGATGCTCAATCACTTGGGTTTTGGTTTGGGTTTGGGTGTTTGGGGTATTTCCTCACTTGATGATTTTTGCTCAAAGGCTTTGAGGAATTTGGGTTGCTCTAAATGACAAGTGTTAGTCTCTCTCGGAGCATCCAACAAGCTAGTGGTTTTCGGGTGCCTATTTATAGCCTCGGAGCATTCCGACATGATTTGACATAAATGCCCTTAATGATATTACCGTTGGGTAGATAATATATGTGACAGGTGGCGCATGGCGCGGCAATGGTCGGAACTTTCAAGTGTGAAAGTCTTTATGTCTCTCATGTTCCTCACTTTGAGGATTTGGTAGGTGTAGGTTTGGGTTGAGCATCATGAGGAAATTATTTCCATAGTTTTACCTCGACCCCCTTTAATAGTACGGTGTTCCTCTGACTCAAGAGTAAAGAAAATGAAAACAGAAAGAGTAAATCTTCAAGCTTCAAAGTCTTCAAGGTATTTTCTTTGGGACACACCGAATTCCCCATCTCCACGTCCTTCATGAGGAATCTCATTTTCTTCGCAATTTCTTTGCGATCAAAGTCTTCAAGGAATGACCAAAGTCTTCACAGGAAGACATACATTTTTAGGGGTTTATATCCATCGAATAAATCAAACTCCTTAGCTACTTATAGAGCTTGTGTACACTTAAAAACGTATCAGTCTCTTAACATATAAGTCTTCAAACCACCGACATCACAAAGGGGCACTAGATGCACTTACAATCTCCCCCTTTTTGGTGGTTGATGACAAATAGGTTAAGTTTTCAACGGGGATAAAAATATGGAATGTAAGTACACAGTTTGAGGAATTTGATTGCAAGATACACAGAAACTCCCCCTCAAGATATGCACATTTGAGGAATTTGCGTTGGACAGAAAATGCACATTGATGATATATATCATGGAGATCCCCCCCTGTATCTTGTAATTAATGCATGCATTTGACACATAGAATGAGGAATTTTAAATGCATGATGAAAAATGGTGTCTAACGAATTTCAGCATGCATGCATTAATTATCTTGAGGAATAAGGATGCGAAAAAAACGTTCAAAAGTGTCATAAAACCATCAGGCTTAAGTTACAACTCATTACATCAATTACTTTAGAAGAACCAAGAGTTTGTAACTTAATAAAGTTTATAAGCCCATAGATTTAACCCGCTTGAAGACTAACTCTCAGATTTTTTTTCTTTGTCATCAAGTGACAAAAAGGGACGAAACTGAGGACTAATGCCCATGAAGAACTTCAATTCTATGTTGAAGAAGAGGCGCGAGCATTCTTCGAGTCAGACTTCCTTGTTGTGCCAGTTGCAGTATCCGCAGGTTCTTCATCTAAATCAGCAGTGCAGAATAAAGAAAATGAGTTGTCCACCAAGTCACGAACTGGAATATTCTTGAATTTCTTCTTTGGTGGCCACGACCAATCAAAGTCTTGAGTGAATTCCAATTCTTAAAGTTCCTTTGGAGTCTTCAGGTGAGACAGTATGGCCCAAGTGCGTTCAAATACCTCATGAAGATAATAGTGATTCTTCGCCGCATTTTGAGTCTCATTGAGGGTTTCCACAATAGAGCCAAACTGGCATTTCACTCGCTTATGGTTGTGATCGACTTTCTCATGAAGACTGAGGAGAAATTGTGTTAGTCATCACCCGTGGGGCCGTTGGACTTTGAGGTTTTGCTCTGCCATCAGATTCTTGTGTGGCAGTGTCATCATATGAGGAGTAAGATGCAGCCTTGCGAAATTGACCATCCAGTGGCCGATTTCCTTCATCAATCACTCACTTGCCTTTTCCCTCAACTGGTTCAAAATATTTCTTGATGGCTTTGAGACGAGGCAGATAGCAAGGTGATAGACGCTAGGGTGTCCAATCTTTCGATGAGAAGGTGACTATCGATTTGGTGGAGATGACTTTCACGATCTGACTACAAACATGCACAATGTTGCGGCTTAGCAATCGCTAGACCAATCTCCAAGAGGGTATTGACCACGCCAGAGCACGATCAACCTGACCACGAAGGTCTATTCCTGCAAGCAATCAAAGAACAAGCAAGAATATGATATTGCAATCTAAATATTGTGAATATAGATGAAGTATTGATAAGGGTGGGGATCCGAAAGTGGTCTTAGTCTGGTCGTTGGACACAAACGAAGTACACGAAGTTGCAATGGCTAACTTTTAACTAAACAAATCTCAATCAAAAAGCTACTAGGTTTATCTAGTTATATAGGAGCAATGGGTGGTGGCCAAGGAGGTGAGAGGATGTCCCAAGGCAGCCTAAAACTAAACCTAGGTCGTACAAGGCCTATGGGCCCAAGTGGAGGTGATGCAAGACCTTTGGACTTGTTGTTTGACTCGGATTCTGGTGCAACGTCATATTGTTTGGTTGATATCTCCATGCTCCGGACAAATTTGAAGGTGATTCCAATTGGTCTGGAGAGCACATAAAATCTACTTTGCGGCCCAAAAATAATCACCCAATTCGGAGTCTGGATGTAAAATTTCTTGGCGTTTTGTTACAGGCATGTCAGTACAGTCCGAATCTAAGTCCATAACGTGAGAGACTTGGACTCTATCTTCTCTTGGGCTAAAAGTGATGCGAGAGAACTTCTTGAACAACAACTAATTATTTCCTTTGACATGAGAGGACCTCTGAATAGCATCCAACCATTTCCTCTTCCCTTGTCATCACACGTGGTTCATACAAGTGTTCGGTCATTCTGCATCTAGGTATAAAATAAAAACACGTGAAGTATTTTTGTTCCGGATAACATAAATAAATTATTGAATGACTTTTATCAGAAATCACCTCAAATAAATACACATATGCAATGATTGTGATAATATTCAAGGTAGTCATGTCCTCATCATCCTCCCCTTTTTGAAAATAAAGCCATCCTCGGCGCTACTGAATCTGAAATGTGGCTAACAGAAGAGACAAGGTGTACATGTTGTATATGTATATGTCATCCATTTTTACTTCCCTTTGTTTTTGCACATATGACACATGTATACATGAGTATCTTTCATAGGTTATGAAAAATAGTTCCAAAATATTATCACAAGAAGTAGAACACATGAAAATATTGCAACTCAGTTTGCACATATAAGTGAAGCTCTTATTTATATCAAAATATTGATAGTGTTCATCGTTAAACAATCCTAACATTGGTGAATACACTTCCATTGTTTTGAATTTACATGATACAACATGCTTAAATAAACAAACATGCAACAAGTCATTTGACATAGAATCATCACCAAGATTAGAGGTCATATCAAAATGATTAAACATTGGCACAATTATTTTGAAAAAAATTGATGCAAATTTGATTTATTCTCTGATTCACATGGTTCTTTTTCATCAGGAGTTAATTCAATTGGTTCACTCAACATTGTTCATATTGTACTTAGTTGATCACATGGCAAAGTCAAATCATGGACATAGTCCTCCAAAATAGGTTGTGTGACCAAAGTAATGGGTAGCTCATCACATGGTACATTGCAATTGACAAGGCATTCATCATACTCATGTGGAGGTGGAAGATAAGTACCTTTTCCATTACCTGTTACGATCAACTCAGTCGATGTAGGCACTCTCGGTGGTGATGTGCCACATGGTGAAGGTGATGTAGTCGTCACAACAATTGATGTGGATGGCATAGTAAGCCTAGTAGTGCAAGGAACAATCGCATCAACTCATGAAATTTGCACCTTGAGCTTGTTCTCCTTGTGGGCAACACGTTGTTTTATTTCCTGTTCAGCTTTGCAAGCAAGCTAAAACAAACAATCCATAGGATAACACTTCTCATGAATTAGTAGCTCCTGAATATGATGGTTTAATCCTCCCCAAAATCTATCCATAAAATATTCTTCACTTTCTTCTAACGAGGAATGCAACAAGGTCGTTTGTAAATCGTCATAATATTTCATTATAGTGTCGCTACCTTGTTCTAAATGTTGTAGCTTTTTAATCATGCCACGATTATAATAAGAAGGAATGAATGTCTGTCTCATGGCAAGTTTCAAATCATCCCAAGTAGTAGGTATATAATCAGGGTGTAACCGACAATATTCGCTCTACCAAACTGAAGCATAACCGGTGAAAGAACCAACCGCGACCTTAACTTTCATATGTTCAGCAAAATTATGGGAAGCAAATATATCATTTATTTCAAATTCCCATTCAATATATAAAGCAGGTCTAAAACAGCATTAAATGGTGGTATAGAAACATTAACCTCATGATGTGCATTTGTATCTCTCTGCACCTCTCATAACAGTTGTTGTGGTGGCACATCTCCCATGGTCGAAGAAGCCCATGAACTGACAACTCTGGATCATGTCATGACTAGTAGAAACAAGAAACAAAAATCCAAGAATATTGTTCCTATGAACTACGAGGATGTGGTGGTAAAACGCTCACAGTAAAGCAAATATCAATGTCTTACAAATTCTTACCATGCAGCATGCGATGACCGGCAACCGACGGTGTCAATATCTCCGAAGATTGAGTAAAGCGATTATCAGGTAAACGTATGTATACACAGTGTAGAAATGTGTGGAGCTAGGAAGGCTCAATATATGGTAGCAAAAGATTAGCAATAATTAATTCAGAGATGCAATGCTGGATAAACGCTCAACGACAGTACTGTGCTGGTCCTAGGCTAGCCCGTACTAGAGACACGAGCCTAGAACACTAACGGAGTCACGACAAAGCACAAATAGAAGCAAATGATGAGATGAAGTAGCTATGGATAGGAAGATATAAGTGAAGATCACAATGACAATAAAGATAGTGATGATAAATGACCCTCAAGCAAGATAAACCAAAACTATGTCTATAACTTTCCTCTTGAAAATATGATGTCAAATTTCTGATTATTTTTATCAAGAATGCTACTAACTCAAGCTTTCGAATGCAAACAAGAATCACTCAATTCCAAGATCGTATGAGGACTCAAAAAATTCGGGAACGGGCCTGAAAAATATTGACAAACTATGTTCCTCACATTCGGAGGGCAAAAAGTCCTATTTAGAAGCCGATTTGGAGGTGACAATAATGAACTTTCTTTATGGACTATTCAGATGAGCCTCGTCGATAGCTCGAATTTGAGTACTTGTGGAGCCAAAACAGACTTCGTATGAGGAAGATACACCTGTTTTACTGAATAGTGCACAAAAAAGTTTCCAATCCGAATTCACATACGGGATTGACTCTAGATAGATCTGAAATTTGTAAAAAAAAAATCTTCTCTCTTTTTTTCTCTCACTTTTTTACTATTTTTTTCTCCCTGTTTTTCTCTCACTTTCTTTTCTCTCTTTTTTCTCTCACTTTTTTTCTCTTCTCTCAAACAACCAATTAAGTTGCAGATTGGATCAAGCATAGATGCGAATGACCTCAAATATGATAATGACAATGAACAATTGGAGCACGTGGTCAATATTGTTGGATGGTGGTGGGCGACAATGAAAGGGATGACGGCGGCGTGGTGGTGGTATATGGTAGCAGCGATGAAGATGGTGCAGCAGTGGCGTGACAACTTGTGAACAAAACTCAAAACTCTAAAAGACTAGACGCTAAGACCAGCAACTTGACACGACGATGCAACCGATAATTCAACTACGCAAGCATTAAAAATAAAATTGCAAAGGCTCGGACACACTTGTACAAAGGATGACTAGATCTAACTCTTTTTTGTGGTTTTTCTTGGGTAATAGATAAGAAAAATAAATCTAATCTATGGATAACTGAAAATTCTCAGCGAGCAAACTGAAAACTGATACCACTTGATAGATGCTAGGGTGTCCGATCTTTCGATGAGAAGGTAACTATCGATTTGGTGGAGACGACTTTGACGATCCGACTACAAACGTGCATGACGTTGCGCCTTAGCAATCGCTAAACCAATCTCCAAGAGATTATTGACCACGCCGGAGCACGATCAACCTGACCACGAAGGTCTATTCCTGCAAGCAATCAAAGAACAAGCAAGAATATGATATTGCAATCTGAATATTGCGAATATAGATAAAGTATTGATAAGGGTGGGGATCCGAAAGCGGTCTTAGTCTGGTCGTTGGACACAAACGAAGTACACGAAGTTGCAATGGCTAACGTTTAACTAAACAAATCCCAATCAAAAAGCTACTAGGTTTATATAGTTATATAGGAGCAATGGGTGGCGGCCAAGGAGGTGGGAGGATGTCCCAACGCAGCCTAAAACTAAACCTAGGTCGTACAAGGCCTATGGTCCCAAGTGGAGATGATGCAACACCTTTGGACTTGTTGTTTGACTCCGATTCTAGTGCAACGCCATATTGTTTGGTCGATATCTCCATGCTTCGGACGAATTTGAAGGTGATTACAATTGGGCTGGAAAGCACATAAAATCTACTTTGCAGCCCAAAAATAATCACCCAATTCAGAGTCCAGATGTAAAACTTCTTGGAGTTTTGGTACAAGCATGTCAGTGCGGTCCGAATCTGAGTCCATAACGTGAGACACATGGACTCTATCTTCTCTTGGGCTAAAAGTGACGTGAGAGAACTTCTTGAAAAGCAACTAATTATTTCCTTTGACATGAGAGGGCCTCTTCAATAGTATCCAACCATTTCCTCTTCCCTTGTCATCACACGTGGTTCATACAAGTGTTCGGCCATTCTGCATTTAGGCATAAAATAAAAACAGGTGAAGTATTTTTGTTCCGGATAACATAAATAAATTATTGAATGAATTTTATTATAAATCACCTCAAATAAATATACATATGCAATGATTGTGATAATATTCAAGGTAGTCATGTCCTCATCACGAGGTGATTCTGATAGTCAGCTTGGTAGTTGATGGCGGATCTGGTTCTCATGAATCTCATGATCCAAGGCACATAAATCTTCAGCTCAGAAGGTGACAAGGCATTTTCAGCCAAAGTCCTTAAGAAGAAGTCGTGAAGGTTCATTTTGATTCCATGAATGACGTTGAACAGGATGTTCTTCATGATTCCAACAGCATCTTCCTTATCATTCCCTTTGATAGGTGTGATGGAATAGGCCAATGTTATGTAGACAGTTCTGGGCACATACTTTATTCCTTCACGAGGAATCTAGTCCTTGGAGGTTGACCCAGAGCTAAAGGCTTCATGAGGACTTCCATTAGATGATTGGGCAACTCTCTTTCATCATATAGGTTAATTGCTTCATCTGAAGGAATTGAGATTTGAAGAACTTGAAGCAGTTATGTGGCTGGTTCTTTGAAGTGAGTGTGCTGAGTCATCCAGTCTAAGACCCAGGTGTTGATGTTTTGGGGGTCACGTGAGATATACAGTGTGGAATAGAACTGAAGAATGATATCTGTATTCCAATCACCAATATCTATGCAGAATGGCAGTAGCCCTGCTTCGTGAAGAACACTCAGTATTAGGGTGAAGCAAGGAATTTCCTCCATATCAGAATGAGGAATGTGTGTGTGATGAAATATCTTCCTTCTTCCACAAAGCACAGCAGCATAGTAATTAAGTTGAGTTCTTGTCCAGTACTTCCTGTGCCTGATGCGAAGCTTGTCGGAAGGATTTTCTCCAGTGAAGAAATGATGTTCATCATAAAAATCCGCTTTCAGAAACTTTGGCCTCTTTGAGAATGGCTGATGAGTCTTTGGTTGAAGATTTTGATGTTGAATTTCATCATCTTGAGGGATTTTGGCCACCGTAATTGCAGTTTCAGGATTTGTAACAATAGGTTCATCGGTTGTATCTTTATCTTGTGCTGAGGCATTTTCATTAGGGGCTTGTTCTTTAGTTTGAGGAATTTATTGTGCCGATGCAGATGCAGTTTCTGGTACAACAGTTTCCTTTTCAGTTTCTTCAACTGATGCAGCTGATTCTTGGTCTGGTGCTGATTTCACACGTGAGCTCCTTTCTTCAGAGCCAGTCAGAATTTCTGTGGCTGAAGGAGATGTAGGAGTTTGAGGAATTTGCGTCATTGTCGAGTTTGGATGAGCCTTTTCCCAGAATTCATCATCGATGACACGTGTGCTGCAACCAATGTCCAGATCAGCATCTTTTTCTTCAGCAGTCGTTTCTGGGTTTTGAGGCGGAGGTGTTTGGACTTGAGGAATTTGGTCAGCTTGAATTTCCTCATCAATTGTTGCTGATGCTGGAGAGCAATTTTCATCCATTTCCTCATCCTGTTCTGGAATGACATGCTCTTCACCAAATGGAACAAGCATGTATGATGGTGCAACACTGAGAGGAGTTGCATCAACAGGAGCCGATGATGAAGTAGATTGATTCTTCTGGTGTTTTTCCTCTGAAGACTTTGTAGGAGTTGATGCCTTTCTCTTCTTGGCTTCCTTCTCAGCTGCTTTTGTTTTCTTCGTGTCTGAGGCACGCGGAAGTGTCACTTTCTTCACTTTTGAAGACATTGGTGAAGGAGCATTTTCTTCACGCCTTGGGTGTGCAGTTTCAGGCCTCGCAGATTCTTCAGTTGTTGCTTTCAGAACAGATTCATCAGCAGCTCTATTCTAAGCATATTCATCAGCAGCTGTTTCTTCCTCTTCATCAGAATCAGGCAGTTGTACAGTGTAGTTGGCCTGAGGAATTGCTAGTTGCTTTGGAGCTGCAACCCTATTGTTGTATTCATCAATTGCATCAGTTGCTGCCTTGACAAACCGTACTTTGACACCCTTCCGGTCTACATGAAGAGTTGTGTACTTGTGAGTGAGGGTTTTCAGCTCTACTAGTGTAGAGATAAGTTTCCCAGGCGACAGGTTAAGTAGGTTTTGTTTCAAGTACTTCTCCTTTTTCACCTTTGCTGCCTGAGCTTATTTTGCTTGTTGATCCTTCCATTTTGCTCCATTGATGAATGAGGTTACCATGTGACTGAGTCGAGGTGGAAGTTTCAAATCATCAATGGGCGTGTTTGGATCCTCATACCAAAGGTCGATGAAGTTCAGCACCACTTTTGGATCCAGTTCGAGGGGAATGGTGTTGCTAGTAGCTTGTGCAACCCTTTCTTGTTTGTTCCAGATGATGGCTTGAAGAGTTTCATCATCATATTCTTCACTTCCTTCTGATGCAGAAGGAATATTGAGGACGACTATGCTTGGACTTGGCATGGTTCCTGTTCTAGCATTCATATTTGTCTTCGGTATGCCAGGTGAGGATTTGTGAGCTGAGCCAGAGGCAGGTGAAGACTTTGCGGAAGTTGTTGCTACTTTTGACGAATTTTATCTTTAGATAACGTTGTTTGAGGGTTTTGACTTGACATATGATTTCTTCATCAGTGTCTTCTTGTGAGGTTCTTCTATAGCAGAAGCCTCAGCAGCTGAAGAGGAGGCAGCAGTAGAATCCTCATTGAACTTTGTTACACCAACATTAGCCTTTTTCTTCATCTTGGACAAATACTTGTCCTTTTCATCAGGATAGTCTTCAACTATGGCTACGCTGGAGGGATGTGCAGTTTGTTGGCCTCCTTGTGGCAATCTTTTGCAGGGAGGTTTGAGGGCAAACTTCTTGGCATACTTTGGAGTGACATACGAGTATTCCTTCCATTCCTTTGCCCATCTGCATTCCATCCTTTGAAGCCTGATCTTGCATTTAGCAATGGTTTCTTTCCCATTAATTTCTTCATCACGCGTGCAGTAATCAGCATATATATCCTTAGGGATTTCAAAAACAGTGTTCTATTCAAGCTTCTTGCCACCCTTCTGTTTTCTGTCTTCCTCCATTTTCTTCAGCTGAGGTTTTTGCTGAGGATTTTGTATTCTTGAGGAATCTCATGACACAAGTAATGGTTCTTCAAGAAATGTTGCAAACGAGTTAAGTTGATGAGAACTTAGAGATTCATCAGCGGACATTTTTGTACCTATGAACAGAGTATAGGTACGAAGAGTTTGGATAGGTCATATGCGTTATCAGTTTTGAGAAAATTTAAAAATGACTAAGTTGTGGAATTTGACCAGTGCAGTGTTGAGGAATTTGACTAAGCATTCTGATCTTGGGTTCCAGAGTTGTGCAGATTCGAAAATTTACACAATTGAGGAATCTCATGAAGAATTTTGTGTCTTAGTGAAATTCATCAAGTGTTCTAGACATTTTGTACACAGCTGAGGGACTTTCTAAGGAATAACTGATTTCGCGGATCTGGAGAAAATAAATGGATCAACAAGGGTAGTGAAATAGGATTTTAATTACCCTGAATGAAGAACACGATGAAGTGGGGAAGTAAAAGCAGAAGTTCCTCGGTTCATATCTTCAGTGCCCTAACTTGGCGACTAAAGAGAGCTACGGCGGTGGCGGAGGCACATGATATGCAGTTGATGTGAGTTCAGTGAAGTTGTTCCTCACCGGTGATGAAGATTGCTCGCGGCGGCGCTAGGTTTTGAGCTCGAGTGGAGAAGACAAGGGCGAGAGAAGAGTTTTTATTGTAGGGGTGGAGGGGCTATTTATAGCTCACGTGAAAATGGTCCGAGGCAAAAACTTCGGATGAAACTGCCTTCACCCTTTTGTCTTCGCATGACACGTCCTACCCACGTACGAAGCGGCAGAGATAGTCGAGATCGTGGTTATCCTATCATGAGTAGTGGGTGCAGTTACAGTGGTAATGTTAAAATATAAATTTCGAATTTTTAGGATTTTGTTGCAAAGTCATCAGCTGACAAGGATTCAGTGAAGACTTTGAACAAGTGTCAAATATAACGCATATGAAGAATTGAGAATAGACTGGGTTGAGCTTAGCATGGAGGGGAGTCGAATCCGATCACATTCACTTAGACGAAATACCAACTTGAAGACTTAGAAACAAGTGAATGTTGTTAAGGACATTGAAAGCTCATTATATAATATATAGTCAATGAATATCATCATAGAAAGTTTTGAAGAATTTGAAAATTTTGAAGACTTTGAAAATTTTGAGGAATTTGTGAAAAGTCTCAGATTGAATAATTTCAAAGTTTGGTAGTGGTGTGACCCACCGTATAAGAATGATGATTTCAGGCGCCGTGTACAATTGTCGTAGGGCCCTTAGAATCAAAATCTTCATTAATTTTTTCACACTTAGTGTGATATTCTACATTCATTGAAGAAAAATGTTACTTCGTGTGTTGCGCATCTAAGTCATCAATTTTTGCATAAGTGTTAGGATGTGTACGTGTTTACAGAACATTTGAAGATTCTAGGACATTTAGCTCACACCACAACTTGAAAAACCTTTTATCATCCAAGGGCTTTGTGAAGATATCTGCTAGTTGACCATCAGTCTTCACATGGTCGATGATGATATTGCCCTTGAGTACACGATCACGAAGAAAATGATGACGAATCTGGATGTGCTTGGTCTTCGAGTGTTGTGCTGGGTTGTAGGCGATCTTGACTGCACAATCATTGTCATAGTAGAGGGGCACATTCTTCATGTTGATGCCATAATCTCTGAGGGTTTGCTTCATCCATAGCAGTTGAGCACAGCAAGATCCAGCAGCAATGTATTCAGCTTCAGCAGTTGAGAGTGATACATAGTTCTGCTTCTTTGAGGACCAGCAAACTAAGGATCGTCCAAGAAAATGACATATGCCTGACATTGATTTGCGATCCACGTGGTCACCAGCATAATCAGAATCAGAATATCCAACGAGGTGAAGATTTGAGCCCTTGGGGTACCATAATCCTAGTGTAGGTGTGTGGGCTAGATATCAAAGAATATATTTCACGGTCTTATGGTGTGATTCCTTTGGTTTTGCTTGGAAACGTGCACACATGCAAACACTAAGCATAATGTCTGGCCTAGATGCACATAGGTACAATAAAGAGCCAATCATAGAGCGATATACCTGCTGATCGAAATCTATACCATTTTCGTTAGTGCAGAGGTGGCCGCTCGTAGGCATAGGAATCTTGACGCCTTTGCATTCATGCATGCCGAATTTCCTCGGGACATCCTTGAGGTATTTCTCTTGAGAGATGAAGATGTCATTGCGTTGTTGACGAATTTGTAGACCTAAGAAGGATTTCAGCTCCCCCATCATGGACATCTCGTATTCTTCACACATCATGTAGGCTAATTCATCACTGTAACATTTGTCAGTGCAACCAAAAATAATGTCGTCGATATATATTTGGCACACGAATAGTTCGTTGTCATAGGATTTTGTGAAAAGAGTAGGATCAAGTGAACCGGGTTTGAAGCCTTTCTTCATGATGAATTCCTTCAATGTATCATACCACGCCCGAGGGGCTTGCTTGAGGCCATAGAGTGCCTTTTTAAGTTTGAAGACTTTGTCAGGGT